>NW_027555847.1:219586577-220207827 GCF_003287225.1 Phascolarctos cinereus
AGACTACTGCAATAATTCAAGTGGAAAATGATTAGCAGGTGAACTAAGGTGGTGGCTGTGGAGTAGAAAGGACAGGAGCTAGAGTTTAGTTGAAATCATAAAAAATAAATAGAAGTCTGCCACAAGGTAGCCATGTGATCTTGGGCCAACCTCTCATCCTAAGAACACTGGATTTGGAATCAATATTCTCATCCTGAATCCGCTATTTCCTACCCACTTGACCTTGGACCACTCACTTAACTCTCTTAAGGTCTCATCTATTAAATGAACATCTGAGGCAGCTAGGTGGTACAGTGGATAGAGTACTAGCCCTGGAGTCAGGAAGACCTGAGTTCAAATCCAGCCTCAGACACTTAACACTTACTAGCTGTGTGACCCTGGGCAAGTCACTTAACCCCACTGCCTAACTCCCCCCAAAAAAAAGAAAAAAAGGAAAAAAAGGAACATCTGATAGGATTGAACTATATAACCACTAAGGTCCCTTCTCATGCTAAACCTATGATCCTATGACCTTCTCTGAACTTTAGTTTCCTTACCTGAAAAGTGAGGGATTGGATTAGATCAAGGGTCAGCAATCTATGGCCCAAAAGTCAAATCAGTCTCAGTCCATGAACTAAGAATGATTTTTGCATGTTTAAATAAATTTTGATTTTTATTTTAAAATGTAAAAACCGTTCTTAGCTCATGCTACCTATACCCCTAGGCTAGATCTTTGAAGTCCCTTACAGGTCTGACATTCTAGGATTAAATGAAAGTGAATTTGGAATCTAAGAAATGACAGAAGACTTTCAGATTCAATACATTTCATTGGGAAGCACATACTGTTTCACCTACTAATTTATGTTATCAAGTACTGAGTACCTACTGTGTGCCAAATTCTGTGCCATTCACTTCAGGGATTGTAAAAAGAAATTTGTGTGGGGCAGCTAGGTGGTGCAGTGGATAAAGCACTGGCCCTGGATTCAGGAGGACCTGAGTTCAAATCCGGCCTAGCTGTGTGACCCTGGGCAAGTCACTTAACCCCATTGCCTAGCAAAAAAAAAAAAAAGAAATTTATGGACATCTTTTTTTTATATTACCTTTATTTTAAATATGCACCTCCCCTGTTTCTCTACAGAGTCATTCCTTATAGAAAAGAATGACAAAAAAAGCAATTCAATAAAATTAACCAACACATCAAACATATCTGGCAGTACAAGCAACATTACATACGCAACATTACATACCCATAGTCCGCCACCTCTGCAAGTTCAAGAGGGAAGTATTCTTCAGAGATGACAGAGAAAGTGTAATATATTCCCTCCTTCATAAGGCTCTGAAAGATCCCACAGTCCAACTGGAGAGGGAAAATGAACTGACATAAAACCATTAAATTAAAATACCAGGCAGTAGATGAATAATGTGATGACTTGGATGGCACAACTGTCCAAAGCTATAGAAACTCAACATATAGTATTCTGGTGACAATCAAGACTTCTTGAAGGATGTGGGACTAGATCTTGGTCTTGAAGGATGGGCAAGATTAAGAAGTTGGGATTGAGTGTAGGGATGGCATCTCATACAAGAGGACCAGTACAAGCAAAGAAGTGAAGGTGGGAATAAACATAAGAGATATAAATAGTAAAGAAGTAGGATCTTTACACTAGTAAAAAGTCTTTTATTAAGCATTTTAACAACATTCTTTCAACAAATATTTATTTCCTGCTGCATGCAGAGCACTCATTTAGGAGATAAAGGAGATGCAAAGTTTAGATAAGACACAGTCCTGGCCCTTCTGTAATTCAGTCTAGTAAGATGATGAGATGCTTATACAAAGAGTTATAATACATGATAAAAGTGGGATATGCTACTCTTACGCAGGACATTGTTAAGGACATCCTGAGATTGAGGTATCATGGAGACCAGTAACAATAACTGACATTTGTATAGTGCTTTAGGATTGAGGAAGCATTTTCCTCATGCAACCCTATACTTTAGATAGTCCAAGTATGATTTCCTCCATTGTAGAGACGAGGAAGTTTGGGCCCCATGAGGAATACTTACTGTGCAGGGGAGCTGTCCCTTCAGCACCAACCAGTGAACTCAACTCAGTCATTCATTAATTCATAGGTTCACAGGTTTATGGAACTTGAGCTAGAAAGGATCAGAGACCATCTAATCCAAGGCTTCTTAACCCTTTTGTATCATAGTTCCCTTTAGTAGTTATGAAGGCCAGAAATCTGCAAAATTCTTCTGGGAATAATATTTTTAAAAGCAAAAAAATAAAATACATAGATTACAAAGGAAATGAATTATATTGAAATAAAGATGTAATTCTTTGTTCATCAAAGTCCACACACATCCTCTGAAATCAATCCATGTGGGGTTAAGTGTCTTTTAACCCCTATGTGGGGTTAATCCCAATAGAGTTAAAAGTCTCTTATTTAGATTGCTTACCATTTCATGGAAGATTGAGAGGAAGGAGGGATAGAATTTGAAAGTAAAAAAATAATGTTAAAATTGTTTTTACATGTAATTGGGGAAAAATAAAAGTATTTAAAAATAAAAAAAGTCTCTGATTTAGTCCAATCCCTCATTTTACATATCAAGAAAATGGGGTTCAGGGAGTCTCAGTGACTTGCCCAAATCAACAGAGGTAGAAAGCATTAGGAATGAGATGTGAACTCATGCCCATTGGCTACAAAATCAGTTCTATTTCTACTATACTACTACTGCCTCCCCCCATCCTTCAGAAAGTGCTCAGAGAGCTCAGAGGAGGTGGATATGAGCTCTAGCTGGGGTGTTCAGAGAAGGGTTCCTTCAGGATGTACTGTCTGAGCTGAGCTTTGAAAACTTTTACTGTGGCAACTGATGAAACCAATTCTAATGGACTTGGAAGGAAAGAAGCTGAAATCCAAAGCTCATTCACTCCAAATAGCTGCAGTGTTTTCACTCATGCCATCTTTGAAGTTGGCCTGCACAGAGTTCCAAAGGGATTAAAGGCCAGAATGGAAATATTGCTGGTCTGTGAGTCAAGAGATCCATGTTATGGTCCTGGTTCTGCCACTAATTCACTGTGTGACCTTGGACCAATTATTTCCCCTCTCTGAGTCCTGTTTCCTCCTCAGTAAAATGAGGGATTTGCACTAGATGACTGCTAAGGTCCCTTCTAGTGCAAACATGCTATGGCTCTATGAGGAGGAGGAGAGCTCACCTGATGAGGGGCATGTGCATTGTCTCCCTTTACCATAAGCACATCCTGTTCTCCTTCCCCTCGACAGGTCCACATTAGGGTGTCAGAATCAGGACAACACTCGTGATTGCTATGGCCAGATGCCCAGATCCTCAGCAGGTGCAACCATATACAAGACTGAAACTGCCATTCCAGGCCTGTAACAGTGAGTGCTGGGTGAATAGCCAGTGAAGATTGTCTGCCCCCAGGACAGGCTAGAGAGCCACCCCCCCCCCGCTGGATCCCACCTTCAGTGAGGGCAGGCGGCCCACTGGGGGAATGGGAAATATCTCCTCTTCCTTCCTCCCACCCCAGTCTCTTGGATCCTTCTTCTCCTCAGTGCAATTACCAAGTCACCTTGGGTTACTGGAGATAAATAGAAAACAAAGGTGAAGAGTTGGAATCCTCTTTAGTGGCTTCATCTAGGGGATGGGGAGCCTGCCAGGTCTTTGATAGAGCCCACGAGCCAGAGCTTATTAAACTGGCAAGGTCTCCTTCAGCAGTGGAATCAGGGGCTTAATCCATTAAAGTGAATGAGCCTGCTCCCATCCCTGTCCCTTTCCTGTCTTCTTCTCCCTGGGTGCTCAGAGCCCCCTTCCTCCCCTGCCTATCCTACTGAAAGAGCCAGGTTGGTGGGTCTGTCTGGCACAAGACTGAAGGCATCACAAACAAATATTCCTAGATTGGCACAAGGGAAAGATGAGAAGAGTGGGGAGGGAAGCAGAATGGAGAACAAGCAGGTAAGTTAGGGGGAAATGGAACCCTTCAGGTGAAGCATTGCATCCACAAATATACAATTATGGACCTGCAAACACTCACATTTGCACTCTCACAATTTTGTATACTTACACATGCAGACCTGCATACATGAATATGTACACATCAGATCTACATGTATTTATGGGCAAGCAAATTTGCATTGCTGCACCTGCATACCCATGTGATATCAGACTTTGAATATATCGTTGCCCAGACAGATCAGCTCCCACATTGGTACAAGCAAGGAAAGAAGGGGTCTCTAAGAGAGCTAGCCATTGCCCCATCCAAGAAGTAAGGATGGGAAAGGGCATGGGAGGGAAAGGAAAGAAGAAAGGATGAACACTAGGCTTAGAGACAAGGCATTCTCAAGGAGCTCTCATGTCTCCCCCCTCCCCAACAGCCCAAGTCTGAGGCAGCCTCTGATAACAGTTCTTTAGGCCCTGTAATCCCTCCTTTACTTGACTTTGGGTTATTTTGAGCAGGAGATTAGAAGAGATTACTATCTGTATCACCTTAGACTCCCAACTTTCTGATTACTTCCTGACTCTCCTCCCCTTCCCCAAACAGCCCATTCCCCTTCACTGGGATAAGCCAAAGGTTGTACCCAAGTTGAGGTGGTGGAGAGGATCTGATGAGCCTCGGAGGCACCTCCCTCACCCCATTTGGCAGAGGAGAAACTAAAAGTGAAAGGGCTTTTAGAGATGATCTGTCCAACCCCTTCCTAACTCTTTTTACATAGGAGGAACTGAGAAGTGTGAAAGGCAAAGGGATTTCTACCAGATCACATAAATAGTAATAAAATCTGTCTTAGAACCCAAGACCTCTGACTACAGATCATGTTCTTACAAACTCTTGGCAGAAGAAGGGAGGGCCATGCTGGCATGATGCCTCCCTTCCAGGTGAAGGAAAGGGAGCAGTAGAAGATGTGACTAGACCTTGTAGGGCTGGGGATGGGGTCTCTGGCAGGAAGAGGAAGGGATACCAGGTTCCTGGGATGAGTTTCTGCTCTAGGGGCATTAGAGTCACTTATTCCTCTCCACCCACAAGAAAACTTAAGCCAAATGTGTGGATATGCACAGGAGGGCACAAAGCATGTGTGTGTGTGTGTGTGTGTGTGTGTGTGTGTGTGTGTGTGTGGTGGGGGGAGATGTGTGAAACTGAAGATCAGGCACCAGTCAGCCCCTCCAATGTGTATATGTCCATTTCTCTGCCTCAGACTGGGAGAGTCCCAGTTCTGTTGAGCATCCCTGGGCCCAATGCAGAAATGTGTTGAGTAACCTCAATAGGGAGACTGACTTCTTAATCATCCCACCTGTCTACCCCTCTCCCACCCCAACTCACATCTCATGAGATCATAACTCTAGACCTGAACCTTAGAGGGCATCTAGTCCAAAATCCTCATTGTCTGTTTCTTTTTGTTTTTAAGTTTTATTGAAGCCTTTTGTTTTGACATCACAACCATCTTCAGACTTACCCTTTCTCCCCCAAAGAGTGCTTTCCTTTGTAACATTGAAAATCAGTTCAGCAAAACAACCTACTCAGTGATTGCATCTGAGAGAGTATACAGTATTCCACTACGAAGTCTCTCACCCCTAGCTTATAGTTCACCCTTCCAACCAAAAGGAGAAGTACCTTTCTTCTTCTCTAAGGTCAAAATTCAATCTTCTTATCTCCTAGATGAAGAAACTAAATCTAAGAGATTTGTCTAAGTTCAGACAAGTAGTAAGTGGCAAGTCTGGTTTGAACCAGAGTCCTTTGATGCCAAAGGATACCTCTTTATTGGTGTTGTTACAAAGGTGTTACTTTGATATCATTATTTTTGCACCACCTGGCATCCCCTCACCCAGAGTCACTGGCGATGGTGGATGTAGTACTGTGTGTGAGGAATAGAAAGATGGTCAGTTTGGCTGAATTATACAGAATGTGGGAGGGAAAGCAATGTACAGATGTCCCAAAAGTCTTGGTACAGTTTTAATGTACCAATATTTTTGGAACCTATAAGGAGGCTGGTCATACAGGTTGGATCTAGGCTATAAGGGCCAAACAGAGTTATAGTTTATCCTAGAAGCAATAGGGAGTCATTGGAGTTTACTGAGTAGGGAAGTGCCATGGTCATATGCTGGGCATGCTAGATCCTGAACCAGAGGACACCCCTCCCCAGCCATCCTTCCCCCTCCCTAGTGTTCACCACTCCCAGAATGGACCCCAGTGTTGCTGTGGCTCCTGGCCTGGGCAGGAACTCCTTCCTGGGCTCCAGCACCCCCTGGGACAGTCTGTCACCTGAAGATAGAGAAGACCCAGGGCTCCTCCGGTGACCAGCAGCCTCATCTCGTGCTTACTTCCTGGGCCCTCCCCCCTTCCCCTGCACCTTCATTGGCTGCTCATTCCCACTTCCCTCTGCTGGCCCCAAGTCCATCTGCCAGTCTGGAAATGAATAGCGGTCATTAAACAAAGGGAGCCAGCAAAAGGGCCACCCGAGGTGGGAGCATGCCGTTTCTGCCAACAAAAAAATTAAAACTATTTAGACATCCAGCGAGTCATTTATTACTGCAGAGGCTCCCTCCACCTGGGGTTTCAATCTCATTACTGTTTGTCCAAAGCAGATGTTACCCTTTTAGCAGCAGATTATTAACAATAAACTCGACTCCTCCAGAGGGGGAGGTGGACAAGAAATTATTTTTTTTTTGTTTATTAACATTTTCATTTAAAGTTTTGAGTTCCAAATTCTATGCCTCCCTCTCTTTCCCCTCCCCCCTCCCTGAAATGTAAGCAATTAGATATAGGTTATACATGTGCAATTATGTAAAACATTTCGATATTAGTCATTTTCTACAAGTCTCAAATAAGAGAAAAAAATGAAAGAAAGTGAAAAATAGCATGTGTCAGTCTGTATTCAAATGATATCAGTTCTTTTTCTGGAGGCAAATAGTATGCTTCAGCATCAGTCCTTTGATATTGTCTTGGATCATTATATTGTTGACAATAGCTAAGTCATTCAGAGTTCTTCATTGAACAATGCTGCTGGTACTGTGTACAATGTTCTCCTGGTTCTGTTCACTTCATTGTGCATCAGTTCATGTAAGTCTTTCCAGGTTTTTCTGAAATCATCCTGCTTGCCATGTCTTATAGCACAATAATATTCCATTACAATCATGTACCACAGCTTATTTAGCCATTCCCTAATTGATGGGCATCCCCTTGATTTCCAATTCTTAGCTACCACAAAAAGAGCTGCTATAAATATTTTTTTGTGCAAATAGGTCCTTTTCCCTATTTTTGGATGTCTTTGGGATACAGAGCTGATAGTGGTATTGCTGGATCAAAGGGTATGCACAGCTTTTTAGCCCTTTGGACATAGTTCCAAATTGCTTTCTAGAGTGGTTAGGTCAGTTCATAACTTCACCAACAATGCATCCAGTTTTTCCACATCTCCTCCAACATGCAGCATTTTTCTTTTTATATTTTAAATCATATTAGTCAATCTGATAGGTATGAGGTGGTACCTCAGAGTTGTTTTAATTAAGATTAGCTCCTTTCTTATTCATTTGGACTGAGGAGTTTTTTTTCCCCTTCAAATAGTAGAACCACCCCCTATGGAGCCCTGTTCCCCTAAGACTCAGGCCTGAGGTGAGGGGCAGGAAAGGAGGAAGAGATGATGGCTTATTGAGCCTCTCCTACTGTTCTCTCATCCTCTGTACTTCCCCAGACTTGGAAGGGAGTCTGGATCAATTCATTCGTGGCTGGAGTTGGAACTGGGAGCCTACAGGACTTGCATGGCCTCCTTGATCAAAATAATTTCCCCTCTCTGGACCTCAATTTCCTAATCTGTCAAGTGAATGAATTAGAAGTGTTTTTCTGCTCTTGCTACTATGAGATGAAAGGGAAATAAATCCACTTTGGGAAGAAAAGCAGAGGTTTTGGGTGTTAGAGATGGAATAAACTAGATTAGTAGGGATTACAGCCAGGATTCTGGTGTCCAGAAAAGTGCTGATCAAAACTGACCAACCAGGACTTTAGCAAAGAGCTGCAATGAATTGTTTAAAGGAACAAAAACTACCTTTGCTTCTTGATTATTTTTTTTTTCTGATGCCTTTGCTCAGTGTGCCCTAAGCTGCCCTTCTGTCAAATGATAAAACCTCAGATAAGGCTGCATAGTGTCATGGGTAGAGGACAGGACATGGAATCAGCAAGACTGGGGTCAGAATCTCCCCTTAGACATCTAGCTAGCTGGATGACCATGGGCAGATCACTTCACCTGTCTAAACCTCAGTTTCACTGTCTGGAAAATGAGAATAGTAACCATGCCCATTTCACAGGATTGCTATAGGAATCAAATGAGATAAGATGCATCAAACACCATAATATAGGTATCAGCAATTATAATTTTCAGGAGGCTTACTCTTTTAAGTTCTAGCTCTTTAAAAAAGATGTACCATTGTAAAATGTATTATAGGCTTAAACTCAGCTATTGTCTTGGAAAACAAATTTTAAAAAAAAAACAGACTTACCTCCTCTCAGTATAAAAGTGAGGGACAGTTGGACAAAATTTGTACATATCATCAGAAACAGTCAATCACTCTGTTGGATGTTTTAGATTATATGGGAGGGTCAAGTTGAGAGATGGAGAGAGTATATTTTTAGAAATTACTGTGCTGTAGAGACAGAATGGATCAAGAAAACTTTTGGGGAAGAGGGGGAGAGGGCCTGTGATTGCTATGAGAATTTCAGGGGAACTCCCTCGACCAATGCAGATCTGCTTTTGTATGTAATTGCTGTCTTAGAGACAAGGTCACACAACTACTAAGTATCTAAGACAAGATTTGAGCTCAGGTCTTCTTGACTCAAGTGATTTACCCAGGGTCATACAGCCACTGTGGGTCAGAGGGAGGATCTGAAATGAGCTTTTCCTGATTCTGAGACTGGCAGCTCCCAGATGCCGGTTGTCCAGCCTTCAGTCAGCACAGATTAGTAATTAGTAATGCTTGCATTTTAAATAATAAGTTTCTTACAACTGTTTGTAAAATAAGAGTAAACTGAATCAGAGTTGAGGCCTTTCAAGACTTTCTTGTGAGTACATAGCAAGAAAGAAAAGAAAGAAGCATTTATTAAGCACCTACTGTGTGCCAGGTTCTGTGCTAAGCACTTCACAAATACATGTGATTCTCACAGCCCTGGGAAACAGGTGCTATTACTATCTCCATATTACAGTTGAGGAAACTGAGATGAACAGACTAGTCCAGGCTCACACATCTAGGAAGTATTTGAGGCCAAATTTGAACTCAGATCTTTTGACTCAAGCCCAACACTATCCCAGGGGGTAGGGAACCTGCAGCCTCCAGGCCACATGTAGCCTTCTAGGTCCCTAGGAGCAGCCTTTTGACTGAGTCCAAGTTTTACAGAACAAATGCTTTTATTAAGGAGATTTGTTCTGGGAAGTTCGGATTCAGTCAAAGGGCAGCACTTAAGGACTAGAAAGCCACATGTGGCCTCGAGGCTACAGGTTCCTCACTCCTGCTCTGTCCTCTGTACCGTGTAGCTGCCTCTAGTTAATATATAGGCTTTATGAAGTCTATTTTGGCTGTTCAAAGGCTTATTCTGTTTCCTTCCCAATTCTTGACCATGTTTTATTTGCCAAATAGCCAAATTTAGGATAGGTTTGGTATGACCATCTATCATTTTAGGTCTTGCAAAGGACATACATATTATTCCATTTAATCACAGCAACAATACAATTAATAACAAAATTTCATTTTTCTTTTCTCTTGGTTTAAGGGCCCTATGTGGCCCTGGATCCCAGATAGCTAGTCCTCCCCCTTAGGGTTTGTGGATGTTCAGGGAACCTGCCTAACTGACCTTGACCTTTATGGGAAGATGTGGCCACTTACAACTCCCAGGACAATTCCACCCTTCCTACCCAGGGAAGGGTCATGTGTAGATTCTAGAGAATTGTGATTCAAAAATCATTTAGTCTAACTCTTTCGTTTGGTAGATGAGGAAACAGGTTCAGGGAAAGGACTTGTCTAATGTCTCACAGCTACCACACAGTGACAGAGCCATGCCTTGAACCCAGGGCTTCTAATCTGAGGATCATAGAACTAAACATTGAGGCCAAGTCCAAACCCCTCAGTTTACAGATAGGGAAGCTGAGTCCAGGGAAGTGGGATGACTTCTCTAAAGTCACCCAAGAAGTAAGTGGGTAAGCCAGACTCTTTCCAATATGCCAGCCATCCTCTTATCATCTAGTCTATCCTCCTTATTTTATATACTGGGAAACTGAGGACCAGAACAGAGAAATGACTTTCCCAAGGTCTCTTGGTAAGTTAGTGATATGATGTTCATGATTCCTTAAGGAATAGAGACTGCAGGCGGAAATTAAGTCTCTGGCACCTCCTGCTGGCAGCCAGTCCCAGGAGGATCCCAAGAACAGCCAGCCAAGCCTGGGTCAGCTTGGCTCGTGAAGGAGAAAACTTCCCTCCTTATTTCTTCCTCCTTCTGGGGATCAGGACAGGAACCCCCAAAAGTCCACAACCGCCATTGTCAGGTCAGAGAGACAGAAGGGAGGGAAGGTCTAAGGGGTCGGGAGGAGAGAGAGGGGACATTATCCAGTGACTCATTTCTTATATTCATCCATTCATGTTCACGGAGCACCTTCTGTGTGCCCAGCCCTGTGCTTGATTGCGCTCGGCAACAGGAGAAGCAAGGAAAGAAACAGCATTTATTAAGTATCTACTGTGTACCAGGTAACAAACATAACAGCTAATATTTATATAGCGCTTACTATGTGCCAGGCACTATGCTGAGTACTTTGCAATTGTTACCTCATTTAATCGTCACAACAACCCTGGGAGAGAAGTGATATTATCCCTACTTTTCTGTTTAGGAAATTGAGGCAGATGGGGGTTAAGTGACCTGCCCAGGATCACACAGCTAGTACACATCAGAGGCTAAATTTGAACTCGTATCTTCCTGACTCCAGGCCCAGTGCTCTATCCACTGTGCCACTAAAGGAAGGGACAAAAGGATTCAGAAACCCATAAAGTGTTATCCCAGCCCGAAAGATCCTGACTATTTTGAACAGAAAGGCTTTTGCCTGTCACTCGCTATCTGAGTGACCTTGGGCAAGTCACTTAGTTTCTCAAGGTTTCTCTTTCCTCACGTGTACCATGAGTAGGTTGAACTAGGTGGTCCTGAAGGTCTTTTCCAACTCCAAATCTGATGCAAATTATGATGCAATACAAGGAAGCCAACACTCCTAAAATATTATTGCTAATTACGTGTTATAGGCATTCAGAAGAAGGAGGGATCACCATAGGCTGAGGCTGTCTTTCAGGATGAGCCGAAGGAAGGAGGAGATTATAGTTTGGCAGGAAGAGAAGTGGGGAGAAACCCAAGGGAACAAAGACTGAGGATCCAGAATGCCCGGGGGGAGTTAGCACAATTGGTGAGAGATACAGCGAGATGGTCAGACTGGATTCAGGCCTGGTCACTTCTACCAGGAATTGAGCAGGGAAAGGTAGAACTTATTAAGTACATACAATGTGTTGGGCACTGTGCTAAGTGCTAGGGATACAAATATAAGCAAAAAGATAGTAGGCCCTGACCTCAAGGAAATTTTTCTTGTATTGGGGAAAGACAACATACCAAAAAAAAAAATAGGCTGGGATATGTGTTGAAATCCAAAAAGTCAGAGCACAAGGATGAGGGGAATGAAGATTGGCTGGCCTGTGTCCCTCTCCAACATGAGAGCCCCAGGAAGAAGTCAGCAATGGGAGAATTGGGCTTAGCAGGTGGGTGTTCCAGGGTAAGGAGGCCAAAGGAGTAGAGTGATGTTCCAGGGTGAGGAGACCCCAGGTGCTGAGGGAGAGTTCCAGAGGAAAACTGCAGCAGAGGCATGATGTGGAAGTCCAGAAAGTCAGAAGCAGAGCCAGGAGGAGGGGGAGGGGGGCGGAGAGTCAGTAATGGTGCATCTTGGTCTCTTCCCACTATCAGTCTTGAGTTTTTCTTAGAGAGTGTCTATTGTCAATTGAAAGGAGGTGCCTAAATATTCCTGCATGATGATGATATTAGTTCAAAACACTTCCCAGGTATCACATTCAGGGTACGAGTTTATATTCATGGCTCCTGAGTCAAATTGGAGTAATACCCAGCGCACTGCCCCTCATCTTGTAGATTCCCCCAAGCACTATACAGAGAGTCTTTGTTGGTCCTACCCATGATTATCATCTCAACGACCCTTTCCACATCAAGGTCATTTGCTTCTGAGGCCAACTGAGGTTAAGCAATGTGCCAAGGTCACACACCAAGTCAGAACCAGGGTCAGGGCTAGAGTCCCAGACTGGGTCCTCAGGAAGTCCTAGACCCTAGATGCTCAGCAGAGGACACAGTCCTTCTCTGGCTTTCCTCAACTGCCCTGTCTCTTTAAAGCCAGAGACACACATACCCAACCCCCAGATCAAAACAGTTTTTTATGAAGTTTCCAGAGGGAAAAAAAAATCTATTCCAAATCATTATTTCTTTTTCCTCTTAATTTAAACCATCTCAGGGCAAATGAGTTGCAAACGTCAATATCCTTGATATAAGCTCAGCTGGCTTTCTGCCATGCCAGGGAGTGTTATTGGGACCTCCACAATCACCAACAGTAAATTCAAATGTTAACAAGCAGACACACATCCATTACATTGGTCCTGTGGAAAGAAATATATGGGAGAAAAGATGCAAACTCTTTGGTCTGAACCAAATATATAGCCTGCCTCTCTATGATACTTGGCAGTGGAATGGAACCATCACCCATATCATTCAAGATGAGCCCAGCACTTCAGCCAAACTGACCTCCCCTCATTTGTCCCCTACATGTCTTATAATCTATTACTTCTCTACCTGCTTTCATATCCTTCCCTCTGCCTGGAATGGTCTCTCCTCCTCTTTCCCTGCTGAAACATGACCCAACCCTTGAACACAGCTCAAATGGCACTTCATCCAGGAAACCTTCCTCTGTTTTACATTTAATCATGTGCTACCTTGTTGAAAAAATAATTGGCTTTTCTCCCCACCTAAAAACCAGACCCATAGTTTCATTGGCATAAGAAACTCCTCCCAAATGGCCACATTCTCTGCAACCACTAAACCTGGTTTATTGCTTGGGGGATTGAGTGTTTAAGTGATTTGCTCAGGGTCACACAACTAGTATGGGTCAGTGGCAGGATTTGAACCTAGGTCTTCCTGATTTCAAGGCCTTTTCCATCTACTGTTCTGCATCATTTCTGCTATAACTGATTGTCACTATAAAATTAGTCAGCATCTATAGAGCACTTTAAAGTTTACAAACTGCTTTACAAATATCTCATTGGATCCTCACAACAACCCTGGGAGGTAGGTGTTGTTATTATTCCCATTTTATAGATAAGGAAACTGAGACAGAGTTTAAATGACTTGCCCATGGTCACACAACTAGTTTCTGAGTCTGGATTTGAACTCGAGTCTTCCTGACTCCAAGACCAGTTCTTCAGCCACTGTGCTCCCTAGATGCCTTGAAAAAATAAAATTAGGAGGTAGGTATGGTGAAGTTGCACTGGATTAGGAATTAGGAACATGCCAACGTGCTCATGTGCTCTAACCTCCACCTCCAACTGGGGACTCCAGCTCCAGCCCTGACTGTGGGCTTGCACTGATGAGGATTTATACCCAGCCCCACTCTGCAGTTCCTGGCCCTCTTCATGTCATTCCACTCTATCCTTCCCCACCTTTTCTTCCCTACCTCTGAGAAGAGTAATCAACTTAACGCTGTCATTCCTAGAAAAGGACATTACAATCAATTGCCCAAATGACTTCAGTCACCATCCTCTTTTCTTTTCTGACCACACCCCTCCCTGCTTCTCCTGTTAGAATGGAACCTCTGTGAGGGCAGGGTCTGCCTTGCTTATTGCATTTGTATCCCTAGCACTGGCACCTTACTTGTCATGTAATAAATGCATAATACATGCTTTTTAATTCATGCCTAGCTGCTTGACCTTGAAGGAATCATTTAACCTCTCAATATCAGTTTCCCCATTTGTAAAATGTAGATTATAGTACTTGCCCTATATCACAGAGTTCTTGTGTGTAAGGTATTTGTAAGTCTTAAGATGCTATATAACTGTGAGTTATGGTTATAGTTTGTGTGTGTGTGTGTGTGTGTGTGGTGTGTGTGTGTGTGTGTGATCTGTCTTACAAAACTGTGATCAGCTAGGGAGCACGTACTATGTACCTTTGCTTCCCTCATTACACTTAGTTATTATACCAAGTTATTACAAAGCTGAGAATGTGGGAAGTAATTGAATGAAAATGAATGAAAAAATGAATGGTGGTGTTTAGTAAATTTTAAATTAGGTGAAGTGTTTTAATTCAGTCCCTTCACCAAAGCTGATACTAGGAGGTTAGACAAAGTGGCAGTTACCTAGGGTATGACATACAGAGAGACACAATAAGGAATCCCTTTTGATTTTTTAAATAAAAACCAAATTTTTTAAATGTCAAAAAGTCTTGATCTCCATGAAGTTATTATGTGATTTGTTAACTCCCATGTGTTGTAGTGTGAGGTCTCAAAGACTTCAATACACAGTTACAGGGCGGGGGGTGTCGTAGCATTTTCAAACACAGAAGAGGCACACATGTCTAACCTCACGTTGATGCTGAGATGCCTCTGTTTACTATTAACTTGCTGTGTCATCTTGGGCAAGTCACCTAGCATCTCTAAAGCTATTTCTGCTTGTCTTCATTTTCACTCATATCTGCCTTCTAAGGAAGATGTCTGTCATCATTTTGAAATATTGTGAAGTTCCAGGAGAGAAGAAGGAAGGAAAGAAGGGAGGGAAAGAAGGGAGGAAGGAAGGAAGGAAAGAAGGGAGGGAGGAAGGAAGGAAAGAAAGGGAGGAAACAAGCATTTATTAAGCACTTATTATATGCCAGGCATTGTGCTAAGTGCCTCACAAATATTACCTCCTTTTATCCCCATAACAACCCTGGGAAGTAGATACTATTATTATCCCCCTTTTATAGTTGAGGAAACTGAAGCAAGCAGAGGTGTTAAGACTTAAATTCAGTCCTTCCTGATTCTAAGCTTGGTGCTCTATCCACTGTACCACCTAGCCACCAAAGCCCATGCTAAAATGATTTTAATGAAAAGATCATTGATTAGCGTATAACAAACTAGCCTCAGAGTCAGGAAAACCTAGGTTCAAATTCTGACTCTGGAACATATTAGCTATGTGACCCTGGACAAGTCACTTTACCCCCTGACATTCCAGGCAAGTCTCTAAGACTAAAAGTTACAGATAAATTCACTGCTCTGTGGAGTTTGTTTATCCACATACATCAATGGAATCACAAGTCTGTACCAAACTTTGGGGATAGATAGGTAGGTAGATAGATAGATATTATACACACACACACACACACACACACACACACACACACACACACACACAGATGATTCGTTAATATTATTAATGAACTATTAACTCAGAATCTACCAGGAGAAAGTCTGAAGAGTATTTAAGTGGATGTGATTAAGAGACCCTTCACCTAATTTATCTACTTGGCAGTGTGGAAAGAATTCTGAAGAAGTCCTGAATTCTAATCCTGATTCTGACTGACACTTCCTAGTTACGTTAGGAGAGAGCACGGTATAATGGCTAGAATTCTGGATCTGTTTATCAAGAAGACTTGGGTTTGGAAACCACCTCTAACCTTCCAGGAGCCACGGAGTCCATACAACTGCATGAATCTCAGGCAAGTCATTTTGAGGCAGCTTAGGACTGCAATCTTCTTGCAGTGAAGGGAGTTCCCACTCTATCATCTGTTGAACTTAAGCCAATAATTTTCTAAGCCTCAGTTTCCTCATCCTCAAGACAACATTAACCATAGTTACATTCTGGCCCTCCCCAAGGAAAGTAAACCTTAAATTGCTTTAGAAACGTGAGTGGTTATTAGCATTGATATTATTTACACTGGGATTATTATTATTTACAGTGGATTTTGGTTTTTCAGCAGGCTTTGGCTTGAGAGATCAATATTGAATCGCCATATTTCTGAGCCTTAAGGGAGAGAGGTGGAGGAAGGGGAAAGGGCCTCAGAGGAATTCTCCCAGCAGCCTAGAGATTCTTCACAGGCTTATTTACATATAGACCAGATAAAGGAAATTGAAGCAACAAAAAAACATGTTCAGATAAAAGGGAAGGGCTGGGGAAGATAGCACTGCAGGGGAAGATTATTAATAACCATGTCTACTTCTTCTGGGGGTGGTTCTTAGCCTTGACTTTGCTTCCTTTGCCAATCCAGAATCCACCCCCCCAATACACACACACCCCCTTCCCAATCATCAGAGCTGACCTTGCCTCTAACTAATTAGTGATCAGCATTAGTATTAGTGTCCCATTGTCTGAGCCCTAATGCCTGGTGTATCTTTTTTTAGCCTCCTGGGGAGCTTCCATTGGGGGCAGGGGGATCCACTGGGGCCTGGGATGGAGTCATGGGGAGGGATCCTGCTGGGTGGGGTGTGGCAACTCCCAGATGTGCTCCTAGAATGCCAGTTTGTCCAGCCCTCAGGCAGCGCAGACTAATATGCTTATAATAGCTTGCATTTATATAGCAGTTTAAAGTGTACAAAGCATTTGATGTAATATCTCCTTTGATCCTTACAACAGCTCTGGGAGAGGTAGATGTGATTATTACCTCCATTTTACAGATGAGGAAACTGAGGCTGAAAGAGGTTTGATTTGCTCAGGATTGCATAGCTACATTGTCTGAGGGAAAATTCTTAATTCGATGTCTAGCACTGCACCACCTAGTGGAAAGATATGGGAAGAAGAAACTGTAGCTGAGGAATGAGGCTTGTACCTTGGTTTCCTCATCTGGAAAATCATGGGACTGGACTAGAAGATCTCAAACCATTAAGCAAAATAAAAGGGACCTTGACTGAGGCTTAGCCTCTGTGAACCTCAGTTTCCTTATCTGTCAAATAGGGCTGGATGCATCTGTCAGATGAACATTGCCTCCATTAAGAGAGATGAGTTGCCAAGCCATAGGGAAGACTTCAGCATTACTAAGCATTTACTGACCATTTTGGCACTGTCTTTTCAGATTATTTACAGAAAACAAATAGCCCAGCTGGATTTTCACAGTGGGTGCCTCTTAGCTCATTCCTTTCCCCCTCCCCCAACCTCTTCCTCTGCCTGATTAAGCTTATCTCACCAAGTAAGGGATTGTAACTGGTCCCACCTTGTTATCCCTCCACTTACAATGTGCCTCAGGGGGAAAAAAAAACAGGGAAAGGGGGGGACAGGACACGGGAAGGGAGGTGGGTACAGATGGAAATTGGAGAGAGGGAGGAAAAAGAGAGGAAACACCCCGAGTGGGAGCATATGGAAAGAGTGGGAGCAAAAGAAAGGGAAGACATTGTGATTTAAGGAGGAAGGAGGGAGGAGATGTGGCAATGTGTCATCTGTTATTAGCCTCTAGTAGAAAGAGCACTAGTTCTGGAGTCTGAGACAATGAGTTCAAATCCTACCTCTGACCTTGTGCAAAGCACTTAACCTTGCTGGTCCTCATCTGGAGCAGCAAGGTAACAAGCACTGTGAATGGAATGTTAGTAAGGCACATGGGTTCAGATCTTGCTTTGAACATTTATTAGCTATGTGACCCTGGACAAGACACAGCGTCTCTCAGTGTCAGTTTCCTCATCTATAAAATGAGCTAGGTTAGCCCCAAAGGCCTCTAAGGTCCCTGCCAGCTCTAAATGGACAATTTTATGGATCAGTGCCCCTCCCAGCTGGCTTTGTGTTTCCATAATCTCCCTTCCCATTATTCAATTGATTTCTCAGACAGAACCCCCCTTCTTAGGCATAGGCTAGACTTGGAGCAGGGCTTCTTCCCATTTTTTTATGTCATGGACTCCTTTGGCAGTCCAGTGAAGCCTAGGGACCCCTTCTCAGAAGAATGTTTATAATGCATAAAATACATAGGATTTCAAAAGAAAGCAATCATACTGAAATAGACATCATTTTTTCCCCATCCAAGTTGACAGACCTCTTGAAATCCATTCACAGTGAGAACCTCTGATTTAGAGAACAGCTTAAGATACATTATTATCATTGAAGTTGTTATTATTGGGAAATTAAAGAGACCGGGTTTCAGGTCCCTGCTCTGTCATTAACTAGCTATATGACTTTGAGGAACTTTCCTAACTTTTGTAGGTCTTTGTTTCCTTATCTGTAAAATGGGGGGCCTGGCCTGGATGATTTCCAAGCTCCCTTCTGGTCTTATCAAGCTCTGCTTCTAGGAAAACACCATCCATGTGGTTGCAAAGAATTCTTCCAAGGAAGAATCAATGTCAGTTCTCTCTCAGTAAAATCCCACCTGTGTGGATGAGGTACCTGCCATCCACAGGCTCATGAGATGGCAGAGCTGGAAGGGACCTTAGAGATCAGCTGGTCCAAGCCCCCCACTTCCCACCCCTACCCCCCATCCAGGACCAGAGGTGGAAGCAAAAAGCTCACACAGCGATCAATGACAGGTCTTCCTGACTCCCCGACCAGTACTGTCTCCATTATACACACTCGTTCTCCCTCCAGTGAGCCTTTGTGAGAATCCCTGCTATGTGCCATGTACAGTGTTGTGGAGGCTGTTGGGAGGGCTATAAAGAAGAGAAGAGCAAAGACATATCTCAGAGCTGACAGACAACTCTGAGATCACTGAATCTAACTTCAGTCTCATTAAGAATAGAGGTAGCTAAGTGGTGCGGTCCTGGAGTCAGGAAGACCCGCATTCAAACCCAGCCCCAGACACTAGCTATGTAAACCTTGGGCAAGTCTCTTTAATTTCTCTCTGCCTTAGTTTCTTGGTCTATAAAATGAGGATAATAATAACACCTATCTACTAGGCTTGTTGTAAGTATAAAGTGAGATAAATTTTATAAAGTGCTTTGTAATCTTATTTAAATAGGGTAGCTAGATGGCACAGTGAACAGAATGCTGGCCCTGGAGACAGAAAGACTCATCTTTCTGAGTTCAAATCTGGCCTCAGATATTTAATGGCAGTGTGACCCTGGGCAAGTCACATCACCCTGTCTGCCTCGGTTTCCTCATCTGTAAAATGAGCTAAAGAAGGAAATGGCAAACCACTCCAACATCTTTACCAAGAAGACCAATAAGGAGTTTATGATGATGACTGTGCAGGTAAATGACGATAAGGGTCTGAATTAGAACTATACTAGTAGGAATAGAGAGAAGAGAATAGAAATGAAAAATCTGCTGGTGGTAAACTCAACAAGGCTTGGTAACTGGATGTGAGGGGTGAGAGACAAGTAAAAGCTGACTCCAAGGTTATAAGCTATGTGACTCAGGGATGATGATGCCATCAGTACAAATAGGGGAGGGAGAAATTGATGAGTTCAGTTTAGGACATGTTGAATTTGAGGTGTGAGTGGAACATCCAGGTGGAGCTGTCCAGCAGGCAGCCGTCAATTCAAGACAAGAGCTCCACGGAGAGGCTGTGCTCGATCTATAGATTTGGGAATCATCTGCATAGAGGTGATAATTGAAGCCATGGGAGTGGATGAGATCACCATAAGAAGACATTTGAAGAGGGAAAAGGAAGGGCAGGAAGTAGACCCTTTGGGAACCATGCCAAGCTTTAAGGGTAGGGGCAGCCATGAACAAAGAGAAGCCAAGAAAAGAGGGAGATAGGGAGAAGCAGGAGAGGTAGGAGAAACAGATTCTCTAAGGGGATTCTCCCTCCTCTGGGCCTGTTCTCAATTCACAAATCTACTCCCAGCAGCTTCAGGGGAGGATTTGGTGGGAGTCTTTGTCCCTGACTGCAAGAAGGCATTTGGAGCTTGAGAGAGGCCACATCAAGGACCTAGTTCTCTCTTCCCCAGCCACCCCCCACCCAAATCAGGACCCAGGAAGGGTCTTTCTCCTTCCCTTTAAGAGGATTAGCCCCTTGGCCCTGGCCTCCACTGTCCCCTTAACACAAGTGTCTGCTTCATATTTTGCAAAAGCAAATATCTAGCAAATTGCTGGCTTTAATGAGCTGGAATTAAACCTGGCTCTTGATAAGAGGCCTTTTTCTTCTCTTTTTTTTTTTAAACTTTTGTCTGATGGAGAGAAATCAGCTAGCATATGCAACATGTGCAGCAGTGGAGAAAAAGTAAAAAGGGAGAAAGCAGACTTGTTTAATTCTATACAACAGGCACATTCTTTGTTCTTCCTTGCCCAATAAACATAATTATTGTCATTTTTTTCATCGTCATCATCAGTGGAGAGACTGCACGGTGCAGTGCATACGAAGAAGTGGCCTTGGATCCAAGAAGACCTGGGTTCAAGTCCTGCCATAGACACATACTAGTTATGTGACCTTGCTGTGGGCCAAAGGTGGTCAAACAGGCGAGACCAGAACCAGATTAAAATGTAACTGGGAAATACTAAACAAAATAAATAAAAGTCAATAAGTGGCCTGCAGGCATCCTCATGCCCAGGTTAGCACCACTGCCCTAGGAAACACTCTAAAACTCTGAGTTGTAGAGAAAGGGCCCATCTTCATTATCAGAGGAAGTTTCCTCCTCTAGGAGTTTCTTATACTCATGAAATCACCAGTTCAATTTCTCTTTCTCCTCTCTTCTTTCCCCTTCTCCTTTCTCCTCCTCCTTTTCCCTCAACTCCATTATTGTCATTATTAATAGTAATAACCAATATTTATATAGTGCTTACCACGTGCCAGGCACTGTGTTAAACACTTTACAATTATCATCTCATTTGATCCTCTTGACAGCCCTGGGAGGTTATCTCCATGTTACAGATGAGGAAACTGAAGCAAAAAGAGGTTAAATGACTTGCCCAGGGCCACACAGCTAGTAAGTACCTGAGTCTGGATTTGAGCTCAGGTCTTCCAGACTCCAGGTTTGGTGCTCTATCCACTGGGCCACTTAGCTGCTGCTGCTTCTTATTGTTGTTGGGATGATGATGGTGATGATAGAGATGATGATGATGATGATGGTGATAACGATGATGATGATGATGGTGACAGTGATGGTGATGATGATGATGATGACGATGATGATGGTGATGATGATGATGGTGACGATGATAATGGTGATGATGATGATGATGATGATGATGATGGTGATGATGATGATAACGATGATGACAGAATGTTGGAGTGGATAGAGAGCCAGCCTCAAAGCTAGGAAGATGTGGTTACAAGTCACACCCCATACACATTCTGCCTTTGTGGCCCTGAGTGAGTCATTTCATCTGTTTGCCTCAGTTTCCTCATCTGTAAAATGGGGATAATAATAGCACCCACCTCCCAGGGTTACAGTGAGGATCAAACAAGGTGATAATTGTAAAGCACTTAGCACAGTACCTGGTACATAGTAAGCATTATATAAATGTTAGCTATCATAATAATAATTATTATTATTATTCTGGTCATGTGGCCCTGGATGAGTAATTTAACTTCTCAGAGCTCTAGGCCACAGTTGTCAGACACACAGCCCACAGGCCACAACACTTCGAGTGTAGCCTAAACCAGTTTAAAATATAATTGGGAAATATTTAACAAAATAAATTCATAAAAAAAGAAGCATATAAACATATGGATTTTCTAAGTCAATATGTGGCCTGCAGTGATCCAGGTGTGTGGCTTAGTGGCTCTTATTTCTATTTGAGTTTGACAGTACTGATCTAGGGAAGTCTCTGTGACTGTAAGCCACAGAGCAGGTCCATATCCAAATTGGGGAGGGGGGATTGGAGAGGGAGTTTCCTATGCTGATGAAATCATGGGTCTGGTCTAATAATAGCTTTCTTTCAACATCCTTAGATGAGTGCTTGCCTTAGTGTTGTCATTGTTCCAGCCGAGATGGGACACCAGGGTCCAGGACACAATGAGGGCCATCCCACATTTTGTTTTCTCTGACTCTACACCTGGACTATAGCTCCACATCTTGCCACTTCCATTCACTCATCCCCTCAGCTCTCGCAACACTGCTTTTTAAACTTGCTTCCTCATACAGTCTTTGCCTTGTGATGTCACTGCCTTGCAGGCTCACACAGAGTTCTGTGGGAGATGCTGTCTTTTCCACAAGAATGTGGAAAATAATTTCCTTACACCTACATCTTACACAGGGGATATGTCCTATCCTTTCATCATCTGGGGCACCTTCATTTGAATACTCCTCATTGAAAAAAAATTTTTTCAATTAACAAGCATTTCTTTTTTCTCCCTCCCATCTCTCCCTCACTGAAAAAGAAAAACAAAACACTTGTAACAAATACTCATGGCCAACCCCCCAAAATTCTAACATTATCCATATGCAAAAATGCGTCTCATTCTACAACTTAAATCCATCCTCTCTCTGTGAGGAAGCAGGTAGCCTTCTCCAGCATCAGTCTTTTGGAATCATGCTCGGTCAATGCTTTGATCAGAATGCCTACAGCTTTCCAAGTTGTTTGTCTTTATAATATTGTTATGGCATACATTGTTCTCCTGATTTTGCTCACTTTATCTGCATCAAATCATGCAAGTCTTCCCAGGTTTCTCTGAAATAGTCTCTTACCATGTGACTACTTATTCTTACACATTCTTACAGCACATTTACATAGCATAATATGTTCAACTGCTCTATGTCCTAGCAATGGCCTTCTAAAATGTGGTGACCAGAATTATACACTGGATTCCACTTGTGTTCTGACTATGGTAGAGTATAATACTCTTACTTCTCATTTTCCATCAATCATAATCAACAATAAGTATTTCTTAAGTGGCTACTATGTGCCAGGTACTGTAATAGGCACTAGACATATATATAAAGAGGAGATATCCCCTGCCTTTAAGGAGTTTCCATTCTACTGGGGGAAATTCAACACGTTCACAGGTAAATAAATGCAGAATATTTACAAAATACATATAAAGCAATTCAGGAAAGGTATTTTGAAGGAGGTGGTATTTGAGCTAATCTTCAGAGGGACCTGGGCATCCTATTCCAAGTGGGGGCACAGCCTGCACAAAGGTCTAGAAATAGACTATGTAATTTTGTAAAACCAGGAGTTGCAAACAAGCCAGTTTGGCCGGAATACAGTGGAAATGAGGGGGAGTAATGTGTAATCAGGAAAGGCAGGCTGGAGCCAGATTGCAAAGGTCCTTAAATGACAAATGGAGGAGTTTGTATTTTATCTTAGAGTCAATGGGAAGCTACTTGGAGCTTCTCTAACAGGGCAATGGCCCGGTAGGGCCTGTAGATTGGAACTGTGAGTGTGTCAGCTTTGTGGAGGATGGATTGGAGAGGGGAACAGGCTGGATACGGGGAGACTAAGTAGGAGGCTATTGCAGTAGTGCAGGTGAGAGTGGGGGAAGGCCTGAAGAAGGTGTTTGGGATGTGACTGTGGAGAAGGGGACAAAGGTGAGAGAAACTGAGGAGGTGGAATCAACAGGACTTGGCATCTATTTGTTTATAGAGGGGTGAGTAAGAATGAAATATTGAACATGACACTGAGGTTGTGAACTTAGGTCACTGGAGAAATGATGGTGCCCTAGACAGAAATAGGGAAATCAGGAAGAGTAGGCAGAAAGATAATGAGTTCCAGACACCATGCCTCTCTTAATGATAATGTTCTGAACACTGTGCCTCTTTTAATTCAGTCCAGGATGACATTAGCTTTTTTAATTATCATACCACATCGTTGGATAATACTAAGCTTGCAAGTCCACTAAAAACCCCAAGATCTCTTTTGGAAAAACTGCTTTCTGGACATGCCTCTGTCATCTTCTTCTTGTGAAATTGATTTTTTGACCCCAGCTTTAACACTTTGCATTTATCTCTACTCAATTTCACCTTTTTAGACTAAACCCATCATGCCAGCCCATAGAGATCTTTTTGGATCCTACTCATTGTCATCCAAAATGCCAGCTCTTCCTGCCAGCTCTATGTAATATGCAGATCTGAGAGAGTGACCAAAGGTTTACAGATTACACAGAACCTACATTTTAGGAACACTTTGTAAAAGGAATTAGGAGGCATGCTAAGAATCAAATAACAGCATGTGTAACTAAGTAAACTGTATTTTAACAGACAGGAGAAATGTGTTGCTATTGATGTAAGAATTATCCCTGGATCAGCTATCTGTGTATAGTCAGATCATCAGCTTGTTAGAGCTAAGATCAGGATTAGTAAAAAGCAAGAAGAATAACAAGAAAAAGATACTGCACACAACTGAAACAACTCAATCTTGAACTATTTCAGTAAGTAATTGGCCATCAAAAATGGGAAATGGGAAACAGAAATGACATTGACACCAATTATAATAATTTTATGCAGAGTTTAACTAATGTAAATGATTTCCCACAATAAGGAGATTTTTAAAAAGGACCTTGGTTAGCTAACATTTGACTTACTTGACAAATGGAGAGATATTGTTGCCAAAGGCAATACCAAACTACAATATAAACTCATTTGTAAAATCTTACAAAGAAGGATAGATGATTTGGAGAATTATCATCTCCTAAAGCAGAGAAAAGCAGTGGAGAGTAAAAATGAGTTTGAAGAAAACTTGGCAGGACATCCAACTAAGCAGTCATTACAAGGGCATTTAAGGATGAAGATTGAAAGAGGCCAACAAATAGCGGAAAATGGAAAAGATCTGTAAACATGATAGCAAACTTTTCTCCATAATGAAACTATCACACTTAGATCCTACCAACTCGTGTTTAAAGTGGAGATAAAAATGACACTGAAGAGTACAAAAATGGGAAAACAAGCCATATGTATGTACAGGAGATCCATGCTAGAGGTAACGCAATTGTGAGCACATTGAAAGATAAGATATCTGAAAGAAGGAAAGTTACCAAAGATATGGAAAACAATCGTATACTTTCTTAATATCAAAAAAGGAAAGCTAGAGAAAGTAACGGACTTATATGCCTATTGTTCCATCTATATAAAATTTTTGAATGTTATCAGTGGGTGAATTTAGGGCATCCTTGATTTGGGAGTATTAGTAGAAATGACATTTGACAGTGGATTGACTGAAAGATGTAAGGAAGATAAGATCCCCTTGGTGTTTGTTATTTGTGTACAACCAAAAAAATCATTTGATTCAGTAAATCAAATACTACCTTACAGGCTATTTTTTCAGCAAGATGTCTCCCATCTGTACATCAAAATCATTCAAGAGTATATATATAGCTTCTATCAGATTGTGCGCCGTGTTGGGGAAGATGGTGGGGAGGAAGGGGGAGAAAAATTTAAACTCAAAATCATATGGAAGTGATTGTCGATAAATCAAAATTAATTAATTAATTTAAAAAAAGAAAAAAATCATTCAAGATTCCTTGAAAGATATAACAATAGAAATAACCATATTCAGCAGCCCTATGATCATAAGCATCAAGTGAGACATAAAACTGGGAGATGTGTGTTCACCAAAAGTGTTCACCACTGATGGAGGAGATCCGATGCAGAGTCCAAGTTGAAAAGGGATTCACTGTGCATGGGGAAATCCTCCAGATGATTGTGGCTGACATCGTTCTGATTGTATCAAGCCCAGAAAATTGCAGAGCTCTCTTAGAAGAGATGTCTGGTCACTCAAAAGAGTTGACTTGACACAGGAAAAGACCGAGTGATCGAAGAATAACTATTGTCCAGAATATAAACATGCATTTAGATGAACAATCTTTAGAACTTGTCCATAGATATTTACATATGGGACAAATAGTACAGGTGGCTGAGTTGGGCCCAGAGTTGAACAAAAGGAGGATATTGGATAGATTGCCTTCTGGAAACTACAGAGTTCCTTTAATGACCCAAGTTTCCTGTGGAGGCAAAGAAACAATTTTTAATACCATCATTTTATTAGTATTACTGTACAGTTGTGAGGCATGAAACATTACAGTCTCCACAGAATTGAAAATGAATATTATGCAAGGGCAATGGAGAGTGGCATGGTGGGTGCAAATAGGCTGCAACAGCTAATCAATGAGGAACAGGAGCAAAAGATAACCATCAAGGAAATAGATGTTAGGTGGAGAAGATAGCCTGATCACAATGCAAAGGCAAGGGATGAGAGGTGGGTAGCTAGAGAGTTAGTATCTTCTCAACGTCAAGAGAAAATGAAAAATGCCTCCAATACACCAAGTGTATTTCCTGGGGAGAATTCAGGGCTCCCTGATTGCCCTCAGTCAGTAAATATTTATTAAGCACATTTACTGTGTGCCAGGCAATGTGCTTAATAACTGAGGATAAAAAATAAAGAAAAAGGCAAAAGATAGTCCCTGCCCTCAAGGAGCTCACAATTTAATTGGGAAGACAATAAGCAATAAATAGGAAATAAATGAGAGGTAAAGCTACTTTTAAAGAATAGAGGGGCAGCTAGGTGGCGCAGTGGATAGAGCACCAGCCCTGAAGTCCAGAGGACCGAGTTCAAATCCAGACTCAGACCAAACACTTGACATTTACTAGCTGTGTGACCCTGGGCAAGTCACTTAACCCCAATTGCCTTTAAAAAAAAAAGACTAGAGAAGAATTGGGAAAGGCTTCTAGCAGAAGATGAGTTTTTCTTGGTTTTTTGTTGTTGTTTCTTTTGGCTAGGCAATGGGGTTAAGTGACTTGCCCAGAGTCACATATGTGTCAGAGGCCAGATTTGAACTCAGGGCCTCCTGACTCCAGGGCCAGTGCTCTATCTACTGCACCACCTAGCTGCCCCTGAAGATAAGATTTTTAGACTTGAAGGAAGTCAAGGAAGCCTACAGGGGGAGATGAGGAAGGAGAACATTCCAGGCATGGGAGATGAGCCCAGAGATGCAGTGTCTTGTTCACTGAACAGTCAGGAGGCCTGTGTCACCGGACCAAAGCACATGTTGGGGAGTAAGGTCTAAGAAGATTGGAAAAATGAAGTGGGATGTGGGACTAGGTTACGGAGGGATTTGAATGCCAAACAGAGGATGTTGTATTTGATCCTGGAAGCAATAGGCAGTCACCAGAGTTTATTGAATGGCGGGAGGAGGAGGGGGGTGGAAACTGGTGAGATTCATGCTTTAGGAAAATCACTTTGGTGGCTGAATGGATGATGGATTAGAGTGGAGACAGACTTGAGGCAGGTTATCACAATAATCAAAATATGGGGTGATGAGGGCATGCACTAGAGTGATGGCAGTGTCAGAGGAGAGAAGGGATGATGTTGCAAAGGTGAAATCGACAGGCCTTGGCAATAGCTTGAATATAGGGGCTAAGGGACAGTGAGGAGTTAAGGATTACATGAAGGATTCAAACTTATGGGGGGACAGGGACAAGAATCATTCAAGATAAGTAGGCATGAATGGGTCACAATCTGTATCACCAGAGGGAACTTTCAAATCAAGAAGTACCATTTGAATATTTGAATCTTCATCCAAGTCATTGATTAAAAATGTCAAACAGATGTCAAAGGGCCTAGGGTCTCTTTCTCTGGAAATCCTTAAACACAGGCCACATGCATCCCCATATAATATATTCCTAACATCTTCCTGCCTAGTGTCATTTTTTCCATCGTTAGATATTTATTGAACACCTACTATGTGATAGGCACTGAGGGAGATTCATATAGTAACAAGGCTCACATTTATATCACACTTTCAGAGTTAAAATACTAATAATTACCTGACCAATGTCATCATATAATATTAGCCAAATCTCACTTTGCATTTGCTTTTTAAAAATGGATACATTTCATTTTTACAGTATCTTCATTGTGACCTTAACTTTTACAATATTTATTGCTTTGTTCCCACAGATCTTACTTTCCCCTATAATGTTATTTTGTCAAATTTCCTATTTTTACAGGTCCAATTAATGACATTAGGCAGGGTACATCTGTATCCATCTCTAAGGAGACGGCTTAATGCAATTCATTCCTGAGAACAGAAGGATGGGTTAGATGACCTTGAAGCCTATTTCAGACTCTGGTAAAACTAAAGAATATATGGAACCCATCACAAGGATTCATGAACCTCATGTTTCTATTTTTAAGTCTTATTGATGCCTTATGCTTTTACATCACATCCATTTTTTAATATAACCCTCCTTCTCTACTCAAAAAGTTGCCCCTTAGCGTTGTTATTGTTCATTTTTTAACAAGTTCAACAAAATGAACTCATGCATCACTCTGTCTGACATTCTATTCCCATAGCACCCAACCTCTTCAACAAAACTGAGGAAGCCAATTTACTTGTTTCTTCTCAGGGGCTAAGCTTGTTCATAATTACACAGCACTAAATTTCATTTTTTTGTTTCTTCATGTATATTGTTGTAGTCATTTTGTTAGTTGTTTCCTGTTATTGACTTAGAAAAGAACCTGGCATATAGTAGGTGCAAAGCTTATTCCCCTCCCTTTTCCACTTACTTCACTCTGTATCAGTTCATTTAAGTCTTACCATGTTTCTCTGAACTCACATTCATTGTTTCTTACAGTGCAATGATATTCATGCACCACAGTGATGCATCCCACAGATGATGAGCTATACATATACTTTGTTTCCAGTTATTTGCTACCACAAAAAAAATGCTGCTATAAATATTTTGGCATACGTGGGACTTTTATGTCTTTAACCTCCTACACATAGTAAGTGGTTAAAAATACTTTTTAATTCATTAATTCTTTGGAAAATATGTCTGGTAGGAGAAGGGTGTCCTAAGGGTATGGACATTTTAATCTCTTTTTTCACATAATTACAAGTTCTTTTCAATAATGCTTGGATCAGTTCACAGCTCCACCAGTGTTTCAGAATGCCCATTTTTGCACAGCCCCTCTACATTAATTATTTCTGGTTTTATCATCTTTGTCAGTTTTGTAGGCGTTAAGTGAAACCTCAGAGTTTTAATTTGCATTTCTTTTTATTATTAGTGATTTGAAGACATTTTTATATGATTGTTAGTAGTTGGTAATTCTTTTGAGAATTGACCACTTATCCATTGATCTTGTATATTTGACTCTGTCTTATATATTTATGTGAATTCCTTATGTATCTTGGATATCAGATCCTTATCAGAGATCTGATGCCAAGATTTTTTCCAGTCAACATCCTCCTTTTTTCTACTAGCTGCATTGACTTCATTCATGCAAAACTTTCCCATTTCCCACCTGCAGAGAAAGAACTGATATTGATTGAATACAGACTGAAGCATGCTATTTTTTGCTTTCTTTCTCTTATTTTTTCTTTTATCCAAGTCTTCTTGTATAAAATTACTCACATGAAAATGTTTTACACAATTGCACATGTATAACCTGTATCTGATTGCCTACCCTTTCAGGGAGGGGGGAAGGAGGGAGAGAGAGAATTTGGAACTCAAAACTTTAAATAAAAATGTTAAGAAAAAAAACTTTCCCACTTCACATAATTTTAGCAGTCTGTTTTCTGATTTGCGATCTCCTCCATTTAAGAGTTCTCCCCTTAGGCATAATAGTGAGAGTTATTTCCTTCCCTTTTCCTCCAATTTTTAAAGATTACATGGCCTTTTTTACTTAAATCATTTATTCACTTGGAACTCATTGGGGTATAGGGTATAAGACCTCACCCTCCTTTCTAAGTAGCATTCATCTCACAATTATTTTCTGCAGGGTAGAAATCACATGACATATCCCTCTTGACTCTGGAAGCATACAAGGAACTAGTAAATTCAACTAGAGTCTGAGGAGACAGACACTAAGCTCTAATCCTAGTTTTGTTATGCATGATAAGACATTTATATAGAAATTTTGAAATTCAAAAAGCACTTTATATACATTACACTATTTGATCTTCATCACAACCCTGTAATGATTATAATTAGGATCATAACCATTTTACAGATGAAGAAACTGAGGCTTAGATGGATTTTCCCCCTTTATTATATTTATATAATTTTATTATATATAAATTATATTTTTATTTTATATATTTACACTATATATTATGTTTGTATATTTGTATATTATATATTTATATATTATATTATAGATAATATATGTTATATGTAACGTGTGTCATATTATATATTATACATAATATGTAATGATTATATATAGTTATAATTATGTCATTGATTCCAATATTGCTTCTGCTTTTTTCTCTGTTGATCTTCACCCAGATGTTTTCTACCATGGTTACCTTCTCTTCCTATTCCTTCATTTCCTTGAGTTTATCTTTTTAATATACAGTGTTTTACTCTACCCCCATTCCTTCCCCTTTTACCCATCCTGTTTCTTTTATTCAAGGTCTACCCTACCAGAGCCATAGTCCAGGCCTGGGTTTTATGCTTTTAAACCCCCAAGATGCTGCCTCATTCCAACTTCTCTCCTTCCATTAGAATCTGTAGTTTCTCTTGCTTGTTAATCATACTTTGTACATAGATATCTGAGTCCACAGGTTTTATTGCTGGTTCCCTTCAAGCAGCTAGGATGGCTTGTTTGGTAAGTGCCTTAATATCCAAATGACTAAGCGCTTGGGAACCGCCTTCAGACAGGCCCATCAACCCTCGAATGACGTGGTCTCCAGTCCTTTTACCATCCGGATTACCCTCTTGTGGTTGCATTCTAGTTTATCAGTAACCTCTCTGAGACACAGTGTCTGAGACTGAAGACGGTATTCCAGATTTCATCTGACCTGGCCAGAGTTCAGCAGGGCTTTCACCTCCTTCACAGAGTCAAGAAGATGTGAGTTCAAGCCCTGGGCTCAGATACTGTGACCCTGGGAAAATCACTTAACTCGAACTACCTTCACTTCCCCCTCTGCAAAATGAGAAGAATAATAACACCTAATTCACAGGGTCATTATAAGAATCAAATAAGACAGTATATGTAAAGGGCTTTCCGAACTTAAAGTGCCATAAAATGTTGACTCTTACTATTGTTATTATTATCATTATTGTTGTTGTTATTGTTACTGCTTTGTACAGGCTAGTGTTTAACTTGCTTACTTATTTGGCTGACATTCCACGTCCTACTGAGAACTCAAATTGAGCTCCTGCTCTGATCTTTTCCATAGAAACTCTCGTCCAGTCACAAAAGTCTTTATTGTCCCTGGTCACTTTGAAACCGCTTGTTTCAAGCAGTAGTTGATGGCAATGAGAATAACAATGGTAAAGACTGCCATGATGCCAGTGATGGTGGAAGTGTTGATATCAGGTAGCGATTGGAATGGTTTTAGTAAAGGTGATGATTTGCTAAGTACCATGAAGGGTATTACTAGCAATGATGATGGTGACCTTGAGATAGTCGAAGAGGAAGGTAGTGATTTTATAACATGAAAGCAATGATACTATTGGGAATATTGCCTGTGGTGATGGGCTGTCTGAAGGTGGTTTCCCAGGTGCTCAGTCATTTGGATAATAAGGCACTCACCAAACAAGATTCACACCTTCTCATAAAGGCATGTTGCTATAGTTCTACAAATCTGTTGAAAATTTTATGAGTCCACCCACCTGCCCACCCTGCTCATCTTATAGGGGCTGAAATGAAGTCTCTGCTTTTGCCTATGTACCATATACTAGGATTGTGGTAGGAGGATGAAGGCTACTGGGACAAGCATTCCCTGATGAACAGAGGGAGGTTTTGGTTTGGGGGAAGCATGCTTTGGGGATGTGGCTCCCTATGGAATAGAAATTCCTTGAAGGCATGGACCAGTTTACATCTTACCTTTGTCTCTCTGGTAGTCTGTATATAGTGGGCATTTAATAAATGCTTACTGGATTGGATTGAATTGGATGGTCTTGAAAGACAGATCAGAGACCTCAACAATCTCTCCTACCACAAAGCACATCTCCCTCAATCTCTCCTACCACAAAGCATTATCTCCCTCACTCAGTATCATGGCCATGGCATACAAGGTCATGGATGTAGAGTGTGAAGGGTCCTCAAAAGCCATCTAGCCCCAAACCTTCATCGTATAGAGGAAGAAACTGAAGTCCAGAGACTTACGTCCAAGGTCACACCGGCCCTAGAGTTAGTGACAGAGCTCCAAACATTCCACTCCAGACCCTTGGTGGTCATCTGTGGGGCCAGATCTCTGCATCCTGCTTATTGGAACACCCCTTTCACACCCTCCCGGCTAGCTTTTGTTGTGCTCCAACTTGGAGACACCAAGGACCAAGGGCTCATACTCATTCCCTCACCCTAATACTCTGTATCTCTCCACACCTTTTGCCTCTTTCAAGTCCCCTTCCTTGACTGTCTCACCTCAAAATGATTCCTCTGAACTTGTACAACACTTCCTGTCTGTACTACTCATTTAACATTTATTATAAAATAACTTGCATTATTATGTGTTTTCTATAAATAGTATGTCTTTTAATGTATGTATTTAATTAATTAATGTATTTCATATCTATAAATGTATGTCTTTTCTCCCAAGGCATTGAAACTGTAATAGGGGGAGACATAGAGTCAAATTCCAAGCCTCAGATATTTACTAGCTATGTGACTCTGGGCAAGTTACTTAACCTTTCTCTGCCTCAGTTTCCTCTTCTGTAAATCTGATGACCTAGAAGGTCTCTTCCAGTTCTAATTCTATGATCCGCTGATCCCTTTGAGGGTAGGGAATGAGTCCATTGTTGATCTGCCTACCAGCTCTTAACACAGGACTGGGCTCTCAGTAGATATTCAAAAGATAATCATTGGTCAGGTGTCTGGTTAACAGACATATAATTCTGCCTGTTCTCTTTATTTCAGGAGAAGTGACTGACACAAAGAAGAACTGAGGGGGGAGAGCCAGGAAGCTAGGCAGATGGAGGAAGAAGTCCAAGCTGAGCTGGACATGGGCATCAGCAGGAAGACCAGAAGTGGTAGAGAGTAACTGGAGACTTCCCCAGGGAGGGTTCTCCCCACCGAACGCTGCAGCCCTCAGCCTAGTCTGAGACCATGCCTGACGGGACAGGACATCACTGAGCTTCCCACCTCTCCCCCCTCCCCTGGCTTCTGCCCAGCCCCCTGTCCCCACAGGCTGGACAGAGAGCCACCCTTCTCTCACTCCTTAACACACCTCGTCACCCTTGGGACCATGCAAGAGGTGACCATTTAAATTCAGAGCTTCCCCTAGTTGCTGGCACCCCACTTCCCCACCTCCTCACCCCTTTGCAGCAACCTCACCGGGAATCCGCCTCTCGGTGGTGCTTCCAGATGGCAGGTTGCAGGTGGGGGGTGCTGTGCGTGTGTGTGGCAGCCGCGTCCCTACTGTACACTGGTGGGCTGGTACGGGCCGACTGCTGGCTCATCGAAGGCGACAAGGGTTTCGTGTGGTTGGCCATCTGTAGCCAGAATCAGCCCCCTTATGAATCCATCCCCCAGCAGATCAACAACACCATAGTGGACCTAAGGCTCAATGAGAACAAGATCAAGAGTGTACAATATGCCTCCCTCAGTCGCTTTGGGAACCTGACGTACCTCAACCTGACCAAGAATGAAATCACCTACATTGAGGACGGGGCCTTCTCGGGTCAGTTCAACCTGCAGGTGCTGCAGCTGGGCTATAACCGCCTGAGGAACCTCACAGAGGGGATTCTCCGAGGCTTGAGCAAGTTGGAGTACCTCTACCTCCAGGCCAACCTCATCGAGACGGTCACCCCCACTGCCTTCTGGGAGTGCCCTAACATCATGAACATCGACCTGTCCATGAACCGCATCCAGAGGCTAGACAGTGGCACCTTCACAGGGCTGGCCAAGCTCTCCATCTGTGAGCTTTACAGCAACCCCTTCTATTGCTCCTGCGAGCTCTTGGGGTTCCTCAGATGGCTGGCAGACTTCACCAACATGACGCGCACCTACGACCGGATGCAGTGCGAGTCACCGCCCGATTACTCTGGCTACTTCCTGCTTGGCCAAGGCCGGACCAGCTACCGAAACGCCCTGAGCATGCTGTCCAGCCTCTGCACCGATGGGTCATACACTGTGGGATCCCGCTTCATCCCCGCCCGCTACCCCCCCACCACCCCCCCACCAGAGGGCCCCTGCGCAGAGGATGAGTGCTTCTCGGGAGATGGCACCACGCCCCTCGTGGCCTTCCACACTCCTGCCACCAAGTCAGAGATGCGGCCCAACATCTGGGTGAAGCACCTGACCCACAATTCTGCCACGCTCGGCGTCCAGCTGCCCTCCCCCTTCAGGAAGATGTACGTCCTGGCTCAGTTTGAAAATGGGTTCTCCTCCGACATCACCAACTTGCACAAAGAGCGTGAGGAGATTGAGCTGTCCAACCTCATCACCCACACCAACTACACCTACTGTGTGGTCTCCCTAGGCCACCCACTGCGTTACAACCACACCTGCCTCACCATCTGTCCTACGAAGCCCCCGCCGTCGCCAGGACCCGTTCCCAATTCCTCCACTGCCACCCACTACATCATGACCATCCTCGGCTGCCTCTTCGGCATGGTGATTGTTCTCGGGGCTGTCTACTACTGCCTGCGGAAACGGCGACAGCAGGAAGAAAAGCACAAGAAGACAGCAGGGGGCATGAAGAAGACCATCATCGAGCTCAAGTATGGGCCCGAGCTGGAGACGCCGGGCATCGCCCAGCTGTCCCAGGGGCCCATGCTGGGCGGTGAGACAGTGACCCGCATTCCCTACCTTCCCTCTGCAGGTGAAGTGGAGCAGTACAAGCTCATAGAAAGCAGCGAGACCCCTAAGACCACTAAGGGTAACTATATGGAGGTTCGGACAGGGGAGCAGCAAGAGAGGCGAGACTGTGATCTAGCCCTGCCGCCGGACAGTCAGAGTTCTGTGGCTGAGATCTCCACCATCACCAAGGAGGTGGACAAGGTCAACCAGATTATCAACAACTGCATCGATGCCCTCAAATCCGAGTCCACCTCCTTCCAGGGGGTCAAGTCTGGAGCTGTGTCCACAGCCGAGCCCCAGCTGGTCCTCCTGTCGGAACAGATTCCCAGCAAGCATGGCTTCCTGTCCCCCGTCTATAAGGACAGCTACAGCCACCCGCTACAGAGGCACCACAGCATGGAGGGCCCCCCCAAACGCTCCAGCACGTCGTCCAGTGGCTCGGTCCGGAGTCCTCGCTCCTTCCGCTCCGAGGGATCCTCTGCCCACAAGTCAGAGGCGAAGTACATCGAGAAGACGTCACCCACGGCTGACACCATCCTCACTGTGACACCGGCGGCCGCCATCCTCCGGGCTGAGGCTGAGAAGATCCGGCAGTATGGTGAACACCGCCACTCGTACCCGGGCTCTCACCAGGGGGAGCAAGCGCCCCCCCACGACAGCCTGGGCGGCCGCAAGCCTTCCATCCTGGAGCCTCTGACCAGACCCCGGCCCAGGGACCTGGCCTACTCCCAGCTCTCTCCCCAGTATCACAACCTGAGTTACTCCTCCAGCCCCGAGTACACCTGCAAGCCCTCTCAGAGCATCTGGGAGCGCTTCAAACTGAACCGTAAGCGCCATAAAGATGAGGAGGAATACATGGCGGCCGGCCACGCCCTGCGCAAAAAGGTCCAGTTTGCCAAAGACGAGGATCTCCACGACATCTTAGACTACTGGAAGGGTGTGTCTGCACAGCACAAGTCCTGAGTCCTCCTCTGTCCTCCCCACACTCCTCCCTTTCCCCTTCCTCTAGCCTCCCCTCTGCCTTCTAAAACTCGTGATGCTCATTGGACCAAAAGGAACCGAAATCCACAGCAGCTATTTTTAACCCAGAGACTGTCTTTAAAAACGAAACACATACACATACATACACACAATTTAAAAAAGGATCATGCACCCCATTTCCCCCATTGCCCTGATCCTCAGCAGGTGACAGGAGAAGGGAGGGGAGGGGTAATTGACATCAACAACAAAATAAAGGAAATATGATGAATGGTAGCATAATATATCCAGAGATGATCTCACCTTTGGAGCGTTGCACTGAATCTGAACATGCACATGCACAACACACACACACACAACACACACACACAAACATAATACACAAGGGACTTCAGAAAACTGTGGCTCAGGGGTGGGGAGGGTGGGGAGTTTTCTTTTTCTCTCTTTTTTCTTTTTTTTTTTTAAAGAAAAAAAGTACTTTAAAAAAAGATATAAAAATAGTGAGTGTGAGGGGAAGAGGTTCATGATCTGGCCAGTCTGCTGTTGCATCGCATGATTTCTCAGTCTGTGGTTTTTTTGTGGATTCTCTGTGTCCAGTCCGTCTCCATCGTCCTCCTCCTCCCTCCTCCAGAGTCAACCAAAAATGAGGAAAACAAATAGGAAAGGAATCTGAGAAGCCTGACAGAACAGCAGATGTTTGGGGAGAGCCTCGAATCAGGGAGGTGGGGAAATCTTTCAGGTGGGACTCTGAGGTCAGCTGAGAAGTAGCATCTGTTGGGATTTTGGGGGAGGGGGGAGGGCACGGCCAGGGCCAAGAGCTTGTGGCTAGAAGCCAGCCCCAACTCCTGTTTGGCCTAACCCTACCCCACATTGTAATCTGTAGTCGTTCTATTGTACAGAGAAAAAAAATATTTCTATATTTGCAATGTTTGCTGTAAAACAAGAAAGAGGAAAAAAAAGTACATCTACTAAAAAAAAACACACAAAACTTACCTGTTTGTACCAGGTTTTAATCATGGATTTTAGGAAAAGGTCTTTTTTCCTGTTTGTTGGGGGAAGGGTGGGGGTCTGTTTCTTTGGGGGTAAGGTTGGTGATGGGAAATGGAATGGAGCCAAAGTTTTCTTCCTTTTTGTCCTAGGGAACGTGAGAGAATCTGTGTGTGGGTGAGGAAATGTATGATGTAGGGTAAGAGCAGGAAAAATCAGGCAGAAGAGTGTCCCTGTGATTTTGAGAGAATATACTTCAGAATGTGAGTGAGTGTGAGATCTAGAGGATGTGAGATGGAAAGTAAGTAAAGGCATGAGTGTGAATGTGGGTGGGAGAGGATGGGTGTGAGAAGGACTGGGTGTGTTTGAGAGGACGGGAAAGCCAGAGAGAATGGAGTGTGTTGGGGGAGGGAGTGTCAGAGAATGCACAGTTGGAGGAGGGGCCAATACTGTGGCCCCCATCTCTAGGTTCCTTACCTCTGGACCCACAGAGTCTAAGCTAGGCCAAAGCCAGAAAGAAGGAGTGTTAATTAAGAACCCTGTCTTCTCTAACTTCCATCCTTGAAAATGCCCAAGCATCCCTCCCAGGCTGCAATGTTTCCTTCCCTCTAGAACCTGCCTGACTTGGACGCTGGTGGCACAGATCAGGGGAGTGGCCAGCAGAAAATTTTGTTCTAATGGGGCCCTAAAAATGATCAGAGGGTGAATTGTGGCCCCCAAGTAAGGCTTGGGCATTTCACAATAAGGCAGTACCCCGTCACACACCAGGCTGACAATAGCTCTGGTAACAGGGAAGAGGTAGGGGAGAGTTGGGTGGCAGCTCACTGCTCCTCCCACCCCATTTGACTCATATATTCCAATAGCACTTTAAAGTTCACTTAGGACTACAAGAAACCTTAGACATCATGCAGTCTGACCTCATACTATAGATAAGAAGGCTGAGATACTCAAAGAATCACACATGTGGCAGAGGAGAGATTTGAACCCAGATCTCTGTCTCTTGTAGCTATTGACCATGCTGGAGCCTGAATCTTCTGCTAAGGGAATCATTGCAAGGAGCCCCATGAGGGGCTGGAGCCTTGCTTAATTTGCATTATTTTCCCCAAGACTCCTCTCTTAGTTTTGGCCTCTAGACTCTCCATTCTCCAGCCTCCAGGTAACACTGCACTGAAGTGATTGGAGAATGATAGACCGGAAGATCTTCCCAACAGCTTTCCTGAATGTTTCTGGGTACAAAGTCAAGCAGGGTCGTGTGTGTGTGTGTGTGTGTGTGTGTGTGTGTGTGTGTGAGACAGAGAGAGATGAATAAGTGTTTGCTGTGAGTGAGCTAAGGGCTGATACAAACACACACACAAAAGACAGTCCCTGCCCTCAGGGAGGGAATTCTGAAGGGGGAAACACTATACAGAAAGGGGAGAGCTATCTGCAGGGTCTAGAGTGGGACAAGAAGATGGGCTGCATCAGAAATAGCATACAAACCTTGGTCTCCTGCCTCAGTCCAAGGCCAGAGCTTTTTCCATTCCAATACACGGACAATAATCCTCATCCTAACTCAGAGGAAGAAGAGGTGAAAAGGAAAGGATGAAAGAAAACCTTCCTTCTGAGTCACTTTTGTTCACCTCAAGAGTGGAGGGGATTGGGCCTGCAATCCATCCCCCCACCCCCACATTTGTGCCTGTCTTCCCTGGTCAGAGTGCCTAAGTTCTGAGCCCTGAAACACCAGACACCTGAGTGTGTTTCTCCAAGGGATCCAGGTAGACTGCAGATCTTTTAGGTGGCATGTTCTGGTGAGGGTAAGAAAAAGGAGAGCTTGGGCAGTCTCCAATCTTTCCTCCTGAACCATGGGATTAGGATCTGAGAAAAGTGGGAAAGAGGTCACTGTAGGGGTTATGAGGAAAAGAAGGAAAGGATTTGTCCTGAGGGAAGGAACTCACCACATCTTGTCTGACCTCTGAAAGGAAAGGAACAAGATCTCCCAACTGACTCAGTCTGAGGGTTAGCATTAACATGACCCTCTTAAGCATCCATCCACATACACTGAAAATCCAAATTTCTGCCTGTGGCCCCATGGCCAGTGGGAAGGAGATTGCAAACTAGCAGAAGCCAGTTTGAGAATGGGGGAAGTGGGGCGGGGGGGAAGAGGGTTAGTCCCATTCAAAAAACAAGTATTATGCACCTCCTGTGTACCTGCCAGGCATACATGTATACATACACACACACACACATACATATATATGCATATGTATACATATATACATAAATACATATATATATATACATATAAAGATGAGTGAAACAGCCTCTGCCTTCAAGAAGTTTACATCTAGGGGAGGCAACATGAACATTTATGTCTATACGAAAGAGATAGACTTATTTCGGCAGAGGGCTTCAGGAGATAATATGTCTTTAGATTAGAGTAGGAATGGAAGATCATTCCTTGCTATCTTCCCCTGTCTGCCCTGGCAGCTGCCGTCTTCACCGCCCCCTGGGACCCCAGGCTGCCTGGGCAGCTGGTGCAGATGTTCCCTGGCATGTGCCAAGAAGCCACCTGAAGTCCCTCTCACTTCCTCATCAAGGGGCCTCAGGCTAGAGAAAGTTGAGCTGCTGTGATAATTTGCCACAATCTGATTCTTTTACCCCAAAGTGTCCTTAAAGATCAGGAATCTGCCCACCCTTCTTCCCAGTATCTCTTTTCCTCCCACCTCAGTAGGCCACCCAAGGACATGCTGGTAAATGTTTAACAACCAGGCTGGGCGCGGGGGGGGGGGGAGGACAAGAGTATCCACATACTTTTAAGTTTAATTCACATCATTAACACTTCCCATCACTTAAGTTTAGAAATCAATGAAATAATAAATCAAGCCCTGATTTGTAGTATTTGCTGACAGGTGTAGATGTTCATGCTGAAAATCTAACAATTGGGTCCTCAGTTTCGAGTCGGTTCCAGCACATCCCTGTACCACTCCTATCAGTTCCCTTCCCCCCTTACTGCCTCCTGAAATCCATCCTGTGTGAACCCTCTCTCTGCTGGAGCCTGAGAGGATGAAGCCTGAGGCCCATCATAGAGTCTCAGGCTTAGAGCTGTAAGAGACCTTAGACAGTGTAGGCCAACCTCCTCCTTTTACAAATGAGGAAACTGAAGCCTAGGGATGGCATGCCGTGGCCCAAGTCACTGGGATAGAAAGCATCGAAGGCATGATTTGGGACCTGGACTCCAAAGCCAGGGTATCAACATAGCTTCCCTCTCCTTCACACCCTACAGCAACTATCCAGCTGAAATCCCCTGACTGTGAACACCAAGAAAATCACAAAAAGGTAGCAAGCAACATGGTGGTGTAGGGAAAAGGATCCCATAATTTAGAGCTGAGAGAGCCCTGAAGATCACTGGGATCTGCAGGAAACCAAAATGCAAGGAGGCAGAAAGAAACTTACTGTAGTAAGTAGCAGAGGGAGAAGACGCCTGGGGGAGGGCAGCTTTTATGAGCAGCTTATACACAGACAATAGCTAGCATTTATCTATGTAGCACTTTAAGATTTGCAAATCACTCTACATTTATCATCTCATTTTATCCTCACCACAACCCTGGATAGTACGAGCTCTTATTTCCATTTTGTGGGCAAGGAAACTGAAGTAGACAGAAATCAAGAGACTTACCCAAGGTCCCACAGCTGGCAAGTGTCTGAAGTCACATTTGAACTCAGTCTTCCTGACCTGGGGTCCAGCTGTGCCACTCTATTATTAGAGGCATTCTATAAGAAAGACAAATATTCTATTAGAATTGGATTAATTATCCTATTGAAAAGACATGTAGATGATAGAAAAGAACATATGTACATGTATGTATATGTGTATAACTACATGGATATGTGTTGTGTGTATGCATACAAACACATATACACACCACAGAGAGACAGACTAGACCTGTGATTTCACTGATATGGGAAATTCCCTGGAAGAGATCTACTAATTCAGGTGTTTATCTTCTTTGAAACTTTATTGTCTTAGAAAACTGCCTAGAGCATTGAGAGTCACATCAGCCAATATTGTAGTATATTATAATGTATTACGATGTATGTTATCTATTTTATATATATACACACGTACATATTTATCTATGTATAAACATGTGTACACATATACACAGGGCAGCCAGGTGGCACAGTGGATAGAATGATGGCCCTGGAGTCAGGAGGACCTGAGTTCAAATCTGGCCTCAGATACTTTATGAGCTGTATGACCCTGGGCAAGTCACATTACCCTATATGCCTCAGTTTCCTCATCTGTAAAATGAGCTGGAGAAGGAAATGGCAAACCACTCCAGTATCTTTGCCAAGAAAACCCCAAATAGGGTCACAAAGAGTTGCACACAACTAAACAACAGTTCATAAACACACATATATCTAGATGTGCACACACATACAGCACACAACTTAGATCAGTGCCAGGTGAGCCCCACCTCCTTTTTCTCCTAGCATCCCTCCACTGTTTGGGGCCCAAGGCCCAAAGGAGCTGCTTCTAGGGAAAGTCCAGATTCCCACACCTCTGGGAAGCAGAAGTGCACAGAAGGGGCCAGGCTGTTTCCAGACTTGACCACCTCACCAGAGGTGGGGCAGAGAGAAGATGAACTTGGGATTTCTCTCTGCCCCCTCCTCCCCTTCTCCTTCTCACCAAAGAAAGAAATGGGAAGATGGCCACTGCACCATCTCTGTGTCGTGGGGCAGAAGGTACAATACCAAGTGCAGGGGGGTGGGGCTGGTGTGTCCTGCATCTCTGTACTCTTTGTCCTGGGGCATCTGTCAGGGGAAGGAACTCCTGTCAGCTAACTGTGATCACAGAGCACTCCTCTAGGCCTGCCAATGACAGCCAAAGCTCCAGGAGGCCTGAGGGTTACTCGTCTTGATCCCGTGGTTAGAAAGGGGAAGGGAATGAACATTTAGTAATCATCTCCTACCTGCCAGTGAAGCACTTTATAAATATTATCTCATTGAGTCCTCGCGACAAACCTAGGATATAAGTGCTATTATGATCCCCATTCTATAGATGAGGAAACTGAGGACAACAGAGGTTAAGTGACTTGCCTAGGGTCACATAGCTAGCAAGTCTGAGGTAGGATTTGAACTCAGGTCTTCCTGACTCCAGGCCCAAAGTTCTATGAGTCACCATCATAGCCTACTATGTTCAAACATGCCTCAGCATCTATTACCCTGGGAGTGAGCAAGGAAAGGAATGTAAAGGAGGGAGGGATTTCCCAAGCCCATTCAGGGTTTCAACATAAAGCTTCTGGGTGCAGACCATGTTTTTACTGTCCTCCAGAAGAGTCCCCTCCTCAAGGGATCCTCAGCCCTTTTCATCATGGGACATAGATTTAGAGGTAGAATGGACCTTAGAAACCATCTGGTCAAAACCCTTATTTTATGGGTGAGGAACCTCTCTGAGGTTGACTTCCCTAGGGTCACACAGCAGAGTCTGAGGCCACATTTGAACCCAAGTCTTATGGACTCCAAGGTCAGCAGATGAATAGCTAGATTAGTAATTTCTGATGGGAAAAGTTTGGAGTGGAACTTCTGGGTCATTTCACAGGTTGGCCCTCCCAAAATATATACCCATCTCTACCCTTCCACCCATGCCTACCTCTGCTCATCCTACCCAGAATCCTTCACACTGGATCACTGTATTATTAATTAGTAGAAGTAGAATGTCCAGGACATTGGACACATTTTCTCCACGGGGGAAAAAGTGATTAGGAGAGGAGTAGGGGGGGCCATGGGGTGCCTGGATGTGAAGCCTGGGGAGAAAGGCCAGAATTAACAGTGGTGAGGGTAGGTCTATCTCCCTCTCTCCTCGGGCGAGAGGCAGCACGGGGTCAGACACTAAGATGCTTTGCACCCTCCTCTTCTCTCCTTCAAGCCCCAATATCAGTCACTGGCCCAGCAAAGTGAACACATCCCCTCCCAGGGGAAAAGCCAGGGAAACCTCGTTTTGGAAGATGATATGAAGCCCTCCTTCCCTGGTAAAGACATTTCTTGTGCTAACTACCATGGGTCACAGAATCATAGATCCAGAGCTGGAAGGAGCTAGTCTGCCCTCCCCCTCCTCATTTTACAGAGGAGGAAACTGAGAGCCAGGGAGGCTAAGCAACTTGACCAAGGTCACACAGGTATTAAATGGCAGAGCAAGGATTTGCACTCAGGTCTTCTGACTTGAGAACCAGTGCTCTCTCCTCTGCCCCACTGTTGGCCCTATCACCTGCCTATCAAGATGAATAAGGGAGGTGTTTTCAGCCAGTCAGCTCCCTGTGTGACCTTGGATGCCTTCATCTCTCCCGGGCCTCCGTTTCCTCATTTGTAAAAAAGCAAAGTCGGACTGAATGGCCTCTGAAGTCCCTTCCAGATCACAATCTCTGAACCTATGATGTTCCTGTGTGCCTATGAGCTTATCTCTTATGATCTTAAGCCCTTATTCTGTGCCCAGCACTATGCCAAGACAATGTGGGTGGAGGAAGAAGTAATAGAGATTGTTGCTTCCCCCAAAGAGTTTGCGGTCTAGCTGGGGAGACAAGGGAACAAGAGAGAACTAACTGCAGAATTGGGGGGGGGGGACCTAGAGGTTCTCTGCTGCAACCAATAGCTGAACGAGAATCCCTTTATTAACACACTGGACCAGTGGCCAGACAGCTTTATTTGAAGACTTCTAGTCATTAACCGTCAAACTTTGCTATACATATTCCTCCAGTGGAGTCCTTCTCTGATGCTTTGCTCTGGTGCGGAGATGATCCTGGGTTCTTATAGGCAGCCATGTGGTGCAGCTGGCACATATGGTCAGGAAGACTTGAGTTCAAGTCCAGCCTCAGACACTTCCTAGCTGTGTGACCCTGGGCAAGTCACTTAACCTGCGCTTGCCTCAGTTTCCTTATCTCTAAAACCTTTCCAGGTTTTATAAGGATCAATGAGCTAATAATTAGCTTATCACCGTGCCTGGCACATAGTAGGCAGTATATAAATGTTAGCTATCATTGAAGGCCATGCCAGGGAAATACAGTGATCTCTGGCAAGCCCCACCAAGCCATAAAGTACAAGATATATGATCCTTAGCAGTTGCCAAGAGAGCAGATAAATGGTAGGTCTACAGGCCTAGTGGAACCAGAGGAAGATTATGGGAAGAGGTGAATCTGAAGGATAGGGAAATTTTGAATAGATGGAGAGGAGAGGGAAGGCATTCCAGGGAGAGGGAGCAGCATAAGCAAAAATCCAGAGGTGGGAAAAAACATGATCCAGACAGTGTTAAGGGAAAGTCGTATCTGACTGGACTGAAGGGTTTGTACTGGGGTGTAACAAGAGGTAGGGTTAAGATAGGTAGGCTGCACCCACATTATTAGAGAGCCTTGAAGGACAGGCAGAAGAATCTGGATGATCCTAAAAGTAGCTGTTTTGTAAGTTCTTGAGCAGGGAAGTGAAGTGTTTTATAAAGCTTAATCTGCTTACCATGGAATGAGCTTTCTTGCAGAAAGAAAGGGGAATCTGGATCTCCAGCTTCCCAATCCTAGCTTAAGCCTTGTTTCATGTTACCTTGAAGCATCTCAGAATTACAAGAGAAGGAAGGACAAGATGTCAAATAAATGTTAGCGCTCACTCGTGTCTCTCTCTCTCTCTCTCTCTCTCTCTCTCTCTCTCTCTCTCTCTCTCTCTCCATATATATATATATATATATATATATATATAGGCTTTTTGGTGAGGCAATCGGGGTTAAGTGACTTGCCCAGGGTCACACAGCTAGTGTCAAGTGTCTGAGGCTGGATTTGAACTCAGATCCTCCTGACTCCAAGGCCAGAACTCTATCCACTACACCACCTAGCTGTTCAAGCTAAATATTTTTAAAAGGAATGTCAAAAACCCATCTTGTCTGATCGTCCTCCCAAGTGCAAAAATCCATTCTGTAAGCTAAGGCGGGTATCCGGACCCCAAACTTTCCTAGTAACAGGGAGCTCACTCTTTCTTGTGGCAGCCTAGTCCAATATCAAGAGCTCTAATAACAATAGCTAACACTTATGTAGTGCTTTAATGTTTGCAAAGCATTTTGCAAATATCTTATGTTATCCTTACAACACCCCCGGGAGATTGGTTCTATCATTATCCCCATTTCACAGATGAGGATAGTATTGACAACTTCATAATAACAGCATCTATAAAGAGATTTAACGGTTACAAAGCACTTTACCAATACTGTCTTATTTGATCCTCACAGCAACCCTGGGAGGGAGGTGCTATTATTATCCCCATTTTACAGATGAGGAAACTGAAGCAGATAGAGGTTAAATGCCTTGCTCAGGGTCACACAACTAGTTAAGTGTCCGAGGTAGAATTCAAAGTAAGTCTTCCTGACTCTAGGCTCAATGTTCTACCTACTGTGTCACCTAGCTCTTATTTTTAAGACTTAATTCCTTTTATTGAACCAAAATCTGATTCCCTGGAACTTTTCTACCCCATTGGTCCTAGCCTTGCTAGGGGCAAGAACAGATAATCTAACCCATCTTTCACATAGCATTCCTTCAAATATACGAAAACAATTTTCCTATCCTTTATTTGAATCTTCCCTCCTCCAGGCTCACTCCTTCAGTCATCTCTGGTATGATACAGTTTCAAGACCCCTCACTGAGATTTGCCTTCCTCTGTTCATTGATATTCCTCTTAAATGAACACAATACTCCAGATGAAGGCTGAGAGGGACAGAGAACAGCATGGTAGACTATCCCTTCTTTAGATTAAGACATTATTTCTAACATCACCCAAGACTGAACTGACTCTTTGGGTGCATTGTCCAATCATACTCTGCTTGTGATTGACCAAGACCTGAAGATCCCTTTTTGCAAGAAGCCGTCTCTAACCAAGTCCTCTACTTGGACAGATCATTTGAAAAAAGCTGAAATGCTGAAGTTCTTTCAGTAGGAAATGGAATGATATTATTCCTCTCATAGGATGGAACTGGCTTCTATTCCCATACTATTCTCGTGCCCTTATGAGAAGGGTAAGTAAATCCAGGGTGTTGTTGTTAAGTAGTTTTTCAGTTGTATCAGACTCTCCATGACCCATCTGGGGTTTTCTTGGCAGAGATATTAGAATAGTTTGCCATTTCCTTCTCTAGCTCATTTTACCAATGAGGAAACTGAGGCAAACTGGTTTAAGTGACTTGCCCAAGGTCACATAGCTAGTAAGTGTCTGAGGCCAGATTTGAACTCATGCAGGTGAGTCTCCCTGATTCCAAACCCAGTCCTCTAAACACTGTGCCACCTACCTGCCCAGGGTAGGAGTCCCCAAATCCAGAGGGAGTAAACTGGGTGAGTCTTGGGGCAGGGTAGCCAAGAGGGTGAAGTCTCCCAGCCTAGATTCTTTCCCCATCCCTGCCCCTCTTCTCTTCCCTCCTCCCCAACACAGAATAGGAAGAGAGCAGCATTCTTGGCTTCAAGCCCTGGGCTGGTCCAGGCCAGCCTGGAAGGGAAGGCAAATCAATGAGGGTGATTGAAGATGCTGCTGGTTTTGAGCTGCTATTTTTAGCAGCAGCCTTCTGAACCAGAGTTTGGAAACCAGAGTCGGAATGTATTTACATTTCTGAGTGTTCATCAGAGTGAAGGATGACAGGGAAGGGAAAACAACCCCATCCTTGTTCTGCTAGCCACTAGGACTGAGTTGGGGTTGAGGGGCAAAAGCTGGGGCAGGGAGCCTCTTCTGGGGCAACATCAGAAGTAAATGATTCTATCACAGCCAGGGCAATGGCTCCAACATATCTCTATCCTGGAGGCCACCAAGCCTTGCATGCCCTAGGGATCCACCCTTCACAGTCTTTCCATATGGGAGAAAGGGACGCAGCTGGCACAGGGACAGTCCTGTTTTGAGATAGGGAGAGGACCTGGTACCTTTTCTAGGTTGCTTTCTTTTTGCATCCCCACCCCCATCCCCACATCCCAATCCCAGTCTCCTTTCAGCTGGGGAGATCACTGGCCAGCTTTACTCTCCTTCCCAGGGCATTAGACTTGTTTGGTGAGCTCAGACAGAGATGCTCAGTGTGATATCCCAGCAAGACTCCCCGCTTATTACTACAGTGTGTGAAGGGTTGCCAAGCTCTCTGTAGTCATTCTCTAGGGACTCCCTGGGGAGACTGGTTGGCCTCATTATCCTTATTTGACAGATGAGGAGACTAGCGACATTAAGAGACTTGGCTAACTAAGGTGGCCAGACAGTCCAACAGAAGTCATGGGATTAGAATTACTAAATCTTTAGTTTCTAGTATGTTGTTTAATCCACTGGTGCCAACCTAGATGGCAGTAGGTACAAGGGCAGGCCAAAGCCAAGAAAGGAGGTCCCAATCCCCGGGGGTGCATTATTGTTTTTGTTCAGTTGTTTCAGCCAACCCCTTGTGACCCTGTTTGAGGTTTTCTTGGCAAAGATACTGGACTGGTTTGCCATTTCCTTCTCCAGCTCATTTTACAGATGAGGAAACTGAGGCAAACAAGGTGAAATGACTTGCCTGAGGTCACACAATTAGTAAGTGTCTGAGGCCAGAGTTGAACTCAGGAAGATAAGTCGTCCAGAATCCAGGCCCAGCATTCTATCTACTGCATGGAGAGGGTATTAGAAAATCACAAATGTTAAAATTGGAAGAGACCTTAAAAATCGAAACCAAGAGGTTTTAGCCTTTTTTGTGTCATGGATCCCATTGGCTGCCTGGTGATCAGTCTATCTATCTATCTATCTAGGCATATCATAGATATAAGAATATTCTCATATTCTCATAGACTCTTTTTCAAAATAATGCATAGAATTACAAAGAAAACCAATAATACCGAAATAAAGATGGTCTTTTTCACGTCCAAATTCAGAGACTCCTTGAAATCTAACCATGAACCCACGTTAAGAACCTCTGACCTGGTACACCCCCTCTTTATTTTACAGATGAGGAACCTAAGATACAAAGAGAGTGACATGGTGAACTGAAGGTTACACACAAGTCAGTGAAAGGGACATCAGGCAAGGGAAGGGACAAAGGGGACAAGGGACAAGATGTAGCTGGAAATTAATTGAGAAGTGAAGAGCAGACTACTTTGATTACCCAGTAGGCTGTTCAATCACTGGTGCCTCAGAGGGAACTTTGGACCCCACCCTGAGCATCTATTGCATGCCTTCCTCAGAAGAGGCTAGCAGGAACGAAAGCATTTAGCTTTCATCTGATCTCTCCTCAGTACAGACTCCTTCGGGAAGTAGGGAATCCAAGAGAGAGAAGTAGCATGGGAATGTCTAGCAGAGACAGAATTTCGAGCTGAAGAGATGCACGCACAGCTTCAGAACCAAACTCCGTCTGGATTTGGTCTCACCTGGGTGAAGGGGTTATATCAGGCACATTTAAAGGTCTTCCTCCACTATGAGACTTTGGCAATAGAAGACTGAAAGGAACCGCAGAACACAAGGGTCAAAGGCTAGAGGGAAGGACTGGGGATGGAGATACCAAGGAGGCAGTTAGGCAGGAGTGGGCGGATTTGGAGTCATCCTGATGTAATCCAGTCAAATCCAGAATACGCCACTGCCTGAGTGCTGTTGGGAATTACTCAACTCTTCTGGGTCTCGGGTTTTTTTTTTTCCTATGGAAAATGAGGGGGTAGAACCAGAGGACCTCTAGGATGTCTTCTAACTTTAAATTTATAATTGGATGATTGTATGCAAAGGACCATGTGCAAGTCACTCCCCAAGTCCTGAGGATCCGACGAGATGGTCTCTGAAGTACGTCTAAGTGGTTTGTTGGAAGAAGAAACTGAGGTCCCGAGAGAGTCAGTGACTTGTAACATGATCTTGGGCAAGTGACCTAACTTCAGTAGTCCTCAGTTTCTCCATGTGTTTAAAGAAAATTATACTACCCAAGCATTCTCTCTCCACAGGGTTACTTAATATAAACATTCTTGGATCTGTCTTGGACAACTCTACTCCATTCAAAATCACATTACAGATCACAAAATCTCAGTTGAAAGGGTCTTCAGAGATCACCCCCCACACACACCTACACACCTATTTTTTAAACTAGATCTATAATTTCATTAGTATAGGGCAGTTAAGGGGCCAAGCGGAGATAATGCTGGACCTAGAGTCAGGAAATGTGTCTGAGGCTAAATTTGTACTTGAGTCAGATACTTACCAGTTGTGTGACCCTGGACAAGTCACAACCTCTGCTTGCCTCAGTTTCCTCATCTGTAAAATAGGGATAATAATAGCACCTCCTTCCCAAGGTTGTCATGATCCTTAGATCAAATGAGATGTTTGTAAAATGCCTTGTGAACCTTAAAGCAATGTATATATAAAGCATATATTATAAATATACATATAGATACATAAAGCATATATTATATACACATATATTAAAAGCATATTATGTGCTTATTTCTGTATTGTATATATATTGTATATACATATGCAATATGTTATATTGTCTATGCATATAAAGGACATAATATATATAGACATATATGTACATATATAAGTATATATTATATATACCTATTAAAACTCATATTATATGCCTATATAAAGTATATATTATATATTACATATACATATATCATATGTGTCCATACAATGCATATATTATATACATATATGTGCACATATCTGTGTGTACAACATATAAACATATACAGTATATTATATATATATATATACATATTATGTGTCCATATAAAGCATGTATTATATGTGCATGTATATATAAAGCATATTTTATATATGTATAAAAGGAACATTATGTACCTATATAAAGCATATGATACAAATATAAAGCAAATTATGTATACATATACATATATCAAATATACACACACAAAAAGCACATTATATACCTATATAAAGTGTATTGTTATATACATATATAAATCATATTGTATATGCGCATTTATAATATATGTTGTGTATTAGTAAGGAAGTCTCAGTGAGGGAACTCACTTTATTAATGCAGGCTCAGTACCGGCTCTGCAACTCATTGCCACAGAGAATTACCTATAACTCTGGGCAGTTAAATGATTCCTCTTGTGTGTGTCCCAGACAGAGCTCAAACCTAATTTCTGACTAGTCTCTTTCCATTATACTACACTACCTTTTGCAATCCAGCTCCTCCTAAAACAGAAATCACTGCGCTAATCCCCCTCGCAAGGGATGGTCCTGGTTCTGAGAGACCTCCTAGAATCACCAAGGACGAGCAGGAAGGCACCTTTGGGGCGATCTCGCGCAACTCCCTCATTTTACAGGTGAAGAATTCGATGTCCAGAGAGATGGATGTATCGATCTGTCCACAGTCTCACGGACTTTAAGTGGGCTGGGGCAGGATTTGAACCCTGGTCCTTTGCCTCCAAATTCTGTGCTCTTTTCTCTTTCTCGTACCTCCAATGACTAGGAACCTAGAACCTCTGGGGGTAAAAGCCAGAGTTGGCCTGTTTTAACTTCTGGGAAGTTATCCCTCCCATGGAGGCTGCCTTTCTCTCCGCGGCTTCCACCCACCGCTTTCCGGTTCTGCCCTAGGGGGCCGAGCAGAACAAGTCCAACCCCTCATTTTACAGAGGAAACTGGGTTGTCGTTAACTGCATCTAAGGATTACATCAGTGCTGGAAGCCTCCCTTTCCACTGGCATCAGGGATGGGGAATGGGGGCGGGGGAAGGAAGCTATGAGCTTCTCTCTGTTTCTCCACCATCCTCCCTGGCTCTTGCCTCCACATCCCAGGGTTCGGCCTTTGTCACGGGATGGGGTGGGGGTGGGGGCGGGGAGAGTGTGGGGAAGAGGACAGCTGGGGTGTCACAGCCTCACGCTGTTCTCTGCAGAAGAGACAATTGACTATTTATAGGCAGGCAAGAGAAAACTGGGCTTGCGACCAAGGCAGCCGCTCTGGGTGATGTACTCAGGCAAATCGTGGAGCTGGCCAGAGTTCGAGTTCAGCTCACAGAGGAGGCACATGGGAAGGGGTGGAAGAAAAGCAGCGGGGCTTCTGCTGGTCAAAATGTAGGAACCCCTGAGAACGATCAGCGAGGTTCCGTGGTCCTGACAGAGAGTAGAGGGAAAGGATGATAAGACAAGGCTCCTTAGGGAATAAGAACCTGAGCACTCCCTGTATCTGGGACAATGGACAACTGAGAATCATGGGATACATGGGAGCATAGATTTAGAGCTGGAAGGGACCTCAGAAAGCCATCTAACGCGTCCCTGCCATTTTACATAAGAGGAAACTGAGGCACTGTGGGGTTGATTGACTTGCCCAGGCTCTCAAGGCTTGTAAAAGTCTGCAGCAGGATTTGAACCCAGATCTTCCTGAATCCAAGTCCAGTGCCCTATGCACTATGTCATACTGCTCTTCATTCTGGTGGTGGCAGTCACCAGCTCCACCCCCCAAAAATTACTTTGCATAAATTGTCTATTTACTTGCTCATAGAATCATAGATCAAAATGGGACTTAAGAGGTCATCTAATCTAATGCCTTCATTTCAGTTCCCATGACTCTATGCTCTTTCCACTGCCTCACATTGCCTCCTATCAGTTATCTGTGTGTTGTATCCATCCTGTAGAACGTAAGTTCTTTTGAGGGGCAAGGACTATTTAGGGTTTTTTAAAATAGGTATATAACTCCAACACTCTGCACAGTGGGTACCTAATCACTGGTGGTTGACTTGAATTGACTTGAAGCCAGAGAAGGGAGAGAAGAGGAGAAAAGGAAAAAAGTTGAGCAGCACAGTGTAATCCAAGGACCAGAGTTTGAATCCTGGCTTTGTCAATTATTGTTCATGTGACTCTGGGTAAGTTACTTTATCTCTCTCTGCCTCAGTTTCCCCATCTGTAAAATGAGGGGGGAATGGATCTTTAATGTCCCTCCCAGTTCTAGATTATTCTGAGTCAGCATCCCTTCTATATAAGTTTTGTTATCATAACATCTTCAGTAGAACCTAACTGAATGGATACTGTATTCAAGGTCTCATAGTAAGCCTTGCAGGGAAAGAAGCAGCATAAGATGTAGTCCCTGACTTGTAAGGAGGCTACAGTCTAATTGGAGAGACAGGCCACAAGAAGCAAACACAAAGTAATTAAGTTGAGTCCACAAGTCACCCATAGAAACAGGCATGTGCTGGTAAACATTTAACAATTGGCTCTCAAAAAAAAAGTGCTGGTAAACAATTAACTTTATTTCAAAAAAAAAAATTGAAAAAGAAAAAGTACCCAAGGACACCTTTAAATCTAATCTGTTTTATTTACATTTTCTCCGTTACTTTCTTAAGTCTATACAATCAACAAAAAAATAAATCAAGCCCTCATTTGCAGAGTTTGCTGATTTCAGAGGCATAAAGGCTTGCACTGAAAATTTAACTATTGGCTCTCCTGAGCCAGTATGAGCTGGGTCCAGCACAACACTGGCAGAAAAATCCTAAGATGACCCAGCTTAGCCTCTGAGCCAGGGCAAGAATCTTCTCCACAATCTCACAAAGAAATGGACTCATAATCTCTGCTTGAATATTTCCATCGGTAAGGGGCATGCAGCTCCTCATGGCAGCCCTTTCCACTGCTGGGAAGCTCTTAAAGACAAGATGTTCTCATTCTTTTGACTCCAAATCCATCTCCCTATAACTTCCAACTGTTAGTCCTAATTGTTCCTTCTGGAAAGAAGCATTTATTGTATACCTACTGTATGCCAGGTGCTTTACAAATATCTCATTTGATCTTCATAATGACCTTGTGAGGTAGGTGCTTTTATGATTCCCATTCTACAACTAAGGAAAATGAGGTAGGCAGTGGTGAAGTCCAGGGTCACAGAGCTAGCAAGTATCTGAGGTTGTATTTGAACTCAGATCTTGGAGTCCCAAACTCTATTCATGTGCACCTAACTGCAAGCTTCTTCACACTTCCAAATCATAACCTTTCAAAAATCTGAAGACAGGTATTTTGCCCCACCCTGCCCCTTCAGCCTTTTTTTTCCCCTAGGTTAAATAGTCTTGATACCTTCAACCATTTAAAATATTTTTTTCCAGATTAAATTTAATTTGATTCAAGAAACATTTATCCAATGTCTACCACTCGCATATTTGTTGCTTGTTGTCTCCCCCATTAGAATGTAAGCTCTTTGAGGGCAAGGATTATCTTCTGCCTCTTTTTGCTTCCCCAGCACTTAATACAGCATATTGTTAAGGCTTGTGAAGGGGTTCCCTGAATTTGTCTTTTTGAGTTGCCATTTTTTCCAGAGACACTCAACCCAGAACATTTATGTTGCAAGAGGCCCTGGATGTGTCAAGGATGAAGCCCCTCTCCCCAGCTGATATAATTTGTTGTTTGCACCCCAAGTTGCATCCCCTCTGCGTCTTTGGGAGGTCTATGCCAGGCTGGGAAAATGCTTGTGGGTCCTTTGCAGGTAAGCAGACCCTCCTATCTTCATAATCTAGAGGTTCTCCAGGGAAAAGAATGTGGCTTTTGCTATCACCTTGCTCCTCCCCTTCAGGAGGGTTTTGTCCTTTTCCCACCTTTACTGCACCTTTCCTCCTCCCAAGTCACACCCTTTGCTGGTATCTCCTCCTTCCTTTGTCCTGCTGTCATAAATATGCAAACTTCTGTATGAGTTGTGAACACGTGCATGTTCATTTCTCTTGCAATAAACCTGTTTTTCACATAAATCTCATGACATTGTGACAGTACCTAATATGCGTTATTGTTTTTGCTGTTCAGTCATTTCAGTGGTGTCTGATTCTTTGTGACCTCATTTGGGGTTTTACTGGCAAAGATACTGGAGTGGTTTGCCATTTCCTTCTCCAGCACATTTTACAGATGAAGAAACTGAGGCAAACAGGGTGAAGTAACTTGCCCAGGGTCACATAGCTTATGTCTGAAGCTGGATTTGAACTCAGGAAGATGAGTCTTCCTGACTCCAGACCTAGTTCTCTATCCACTGCACCACCTAGCTGCCCCATGTCTAGAATATAGCAGGCACTTAATAACTGTTTATTAAATGACTGAATGCAAGGTATTGTGCTAAACACCAGAGCTACAAAGACATTAAAAAAAAACCAGTCCTTGCCCTCAAGGAGTTTATATTCTAGTGTGGGAAGATGCAGAATGCACACAGATAAGTAAATTCTGTAGAGGTTCATTTGGGGAGGGAAAGAATGAACATTAACACTTGTCTGGAGAAAGAAGTAGGAATAGGGGAATTAAGAAAGGCTTTGCTTACAGGGGTTCTTAACCTGGGATCCTGGAATTGTTTTAAAAAATATTTTATTAAGTGTATTTGATATAAGAAATTTCTTTTGTAATCCTATTGCTTTTTTTTTTGGCATAAAACCCCCAACAAAACAACAATATCCTGAGAAGGGTTCCATGGGTTTTATCAGCTTGCCAGAGGAGTCTGTGACACATAGAAGGTTAAGAACCCCTGACTTAGGAGATGGCACCACAGCAGAGCTTTGGAGGAAGTTAGGGACTCCAAGAGTTGGAGGAGAGCATGGAGGATATTCCTATACAGTACGGAGAAAAAAGATGAAAAGTCAGGTTTGGGGAACCCAGTTCCCCCATCAGCAGCACGTGAAAGGGAAATGTTACACAAAAATTCTCAAAACAAAAGTGGGAGCCAGATTTCAAGCCAGGTAGCTTTAAGTGCTATGCTAAGGACTTTATACATATTTTTATATAGCTAGAGGCAACTAGGGAGCCACTAATGATTTTTCAGCAAAAGAGTGGCATGATCAGATTGTGTTTTAGTAATATCCATTTGGCAGCCTTGTGAGGAATCAGGATTCGAGGTGGGAAATTGGAGGCAGGGAGGCCAATTAAGAATGTATTGCTATATTCCAGGAAAGAATGGATGAGGACCATGGGAATAGTAAAATCAACAACTGATGGGATAAGTGAGGTGAAAAAGAAAGAAGAGACAAGGCTTCAGTTCAATTGAACTCGAATTTTTAAGCATCTATGATATGCTAAATACTGTCCTAGTTGCTGAGGATAAAAAGACAAAAACGAAACCTCTCCCATCCTTAAGGAGATCACATCTTATTGAGGAAAACAACAGTCACATGCAGAAGTACAAAGTAAATTCAAATTAGTTTTGTTGGGATTGGGGAGGGAACTATCAATTAGGGGGATCAGAAAAAGACCTCTTGAAGGAGGGTAGAACTTGAGGTAGGGATTCCATAAGGAAGAGGTGAAGAGGCAGAGTGTACCAGGCATGGGGCACAGACTGTTCAAAGGCATGGTGGTGGGAGATGTGTGGGAAACAGCAAATTGGCCAATTTACCCGAGAGAGTGGAATACATGAAGGGGAGTGAAAGATGAATGAAAAATGATGTGAAATCAGTCTAGAAACATAAGCTGGAACTAGATTTTGAAGGTCTTTAAATGATAAACAGCGGAGTGTACATTTTATCCTAAAGGATTAGGAAGCCAATGACGTTTCTTGAGCAGGGGAGTGACATGCTTCCGACCTGTGCTTCCGAAGTGGTAAACCAGGATGACTAGAAGGATGATGGCAGTCTCAACAGAAATGGCAAACCCCATACGGTCAGGTGTATAGGGGAAAGTGAGGGAGCTCAGTTCTGTATGTTCTGAGTTTGAGATGTCAATGGAATATTCACCAGAGATGTCCAGCAGGTGGTTAGTGGTACGAAGACAGAGTGTATACATTTGTGAGTCTTCAGCGTAGAGATAGTAACTGAACCCATGGCAGCTTTACCATCCTGGCTGCCCTACTTCCAACACACTCCAAGTCATCAATGTTTGAGACACCCAGAACTGAGCGCAGTATTCAGGTGTGGTCGGACCATAACAGAATAGGGTGGAGACAATTATCTCCCCCAGGTTCTTCTGTTAGGAAGACAGCACCATAGAATGATGGGAATAGGGAATAATGGATTTGGCCTCAGAAGACTTGGATTCTAGCCTCAGCTTCCCCCAGTGATTAGCTGTGTGGCCTCGGGCTGGTCATGTCCTTGGCAGCATGGTTCTGTCAGGAAATTTGGCTTTGGAGTCACAGGGTCTAAATTTAAACCCTGCCACTACTACCTGGGTGACCTTGAACAGGTCATTCCTCGTTAATGGCTTTCAATTTCCTCATCTGTAAAATGAGTGTGGCAGATTAGATGATCTCTAAGAGTTCTCCTAACTCTAAATAGTATCATAGCTACAATTTCTCTAGGGCTCAGTTTCCTTTTTGGTAAGATGGGGGATAATAACTGTTAAGTACTTACCCCTCAGGGCTGTTGTGAGCAAAGTACTTTGCAAATAATGCAATACAAACGTGAGGTTTTACATTTTTCATTTCTATTGATTTTTTTTTTTGCAGCATCTTCATTTCCAAATATAGCTCTCCCTTTCCTTCTCTGGCAGCTAGGTGGATAGAGCACTGGATCTAGAATCAAGAAGACCTGAGTTCAAATTCAGCCTCAAACACCATATGCTTTAGGCAAGTCTTTTCACCCTCAATTTGCCTCAGTTTTCCGAACTGTAAAATAGGGATAAAAGCAGCTCCTACCTCCCAGGGTTGTTGTAATAGTCAAATGAGATAATATTTGTAAAAGTGCTTAGAAAGGTGCCTAGTACATAGTAGGTGTATAAAAAATGTTTACTCTCTCCTCCCCTCTCCCACTCCAGTTGTCCTTTATAACAATGAATAGTAAAGAAGAGGAAAAGAATTAAAAAAAATAATTAATTAGTTAATTAAAGAAACTAACCAACATATGAGCACAGTCCAGCGATATGCAGTGTACCCTACCCATAGTCGCTCACCTCTGCAATGAATGGAGGCAGCTGCATTCTTATCTATTTTCTCTGGCCTCAAGCTTGGTCATTAGAATTTCCCAGCACTCAGTTTCGGTTTCTTTGGTGGTAGCATTCTCCCCATTTATATTGGTGTGGTCATTGTGTACATTGTTTTCCTGGTTCTGCTTCCTTCACCCCACATCATTCCCTGTGTCTTCTCACGCTTCTCTGAATTCTTCATATCCACCATTTCTTACAGCACAGTAAGAAACCGTTACATTCCTAGATCACAACTCATTTAGCCATTCCCTGTCAATAGGCAAGTGCTTTGCTCCAGGGCATCACTACTATACGAGGAATGCTGCTATAAATCTCACTGTACATGGGGGATTTCTTTTTATCATTGCCTTCACTGGGTTATACAACAGCTAGGGTTTCTGGTCTGGAGGGGATGTCAGTTACACAGTGAGCAAGCATTTATGTAAGTGCTTACTGTGTGCTGGGCTAAGCAAATACAAGCTAAACAAATATAAGCAAGAAGAAAGAAGTCCCTGCTCTCAAGAAGTTTATAATCTAATGCGGAAAGCTGTTCTTGTTCTGTCCTTTTCAGTCGTCTGACTCTTCATGACCCCATTTGGTGTTTTCTTGGCAAAGATATCGGGACGGTTTGCCATTTCCTTCTCCAGCTCATTTTACAGATGAGGAAACTGAGGCAAACAAGGTGAAATGACTTGCCCAGGATCACACAGCTAACAAGTGTCTGAGGGCAGATTTGAACTCAGGAAGATGTCTTCCTGACTCTATTCCCAGCGCTCTATCCACTGTGCCACCTAACTGCCTAATGGGGGAAAACAACACATAAAATGAAACTGAAAAGGGTCAGGGAAGCTGGAAATGAAGGTACTCAGTTTAAGGTCATAGTAGAGAAGTCAGAAGTACAGCTTGGTGAGAAATAAAGACAAGAAATATGAGTAGTTATGATGATGACGATGATAACATAGCCTAAGATAAAATTAATCTTCCTTATAGTAGCTGCTATTTCATATTGAGCTTGCAGTCCACTAATACCTTTGGATCTTTTTTTTAATGAGCTATTGCCAAAGTCTCTCCCATCCTTTACTTATGCAATTTATTTATTTTACTTTTTCTCAATTACACATAAACAGATATTTTTAACATTAGTTTTTAAAAATTTTGAGTTCCAAACTCTCTTCCTCGTTTACTCCCCTTTCCTCCCTCGAGAAGGCAAACAATTTGATATCGGTTATACATGCACAATTGTGCAAAGTTTTCCATATTAACCATGTTTAAGCAATTTATTTTTCAGTTAAATGCGAGACTTTTTCTCCCCACTTCCCTTTTTTTTTTTTTTGCATATGATCTCAAGAAGTCACCTGGTATAGTAGATAGAAAGCTAAACTTCAGGGCTAGGAAGACCTGAGTTCAAATACTGTCTCTATCAGGATTTGTAACCCTGACATTGAAGCTTTCAGGTGGTGTCAAATTCAAATAGAAACATATCCCTGTGGACTGTATTATTGACCTAGAAAACCACAAATTAACATTACCTGTGTTGAATTGTAGACCACCAGAGGTCCTGGTAGATAGAGTGCCAGGCATGGAGGCGGGAAGATTTGAGTTCCGGCCTCAGACATTTACTAGTTGTGTGACCCTGGGCAAGTCACTTCACCCTGTTTGTCTCAGTTTCCTCATCTGTAAAATGAGCTGGAGAAGGAAATGGCAAACCTCTCCAGTATCTTTGCCATGAAAATGCCAAATGAGGTCACGAAGAGTTGGGCCTGACTGAAAACAACTGAACATGTTGAATTGTATTTTATTTATTTTGCTAAACTTCCCAGTTATATTTTAATATGGTTTGGGCAGCACTGTGGATGTTTTAGGGGCAGCCTGCAGCTAGAGGGTCCTGAATATTGCAGAGGAGGTGCTGAGCAGCACTGGCAGAGACAGCCTCCCTCCCCACTGGGAAGTTCCCTATCTCAGTGAAATCCCAGGTCCTATCCCTACACTTCATCTTGTTAGCTTCATCTCAGGGCTTCCATCTTTTGAAATCTCTGAATCTTGATATTATATTTACTTCACAGTCTTGCCTCATCCACATATGAAAAAATAACTAACTCTATAAGGCAGTACATGATTAAGTGCTAAATCAGGGCTTTAGACATTAAGTGCTGTAGGAGAGAGATGAGCAGGGTGTCAGAGGAAGGGAGGGAAGGGGGATGGGGAGAGGGGAGAGGGAGAAGACAAAGAGAGAGACAAGGAGCCAGGAAGAAAAGAGAAGGCAGAGGGAAGGGTGGGAATGGTAGGAGAGGAGAGAAGAGTACGGGGAGAGGGGGCAAGGGGAGGGAGAGAGGGAGAGAGAGAAAGACAGAGAGAGAGAGAGTTCAGAAGGAGAGGGAGGGAGAGAGGGACAGGGAGAGAGAGAGAGGGAAGGAAGGGGAAGAGGGATGGAGAGAGAGAAGAAGATGAAAAAGAAGAAGAAATAGGAGTAGGAGAGGACAGAGGGACAGGGAGGAGAAGGAAGAGAAAGAAGAGAAGGAGGAGAAAGAGGAGAGGACAGAGGGGAGGGAAGGGAAGGGGATCATTGGGGATGGGGAGAGTTGTTTCCTCTACACCATGTGCAACACATAAAGTCTTTGGAATGTCCTCAATGGTGGCAAAATCTGGCCTCTGAGAATAGACGTGATTTTGACTTGGCTATCAAGTAACAGAACTGATTTGCTTATATGATTTATAGCTCTCTCTGAAGAGTTTCCCAAAAAGGGGTGCACAAATACATTCTGAAAAGACAAGGTCACTATTTCTTCACCTTAGGGTGAGGACTTCAAAGGAGTCCCACCACTCATTTGCATAAAATGATTGTTATGTTTGTTTAAAAAGAAAGCAACAGTCTTGTTACTTTATTGGTTTGGTTTGGTTTGGTTTTGTTTTATTCATCCAGTTTCATTAGCTTCATGCTTCCTGTGCCCTCAAACAAGTCAATTCACCTCTTCTAGGGCAGTTCCTCCTTTTTCACAAACAGCAGCAATGTTCTTTGTCCAGGCTCCCTTACCAAGGAATTCCAAGGAGAAGCAAGATCAGCTCTATTAAGACCCTTGGGGATCACAGAAAGACAGGTATCATTATTTTCTTCTAGATTTATATCTAGAGGGGAGTCACCCAGAACCTCAAGGATGGGGCTTGGAGGATAGTCACTGGGAATACACCCTAACGTCCTAGAGACTGCAGTGTCATGTGTTTCTCTGGACAAGCAATGGGTTCTTCTGGGCATGAGGAGCTTTTAGTAACACATGGGGCTACCAGTTCTCTCCGTAAACTGACACGTCTAGGTGGCATGGTGGATAATTTGCTAGACCTGGATTCAGGAAGACCTGAGTTCAAATGCTACATCAGCCACTTACTAGCTGCATGTGCATGGGCAAGTCCCATTAACTCTCTCAGATTCATTTTCTTATCTATAAAACAAGGAGGTTGTAATCAACAGCTTAGCATGGTGCACAGAGTGCTGGACTTGGAGTCAGGAAGGCGAAGGAATAAGCATTTATTAAGGACTTACCGTTTATTAAGGATGCATACATTCAACTCTTTTTGTGGTGGCAAAGAACTGGAAATTGAGGGGATGCCCATCAATTGGGGAATGGTTGAACAAGTTGTGGTATATGAATGTAATCGAATACTATTGTGGTATAAGAAATGAAGAAGAGGCAGAGTTCAGAAAAACCTGGAAAGACTTGTATGGACTGATGCTGAGTGAAGTGAACAGAACCAGGAGAACATTGTACACAGTAAGGCAACACTGTGTGATGATCAACTCTGAGATACTTAGCTCTTCTCAGCAATACAATGATCCAAGACAATTCCAAAAGACTCATGATCGAAAATGCTAAACACATCCAGACAAAGAAGCAATGGAGTCTGAATACATTCTGAAGCATACTGTTTTCACTTTCTTTGGTTTTCTTTCCTGTGCTTTTTCCCTTTTGTTCTGTTTCTTCTCTCTCAACATGACTAATGTAGAAATATGTTTAATATCATTGTATATATAACCTTTATCAGATTGCTTGTCATCTTGGGGAGGAAGGGAGGGAGAAAAATTTGGAACTTAATATCTTATAAAAATGAATGTTGAAAACTATCTTTACATGTAATTGGAAAAAAATATAATACTATTTACAGAAATTTTTTTTAAAAAAGAATGTATGCATTCTCACCCTGGAATCTCCTTCAGCTCCTGGGGCTTCCTCACTCTGGAACATCCATTCACCCCTTCAGCCTTCTTACTTTGGACCATCCATCCACCATGCTGGCCCCCTTCTCCAAGTGGTGCATTCCTCTGAGGGCCTCCATTTTGGGAAGAAGCCCTTCACTCCTTCCCTGGGCAAACACTTCTAGTCTCTGTGCCTTAATTTTCCTATCTGTAAAATGAGTCTTTAGGGTTCATTCTAGCTCTGAATGACGCTCTGTCACTGCGATGCTTCTTCAGACCCAGTATCAGGAGGGCACGTACTTTGAGCCATATCTTTTAGTCATGACAATAAGTTAAAGCTGAATCATCTCCACTTTCACCCGGCTCCCTTTCTGACTGGTGTCATGAATCTGCAAGATGGCTGGCTGGGGCAAGGACACAGTCTGTGATGTGGCACCAATCAAAGCTAATTGGCCTATATTGGGGATTAAACCTAGGGCCTTCACCTCATTAGTGCTACAGCTCAACCAGCTGAGCAGAGAAGATCGCAGATCCTTGGCATCTAGCAATGCAGGGAAGGGCCCAGAGGGGGAAGTCAGCCATGGTCAGTGAGCAGGGTTAGCTTCTTCCAGGGATGGAAATGCTAGTCCTGGCCTTCCTGAGGGGCCTTGGGGTCATATTCCCTGCCTTTGTTCTTCTTTGTGAAGAAATGAGACAAGGCATCACAGTGCTTCTGCTATTCACTCCTTAAGACAAATCCTATGAGAATAAGATTCACTCATTCCCTCTCACCTTCCCCCATTTCCCCTCCACTGTAAGAGCCTTTTCTTTTCTGTTTTTTTTGTGAGATAATTTACCCCATTCTACCTCTCCCTTTCTTCTTCTCTGAGTATAATCCTCCCTCATCCCTTAATTTTATTCTCCAGATATGACCCCTTAATCTTCAACTCATCTTCCCATGCAGGAATGTAAACAGTTCAATCTTAATAAGTCTCTCATGATTTCTCTTTCCTGTTTACCTCTTCATGTTCCACTTGAGTCCTGCATTTGAAAGTTAAATTTTCTATTTAGCTCTGGTCTTTTCATCAAGAATGCTTGAAATTCCTCTATTTCACTGAATGACCATTTTCCCCCTGAAGGATTACACTCAGTTTTGCTGGGTAGGTGATTCTTGGTTGTAACCCTATCTCCTTTGCCCTCTGGAATATTATATTCTATGCCCCATGGTCCTTTAATGTAGAAGCTGCTAAATCTTGTGTTATCCTGATTGTGTTTCCACAGTACTTGAATTGTTTCCTTCTGGCAGCTTGTAATATTTTCTCTTTGACCTGGGAACTCTGGGATTTAGCTATAATATTCATAGGAGTTTTCCTTTGGGGATCTCTTTCAGAAGGAGATCTGTGGATTCTTTCAATTTCTATTTTGCCCTCTGGTTCTAATATATCAGGGCAGTTTTCCTTGATAATTTCTTGAAAGATGATGTCTCGGCTCTTTTTTTGATCATGGCTTTCAGATAGTCCAATAATTTTTAAATTCTCTCTCATGGATCTATTTTCCAGGTCAGTTGTTTTTCCAATGAGATATTTCACATGGTTTTCTAATTTTTCATTCTTTTGGATTTGTTTTACAGTGTCTTGATTTCTCATAAAGTCACTAGCTTCCAATTGCTCTATCCTAATTTTTAAGGAAGTATTTTCTTCAGTAGTCTTTTGGACTTCCTTTTCCATTTGGCCAATTTTTCTTTTTAGGGCATTTTTCTCCTCATTGGCTTTTTGGACCTCTTTTGCCATTTGGGTTAGGCTATTTTTTAAGGTGTTAATTTCTTCAGTATTTTTTTGGGTCTCCTTTAGCAAGCTGTTGACTCGTTTTTCATGATTTTCTTGCATCACTCTCATTTCTCTTCCCAGTTTTTCCTCTGCTTCCCTTACTTGCTTCTCAAAATCCCTTTTGAGCTCTTCCAAGGCCTGGGACTGATTCATATTTTTCTTGGGGGCTTTAGATGTAGGAGCTTTGACTTTGTTGTCTTCTTCTGGTTGTATATTTTGATCTTCTTTGTCACCAAAGTAAGATAATATAGTCTGACTCTTTTTGCGCTGCTTGCTCATTATCCCCGGCCAATTACTTGAGTTTTAAACTCTTTATTAAGGTAAGAGTCTGCTTCCAATGTGGAGAGTGTACTGTCCCAAGCTTCAGGGGTTTGTACAGCTGTTTTCAGAGATACTTGTAGGGACCTGTAAATTTTCAGTTCTTGCAAGGTGGTATGATAAGGGGCAAGGTGTTTATTCCTTTCCTGGCCTGTGACCACAAGTATTCCTTTCTGTCCTGTAACTGTGAGGAGGGGTTTGTCTCCACAGCCACTACAAGCTCCACCACGCCAGCGCTCCTCCTTACCCCAGCACCGTCACCCAGAAAACTGTGACCCAGATCCAAACACAGGCAAAGCAAGAAATTCCTGCCTCAATGCTGGCAAAGAGATCCGTGCAATCTGATCAGCCACTGGATTCCCCCTCAGTCTGTGGGCCTGAAGCTCGGGAAGCAGCTGCCCCCCACCCAGAACCACACTTTTGGGGAATGAAGCTGAGACCCCGCCTTCCCTTCTCAACACCCACAGAAACAGACTTTTCCCACTGACGTTCTAAGTTGCCTTTGGCATTAGTGGGTTGAGGAGTATGGAAACCTCCACAGCTGCCCGCAATTCGGTCCTCTGAGGCCTGCTCCGGGTTCCCTGCAGCCTGCGCACCCACGCTGAGCTCCCAGCCCGGTGCGATACACCTTTCTGATCAATCATCCAGGTTGTCTTGGGCTGGAAATTTGTTTTACTCTGTCTTTTTGTGGGTTCTGCTGCTTCAGAATTTGTTTAGAGCCATTTTTTATGAGTATTTGGAGGGGTTTGAGGGAGAGCTTAAGCAAGTCACTGCTTTCACTCTGCCATCTTGGCTCCACCCCCCTCTTATTGACCCCATTTTACAGGTGAAGAAATTCTACACCCATTTTACAGATGAGACTCATAAAGAAAGAAGTGTTTCTCAGCTAGCTAATTGTGGAGCCAAGTCACCAGATTTTGAACCCAGTCCTCTTTCTTCTTCACTATATATTGCCTCTAAATGAGACAGAAAACTTGTCATCACCTATACAAAGCTACTGTCCCATGCAAGTCAATACCAGCACAGGAGATACTAGATAGCTTTCCAAAATGCAAAGGGCACCAAATCAGGCTTGTTTGAGTCTTTTGTAAAACGCAAGTTTTAGACTCTGACCTTTAAAAGTCAGCCTGGGTTCAATTCAAGGGAGCACCCTCTAATAGTAATTTCTATGGTTTCCCAACAGTCTTAGGGGGAAAAACACACACACACAAAAACTCCTTAGCTTGGCTTTCAAAGTCCCCTACAATCTGGTTCTAACTTTGCATTCTAGGCTTACTTCACGTTACTCCCTTTGAACAGTTCCCAATATCTTGAACATCTCCTCAGCTCTGCCTGTCAGCTCAAGCTTACCTCCTCCCAGTCCCTCTCCCTTCTTACATGGCTTTATTATGCTTATCTATACATGCTGGTTCCACCTCAGCCCCCAGGAGGGTGGAAGCTCTTTGAGGGAAAAGACTGCTTTGCACAAGTCCTCTGCAACAGAGAATAAGCAGAAATGTTCCCACATACACAGGGAAAATCATGCCTGCCCCAGAATTAAGGCTATCACAGGCAATTATCATGAATGCAGATGAATGACAGGGCTACAGGCACAAATTGGGAGCCAGAGGAAATGGCGTTCGAGGACCTTGCTTAGAACACACAGAGAGGTACATTTCAGGAGAAAAAAACAGCTGCAAGCTTGTTAATCAGGTCTAGCCCTTTCTAATGAAGGCAAGCAATCTTGTCCATAATCATCAATAGCACCTCCACCTTGTGGAGGATTGGAAGGTTGGCCTTGGAGTCAGCAAAACCTGAGTTCGAATCCTGTACCAGTCAGCCATTTGCTCGCTGTGTGATCCAAGGCAATTCTAACAGTAATCACCACCATTATCAAATAAGCTTTTATTTATAAAATATATTATTAATTTTGTTTATTATTTATTAATATTATTATTGTTGTTATTTATAAATAACACATCAAATAGAGCTTTCAGGTTTGTAAAGCACATTACAAATATTATCTCATTTAATCCTTGTAACGACCCAGGGAGACAGGTGCTATTATTATCTCCATTTTACAGATAAGGATAGTATCAACAGCTTAATAATAGTAGCTATAAATAACATCCATAAACAGCTGTAATGGTTGCAAAGCACTTTTTTTTTTATTAGTGAGACAATTCGGGTTAAATGACTTGCCCAGAGTCACACAGCTAGGAAGTATTCTGTGTCTGAGGCTGGATTTGAACTCAGGTCCTCCTGACTCTAGGGCCAGTGCTCTATCCACTGAGCCACCTAACTGCCTGCAAAGCACTTTTACAAATACTATCTCATTTGATCCTCACAACAACCCTGGGAGGTAGGTGCTATTATTACCCCTACTTTACAGATGAGGAAACTGAGGCAGGAAGTGGCTAAATGACTTGCCAATTAGACACACAGCTAGAAAGTGTCCAAGGTCAAATTTGAACTCAGATCTTCCTGACTCCAGACCCAGTGGTCTCTATCCATTGTGCCCTCTGGGCATCACTTAAGAGATTAAGGCTTTCAATTAATCTCTCTGGGCTTAGTTTCCTCATCTATAAAAGGTATATGTGTATAGTAGTAGTAGTAGTAGTAGTAGTAGTAGTAGTAGTACTAGTAGTAGTAGTAGCAGTAGTAGTAGAAGACGACTTGATGACCTCTGATATTACTTCCAGCTCTCAATCTATGGGCCTATGATCTGATCTGGATCTTAAGATGCCCCCTTTACTTTAGATTCTTTGCTCAGACAAGTCCTTGGAATGGTGCATTTTAGTTGACAAAGACTCGTGAGAGCCTGATAACTCTTGGCAAGCCTCCATCACCAGTAAGCTGGACATCTCTGTGCCTTCTTACTTGATACATGTAAGTCTGTGACCTTTCTCTGGGGTTTATCCCAATAAGTTTGGTCCTAGGAAAGGCTCTCCTGGGTCTGTGTTCCTTGGAGAATCGGGAATCCTCGTGGATTTTATCTCTTGCTTATTCAGAGAAAGAAGAAAGGAACTGGGGGTGGGGTCAGGATCTAGTTGGTCAGATTGCTCTTGAAACAGTAGTCAAGGATGACATATGGTTTTGTTAAGCTCATTAAGTTTTAAGGAGTGTGTTCCTAAGACTCTATATATCTCTACTTCCAAAGGAACTACACCTGAGGAAAAAGGGCTAGACCTGATTAACAAGCTTGCCTTCACGCAGGTATGCATGAAATTTAAGAAGATACCCAGGCAGCTAGGTGGTGTAGTGGACAGAGTGTGGAACCTAGAGTCAGAAAAACCCAAGTTCAAATTCTGCCTCAGACACTTACTAGCAGTGTGACCCTGGGCAAGTCACATTAGCTGCCAAGTGCCTCCATTTCCCCTTATGTAAGATGGGAGAAATAACAATTTCACAGGGTTGTGAGGATCAAACAAGTTAACACATGTAAAGTCCTCTTTGCAAATGTCAAAGTGCTATATAAATGCTAGCTTATTATCATGACTATTATTAAGACAAGATGTATATGGTGGTTTGTGTTTCTACATGAAGTCTTCTCAGCGAATTGACATGTGTAGTACCTTTTAAAGATACTGGCTTACTGGAATTTGGTAATTCAGCAGGAAGGATAGAATGGGGTGTGTGTGTGTGTGTGTGTGTGTGTGTGTGTGTGTGTTTGTATTTTTCTAGATATGATCTATTGAGATGGGAATGGTCAAGTGGCTAAACTTATGAGCATAGTGGCTATAGCGTTGGACTTGGAGTCAGGAAGACCCGAGTTCAACTCCTGCCTTATACATCTACTAGCTGGTTCATCCTGAACAGGTCACTTAACCTCTGTCTGCCTCAGTTTCCTCATCAGAAAAATGGAGATAATAATAGCACCTACTTCACAGGGTATTTCTGAGGATCAGATGAGATAATTATATAAATCATTTTGCAAGTTGCCTTCCTTTGTATCCTCAGCATTTAGAACAGTACCTGACATATTTGCTGTTCAGTTATTTCAGGTGTGCCCAACTCTCCATGACCCCCATTTGGGGTTTTCCTGGTAGAGATCCTGGAGTGGTTTGCCATTTCCTTTTCCAGCTCATTTTGCAGATGAGGAAACTGAGGTAAACAGGGTGAAGTGACTTGCCTAAGGTAAGTATCTGAGACCACATTTGAACTCAAATCCTTCTGACTCCACTGCGCCACCTAGGTGCCCGCCTGACATAGTGGGTGCTTCATAAATGCTACATGACTATGCATAGGATAGGACACCATCTCCAGAGCTTGCCAGGCAAATCTCCAGGAGACCAGGCCCTTGAGGAAGAAGTGCCGTGGGCTCTTCTCCTCACTGTTCCCTCTCTATTTTACCGCCCAATTTGCTGCCCCTTTGTGACAGTCCCCACCCTCTTTTTTATCTATAGGAGATCTGGCGAACCACAGGTAGCCGAGCAAAGAGATGGCAGGATGAGTGAAAAGGCTTTCAAGGGCACAGATCCCTGAGGTGGGGGACAAGAGCCCTTGGTAACTTTGGATTGTGGTTATTGCTAGTTTCACCGTGAAATAAAGCTGCAGCTGACTGAGGTCCTTCCTTTGCACGGGGCTATGGATGCTGAGTCAGGCTGGCCGGACCACAAGGGGTTAAGCTGCTCCGCCTATGCAAATTAGATTTAATTAATCCTTTTCATCAGTTGCAAATATACCTTCTGAACCCTATTAAAAACATGAATATGCAAATGCAGACCTTTTTTAATTCTCATTTTCAAGGACTTGGAGTTGGGGCTTGATTATTCGATTCCCCGTTAACAGCCTGTAAACCTGGTGCAAAATTTAATTTCCATATTAAGTCGCAGAAAAAAAAAAGCATCGAGGCTGTTGGTAATTAAGCTAATTATAGTGTTACACTAAAGAGGCTACAAACAGAGAGGACAAGATCATTCATTACATTTAACACAGGCTCCAGGACCAGTGGCCAGGGCCTCTGCGAAAGGACAATGAGGAATAAACAAAACACGGGCCAGATTGGGCAGGAAGCCGGGACACTTGCACTAAAGCCCGGAATTAGACCCCTTAGGTTGGGGGGAGGAGAATTCAGGTCTGGGTCAATGCTTTAGGCATATAAATCACAGAGGTTGGGGGCTTAACTGTTGCCATGCTAATTTTTTGTTGTTGTTTGGTCATGTCTGACTCTTTGGACTATACCATCATCCATGAGGTTTTCTTGGTGAAAGTACTGGAGTGATTTACCGGTGTCCTTCTCCAGTGGATTAAGGCAAATAGAGGTTAAGTGACTTGCCCTAATCACTAGGGCTAGTAAGTGTCTTAGGCTGGATTTGAACTCAGGTCTTCCTGAGTCCAGGCCCAGAGCTCCACCCACTGAAGTCATCTAGCTGCTTCAGGAAGAGCTGAGTTCAAATTGTGTCTCAGACACTAGTTGTGTGACCCAGGGCAAGTCACTTAACCTGTCTTAATTTCCTCATCTATAAAATGGGGATTAGAATAGTATCTATCTCACAGGGTTGTTATGAAGCTCAAATGAGATAACACATGTAAGGTACTATATAAATGTTAGCTGCTATTATTAGCATCATTGCTATTAGGAGACTGAGACCCAGAGGAGTTAAGAGGCTTCCCCAGGGTCACACAGCTAATAAATACCTAAGGTTGTATTTCAACTCAGGGCTTCCTGACTCCAGGCCCAGAGCTCTATGCACTGAGCCACCTAGCTGCCTCTTAGAGGAACAGAGGTTAATCTACTTGCCCAGGGTCACACAGCTATTAAGTATTTGAGGCCAGATTTGAACTCAGGTCTTCCTGACTTCAGGCCCTTGTGAGTTTCTAGTGAGATAACCTGTTTTGGAAACCTTAGCTAGAGAAGTCACAGATTCAAAGCTGGAAGAGATCTCTGAGGCCAAATACACCAGCCTACTCATTTTACTGATAATGAAACTGAAGCCAAGGGAAGTTAAAAAACCTTGTCTGACTCAAGGTCATACCAGTAGTGTCAGCAGGGCCATTGTGTCACACTGCCTCTTAATGTTAGCCCTGTCAATGAAAAGTGGCTTGAGAATCATAAAATCTGGGTTCAAATTCTGTCTTACATTTGCTCCCTGGGCGACCTTAGACAAGTCATGTAACCTGCAAAATTTCACTTATAAAATGAGGGGAGTGAATTAACGGTCTCTGGGGTTCCTTTTTAATTTTAGAACTATCACCCCATGATTCCAGCACTTTCATAGAAGGCCCATAAAGTGGGGGATATCTTGTTTCTCCTTCCCTTTGTCTTTGGCTGGGTTTTCCTGAAAGTCGCTGTGTTGAGAGAGTGCTTGAATAGAGTTGGACAATCACTGCTGAGTGTGTTCTCAGCCTAATGCAGGCACTGGCAAACCTGTGGTATATGTTCCAGAATTGGCACAGGGGCTTTTAAAAAATGTACAAGCACTTATTCACTGCCTCCCACTTAGTCCACACTTAAAAGAAAACCAAAAAACAGAACCCTTGTAATAAATATGCATAGTCACAAAACAAATTCCTACATCAGCCATATCAAAAGTGAATCTCTCATTCTATACCTTGAACCCATCATCCCTGTATCAGGAAGTGGGTAGCACAGCTCATCAGCCAGCAATCATTTATGAGAGAGCCTGTCTTTTGAAATTCTTTGATGTGTTGTTGTTGTTGAGTTATTTCAGTCCTGTCCAATTCTCCATGATCCCATCTGGGGGCCTTTTGGCCAAGACACTAGAGTGCTTTGCCATTTCTGTCTCCAGTTCATTTTACAGATGAGAAAACTGAGGCAAACAGGGTGAAGTGACCTGCCCAGGGTCATACAGCTAGTAAGTGTCCGAGGCTAGATTTGAACTCAGGTCCTCCTGACTCCAGGCCTGGTACTCTATCCATTGTGCCACCTAGCTGCTGCCCCTATAATATTCTTATTCTTATATAAATTGTTCTCCTAATTCTGACCATACCCTCTGCCCCATCCATTTTACAGAGGAGGAAATTGAGGCTCAGAAAAGTAAGGTGATTTGCTGTTTAAAGTCATACATCTAGTAAACATCTAAGGCAGAATACAAATCCAGGTCTTCTTGACTCCAAGACCGGGCCTCTTTCTGATAACAACTCACTGTGATTATATCACCCCCTGCCTCCACAAAGCTGCTGGCTTCTTGACACCTAAAGTTGCCAAGTCTAGCATAGTACAGAGAACAAGGTTCTACAAAGGGAGTGGATGAGAGAGCGAGTCTATGTGGAGGAGCCTTATACAGCTTCTGGGAAATTCTCCTGGGACATTCTCATGGCAGGAGTTGTGGGAAACAATTCAATTAACAGGAAGTTGATTGTATTAGCAGGCTTTCCCATTAGAGCATCTAGGGGAGCCCAAGAGTGTGAAAGGGCTGATGAATCTTGGATCAAACATGGTGGTGAGTCAGGGGGGTCTGGGAGCAGGGGTGGAGCAGGGTATGGATGGTGCCTGCTGTGGTGGGCCCTGGATCTTTCTTCCTTTCTGTTGGCTGTTCCTGTGGTACGTAGGGAACGCTGCTGGGTGTCTCAGTTGGCCCAGGATTGAGGTTCATGCTACTGCATGGAGTGTGTGTGTGTGTATATATGTATTGAGTACGTGTGTGTATATATGTATTAAATGTGTGTGTGTATGTATGGATATATGTATGGAGTATGTGTGTATATGTATGCATATATGTATGGAATGTGTGTATATATGTCTTGGTTATGTGTGTATATGTATATATGTATCAAATATGTGTGTATATATTGAGTATGTGTGTATGCAGGTATGTGTGTGTATGTATATATATATATATATATACACATGTGTGTGGAGTATGCATGTATATATGTATATGTGTATGTATATATGTCTTGAGTATGTGTTTATGTGTATATATGTATCGAATGTGTGTGTAAAAATGTATTGAGTATATGTGTGTATGTAGTATATGTACATATGTATGGAGAATGTGTGTATATATGCACATACATATGCATATGTGTTCTGGTATGTATATGTGTATGTAGTGTTGCACACATGTATACACATATTGAGTGTGTGTGTATGTAGATACTTATATATGTATATTGAGTGTGTATATGTGTGTAGAGGATTTGTGTACATGTATGTCTATATGTATTGAGTGTATGTGTACATGTGTGTGTTGAATATTGTGCATATGGCATGTGTACATATGTATTGAGCATGTGTGTATATGTATATATGTATTGAGTGGATGTGGATGTGTATACAGAGAGAGAGGCAGAGACAGAGACAGAGTGACAGAGACAGAGAGACAGAAAGGTTTGGACATAAGTGATGATGACATAGTAGAAAAAGCATTGATGTAATGCAACCAATGTACCTGTTCTGAATTCTGGCTCAGACAGTTACTATCTGTGTGCCCTTGGGCAAATCTCCTCCCCTTTTCTTGGGCCTCGGTTGCCTCTTCTGTATAATGAAGAGGTTGGAGTAGAGCAGGGGGCACCTAACCTTTCTTGTGTCATAGGCCCATCTGCCAGGCTGGTGAAGCATACAGACCTCTTCTCAGAAGATTGCTTTAAAATAAATGGGGGAAATGTTAGATTTCAGTGGGAGGTTAATGAAAATAAATATGTAATTGTTCTTCCCATCCAAGTTCATGGATCCTCTGAAATTTATTCACAGACCCCAAGTTAAAAGCCCCTGGACTAGGGGGCTCTTTAATATTTCTTCCATATAAAAATGCTTTCAAGTTATAAAATTAACTTTATGCTTATCTGAGTTGTACCAGGTGAGCACAGTTCCCTAAAGAAAGGGGGCCCAGTGGCAGAGATCAGGTATGAGGAACCTTATTCAGTTGTTTTTCAGTCATGTTTGATTCTTTGTAACTCCATTTGGGGTTTTCTTGGCAAAGATACTGAGTGGTTTGCCATTTCCTTCTCCAGCTCATTTTACAGATAAGGAAACTGAGGCAAATGGGGTTAAGTGACTTGCCCAAGGTCACATAGCTAGGAAGAGTCTGAGGCCGGATTTGAACTCAGGGAGATGAATCTTCCTGACTCCAGGTCTGGCACTCTATCCACTGTACTACCTTTCTGTCTCTAGGGACAGCTATAGCAGCTTTATCATGAGGTCAGTTTCCTCTGTGCCTCTCCCCTTTTCATTGGATGGTTTCACAAAAGGGGTTCAAATCAGTGGGAGGAATTGGACTAGTTACATGCATTGACTGTGAGGATCACTGCTCAGCAGGCACATTTCCCTACAGGATACTTTGATAGCCCTTCCCGCTCTTCTCGGAAGCCCATTAGTACATCTCTGCTTATTTTCTCGGCCCAGGAGGAGCAGACAGGAGCCTCCCTTGGGCACCATCAGAGGGGTCATCCTGCCCTTTCTCATGGATTCAGGCACAAGTGACATTGAGCATTTGGAAACTGGAGAGGGTCTCACTTGTTTAGGCAGCATCCTCGATGAAGGACAGTAGCCTTCTGAAGAGGAGGGTCAACAGGACAGAGCTCTGAACTAAGGGTTCTAACAGAAAAGAGGATTCTGAAGCTTTGATGCTGGAGATGAATCAAGGAGGGAGGCCATTTTCCTCACATCTGGGAGCCATCTTGGACTGGGAGGAGGTGAGGCTAACAGGAATTCTCACAAAGGTCCTCCTTCCCAACCACTCGGCAGGTCACGTGTCCAATCTGTCATCAGATCTTGCTATTTCTGTCATCACATCTCTTTCATCCAACCCCATCCTCTCTACTCATACAGCCATCACCTTTTACCTAGATTGTTACAAAGGACCCCTAATCGGTCACTCCGCCTCAAGTTCCTCCCCATTTCAGCCTATCTTCCATGCAGCTGCCAAAACTATTTCCCTTAAGTGCAAATCGAACCATGTCACTTTCCAACTCACCAACTTCCAGTATCTCCCTGTTGCCTCTAGGATATATATAAACTCCTTTTTCTAGCTTTTAAAAGCCTTTTGCACTCTAACCTCAAACTAGCTCTCCAGCCTCATTGTATATTACTTTGCTACAATCCAGTCAAACTGGCCTTCTCTCTGTTCCTCACACACCACACTTTATCTTCCATTTCCATATCTTCACTCTGGCTCTCCCTCATGCCTGGTATGCACTTTCTTTTTTTTAAATTATTATTATTAATTCATTTTGATTTATCAACAATCACTTCCATATGCTTTTGAGTTTAAAATGTTTCTCCCCCTTCCTCTCCACCACCCTCTCTAAGACGGCGCACAATCTGATATAGGCTATACATATACATTCCTATTAAACATATTTTCACATTAGTGATGTTGTAAGTAAGAATTAGAACCAATAAGAGGAACCCCCAGAAAGAGGAAACAAAACTCAACAGAAGAAAAAAAATAGCAAATAGTATGCTTCAATCTGCATTCAAACTCCATAGTTCTTTTGTTGGATGTGGATAGCATTTTCCATTACGAGGTCTTTGGAGATGTCTTAGATCCTTGTATTGCTGGGCAGGGTTATGTTTACCAATATTAGTCATCACACAATGTGGCTGTTACTGTGTACAACATTCTCCTGGTTCTGCTCACTTCACTCAGCATCAGACCATATAAGTCTTTCCAGGTTTTTCTGAAGTCAGCCTGTTCATCATTTTTTATAGCACAACAGTATTCCATTACATTCATATACCACAACTTGCTCAGCCATTCCCCAATGGATGGGCATCCTCTCAATTTCCAATTCTTTGCCACCTGATATGTACTTTCTCCTCATAGAATTCCTCTTTCTTTAAGATGCAGTTCAGTCATTACCTTCTGCATGAAATCTTTCTTCGCCCCTCCCCCCCAGTTGCTGATGCCATCCTTCTAAACTACCTCATAATTATTTTGCATTTTAAAATTTTATTCTCTTTATATTTATTTTGCTTATACTTATATGTACCTATTATCTTCCCTGTTAGATTATAAGCCCATTCTGGGCATCATTCTTCATATTTCTATTCTCAGAATCCAGGACAGTATTTGGCACATAACTGGCAATTTGATTGGCATGTTTGTCTAACTGTGACATATAAAAAGTTCAAGAGACATAGTTTCTGGGTAATTAATATTATTTTATTAATCATGCTAGCAGATAATTAATAAAAGGAGTCAATGGTACTCCCAAATGCCAAAGACCCTCATGGAACCCACTCAACCCTTATATGCCCTTGGAAAAGGTTCCTGAAGGTGGCAATTGACTCTGATTGGTTAACAATGAGAAGAATGAATATTATGAGAAGTAGACCTGATGTGGGGGGCCCAAGCCAAGATCTTCACCCTTTGCCCCAAAAGGAATCTGACTCACAGGCCCCAGACCCTCATCTCCCTTTGAAAATCTTTTAATCTTATTCAGATGTGCCCTAAAAGAATCTGGCTCCCTTTTGTCTATAGGCCCCAGAAAGGCCTTCCTTTATCTCCTTTTGAAAGTCCTAGCCTCACCTTGATTTTGTGCAGATGCCTTTCAAACTTCTGCCTTCCTGTTCCTCCATTAGCTATTCCCATTGTCTATTCAATCTCTCAGACCTCCCCAATTAGAATTGTTACCTAGACCCTTTTCCCAACCCCCTTCTCTGGCCACCCAAAGTTACTTTGGTATTTAAGATCCACCTTGGCCCTCATTCAGATGCTGAGAATCTCAGGCCCGCAAGGCTGAGAACCTTTCATGCCCACTTGTCCTTACAGGTGTCACCCGGCCTATATGTTTTACCACTAATAAACTTTTCCTCTGGCTGAAGAAGATTTGAGTTGAATTCTTTCAGACAGGGCCCGGTACCGTAATCTTGGGGTCCCAGCACCCCAAAAGTCCTGGACCTCTTCATATGGTTTCCCAACCGGGAAATAATTGCCAATCTCAAATGCTTCTTCAGCCACAACTGGTAAGCCTCCCCCTCCCCAATTCTGCCTGATATTCTCAGGCTTTTCGGTCCAGTGCCTCTGCTTGAGCACTTGGACCTGGGTATATACCTTCCTTAGAATACAGGATGGACTTCCTATCAGGAAGCATAGGTTCAAACTTCTCAGTTCTCTCTGTGCTAGGGAACTGGGAAATTGTTGGATATATTTTTTTTTCTTTCTTTTGCTTTTTTTTCTTTTCCCTAAGCCCACAATAGGTCAATCCTTTTCATTTCCCAAGAATTCGCCTTTGGGCTGTCTTTTACTAAATTGGAAAAATCTTAGCTTCTGTAAAGAACTTAAAAAAAAAGCTGGTGCATTTTTGTAACAGCGTTTGGCCTCAGTATCACCTGGAAAATTGTGAGGCATGGCCCCTTTTTGGTACATTACGGGTAAAGACCCTCTCAAGAGTTAGAAAAATATTGTTGCAGAGAAAGAAAATGGGTGGAGATTTCTTACTTAATGGCTTTTATTGAGCTTTCTAAAGATTCCATTCTCAGAAAGGATTGTAAGATGCTCGTAGCTAGAGCCACCCCGCTAGTGGTGAGTGGGGACCAAACAGACCTTTTGGATAATCCTCTTATGGCTCCTAGGGTTATGGCATCCCCCTCTTCCCAACCTCAGTTGGCACCACCTCCCCAGCACCTATCTCCACCCCATTGTCCTCTGGCCTCTCCGGCTATTCCTCATTCTCCCCAGACCCTCCCTTCTGCCCCTCTGGTCCCTCCATTTCCTCCCCAGGCCCCTGCTCTAGAAGCTACTTCTACTCAGGCCTTGAGCACAGGCCTCGCCCCAGTGTCTCCTTCCAGAGAGACCCCAGCTCAAGCTCCAGACAAGGTTCTCAACTTGGTGCCTCCTCCCCAGACCTCCACTTCAGACGGGACCCCTCCTCAGGCTCCAGACAAGGGTATCGCTGTGGTGTCTTTTCCCCTGATCCCTTCCCCTCCTCTGGTGTCAGGTAATCTTCCCCCTTGCCAGCTGGATTCCTCAGCCTTGCCAGTTCAGCCGGCACTTTCCAGTCCCTCACTCAAGAGAAGTGGGACTTCTTCCCTCCCTCCCCCACAAGCTCCTGCTCCTGCAGGGCCTTCAGGGCTTTTTCCTTTAAGGGAAGTACCTGCCTCTCCTAATGGGACACGTAGGGTGCTTGTTCCATTCTCCATTTCAGACCTCACCCAGATTAAGGGAAGGCTGGGTCGGTACTCAGAAGATCCAACTAAATTTACTGAGGGCTTCAGGGATGTTTCCCTACAATTCAAACTTTCTTGAGGTGATTTGCATGTCCTCTTCTCCACCTGTTGTACCCCTGAGGAGAGAAAGAATCTGGGAACAAGCCCAAAATTTTGAGGATCGTTTGGCTAGCAATGACCCCACAAAATACCCCCCAGGAACAGCTGCTGTTCCTGCTAGTGATCCGGGGTGGGATTATCAGAAGAGGGAGGATAGGGGAAAGAGAGACTACATGATAATTTGCCTGTTAGAAGGCCTGAAAACAGCATTTCCAAAGCAGGTAAACTTTCAAAAGATTAAGGGAATTACTCAGGAAGAAAAGGAAAACCCTGCCCCTTTCCAAGATAGGCTAGTAGAAGGCATTAAAAAGTATACGAATTTAGATCCTGACTCTACAGAAGGGCAGCAATCCTTAGCATGTATTTCATTAACCAATCTGCCCCAGATATTAGGAGGAAACTACAGGAATTGGCAATGGGACCCCAAATGCCTCAGGCTCAGTTACTGGAGATTGCCTTTGGAGTCTTTAACAACAGGGACCTAGTTGCAGCAGAGGAGAAATAACACAGGCAGAGGGCTAGAGACAAAGAACATGCTCGATTCCTGGCTGCTGCCATGGTCAGGGAAAGACCCAAGGGTGTTCCTGGCAACTTGGGCAGTGGGAAAACCTGCTTTCGATGCCACCATGAAGGTCACTGGTCCAAGGAGTGCCCCTCCAGGGCGCCCCCTTGGAGGAAGCCCCCAAAGTGGACACCTCCAGGACCTTGCCCAAGATGTGACCAGGAGGGACATTGGAGGAAGGATTGTCCCCAAGGTAGGAGAAGTAGTAGAGCAGCCCCCCAGTACCCTGTCCTCCAGTCTTCTCAAGACTGGGGAGGACAAGGGAGCCTGGGTACGGGCAACACTCCCACTCTCTCCATCTCTCTCGCCAAGCCCTGGGCAGAAATCGAGGCTGAAGGTAAGGTTACCCACTTTATCATGGCTAAGTTCTTTGCTTTAACCAATTACCCTAGCCCTATTCGCTCCCTGACCCATCTGGTCGTGGGCATTCGAGAGGTAACTGAGGACATACTCCTCCCCCTGCCTATTTGAGAATCTGTTGTTTAAACACTCCTCCCTTATGCTCTCCTCGTGCCCTGCCCCCTCGTTGGGAAGGAACCTGATGGTGAAGTTGGGGAGCCAATTTTCTCTAGTTAAGCCTCCCATCTCCCTTTTCCCTCTGTGTGCCAGACCTCCCCATGTTCCCCTGGAAGTGTGGGAGATAATTTGAGATACTTTTGCCACCTCAGCTGTTGTTCACCTCCAAGACCCTAAAGTATTTTCCCTTCCCCGTATTTGCAGCCCCACCCAGAAAACTTCTTTGTCCACTGCCTCAGGAGTGCTTAATCTCTTGGGAACTCAATAGGGTCTCTTTGAACAAAGTCCAGATAGCATGCCAGTCTGTAAAGTTTCTGGGCCACAAACTCCCATCCCAGCCACTAAGAAACAATTTCCAACTTTTCTAGGCATGGATAGATTTTGTAGACTCTGGATCCCTAATAATAATTTGATTGTTAAGTCCCTTTATGACTGTCCTCTGGGCCCTGACTCACTCCCTCAAGAGTGGGGCCCAGACCAGGCTTTTGTGATTTTAAAATCTAAATTGACCCTCATGCCCCTAACTCGGTCCTTAGGAGCTGCTGGAAGGCCTGCAAGCTTCCTAGCAGTGGCTGCTCATCTCCACAAAGCCCCCCTTGCCAATATGACTTTCTCAGAAGTTTATGCCACTCCATTTATGCTTGCCACTTCTCTATGGGCTACTCTTTGTATATTTATATCTTGCTTCTCCACAAGGGAATATTCCCTTACTTGGGAGACAAGCTCCAAGGCCACTAGACAAGTTAACACCCCTGTGGAGGGAGGGCTTGTTAGAGTTTCTTCTAATATTTTGACCTGCACTACCTGTGCAGACAACACTACAGACAAGAGTTTTGGGGAAAAGGTGAAACGAAATGCCAACACATGGCAAGATCCCAGAACCACTGCTTTGGTCACTCAGTGTTTGACACCCTACAAAGACTTTGGGGTGTGCACTCCCAGACTTTTAGCACTCCCCTTCTCCATTTTCAATGCCAAACAGCCCACAGTCTCTAACTTAAAGGTAAAACATGGATTTTGGGGAAATGTCCTCTGGTCTCTTAAAAGGGGAGCAGACTATCTTATGTCCTGGTATAACTTAGAGCATGAACATATTCTCTCTAACATTACAGAGACTATTCACCAGTTGGCAAATGTGACAGCTTATGGTCTCTGGGAAATCCAGCAATCTCTGGATTCCTTAGCAAAAGTAGTTCTAGATAACAGAATAGCCCTAGACTACTTGCTTGCCTCCAGTGGGAGTGTATGTGCTTTAGCAAACACATTTTGTTACATGTATAACAATTCCGGGCAGATAGAGTTCTGTACTGCTCATATATCGGAGAAAGCTAGTTGGATGCAAGAAATTCATAATAACTTTAGTGCTCCAAAATCTTTTTCGTGGGAGTCCTGGCTTCTTCCCATACTGGCCCCTATTCTCATTCCACTACTGATCATATTTTTGTGTTTGTTTCATCCATGTTTACTAAATATCCTTGCCAGATTCCTTTCTTCTAGGGTCAGAGCCACCAACTTCCAGATGACTGTATATCAACCCGAGGTCTCTAGTCCACCAAACCTGGCATCAGCCAGGTTTTGAAGTTTGACTCCTCGAACAGGACCCAGAGAGGCAGGGATAGCTCTACGCCCCTTGCCAGCAGGAAGCAGTTTCAGAAGCAGAGACCTTCACCCCTTTCACCAAAAGAATTTGGTTCCAATTTGTTTGAGGGGGGAATGATGGGGGCGGGGCCCAAGCCAAGATCTTCGCCCTTTGCCCCAAAGGGAATCTGACTCACAGGCCCCCAGACCCTCATCTCCCTTTGAAAGCCTTAGCCTTACCTTTTAATCTTATTCAGATGTGCCCTAAAAGAATCTGGCTCCCTTTTGTCTATAGGCCCCAGAAAGGCCTTCTCTGGTCTCAAACTGTTCCTTATCGACTCCCCTTATCTCCTTTTGAAAGTCTTAGCCCCATCTTGATTTTGTGCAGATGCCTTTCAAACTTCTGCCTTCCTGTTCCCTCCATTAGCTATTCCCATTGTCTATTCAATCTCTCAGACCTCCCCAATTAGAATTGTTACCTAGACCCTTTTCCCAACCCCCTTCTCTGGCCACCCAAAGTTACTTTGGTATTTAAGATCCACCTTGGCCCTCATTCAGATGCTAAGAATCTCAGGCCCACAAGGCTGAGAACCTCTCATGCCCACTCGTCCTTACAGGTGTCACCCGGCCTATATGTTTTACCACTAATAAACTTTTCCTCTGGCTGAAGAAGATTTGAGTTGAATTCTTTCAGGCAGGGCCCGGTACCGCAATCTTGGGGTCCCAGCACCCCAAAACCCCTAGACCTCTTCAGACCTATTCTAATGAGGGGCTAGGGGATGTGTCTCTGACCACTGTGGCTCCCAGACCACCCCCTTGCCTTGGGCAATCTTCAGTAAGGTTCTCTAGTTGAGTGTGGTAACAGTTCCCTGATTTCATCTCATCATCTGCCCTGCCCTTCAGAGAACTAACCTTTGACCAAATCTCCAAATGAGGAAAGGAAAAAATCCAGGATCTTCCCATATTAACAGTTGGTTAGTAACCGTTTCTCTTACTTACTCAATGCAAGACTAAGATACCAGAAAAAAATATAGACTCAGGATCAAGAAAGGACTGGAAATAGCCAAAAGAGCCCAGAATTTGTGCAATTGAGGGTAGGGGAAGGATCAATTGGCCCTTGTAGACTTCTCAGGTTTGGAAATACCTGTTACCCCATGATCTGTGCTTGCTCATAGGAGTAAAAATTTAGAGTTGGAAGGGACTTAGGTTTTCATCCAACCCAACCCCCTCATTTGACAGAGGAAGAAATTGAGGTTCAGAGAGAAATGGCTTTCCCAAGATCATGAAGGAAGTACATGTTAGAGTTGGATTTCCAGCTGAGGTTCTCTAGCGCCAAACCCAGAAGGTACTGATCATCTGGCTTGACTACAGAAAGGTCCTGAGGTCAGGACAGGAATGACTGAGTGCTTAGAATGATCCCTGGCTCTGGCCAGCCCTCTAAGAGAGGGGAAGGAAGAAAAGCCAGTCCAAAAAGAAAGCTTGAAGCCATTCCCAAATCAATAAATGGCGATTTTTCAAGGAAAGGAATCTAAGCTATCTATAGCCACATGGGGAAATGCTCCAAATCATTAATAATCAGAGAAATGCAGATTAAGGCAATTCTGAGGTCTTATCTCACACCCATCCTATTGGCAAAGTTGAGAAAAAAAGGAAAATGACAAATAGTGGTGAGGCTTCAGGAAAATGGGTGCACTGATGTACTATTGGTGGAGCTGGGAATTTGGTCATTCTGGAAAAAATTTGGAACAATATGCCAAAAGCCACCAAACTGTGCGTACCTTTTATATCAGCAATGCACCTATAATATATATAATATTTTACATCATATAATAATAATATATGATATATAATGCACCTATACCCCCTAAGATCAAAGAAAGAAGGAAAAGGTGAATATGAGCAAAAATAAAGCAGCTTACTTTGTATAATAAAGAAATGGAAACTAACTAGAAACTAGGAACCACTAAGTTTCTATTTCTTTGCTACAACAAATTGAACTATTATATTTTTACAAAACTGATTGCACAGTGTTTGCAAACAACCAGGGAGTAACTGAAAAAATTTTGGCACACACACACACACACACACACACACACACCACACACACACACAGTGGAATGTTATTGTGCTGTAAGAAACCTTGCAAAGCTTTAATCATTCAATTAATCAATCAATCAATATTTATTAAGTAGGTACTATGTGCCAGACAGTGTACTAAGTACCTGAAAACAAAAAGAGGTAAAAGACAGTCCCTGCCCTCGAGAATCTTATAATCCAATGAAGAAGACAATGTGTAAACAAATATATACAAAACAAGCTATTTGCAAGATGAATAGGAAAGAATTTATGGGGGAAGGCATTGGAATTAAGAAGTTAGGGAAGGCTTCCTGTAGAAGGTAGGATTTTAGTTGGGACTTAAAGGAAGCCAGGGAAGTCAGCAGTCAGAGAGGAGGAGAGGGTTCAAGGCATGGGGTATAACCAGAGAGGATAAAGAGTCTTGTTCATGGAACATCCAGGAGGCTAGTGTCACGGGATTGAAGAATACATGCCTAGCTCAGTGCCTGGCACATAGTAGGTGCTTAACAGTACTTTCTGATTGGCTGAAACAGGTAGTGGGAATTAGTGATGAACTGGTAAAAGGCAAGATCACTATAGGAGAAGGGGAGAGAGAGAGAGAGAGATGTTAGCTTCCTACTTTGTGTAAGTATTTTTGCTAACTGGTAGCTAAACTCATAGATACCTATGAAGGAGAATAGGTGCTGTCAGTATCCTCCCTATTTCAGGACCCAGTGAAGGCTAGGCGAAGACTGAACATAAGATTATATGTAAAGACACACATATGTCTTATGTGTGTGAATTATATTTACATATACACTTAAATTGATATGTAAAGATATACATCTTATACAGGTGAAAAAGGGAGAAGAAATTTTGTGTATATATATATGTGTATATATATATAAAATACACATATATGTGTATGCCTTATATGGGTGAGAGGAAAGTCAACTTTGTTCAGATTATATATAGTTATTTATTATAACATATCATTAATAATGTAATATTTAATTATATTATATGTAATATATACACATACATACATATGCATATATATGTATGTATCTATATCTATATCTATCTATCTATCTATCTATCTATCTATCTATCTATCTATCTATCATATCCAAGCAAGGTTTACCTCTCCTTCACCTGCCTCTCTCAGGCTGTAGCATTAGTAACTTGTTTTCTCCATCAAGGCTGTCCTCTGAAGTTCATTATAAATGGCCAGCTGGATAACCATGTTGGGAGGCTGAGAGGATGTCCTGTGATTTTCCTTGGGACTCTTCACCCCCTTAAGGGTAGTCCTCCTGCGAAGTGGGACAGAGATCCATGTTTCAGGGAGGTTTGAACTGACATATGTCTCATATGTTTCTAAGAGCCCCAGACAAAGCACCATCTGTGTGAAAGTAGGGGATTGGATGGAGATGGATGGCCATCTAGTTCAGCAGTTCTGTGAAATTTCAACTCCTGCGTTTATAGAGTCCGGGGCTACAGAGCCATGGAGGAGGGCTGAGATCCGTGAGGCCTCCTGGTTGCTCCTTGCTCCTCACACTCCATCTCTAGTCTCCTTGACTTTGCCTAGGATGTTTTGTCTCTTCAACTCATTCCCACTCTTCAAAGCTCAGCTTCAGGTACCACCCAGGGCAAGGAGGTGGTACAATGGGAAGATCACTGGAGAAGGGACTATCAAGGGATCTTCCTTAGCTGATTAATCAAAGGAAATCTATTTGAGTCATGCTTTGGCTGGCCAGAAGATCTGGACCTTATGAGTTAGACAGTCCAAGTGAATGGGAAATGCCTGTTGAGAAGTCCTGCAAAAGACCTTTACCTGACAGGGAGAACATAAGAATTTAAATGGTTATTGGATGTGTTTTATCTTTTCTGTGTCTGTGCATATTTGTGAGTCATTTGTGTTTTACAGTTTCTATAGTGGAAGAAATAAATAGCTGTCCTATACCTGATACCTATTTCGCATATTGGATATCTTCTCTAGAAGAAACTCTCCCCCCCCACTTAATAGTATTTCTTTTTTTTCAATTACATGTAAAGACCCTAACCTTTATAAGATTTTGAGCTCCTATTTTTTTCTCCCTCCTTCTCCTTCCCCCTCCCCAAGACAGCATGCAATCTGATATAGACTATACATGTATAATCATATTAAACACATTTCCACATTAGTCATGTCGTGAAAGAAGAGTCAGAACAAAAGGGAAAAACCAAGAGAATGAAAAAAAAGAGAGAGAGAAAATAGTATGCTTCAATCTGCATTAAGACTCCATAGTCTTTCTCCTGAGGTGAATAGCATTTTCCATCTTGAGTCTTTTGGACTTGTCTTAGAATCAGATCATTGTATTGCTGAGAAAAGCCATCTATCAAAGTTGGTTGGTCATTGCACAATGTTGCTGTTACTGTGTACAATTTTGTTCTGGTTTAGAAGAAACCCTAGCCATAAACCATGCTTTAGCCTCATTTTAGAGATTTTTCTGGAGTTTGCTTACTCCAGCAAGGACAGAAAGAGAAAAGCTTGCTCTCTTCTGCACTCACCATCTCACCCCCCACTTTGGGATCAGGTTCCTTTAGGATAAATCTAGAGCCCAGAATAGAGACATTGTGGGGAAGGACCCTCTGGGCCACCCAAGGATAACATTTGCAAATACCTTGTATTTACTTATTGTGAAGCTAATTATATGACAGGATTATCTTAAGTAAATGGCAGTAATAAAGTTGAGACAGAAATTCTTTTATCACATTATCTATGCATATACTGTATAGACTGTATCCACCCCCTATTAGAACATAAGCTTCTTTGAGAGATGTCTGTTGTTTTTACATCACAGTCATTTCTTCATATACCTTCTCTTTTGGTCTCCTCATTCCACTAATAACTCCACAAATATACACACCATCAGTGAGGTGAATGACAGTGGATAGGGATCGTAAGAGAAGGGCACACATTCCCAAGATCCTCTCTTATTTAGCCTGCAATGAATTCATTCCAGGACAAAAGAGAAGCTAAGAAGGCAAGGTCATTATTTCCTACCACCCAAACAGAATTCCTGGCTTTATTATACATATCTGTCAGCAGCAAAAGCCCCTCTGCTTTGGTACTGTATTTTGGCTGGTAAGAAACTCGCTATCTCCCTACATCTAATTCCCCCTATCCATCATTCCTTACAGCGCAATAATATTGCATTACATTCATCTACCACATCTGTTCAGCAATTTCCCAACAGATTGACTGCTGCTTTGTTTCTGGTTCTTTACTTCCAGAAAAAAAGTTCTGTTGGGCAGATGAAGGTGGGGAGGGGGAGAGGAATCTTCCTACAAAAATGTTCCCCTTTCAGTAGCTGCAACAGAAGAAGAATCACTTTGAAATGATGGTATGAGTAGATGAAAGGGTTTGTAGAATTTCCTTTGCTTAAAGTGAGACAGAGAGAGAGAGAGAGAGAGAGAGAGAGAGAGAGAGAGAGAGAGAGAGAGAGAGCGAGCGAGCTAGAACTGAGTCTTATACTTCATTTGTCTCTCATGGTGTTGGTCAGAATAAGCTGAGAATTTATTCAAGTAAAACCACTGCGAATACTGACATTTCAGCACTGTTGGGCTAAGGGAACACAGGAGAGGGGAGGCCCTGCAGCTGGATTGTCCAGGAGGCTGGAAGCAAAGAAAGAGTGATGAAGGCCATGCCTTTGGTGACCTGGCAATTGGCTCTCCATTTCCTGAGAAACCCTGGAGCTCACTAGAGTCTAATTAAGCCCAAACTGCTGTTATAAACGGTTAATTATGGTTTACTGCAATAATCCTTTAAAATCAGTGATTAGAATGCTTAAGAACTATTTGGTATTTCGCATATTCTAATGAGTTAGCGGGTTAAGAAGTGATTTGTAGGCACCTAAGTCTTCTACTTCACCTCCGGGCTGTACTAACAAATCATATCTTATGTAAGCATCCTTGCGACCTCTAACCCCAACAGCTGACAGAGTTGGGATAAGAATGTCCCTCTCTAGATCCTGCCTTCTTCCTGTCATACAAGGTGATTATTGCCTCATATGAATCCCTTCAAATGTCAACCTGGAAGGAATTTGAGCTCACCTACAGAGCTGTAACTAGGACAGGGTGACCTGGGCATTGACCCTGGCTGCTGAATTTAGAGGGTGCTGACATCACTTGCAGCCTTTCAGCAGCATTAAAAAAAAAAGAAAAAGCTTGGCACCTAGTTAGTAGGAATAATTAATTAAAATAAGAAGCTGCTAGATTTGGGGCTGAAGTGAGCTTCTCCTCCAGCCCATCTTGCAATAGCCTTCCAAGTTGCAGGTTCCCATTGGTGTCTGTCTCTCTCACATTGGGTGGTGACCTGACCCTTTCTCTCTATGAAACAGAGGGTGCCCCTTGCACAATTTGTCCTGAATCTGGTTTGTGGCACAAAAAAATTCCTAGTTACAACTCAGTTCAAGAGCCTAGGCTCAGGCTTAGGGCCAGGTCTGCTATAAAGTACACAAGAGATCTTATATCAGCCTTACAAAGCCCAGGAATAAGCATAGCCACAGATCTGCCGCTGCCCCCACCTGGCACTGACATTTAAATCAAGTCACTGGTATTCCAACGAGACCAGTTCTGTCTCTTCCTCCTTACCCTCACCTCTCTCCTCCCCTTCTCTAAATTATTTTATTTCAATTCTACCTGGCAGTCAGCATGAAGAGGATTTGACAAACTATAACCGTAGGTTTATTAAATCAACCCAGGAGAGAGATGTTATCTGGAGACCTTTTATCAGCCCTTCTAGCTTCAACACGCCTGTCAGACTGGTGGGTTTCCCACCTCCCCCTCCCCCATTCCTCTTTTCAAGAAAGAAAAATTCTGATAATCAGAGCAAGACAGGCTGTCACTTCAGAGGATGCCAATCAAAACTGTTCTGTTGGGTAACAGAGGGATCAGAGCTGAGATGGCAAATAGTGCTAAAGGCTGGAATGTGATTCTGGAAGCTGTGGCTGGAGAGGACAGAGCTGCGGTGCCAGATTGACAATTAAAGGGATTCCTATGAGCTACTGATTCCCCTACAAGGCAGGAAGAAGGAGGATTCTTTAGGGACAAAGGGATTAGCTCACCCCCTCCCATCTAGCCCTTCCTCATCTTTGATCTGGAAGGAAAGCCAGGTCAGTTGGCATCAGATCAGAGGGCAGAGTCAAGGTGTCACAGCAGAGGAGGCAGGGAGATCTCGGTTCAAACCTGGAAATATTCAAGGGGGCCCCAATATCTGGCACACTATAGTGCAAGTAGCAGCAGCATACACCAGCTGTCCCAGTTCGCCACTGGTAATACTTCCAAAACATTTCCTAAACATTTCATTGAGCGTGGCACTGCTGTAGCCAGTACTATGCCAAATGAAAGTGAATAGCTCCTACCCTCTCCAGGCTTCACCTTTAGGATAATTCAATTCTATGAAATTTTGTTAAATGCCTACATGGCTACAAAGCTATCGCTAAGGCTTGGGGGATATAGAATGAATAAGCAAACAAACAAACAAATCAATAAAAGTTTTTAAAAATAGAGTAAAAATGAAGCATTCTCTGCCCTTGAGAAGATAACAACTCATGCATTGAGAAGTAAATATGCAAAGATTTGAAGAGGGAGAAAGCAGTCAAGAAAATAAGCATTTGTTAAGCACCTATTAGGAGCCAAGCACTCCACCAAGTGCTTGGAAGTCTAAGAACAGCAAACAACAACAAAAACAGCAAATCCCCTAAGTCCCTCCTCTCAAGGAACCCACAGCCTAATAAGGGAGAAGACATGCAAATAACTATGTGTAATAAACAAAAGCTACACAGGATAGATTGAGGATAATCAATAGAAGGAAGGCACCAGCATTAAGAGGGATTGGGAAACACTTCTTAGAGAAGGTAGGATTTTAGCTGGGACTTGAAGCAGACCAGGGAGCCTAGGAGGCAGGGTGAGGAAGGAAAGAATTCCAGAGATGGGAAAAAACCAGTGAAAAGACTGGAGCCTAGAAATGGAATATCTTGTTCCAGGGGGCCAGCACTGGTTCATTGATCACAGAATATGTAGAGGGGAGTAAGGTCTAAGAAGACTGGAAAGATAGGAAGAAGTCAGATCGTGAAGGGCTTTGAACACCAAACAGGGGACACAGAAGAAGTATAGAACAAAGGGAAGGCATGACCTTCCCGGAACTGGGCTGACTCTATGAAGTCATCTCACTGTTGCGTTTAGAGTCTGGCTTCTCACATTAGGATAGATACTCAGGCCTGGGAGGGGATCACAGCCAAACTCTAGGATGTGAAACCTCTGTGCAATTTCGTCAAGACCTCAGGGGGTTAAATGACCACATTAAACCATGTGAAGCCTCCACTAACTGGAACCGAACTGATAGCAATAATCAGTTAAATGAATTTTCCCCCCTGGTACTCCACTTTGAGAATAAAGGGTCAGATCTTAGGAAAATATGCTACCTGAGATTTACTTTTTTTCCAGGGCACTGTCCTGGAGTCAAGTCACATTCAGCCTGGTCTCCTACAGATATCTGCTGTGTCTCATTGTCCTGTTTAGTGAGAATCTGTAGCTTATAACACTGATCCTTTGGCCTTGTGTTTAACTGTCAAACGATGGTTCAATTATAGAAGTTGTTTTTTTTTTTTGAGGAAGGAATGTCCAGAATTGTCATTTCATCTGAGTAGGGGAACTCCTAATATAGATACTTCCTCCCCAGCTGCAGATCTGTTATATATGTTATTTACATCAGTTCTCAAACACTTTGGTCTCAGGGCCCTTTTACACTCTTTGAGATTATTGAGGCCCCCAAAGAGCTTTTGTTTATGGGAATTTTAGCTCTCAATATTTAGAAATTAAAATGGATAATACTTCATTATCCATTATCCATTTAATACTTCATTAATAACAATAAGCCCATTATTTATCATAAATAAAATATCTTTATGAAAAAGAACTCTATTTTCCAAAACAAAAACAAATTTAGTGAGAAGAGCAGTATTGTTGTACATATTTTATTGCAAACCAAATGTCTGGCCTAATAGAGAGAGAGCTGGATTCTCCTCTCTCCTTCTGTATTCAGTCTATTGTGATAGGTTGTTTTGGTTGAACTATATGAAGAAAATCTGGCCTCACACAGACATGTTGTTGGAAAAGGAAGGAATATTTTAAGAGGCAAATAGTATCTTGGTCTTATTATAAAAATAGTTTTGACCTTGTGGGCCCCCTAAAAGGGTCTTAGGGACCCCAAGGGTCCTCAGATTACTCTTTGAGAACTGCTGATTTATATTTATAAAGAGGTGAGGTGGAGGACAGAGCCATGATACTGAGATCCGACTGATACTGATACTGAGTCTGTCCACATGTGGTCAAATAACCAGATTTGAACCCATCTGATAGCAATTCTCATTCCCTCAGACTCCTACCCTATTACTTTGTATTATAATGTAGATTTTAAGAATTTATTTAAGTGTTTCTGTATTATCTTCCCCCAGCTGAAGGGAAGCTCTTTGAGAACAGTTAATTCTTTTCATTTTTTGTCTTTGTTGCCCTACACTTGGCACATAAAGTAGGCTCTCCCTTAATAAATGTTTCCCAAGCTGAATGTCTGAATCCAAGACCAGTCCTCTATGCACTGCCCCATTGTATTTCTCCAAGTATACAATATAATAGATATTAAGAGCAGGCTATGACCAGGACACTGTGCTAGGTGCTGGGGGTAATACATAGTTTAGATAAGAGAAAATTTCTGCCATCATAGATCTTACAACATAAATGAGGAGAGGAGGGTTACAGATGGATGACTGATAAACACACACACATATATGTATATGTATACACACAAATATATATATATATACACTATATAATAATATTTGATAAACTTAATAAATAGTTACAAAACAAAGTGCTATTATATTAGTGTCACTTTCCTAAGTTAGGACTGCAGAATGTTCTCACTGGAAGGGGTCTTAGAGGTCATCTAGGTCAAATTTCTCATTTGACAGAAGAAACTGAGGTCCAGAGAAATTAAACTATTTGCCCAAGGATGCAGAGACAATAAACAGTAAGGCCAGCACCTGAACCCAAGTCTTATGGTTCCAAATGTTTTGCCCTTTCCATTATACCACAATTCACCAAGATATTTTAGAAAGACTTTTGACAACATGAATAATGTGGAAATACGTTTAATATGATTGTACACATATAATCTGTATCAGATTGCATGCAGTCTTAGGTAAGGGGGGATGAGAGCAAGGGGAAAAATTTAGAACTCAAAGTCTTATAAAAGTGAATGTTGAAAACTAAAAATTAATTAATTAAAATTTTAAAAAAGAATGTAAAATAAAAGAAAATAAGAAAGCCTTTAAAAGAAAAAAAGAAAGACCTTTGACAGTGCTGAAACCCTCAGTCAACCTGAAAACCAATTACCAATAAGTTCCTCCTTTCCCTAAACATTCCAGTTAATCAAGGATTGTCTCAATGCAGAATTCCCCACCACATTAGAATCATAAAACACTAGAATGTCAGAACCTTGGGGATCCTATTATCTAATTCTATAATTTTGCAGAACAGGAAATGGAGACCCAAACAGGCGCGAGGACCAACATACAGGTATCAGCAGCTACTAAGGCAAGACCGAAGCTCCCGTGCCTTTTTTCAAGCCAGATGGCAGAGCCCACCTCTCTGACAGAACTGCCAATCTCCCCCACTCACCGCGGCTGGAGCAAGAGTGAGGTGTGGGACAGAGCGACCACACCATACAAGCATAACCATAAAAGAGCTTTACCATCTCACTGGATCCCATAGCAACCCTGGCAGGTGGGATTTTATGTATGGGATGTAAGTATGGGATGACTTGGCCAATGCCACAGGGAGGTGTACTTTAGCAACTCACAGAATCCAAGAATCTATATGGTGTGGTGGGGACAGGATGACTTGAAATTGGAAGACCTGGCTTGGAGTCCAGGCTGAGTGAGCTTGGCTAAGACACTTTCCTTCTCTAAAGGAAAAGTTTGTTTCTCCTCTGTCAAATGAGGTCATTTGATCAGCCCATCTCTAAGCTCCTTCTAACTCTGACATTCTGAGCTAGATGCCCCAAGAGAAGACTCGGGATTCTGTGGCATTAGCAGAAAGAAGGCTGGATTTGGAATTCTCTGATTCCTCTCTGTTGGAGTCACAGCTGCTTGCCCTGAACTATTTGGGTGATTCCAGGAAAGTCACCTACTTCTCTGGTCTCGTTTTCTATAAAGCAAGGGGGTCATATTATAAATTTAGAGCAAAAAGGGAAGGTCCTCTCCTGATACAATATCCTCATGTTATTGTTGGAGAAGCAATGAGGAGTCCCAGTGGGTAGAATGCTATACCTGGAGTCAGGGCTGAGGGTTGTTCAGTTGTGTGACTCTTTATGACCCCGTGGACCATACCATCCATGGGGGTTCTTTAGCAAAGATACTGGGGTGGTTTGCCATTTCCTCTCCAATGGACTAAGGCAAACAGGGCTTAAATGATTTGCCTAGGGTCACACAGCTAGTGAGTATCTGAGGCTTTTTTTGAACTTAAGTCTTCTTGACTCTAGGCCTCATGCCTCATCCACTGAACTACCCAGCTACTTCCTAGGAAAACAGAGCTTCAGTGACTTGCCCAGGGTCACCTAGCTAGTAAGTGTCTGAGCCCAACCTTTATGACTCCAAGCCTAGTGCTATATCCACTGAGCCACTTACCTGCCTCAGGAAGAGCTAAGTTCAAATCCTGTCTCACATACTTATTAGTTGTGTGACCCGGGCAAGTCACTTAACCTTTCTTAATTTCCTCATCTATTAAATGGGGATTAGAATAGCATCTATCTCACAAGGTTGTTGTGAAGCTCAAATGAGATAACACACATAAGGTGCTATATAAATGTTAGCTGCTATCATCATCATCATCATCATCTATCATTATTACTATTATGAGACTGAGGCCTAGAGGAGTTAAGAGGCTTGCCCAAATTTACTTGGCTAGTAAGTAGCAGTGGTGGGATTAAAACTCAGATGACTCCATTTCAAATTCAGTCCTCTCTCTGCTATCCTATGATACTTCCCACTACCCAGAATGGAAGATCTCTAATCCTCTGGCACCTCTAAATCCTATGATCCTGAGATAACTATTGATACATATACATTTCATGACAGGTTGGCTTCCTGCCTCCCCAGTCTCCCATCTATCTCCATCCTCAACCCTGCCCTACTCTTATTTTTCCATACTGGCTATGGTCCGTTTCCCACCTTCCCTCCTAACTCCCTCCACAACGGAATAAATTAACAGAGTTGGATTGGGACCACGATCACGCCACGGCCTCTGTGATATTGTCTGTCCCAGGTCCATTGCCTCAGCATCACCCAGGCGACAAGGGAGAAACATAGCCTATCCTGGAGGGCCTGTTATGACATGCCTTCCCATCAGCAGACATCTCCACCTTATTCTCATCTGTTGGGGCGAAGAAAGCATAGGGGTTGGGATGACACTTGTGTCCCTCCCAATGCTGGTATATGTGATGAAGATGGTCTCTGTGTGTGTGTGTGTGTGTGTGTGTGTGTGTGTGTAAACCTGAAGACTGAACAACATTAAATAGCAATTACACAGAGAAGCTAAATTCTGTGGGGAGGTGGGAGTGGGTTGCAGGCTTCCAGTAGGAGCTAACAGGAGATCTTTCAGGGAGAAGGCTGTTTTTAAAGGGATTCTGCCTTAATATTTGGAAGGTTCTCCTCTCCTGGGTAGTGAAAAGATGGTGCTGAGCTCTGGGGCAGGATGGTTATCCCGCCCTCTGGTGGAGAAAGGTTCTAATTTCTAGCATCCTTTGGATACTTTGAGACAGAAGGGGAGGGGGGAGAGAGAGGAGAGAGAGAGAGAGAGAGAGAGAGAGAGGAGGGGAAGGGGGGGAGAGGGAGAGAGATTCCTTTAGGGGCTGGATAGACCTAGTGGCTATCCAGAAGTCAGGTTTAAAGGATGAAGATGCTGTAGTCATCCTCATCCTCTTAACCAATTGCCAGCATTAATAAAATAGTATCGCTTTTGTTTCATACGTTACCACACAATAGAATGAAAAACAGAAACAACAAGGTTCTACTGTGCTGACTGTTGACTATAAAGCAGCTTGACTTGTTAGAGTGAAATTCTACCTCAAAGGCTTTCCTCCAACAGGCTTTTCCCCATGTGCATATATGATCCCACAAGGGTACTTGAAAGACTCAGCATCAGAACTAACTATGCTGAATGACCCTTTGGTTTTTAATATCATGGAAGGCTTGAAACCAGACAGCATGGGCTCACCATTGTTGTGAAGGATGCCCCAGGGCAGATTCCAAAAGGAAGAGGGATTCCTTAGAATTGGCAACACCCTCCATGTGCTCCCATTTGTAGCATGACCAGTCAAAAGAGTTCAGCCTAACAATCCACACAGGAAAAACCAAGAGGATGAAGAATGCCTGGTGTCCAGACTATGATATGCAATTAGATGAACAATTGAGCTGGCCTATTAGTATATATACCTTAGACAGACAGTGCACATGGACAATAACTTGGCTCTGGAACTGATTAAAAGGAAGAGAGTGAACAGGATTGCTTCTGGAAAGTTGTGTAGCACCTTTCAAACAGCCTCAAATTCCCCTTTTCCCCCCTCAGAACAAAAACCCATCTTCTTAACACCAATATTCATCTGGTGATATTACATGGCTGTGAGTCATGGAATCCTGCAATCTCTGAAGAATCAAAACTGCAGGTCACTCAAAGGGCAACGCAGAGACATATGGTGGGTGAAAATAGGCAGCAGCATATTGCCTATGATGAATTACGCACAAGGATTGGTGTAAAGATATCATCAAAGAGATGAATGACTGTAAAAGGAAGTAGGCTGGTCATGTAGTAAGATCGAGAGATAATAGATGGACAGTCCATGTGCTGCTGGCAAGAGACCAGGAAAAGGGCCCCGAGCAAATTATATGGAGCCCTCTCTGAATCGTCAAGTCAATTCTAAATGCACCTGGCTAAATTTTTTGAAGCAAGGTGGAACAGCAGATAGAGGGTCAGACTTGGAGCCAGGACGACCCAAATTCAAATCCTTCCTCACACATTTACTAGTTGGGTGACCCTGAATGATCCTTTAGCTAGTCCAGGGTCACATAAAATGGGCATAATAATAGCATTACCTCCCAGGGTTGTGAGGATCAAACAAGATAATAAAGGTGACATGCTTTGCAAATCTTAGAGTGCTATGTAAATATTAGCTATTATCATTCTCATTCTCGTTAGCTAGGATGGCTCAGCAGATGACATGCCAGGCCTAGAGTCAGGAAGACCTGAGTTCAAATCTAGCCTTAGACACTTTCTAGGTGTGTGACCCTGGGCAAGTCACTTAACCTTGGCTGCCTCAGTTTCCTCATCTGTAAAATGAGTTGGAGAAGGAAATAGCAAACCACTCCAGTATCTTCTCCACGAAAATGCCAAACGGGGTCACAGAGTCAGACATGACTGAAAAACAACTGAACAACAAATCAATACCATTATTCTACTTTCACAACGTCTCTCCCATGCACCCCCTTCCTCGTACTTAGACAACTACTAGCCATAGTTGAGGACCTCATCACCTCTCCTCTAGGACATTGAAATGGACTCCTGACTGGTCCCCCTGGTTCCAATTTCTCCTTTAGTCAATCCATCCTTTTCACAGCTACCACAATGATGTAGCTAAAACAGGGGCTACGGAGCTAGATCAGGTATCAAAGACCCCAAGCTCACCCAGTGCATCCTGGGCCTTCACCAGTTGTCTTGACTTTTGTCCTGCCATTGGATTTCCACGACTGTGGGGGACAGAGTGAGGCTGATGACTTCACACAGCTCTGCCTCATTTAAATCCAATACACGAGCAAGTCGAGGCGTCACCCGTGATGTCCCCGGTCCTCTTCGAAAACAAAGACGCCACCAACAAGACAGTGTATCTAAAACAGCTTTGACATGCTCAAGAATCTTCACTAACTTCTATTCCCTGTTTCACAAAATACAGACTCCTCAGCTAGGCATTTAAATCCTGCCCAGTCTGATTCCAGCCTACTGGTTTCACATTACTCCCACTCATATATTTTATCTTCCAGCCAAACTGCCTTACCTGTTGCTCCACATAAATGAAATCCTATGTTTTTACATATGTGACTAAAATGTACTTGCTCTTCACCTTTCCTCTCCTAAAATCCTTAGCTTCCTTCAAGAGCCGCCTCCTCCTAGAATTCTTTCCTGAGCCCTGCAGTGATTAGTTTTCCATCCCTCCTGCTCTGTGTAGGTATGACATCTCTTCCAGGAGACCCTTTCTTGATTTTTGTCTCTGCCTCCACCGTGTCTAACACAGTGCCTGGCTAGTAGCCGGCATTCAATAAATGTCTATTGACTTGAGTTAGTGAATTGAATGAAAACTCCTTGAGGGCAGGGACTGCTTCTTTTTGTCTTCAAAACTATGGCATCTAGCAAGTGTCTGGCTCATACTAGGTGCTTAATGAATGTTTGCTGAATTGAATTGAGGGCGTCAACAGGAGTTGCACAGAATAAAAAGGTGGAGTGATTTATGACCTGCTAGAGGAGGGAGTGCCTACTGAAGAGAAATCCATGGCATTGCTGGAGTCTTCATGGCACCTTGCCCTTCTAGAGCAATCCATGTGATCTGGCATTTGATTCTGATGATAAATCTGTATCTCCAGTTCTGATCTCTGCACCGGCATCCCTCCAGACCTGCCTAATCTCCCCCTGACTGCCAGACATTGGCACCTGAACATTTCAGCAGCAACCTCAGATTCATCATGCCTGAAACTGAGGTTCTTGTCTTCCCAGCTCCTTCTCTCAGCTGCCCTATTTCTGTGGATGGCATCCCCATCCTCCCAGGCTTTGTCATCTCCCTGTACCTTGACTTATACCTTCAAGTAACCAAGCCCCATAAATTCCTTCTTTGAAATATCTCATGCATCCATCTCCTTTTCACTGCAACTGCCACAATCCAGGTCCATATTATCTCTTCTATCTAGTATTTTGGTAGCCTCCTACCTGGTCTTATTAACTCTAGTCTCTTACTCTCTCCCTCCATCCATCCTGTATATAACAGCCAATCCATTTTCCTAAAGCACACCCAGACTCCAATCAAAAATCATCAGTGAGTTCTCATTGCCTATAGAATTAAGATCTAATTCTTGGGTTGGCATCCAGGACTTTCCACAATTAGGTCCTACTCTCCCTTTCTGGTCTTGCCTCACAGCACTCTTTACATACCTTTAGATGTGGGTTCTCCATAAAGATGGAGCAAAGGGAGAAATCTGGTAGATTAGCACTTCCTTTACATGTCCTTTATATAATCTGGCTACATACCCCACATTTTCCTACCTCTATGTCTTTGCTTATGCAGTTCCCCCCTACTTGGAATGCCCTCTTCCATTTCTGTCTACCAAAGTCCTACCCAGCTCAAATGCCCTTTACTCTGAGATGTCTTCTCTCATGATCCCAGATGGAAGTGATTTGCTCCTCCTTAGAAATCCTAGAACACTCTCATGTAATTCTCATGGGGGGCTCACCAAATATCGTAGCTGTCGTTCTACTACACTCTTAAGGGTAGGAACTGTGATTTCCTATCTCCCACAGAGGGATCCCTCTAGCTGAGTGACTTGTATGTAGCAGCTATTTAATGAAAACCTGTTAAATGAAGAGTGCCAGTTGATGTAGACATTATTAACAACCGTTTCATAGAGGCAGAAACGAAGACCTGGAGAGTTTAAATGAATTGCTTGAGTCACACAGCAAGATAGCGGTAAAGCTGGAACTAGGCCCAAGGTCCTAGATCAGTACTCTTTTTTTTTTTCTTCAGTGAACTACTCTAGAAAGCATGGGGGGATGGGAGTGGTGAGGCAAAGAGTGGAGGCCAGACTGCTATTCACATCAACTTGTGTCTTACTTTGTTGCAAGGTCTTTGGGTTCTCCATAAAGATGGAGGAAAGGGAGAAATCTGGTAAATTAGCACTTCCTTTTCAGCCCCCCCATTCCAGGGATCAGTTTTCCACAGAGCTCAGGCCTCAAGCCATCCTGGTTGACTTCTGTGGCGAGCCTGTCTCTGTAGATCATTTGAAGAGCACATCGGTCCAAAAGTCATCTCATCTGCCTCTGCCTCTGTGCGCTTACAAGTCACTGAATACAAAATCAAATTTGCTCAGTTAATGAAACTATTTAAAGGGATGTTAAGTTGAAACATTAAGAAAATTGAAAGGGCTAAGTCTGAGAGGATGTGGCATGGGGGGGGCATATTTTTTTCCTTCTTCCCTTTCCTTTCTCCTTCCCTTCCTACAAATATTTCGATGGGAGTGTTTGCCAATGGCTTTCCTAGTTTTCTTTTTTTTAAGTAAAAATTTTTATTTTTTTTTGAATTACATGTAAAAACAATTTTTAACTTTTGTTTTTTTAAATTGTGAGTCCCAAATTCTATAGTCCGCCTCCCCTAGGTCACAATTAGATATAGACTATACATGTGCAGTCATGCAAAACATGTTTACTATGTTGTGAAAGAAAACACAGATTCCTTCCCCCCAAAAGAAACCCCACAAAAAGATAAAGTAAAAAAAAAAAGTATGCTTTCATCGGCATTCAGACTCCATCAGATCTTTCTCTGAAGGGGTAGCATTTTTCACCCTGAGTCCTTGGAATTGTCTTGGATCATTGCATTGCTGAAAATAGCTAAGTCATCCACAGTTGGTCATCATACAATATTGTTGTTTCTGTATACAATGTCCTCTTGGTTCTGTTCACTTCACTTTGCATCAATTCATGTGAGTCTTTCTAGGCTGTTCTGAAACCATCCTGCTTGTCATTTCTTGTACCACAACAGTATTCCATCACTATCATACACCAGAACTTGTTCAATCATTCCCCTATTGATAGGCATCCCCTCAATTTCTAATTCTTTGACACCACAAAAAGAGCTGCTACCAACAATTTTTGTACATATGAATCCTTTTCCTTTTTGTTTTTTTATCTCTTTGGGATACAGACTAGTAGTGGTATTGCTGGGACAAAGGCTGTGCATACTTTTATAGCCTTTTGGGTATAGTTCCAATTCCAAGTTTTTTTTAGAAGAGTTTCTGACTCTCTTATTCTCAAACTAGAAAACCTGTGATACTCTGGCTTAAGAATTTTCCTTTATCGTCTTCTTTAATCTGAAAATCACTAGTTATGTCTTTTATTCTTAGTTTAGTTATTGACCCTCCTCTACTCCACCCCTCTCCCATCCCTACACCCCCTGCTTGTACCTTTCGCTCCTCAGTCCTCACTTTTCCCACATTCTCCACCAGCAACTGAATTAATTCTGAGTGTCACACACACAGACACCAAAAGGTGCCTTGCAATAAATTTTTATGAGCCAATGATTTTGTGTCAAGTTCTTACTTGAACATTTCATTACTCTGGGAGGCACCTCTCTGCTGCAGGGTTCTTGTCTCAGTTGACTGCCTAATTCACAAACAAAGCCCAGACTTTCAAACGCATCTCAGTAGTGGGGGGGGTGGGGAAGAAACACCCCCTGGACGACAAAGACAAAGAACAAGAGTAGATTCTGTTAAGCTTGGTCTCTATTTCCTTCTGGAAACAGCCATGGAGAGGGAGCATAGGAACACAGATCATAGATTTAAGGCTAGAAGAGACTTTAAAGAACGGAGAGTGGAAGCTTCTCCTTTTACAGGTGAGGAACAGATAAGGCCCAGAGGGGTTGTCTTGCTCAGAGTCACACAGCTATTGAGTGCAAGAGGCAGGATTGGAACTTGGGTCTTCCTGACTGTAAATCCAGTGGTCTATCCATTACACCACACTGGTTCCATAGGAATCTTACCTTTGGGGATAGGGAAACTCTAACAGGGGTCCTTCTAGGAGATACACATACTATGAGACTTATAAACAACCAATCCATGCCAGTAAAGCTTCTAGTACCTTCTAGTACCCCAGCTTTGGCACCACCATGATAGTTTGAGAACTTGTAGATCCTGAGCTAGAGGAAAGCAAGAAACTGTAAGATGTAAGAACCATACAGGATCCAGGCACCCTGGTCAGATTCTGAAGTCAGTCCAAGAAGGGGTGGTTTAGTGGGGAGACAGCATTGTGTAATAGAAAAACACTCACCTGGGAACCAGGAGATCAAGTCCAAGGCTGCTAAGTAACTGCATGATCTCTGGCAAGTTGCTTCCCTTTTCTAGGCCTCAGTTTCCTCCTTTGTAAAACGAGACTCTTTGAGGCTTCGTGATTTCTAACGTCTCCTCTTGGTCTACTATGCTATGACTTCTATGGATCCCCACACCCAAATACTACACATTCTCTGCAGTTCTCATTTCATGTGGTTATGCTGCCCAAAATACTACTAATTAGAAATCCATTTGGCTTTAAAAGATCCCTCCAGAGGATTTTGGGAAGATGGTGGAGTAGGTCAGGAAACTTTCAGCTCTCTAAATTTCCTCCACAAAAAAAAAAAAGAAAAAAGACAGAACATTGCCTCAGAGAGAAAGTAGAACAGAGGAAATAAAAGAAAGTCAGGGTAAAGCAGTAGTGCTCCTGAGACAACTTGAGAAGATCCCAGGAAAGACCCTACCTCTGGGGCAGAGGCTTGGCCTGAGTGAAGAGCAAACATCTCCAGGCCAACTCTTCAGAATCTGCAAACCACAAACCCTGGGGGCAGCTGGGTTGGGAGGCAGCCTCCACCTCAGAAACTTTAATCTCACAGACAGTGTGGCGGCCCTGATGGCTGAGTAGGAGAAGATTAAGGACCTTCCATTGTCGAGGGATGCCAAGCACAGCTGTGCTGACCAGACCAGTCCTGGGCTGGGTTGCTGTTGTGGGGGAGAAGTAGCTAGCACACACCTGGCGAGCGCAGTAGCAGATTGGGGGGGGACCCTGCTGGCCATGGGCACTTGCACCTGCACCAGAGCAGAGTTCCTGGTTTCCATTCCAGGGCAGAGAGGACAGCTGTAGTTTGCAGCCACCGCAGAGAGAAAGATCATTTGTGGGATAGTGCAACTAGCGCCCCTAGTCATGGCTTAGAAGGGTAGAGGAGAGCCCAAGGCTGGGCCCCAGGACAGACCTCAGAAAATAGCAGTAAGAAGGATCTGAGGCTTGGGGCATCATTCCCCATACCTTGGGACTAGAGTTTAATTACACTAATAGCTGCTATAAATAGATAACTAGATAAATGAATAAATAAATAAATAAGTGAACAAATAAATAAACAAATGAATGAATGAATAAACAAACAAACAAACAAACAAATAAATGAGTAAGTAAAGGAGAAAGAACCCAACCATAGATAGCTACTATGGAGATAGAGAAGATTTGGGTTCATATTAAGAGGAAGATAACAGAGTTTTAAAAGTCATTCCTTTTTCAACAAGAAACATCAAATGGTCCCAAGCACAGAAAGAGTTCTTAAAAAGGACTTTAAAAATTAAGTAAGAGAGATGGAGGAAAAATTAGGGGAAAAAATAAGAACAATCTAAGAAAAGATGAAAAGAAGCCCAATCAACTTGAAATAAAGGATCAAAAACTTAAGAAAGAAACTAATTCCTTGAAAACTAGAATTAAGCAAGGGGAAGCTGATGATGTTTGAAGACACCAAGAAATAATAAAGCGAAATCAAAAGAATGAAAAAATAAAAGAGAAAGTGAAACATCTTATCAGAATAATCGGGAGAACAGATTGAGGAGAAACAATATAAGAATAGTTGGACTACCTGAAAATTATGATTAAAAAAAGAATCTTGATACAATATTACAAAAAAAAAGTGGGCAGCTAGGTGGCGCAGTGGACAGAATACTGTCCCTGGGGTCAGGGGGACCTGAGTTCAAATCCAGCCTCAGACACATAATACTCATTAGCTGTGTGACCCTAGGCAAGTCACTTAACCCCACTGCCTAGCCAAAAACAACAACAACATTATAAGAAATTATCAAGGAAAATTGCCCTGAAGTTCTAAAATAACAAAGCAAAGCAGAAATAGAAAAAAACCTACCAATCACCACCTGTAAGAGATCCCAGGAGGAAAATTTACAGGAATATCATAGCCAGTTTTAAAACTCCCAGGTTAAGGAGAAAATATTGGCAGCAACAAGAAAAAAAAATTTAAATATCACGGAGCTACAATAAGAATTACACAAGACCCAGCAGCTACTACACTGAAGAACCATAGGTCTTGGAATACTATATTCACTAGAGTAAAAGAAGTGGGGTTACAACCAAGGGTAACTTACCCTGAAAAGTTAAGTATAATCCTGAGTGAAAAAAAAAGGACATTTAGCAAACTGAAAGACTTTCAGGTTTTTGTGACAAAAACACCAGAACTTGAGGGAAAATTTGACATAAAACATCCAGGAAAATACAAGGTAAACATTAGAGATCAATTATAGGGGACTCAATAAGGTCAGATTGTTTACTTATATATGAAAATATTAGCAGTACTTTTATGACTCATCATTATTTGGGTAGTTTGAAAGAAAGGCTTGGGCTGAGCTGAATATAATGGGGTGATTCTAAAAAAATAAAACTGCAGGGAGAGATAAAAAGGAGTAATTATCTCATACAAATGAGGCATAAGAGGAAAAACTGATACAGAAGAAGCTAATAGTACAAAGGACAGATAATGCTGGAACCTTACTCTTATCAGGAATGGGTTAGAGAGGGAACAACATATATATCTAGCAAGATACAAAAATCTTCTAAATTCAGAAAGAAATAAAAGGTCTAGGGGACAGCGCAGGAGGAGAGGATGAGGTAGGGACTCTTAGAAGGGTGAATAGTTAAGGAATAGGAGGACAAGGTAGCAGGTAAAAGTAAAGCAGAGGAATGAGGAGTGACAGGGTGAATAGGGTGAGAAGGATAGTGAACTTACTAGCTGTGTGACCCTCGGCAAGTCACTTAACCCCAATTGCCTAAAGAAAAAAAAAAGAAGAAAAAAAGAGAAAGATGGTGAGGAAAAATAGGAAGGAGGAAAATACACAAGTAGCTTAGAATATAAATGGGATGAATTTGCCCATAAAACAAAATGGATAGCAGATTAAAAATTTTAATTCAACAATATGTTGCTTTCAGGAAATACTATAAAAATGAGAGATACACATAAAGATAAAATAAAGGGCAGGAGTGGAATTTATTATGTAAAAAAAGGAGAGGTAGTAATCATGATCTCAGATAAAGTTAAAGTTAAAATAGATCTAATCAAAAGAGAAAAATTAAGAAACCATACTGTCAGCATTATTATTTAATACTGTTTTAGACCATTTATAATAACTAGACAGTATAGAATACCTGCCAAAACAGACAGAGGAACTATATGAACATAAACATAAAACACTTTTTATACAAATAAGGTCAGATCTAGATAAATGGAGTAATATTTATTGTTCATGGATACATACAGCCAACATAATTTTAAAATGACAATTTTACCTAACTAGTCTAATTTATTCAATGTCATCCCAATTAAATTGCCAAAAAATTATGTTATTGAGTTAGAAAAAATAATAACAAAGTTCATTTGGAAGAACGAAAGGTCAGGAACTTAAAAAAACAGGGAAAAAAGATGTAAAGGGTTCAGCAGTATCAGATGTTAAATTACATCATAAAGTGATAGCATTGTTGAAGCATAAAATGGATAATGTTGATTATTTTAAAATATTATTTTCTTATATTAATAAAACCTATATAGCCAAGAATAGAAGGAATGCAGAAAATTGTGGAAAAAAACTTTCACAGACAATCTCTCAGACAGGATGTGATTGAGTTGGAATATTACTGTGGTGTAGAAAATGATGAACTATTTGATTTAGAAAAACATGGAAAGACTTGGACATATGAAGGAAGATGCTTCCTTCAGACATATGAAAGGTGGAAATAGGTGCAGTATGGTCTTACATATATGTGTACGAGTGTGTATGTGCATATAAGTATACGTTTATAGATGGGTGAGAGAGGGGAAAAATTAAGTAAATAATAAATTTACATATTTAATTAAATAAAATTTATTAATTAATTTAGATAAATGAAAATATTTAAATAAAAGTGCACAGCAAAGAACAAAAGAAAACCTACAAAGAAGCAAAGACAAGCTCGGCAGCTTTGAAAACAGTGTGTAGTATTTATTACATAGATTTTCTTGAAATGGACATTTACTGTTCTTTATTGAATCCTCTCTTACACTCTGCTGTGTATATGGCAATTTTTTTCTTTTCTTGTTTTGTATTTTAAGTTTAAAATAAATTTTAAAATTACAAAAATAAAGTGGGAGCTCTCTTTTCTCAAGAGATAAATCTCTGGGTGGGTTAAGGTCTGAGAGTCTGCCTAGAGTAGGGTGGATATTTTCCCCTGTGCATTGGCATCAGGGCACATGGACAGGCTGATTTGGGTCCCTTACATGCAAAGACGGCATAGTGGAAGCTTGGCTCTGCCATTTACTCCCGCAAAGACCTTGAACAAATCAATTAACCACTATGGGCCTATTTCCTCAGAGTCAAAAGGGGGGTTGGACTAAATGAGTATTAAGGTTCCTTCCACCTCCAAGTCTGTGATCCTGAGATCATTGAAATTTAGGACTCAAAGTACTGGATGGATGATGGTCCATTATCTGCTTTCAGTCACACAGAGAAAGGTAATATAACAGATGGCTCCGAGTGAGCTGCTAGTCTAGATCCTCTTAGGGACTTGGGAACTGCTGAGAAATAGTCAAGCAGTCTAGCTTTCAAGTGGCAGCTGACCCTAGAAGAGTGGGCCATCTGCACCTGCCCCCAGTATCATGATGCTAAGCATAGCTTTTAGATAGCTGTTGCTACCTTTTCACCCTGGACAGTGCAAAATTTGCTGAGAACACCTGAATAAATGTCCAAATGGCCTCTCTGAGAGTGGGAACCTTATTAGCTTTCATTCATTCTCATTCATTCATTCATTCATTCAGGCACTGGGGAGACAAAGACAGATGAAAACTTCCGCTGCCTTCAAAGCGCTTACATTCTACTGGGGGATGAGAGAAAGGAGACAATATGTTTTCAGGTAAGTAAATGTAATAAAAAATAATTATTTCTGTGTATGTGCGCATGCAGTAATAACTAGGGAGATCAGGAAAGGGAGGCTTCTGAAGCTAGGTATAGTGTGCTGAACTTGGAATCAGGGCGACCTAAATTCAAATACTAGGATATTTGACCCTGGAAGTCACTTTACTCTATGACTCATTTTCCTTACCTGTAAAACATTAAAAGGTTGGACATTATGTTGTCTACGTTTCCTTCAAGCTAGCTTTATGTCTATGATCTTATCATAAGAGGAGAGGGAAAGCATTCCAGGTCTGTGCAAAAAAACACAGAGGAGGAGACTGACTGTCATGTTTAGGTAAAAACAAGTAGCATCACTTTGTATTCTGAATATATTTTGTATCACGTACATGTTGCTTTTCCCCACTAGAATGTAAGCTCCTTGACAGTAGGGGCTATTTTGGTGGTGGTGGTGGGGTCTTTGTATTACCACTACCTGAAAATGTGCCTAGAACATAGTAGGTACTTAATAAATGCTTGCTGAATGAATTGAATACTTGCCTTAAGAGTAAGAAAAATTCTTCTAATGACTACAAATATCTTTGCTGGCTACATAGTCAAATTAATTTCTGGAGCAGAGTGTAGTAGGTGTGTTTTATCTTGACGACTTTGCACAGCTGTTTTGAATCTGCACATCTGTTGAGAATTCAGCAGATTTATCATTGCTAACAATTACCAACAGACAGAAGGAAGGTTCCTGCTTCAAGCTGACTCTTTAGCTCTTGTATTCATTGGTGTGCCTATGGATCTTTCCACAATAATTTTCCAAGGAACTGACTGATTTTGATAAAAATCTAGCCCTCTACTAAAAGGGTATCAAGACATTTCCTCAGCTGGAGAGGTTTCAGTCTGTTCTCCTGAAACAAAATGGTGGCTAGCATATTTTCAAATAGGCATGTCTTTGGTCGGTTTCAACACATTTCAATGGCATATGGTACATAAATAATGGGAGATACGGGGTTGCACTGATTGTGGCAGTTTCCATAAATACTAGTTACATACTAATCATGATTAAAAAAAAATAAATTGCATATGCTGTCAAAATTGAGCAACGTCAGAATTAGAGGCTTGTGAAGTATCTTGACCATCCCATCCAGCCCATCACAATGCTTCTATTATACTTGTCCATTATATCCTGTCAACTGTGAGTCCCCTGGGCCTGCTTCTTTATCTACCAGCAACTCTCCATTATCCAAGCTAGTGGAGGGAAGCTTTAACAACAGAAATATGAAATGATGGATTATGCACCTGGGATTTTCTCCATAGCATCCGAATCCTAGAAATGGAGGTCACCTAACCAGTGAGTTGAAGACTGGAAAAAGCAGCCTTGCCTTGTGAATTCAGATTGCCCTCTTCAGTGCTCATCTTCCACTCAACTTGTCCCATCAAGCAACAAGGAGTTTACCAGAGAGGCAAATACAATATGAATAGCTGTGGGGCCTTAAATAGTACTTAGGAAAGAATGCTGCTTTCACAACTGCTGTTTGGAGAGTGGTAGCCAATGGTTCTCCATCTCAACTGAGAAGAGGAGAAAGATGGTGAGTGCAGTAAGAGGCTTAAGTTGGACAAAAGAAGAAGACATCTACTCAATTTCCTAATAGGGTTGAAGTGGCTTGAAGTCTGAGTCCAGGATTCCAAGTATAGATCTACATGATACTCAGGCAGGATGCCATGCTAGCTGCCCCAAGTGGCAGGAGCAAAAGGCCCATCATACCCTGCAAAGAGCTGTTCAGTGAGCATCTATGAGAAAAGATGGAGCCTAGTCAGCTTAGGCATTCCAAACTCTCTGAACATCCACACAGCCATGATTTAATTCTTTCTCCAACTGTCTCCCCTTTAGTCAACTGCTCCTCCACAGATCTGGAGTGCTCCCAGTGGCTGTTTCTTCCCTAAGTGCTCTGGAGAGACCACCTGACAAGCAGGTGTTTTGGTATTCATCTCTTGTCTGCTCCCAGTAGCTGTATATCCCCCCTCCCCCTGTCCTGGTAAGATAGTGGGCTTATGGTAAACATATTAATTAATTACTAGAGCTTTCTTGTGAGGAGCTAGGAGACAGAGCTCCCGTCTCTGCCTCGTTACTGTGCTGGCGGAGAAATCGTGTGGCTGACGTTACGACTCATTTTCTCCATGACTGACGATGGCGGCCCAGAGTGCCACACTGTGCATATGAATCAGGCAATGTTCCTCTGGCATCAAATGCCAGGTAATCCATCTTTTGCTTGGACTTCTGTAAATGGCAAAGCTAACTTTCCTTGCATGCTGGCTGAATTTCCTAGGAAACCCCATTCTTTATTGGCCAAGGGCTGGGGGGTTTGGGTTAACCAGAACTGCCCCTACATTCAAACCTCTCTAGTTTACAGTAGGGCTCTGAGCCACCTGGGAGTCCACCCCTCTCCTGCCACCTGACTCTGTCGTACAACCAAAATGAGATATACAGCCTTTAACTCTAGGGTGAGACTAGCCCTGGGGAGCAACAAGGAAATTGCAAAATAACCCATGGAAGGAATGGATGCTTTGGAAAAGGAGCAGCAGTGAGTAGACCCTGGGGAGTAGTGGAGGGAGCAGCAGTAGCCTGCCATCATGGGGATTTTTCTGATCTACTGCGGGGAGGCTGCCATCCCTAATTCAAAAACAACCCAATTTGGATACATGGATGGGTGTGGTTCCACACTGCTGTTTCATCCTTGCTTAAGTCCTAGCCTTGGGTTCAGAGAAAAAGACATGTTCTCTCTAGGCTGGTGTTTTTAATGACTCCCGGGAAGGGAAGGGGGCGGGGGGAGAGATAGGATCAGGCTTAGGCAGAGGGTGGATCCCAGTGGGAGCTGGCAATCCCCCCTGCTTCCCCACTGCAGATTCTGCTGGGGCCAGAGGAGCTATGTGTTCTCCTCACGTCACAATGAAATATGGGTTATGAGGAAGCAGCTAGATTAAAAAGCCATCTTGGTGTGATGACAGAAGGCATCGTGTCTGTGCAAGTGAGAAACCTGTGGACTGTGCTACAGCCATCGTATGGTCGTGACTGCTCTCCGTAGTCATAACTAGCACGGGAAAGATGGGACTTTTTCTTGAGGGTGCTGACATAGGGGGCACTACCTCCTTGGTGGGAGGATACTTTTTTTATGGGATTTACTTCATGAGTGCCTCACCTCGTCGTTCTTGGGAAGCACTGGGAGCAACCACCCCTGGGAAACTTAGTTAGGCTGGAGTGTGGGGAATGGGCTGCCTGCCCCGAGTGAAACTTTTCTGGGTAGGACTGTCTTCACGTGCCACTCAGAGTCCACTCATCCCCATTTACCCTCGTTGAGTTTCACCTAGTTAGAGCGGCTACCCTTCCCTTCCCCACCCCTCTCCCTGGGCCTCCCCCCAGCTGCTACATTTCAACTACTGCCTATGGATGCAGGTGAAGCAGAAACCCCAGACCAACACACACATGGCCCTGGACAGGATGGGAGCTGTAGGGGGCAGAAGAAAACTTTATTGATATTCAGTGACAAACAAATGCTTCATCACAGCGTGTTTCCCTAATCGTCGGGGGCAGGTGGGGGAGGGTGTGTGTGCTGATGGAGGAGGTGGAGCATGAGGTGGGGGAGGGGGGCCCACAAAGGCAGAGGGGACAAGTCCACAGGGTCCCATTGCAGCTGGTCAACCCCTTAACTCTCTTCTCTCCCTTCCAAGAATCTGGCTTGAAGGCCAGACATAAAAACCCAAGAGAGACCTAAGCTTCATCTATAAGGCACATTGAAATGGGAGGAGGAGACCTGGCTCTGGTGTGACCTCAATGAGGAGCACGAGGTAAAGGCCCCAGAGGTCAGCTTCCTGGTGGTGGCTTCATGGTGTGCTTGTTCTACTGCCCCAAAGGGCTGCTCCCTAAGCAATGAGCTCATAGATGGCACCAATTAGCTCTGGGGCTATTGCCATCTGTTGGGGCCAAGGAAATAACCCAGGAAAGGGGATGGAGGAAGAGAAGAGGCCCTGGAGATAGCTGCACGCGCTGCTCTGCAGTGATATCTGGGGAAGTGACAGATGGTGATGTATATATATCAAAAACGAGGGTGACAGGATTAGGTCAAGCCGGACAGGAAAGGATATTTGGGACAGCAGTGGGGGGTGAGACAAATGGAATCTGAAAAAGCAAGGCCACTTGCTCTATCCTTATCCTCTTAAAATCACTTTGAAAATGGGGGATATTTTAAACCTTTGGAGCGGGGGACAAAGAGGAGGGGCTGAGGCAGGGGGTGGCGGGCTAAAGCTCTTGTGGCCTCTGGGTTGCTTAAGGCACTGGGATTCCAACCCGGCAGGCTGGCTTAGGTGATCGTCTGGCGGCTGAAGAGGTCGAGAGTCACTGAGCTGAGGAACACAGGGATGCTGTCCTGCTGCAGCAGATGGAGGTCGATGAGCTCACGGACGGTGTGGGAGAACTCCGTCTCCAGAAGTTGCATCTTGGTTCTTGAGGGGTTAGAGGCCTGCAGAGAAATCAGAAAAGAGAGGAGTGAAAAGCAAGAAAAGAAAGGGGAGGAGAAGGGAGAGGGAAGGGTAGGTGAGGAGAGAAGGTTGGAAGAAAGATGAGATGGGAGAAGACATGGACAAAAGATGAAGAGGTAAAGAGGGGAGGAGAAGGGAAAACAGGGAAAGAGAGGAGGTAGAGTTTGGGCAAGGAGCAGACAGGAGGAGATAAAAGGGAGAAGAGGGAAAAGGGGGAGGAGGGAAGGAATGGAAAGGAGAGATGAGATATAGGGAAGAGAGGAAGGAGAACAGGTGAAGAAACAGAAAGGAAAAGAGGCAAGGGGAAGGACAAGTGGAGAGAGGATGGAGAAAAGGAGAGGGAGGAAAACGGCAGAAAAAGGGGGAGAGCAGGGGGTAGGGAGAGGATAAGGAAATACGAACAAATAAAGAGAAGGGTTGGTGCAGAGGGGTGAAGAGAGGGGAGATGACAGATATGTTAGTATGCTGGTAATGCCTTTCTTTCCTCACAGTTGTGATGGAACACTGCCTTTCCCTCACCATGGAGTCATCATTTGCGTAGATCACAGCCTAATCAAGGTAGCGGTAACCACTGCCAAGCAGGTGTGCAACGTGGAGTCAAACTGGACCATTATTATTAAACTTCTGCATTTCCAGGATCTCTAAACAATCCCCCCCTGTGTGAACCTGGCCTGTGTAATGAGTTGCCTGGTGGCAGGAAGGGCGTCTAAACTGCCTCAAGAAGGGAAAATGCAGTTTCCAGGGGCTAAAACATTAACAGGTGCCAATCCAGGCAAGAAACACAAATCCGGGCTGCTCTGGGGAGGCTGCTTTCCTGGGAAGCTGGGCTCAGCCAAAGGAAATGAAGTTCATTTCAATTCATAGACTGTTGGCACCGGGAGGGACCTTGGGGGGTCGCCTAGCCCAACCTCTTCACTTGTCAGAGGAGGAAGCTGGGGTCTGCAATGGGAAAGCATCTTGCTTGGGTCACACAACTGTGGCTGGCAGCCGGGCCAGGATCAAACCTCAGGATTCCTGTCTCCTAGGCCTCTCCATTTTCCACTTACCCCACACTCAATATACATTTGTTCATTGATAAAACCTAGGGCTGCTGGTAACTCTGCAGATCTGAATGAAGACAACTACAACTCAGGACACCCATGGATGTTCTAGGAAGCCTAAATGCAGATGTGAGTGGGAAGAGGATTAGCTCCACAGCTCTCCCATTGCCAGATGTATGAACATTTATGTCCTAAGACCTAAAAAAGCAAACATTCTTTTCTCTCTCATAGGAATGAGTCCCAATAAAACTTCCAATCCCCTTTCCACCCCTTTCCTCTCCTCCAGAGCCTCCTCCCTAGATAAAGTCCAAATTCCTCAGCCTGGCATTCCAGGACCTCCACTCTCTAACCCGTATCTACCTTTCTAGACTTCTTTCACTTCTTCCCTTCGTATGCTACTGTACTAAAGACATGCCCTTCTACTCCTTGCCAGCTTAATGCATTCTAGCTGTTGTTTGATCCAGCTTTGACAGTAAACTCTTTGTACGCTGGCACCATACTCAAATGGATCTTACATTTCATCAATTTGGATGTTCCCTCCAACAATGCTGATTGCAACCCATTTATGCTCGCTCAGAATGCACAGCTCTTGTTCATGTCCTCTCATGAGTTCCTCATAGGTGGGTCAGCCAACCTAACTTGCTGGAAGCCTTTCTCATGTTCTGACATCACGAGGATGCCAGCAGAGCGTTCAAACTGTCCACCATGGCACACGACAAGCCCATTTTCTTTTTTTATCATACATTTCCCTTATGACATCTTTTACTCTTCTTATTCTTTGAAGATCCTCACTTGTTACATTGCAGGTTGCTCATTTCAACCAAATGCTCTGTGTGACATTCATTTTTTAATTCTTTCAAAACATCTATATTCCATATCTCACAGTCATACAACACTACTTGTAAAATATTTTAAAAGATGTGTCTTTTCTGAGAAAAGTTTGGGGTCATTAAAGGAACAGGGCAATTTCACGATCTAGTTCACTCTCCTCGTAAATTCTGGGTCCAACTCATTGACTATTTGTATTGTCTATTCCATATGATCAAGTTTCACACATACAGACACACAGATATATAATTATATGGACATGCGGGCTGTCAATCCAACTTCATGCCACAATCTGGGCTACAGATATTTTTATCCACTTGGTCTTTCCTGTGTAGATGGTAAAGACAAATTCTTTTGAGTGGTTACAGATTTGTTCTAGGAGACTCTGAAATGTCCCAAAACTTGATGCAACTAGAATAATGCCATCTGCGAAGATCTGGGATCTGATCTTCCATAGAGAATCCCTCTTTACCTCAGACTTGACACTGTATTTTTTTCCATCACAGCGGTGAAACATGTCTCCCTGACTTATGCCTGTTGTGATCTTTGTGATCAGAGACAGCATCACTGAACAAGGTTACCTTTGTTATATTTTTTTCAAGGAATACTGAATGGTCTTCGTGTATGGAAGTGAGACACTTTGGTTGGAAGAGGACCTTTAAGATAACATTCTGTTCTACCTGATCAAATATTTTTTCAGCAATCATCAACCAATAAGCACAGTAAAATCTTGTATTCTCTAAGCCTTTTAATCAATTTGCAAAATGGTACATTGTTTGCAAAAGTCTTCTTTTCCCTAATACCCTCACTGAGGATGCTTTAGTGTAGATGGTGCTCATGAAATTTTTGTATAGCTGCGAAAGGAGGTGTATCTATGACAGTGGCTATTGTTATTCTTTTGGTGGCCTTTTTTGTAGTATTCACAGGTGCATTTCCCCCCATACCTTTAATCTATTTCTCTCCTTCAGAAGCCTTGTGAATTGATCCCTCAATGTCCTTACAGTTGTGTCACCTCCAGCACAAATCTCCTTTATGTCACTTGATCTAATTCAGATGTTTTCCCCATTTTTATCTTCTTTAGTCCTGTTTTTCCCATTTCTATAAATACATTTGTGACTCTGATATCAGAGTCCAAGTATGGTAGCTCTACTATCCTTGATGAGCTGTCATAAAAATATTTGCAAATCTTTTCTACTTCTTTCTTGTTTGTGGACCTCCTTCCATTTTCCTCCTTAAATGCACTAGAGATGACTACCTAGTTGTATCTCTTGCTAAACTTCATTTAAATTAGCTTTACCTGCTACTTCTCTGTGCTTTATGAAGCAATATTGCTCATAATCTTCCATTATCTTTCTTCATAAAATTTTACAAATAATTTAATATTCTAAACTGCTGTTGCTTTTGGTGGCCCCCTCTCTGGTTTGTCAAGGATGCCAAGTGTTTGCTGATAGTGGCTTTTTGGGCTCTTTTGGTCACCTTGTTAAAACAGTTATACCTACACTGATTAAACTTTTGTACAAAATTATTTCAATTGGTTTTAGTGTCATTTTGCTGTGCTCTGCCCATTTTTTCATTATTAATAAATTGTTTAAATAGGTCAGGATTGAGTTGTTTCCCTTGCAAATCCTATCTTTTCCTCTTTATTATTTTTTTCTTCTATCTTTATACTTGTTTTACTCTACAGCAAGGAAGACTCGCAAATTTCAGGTAGACTGCGTTTTCATGGGTTCATAGTGACCCCTTGTTTCCTTCATTTGTTCTTAATATATACTCTAGTCATCTTCTGACTGAACTCTGACAGAAAGTTCCTTGAGAGGAACCACAGGATTATACATTTAGAATTGCAGGGGGACCCTGCTGATCACCTAGGTCAATTCCTTAGTTTACATCAGGCATCTAGAGGCATTCAGAGGTGATGAATACTTGTCCATGGTCATATGGGTAGTATGTAGCAGAGGCAGACTTTGAACCCAGGTCCTGTGCTCTTGTCTATATTCCCTTGTTTTTCCCCTTATTAATATGACACAATGTAATAAATCTCTGGGGCCACAGGCATAATCTCTCTAGGCCTCAGATTCCTCAAGTGTGAAACGAAGGGGCCCAACCACATGTCCTCTCAGGTCTCCTCTTGCTCTAACTTTATGATTCAGATGTCTGGCACCAGCACCTTACCTCTGCAAGAATTCAGAGCTGGAAGGGACCTCAGAGCTCATCACAGATGAGGAAGCTAAGGCTCAGAGAGGGGATGGGACGTTCCCAAAGGACAGCATGAGCACCCAGATGTCCTGGCTTCAAGTCTAGTGACCTTTCTACTACACTGCAGAGTGGGCACTTACTAAATGCTGGCTCTCTTTGACTCTGCTTTGCCCACTGGCTTCCAAAGATGCCATGACTCTGAGTCAAGTCTGGGGTGAGCAGCGTGGTAAAGATATGGCAGGGGAACAGGGAACATGGAAGACGTTAGCAATGGTGATGATCGTGTTTCCATAGCACTCTGCTCATAACCACCTTGTGAAACTGGTAGTGCATCAACCTCATAGCTCTGTTTTACAGAGACCAAAGAAATGAAATGACTTGTTCAAGGTCACACAAAGTATTCAAGTCAGGATTTATCAAGTAATTAAGCAAAGAAGATCTTAGGTGTGGCACTAGAATTTCTGCCTACGTATATTATATTAGCATATACAAATGGAAGACCAGCCTGCCAACTTTGTGTTTTCCATCTCTAGGAAACTTTTCTGTAGATGTAGAGAAGGATAAGGGGAGGAGCAGGGTACCACCACAAGGTGGCACAGTGACGTTGTGCAGAAGTCACTCCCTGGAGGGCCAATAATAAATGGAATTTGGCCTGAAAGTCTGGAGACTGCTGGGAGTCCAGGAGACTCTTGGTGGAGTAAGGAATGATAAAGAATTCTCAGATTAGGAACAGCATAACTCACTAAAACAGATGTTCAGGAATAAGCTTCTCAGTTCAGTCTACCCAATTCTTACCCGACCTTTAACGACTGGCTCAAATACCATTTCTCCCAAGAAGCCTATACTTGATCTCCTCTGTCAAAACTTCTTTCACCAGCATCCTAACAGAGCACTTCATTTGAACCTCTCTTGCTATGCTTTCATGCTCTACCTAGTTACTAGAGTGTAGATTCCTTGAGGGCGCAAACTGGCATTTTTTTCCTATCTTTGTTTCCCCAGTACTCAGCAGCGTGGTGGACCTAGAGGGCACTTTAATTTTTAATGAATTGAAGTAGGTTAAATTTGTTTCCTTGCCTTAGCTTCATTACTAGATTGTGAGCTCTTTGAGGGAAGGAAATTTATTTCATTCACATCATTGGCTCTCCTTTCCCCTCTCCCCAGCATTTATTACATCGCCTTATATGTAACACACATTTGATAAATATCGAATGAATAAATATTTATTAAGCACTATGTTCAACACTGTGCTAAGACAGTGAGACAAACAGAAAAGTCAGTCCCTGCTCTCAAGGAGCTCATCTTCTAATGGGGGAGAGAACACGAGGTTTAGGCTGCAAGCCACGTGGAAGGGTCCCCTGGTCCTCAGGGTAAAGCAGCACCGTTGAATGTATGCGTGTATGTAGGTATGTCTGTATGTCCACACGACAGATCTCAAGAGAGAGAGCACAGCAGGCGCTGGAGGCAATTACAGAGCTTCCCATTACCGTAAAGAGTCTCTGATCTGGGTCCCAACACTGTTCCAGTTGCATTGCCTGAGGAGCCATTTTACCTCTCCCTAGGTCAAACTCCAGGCAACAGATGAAGTGCTAGGCCTGGAGTCAGGAAGATATGAGTTCAAATCTGGTCTCAGATACTTCCTAGCTGTGTGACCCTGGGCAAGTTACCTATCTCTGTTTGCCTCAGTTTCTTTATAAAATGGGCTGGAGAAGGAAATGGCAAACTGCCCTAGTATCTTTGCCAAGAAAACCCCAAATGGGGTCATGGACACAACACAACAACAACAATGCCAAACTCAGAGAAGCCAAGGAATTAAATCGAGAGATTCCCTAATCTCCTGACCTTCCCTCTCCTCACTTCAAAGTCTCCACCAGATTTACAGATCATTCACTTGTCCCAGATGTCTCTGGGCCAGCTTTCTACACTTCCTCATATATCTGCATATGAAGGCGGTAGGAGAAGAAAAGGTCTCCCACCAGCAATTGCTCCCATCTGTTTAACTGTCCTAATCTGGCTCTGACCTTGGACCCAAACCTTAGGCTGCTTTCCAGTCTTTCCCTACTTCTCTTTAGTGATGAGTGTTCAGTGTTTGTAGAATTGAACTTGAACTGAATTGAAGTTTTCTCCCCTCGCTGCCTTTTGATAAGAGGAGTCCTTCTGCCTTCCACTTTCTTAGGGTATTAGATGGGACATAAGTGGAGCTATTACAAACTAAGCTGGCTATATACAGAAGTACATCCACTCATGAACATAACCCTGGGGAGTGGAGAGAATATGCAGTGGTTGCAAAGTTGGCCAGTGATATGCTAAAATATTACGTGCCAGCTCCCTGCTGGACATCCTTACCTGGATGGCCTGTCAGCACCTCTACGTCAGTACACCTAAAACCAAACTCATCATTTCCCCTCCATAACACATCCCTCCCAGCCTCTCTATTTTACTGATGACACCACTCTTTCCACTCATAACCATGGGCCATGACGTTGGAATGAACTGCCTTTGCTCGTCCCCCTCATTTAATCACATGCCGAGTTCTGTCTTGTATCTCCACCCTCCTTTGCACCCCCATTGTCATCATCCTTGTTCATGCCTTCATCTCTTCTCAAGCGGACTTATTGCCTTTGTCTCCTAATTGATATTCTAGCCTCTGGTCCATCTCCTCTCTGATCCACACTTTATACTGCTGCCCAAATAATCTTTCTAATATGCTGCTCTCATCATATAATTTTTTCCCAAAGTTTACATGTTTTTATTTTCTTCCTAATTCATTTTTATTGTTAACATTCATTTAAAAAATTTTTGAGTTCCAAATTTTCTCCCTCCTTCCTGTCTCTCCCCCCACCCCAATTCTCCATCATATCCTTCTTCAACTCAAACATTCTCAGTGGCTCCTCTCTGACTACCCAATAAAGTATCACCTCCTGATCCGGTATCATCTAAGGTCCTCCACAATCTGGTTTCAAATTACACTGTCTAGCTTTATCTTGTACGTCTCTATTTTATATGCTCTATATTCCACTCAAACTGGACTACTCTTGCCCTATCCTCTCCTGTCTCCATGACTTTCCCCATGCTTTCCTTTCATATATAGAATGGACTCTCTCTATCTCTATCTTTTGAAGGTCCTTTCTAACTTTAGGGCTCAACTCAGATGTCACCTCCTTCACGAAGCCTTCCCTGATGCCTCCCCCTCATCTCACTTCCCCTCCCTTCCAGGTGACAGTGATCTTTCTCTCTCCCTTCTTCGATTTTTCATACCTCTTTACTTGGGTGTCTCTCATTTTGTCCTATAAATGGTTATTTAAATATATGTCTTCTTCCCTATTAAATTGTAAGCTCCACAGACAAGGTCTATGTCATGTACATCTTTGTATTCTCAGTAACTGGCATTCTGACTTGTACATAATAGGCACTTAATAAATGTTTGCTGATTATAATAATAATTAACATTTATATATTGCTTTAAGGTTTACAAAGTACTCTGCATTATTAACTCATTTCATCCTCACAATGACTCTGTGAAGTAGGTGCTATTACCCCAATTGTACAGGTAAGGAAACTGAGGGTAAAAAAGTCAAATGACTTGCCCAGCAAATATATAAATGTGATTGAATATACACCTGAAGAATCAGGGAAGAATTCCTAGAGGTGAGATTTTAAGAAAGATTTTGAAAGTTAGGAGATAAATAGGTTGACAGATAGGGGTAGGAAGGGCATTCTAAATACGTGACAACAGATTAGAAACCTGTGTTCTAGTGCTGGCATTGCCTGATAAATGCCATGGCACAGCTGACAAAGTGCTGGACTTAAGGTCTGGAAGACCTGGGTTCAAGTCGCACCTCTGACACTTAGTCACTTAGCCTCTCTGAAGTTCCATTTCCACATCTATAAAATGAAAGGGTTGGACTCGTTGGCCTTTAAGGTCTCTTCTAGCTTTAAGGCCATAATCCTATGATCAGTGCCCTGTGTCACCTTGAATAAGTTAATTCACCTCCCTGGATCTGATGCTTTCTCTGGAAAGTGAGTGGGTTGGAGAAAATAATCACTGAGGCCCCTCCTGGTGCTAACACCAGAATAAATTGGTGCAAGATGGTTGCAGAAAGGTCCTAAAAGGGATAAGCAGATGAGGAGAAAGCAAAAAGGAGTGGCTGGCTAGGCTAGGGGTAGGGGTCGGTTTGCTGGGGGTTAGACAAGCTCAGAGACTCCAAGAAACTGGCTAGTTTCCAGTTTTGTGATTTTTGGATCCTGAACTAATTTTCTTTTTGTAAATGTAACTTCTAATTGCAAAAAGTATAACATCATCAAAGATGAACTTGTCACATGGAGAGGGGCTAGGAAGAGTTTACAGGATCTCATATTCTAAGATCAGACCGCAGAATCATAGACTGTAAGCACTGGAAGGGACCTTAGAAATCATAGCGTTCAAGCCCTCCCATTTGACAAATGAGGAAACTGAGGCCCAGTGAGGGGAAGTGACTTGCAGAAGATCACATAGCTAGTTTATGGTAGGACTAGGAGTAGGATACAAGTGTCCTGACAGCCTGCCCAGTGCTCCTTCTGTAACATCACTGCTATCTTTCAAAGCCTACTAGGAGGAAGAAGGGGTGGGGTAAGGCTGATAGTGGCAGCCCTGCTCTTTTAGATTTTAAAGAGCAGCACCTCAGTGGATCTCGGCTGCCCGGTCTCCCTTTCACAGCGTCTGCCATGTACCTGTATTAGAGGGGGCATAGAGTTAAGTGATACTCGGGACAGGAGCAGAGGAGAGAACAGGAACAGAGGGATGAGTTTTTTGAAAGAGGTGAGAATAAGCAAAGTTCTTTGTTATGAGACAGCACTCACCCCATTACATGAGCAAATTCAACAGTTTCTTTGGGCCTCCCCAAATATCCCAACATAGAGTTCTACACGCAGTGTGTGCACAAGACAACAGAAACTGTACTGGGCCTTCCCCATAGACCGTCCCAGTGTCTTTTTCCTAACTGACTCCAAGGGACGCCCTGGAGGAATGGAACACACGATGGCCCTTTGGCCTGTCACCTGCAATGTGCCAGAGCCTGTTGGGGAAATTCTTTTTCTTTGTAACCTGTACCAGACTGCAGACTGACTCAACAACTAAACGGTGCCCCGTGGGCACGCTCCTTTCATTCCCATGGCTCTCTGCAAAACACAGAGGGTGTGGAGAGGCAGCTCCCACCCCATGCTAGGCCTGAAGTGGTCTAGTTATCCAGCTCAGTTGGTGGTCAGATCAGACACAGTTCCCTGATTCTTTATGCATGAGCAGGGGATGCTGGGGGTGGGGGGGAGGAGGGAAGGAGACAAGAGGGGTATGCGGAGTAGCACAAAATCCCTGACCGACCCTCTTTAGAGAAAAGAGATGTGGGCAGACAACTGCATCTCTTCCAAGGGGCTGGGCTGGGCTGGGCTTAGCCACCCCCAAGAGGAAAGACAACATTCTAAGTCTTCTTTTTGACCCTGGAAATTGGTAAATTATTCAAGGCTTTCTTTCTCTTATATCTATGTTTTGGAAGGCAGAGACCTGCATTCCAGATAAAGCTGTGTGTCAGCACTCAGCCCTTTTAAGAGAGGCAGGTAACATCAAATTGGTCTACCCTTTCTATTTGTTCTACCCTATTTATCTATCTGTGCAGGAGAGGCAGGTCTGAGCGGGATCTGAAGTTAATCGTGGCAGGTGAATGCTGGGGAGAGCTGTGTGCAGCTCAGTCACTGAGCTGTTGGTTTTTCCTCCACAGAAGGATAAAGTCTCTATCCTTTCTGAGTCCTAATTTGCTGATGCTGACGGCAGCCAAGTGCCTTACTTAGTCTCAGAGAGCTGGGGATGGGGGTGGGGGAAACCAAGCAGCAGTGGGATAGGAAGGGTTTTGAAAATGAGGGAACGGGGAAATATTTAGTAGAAAAATGACATTGTGGCCATCCTACTTACTTTTTGGAATGCAGTGGCTGAAGCTAGAGCACACAGACAAAAATCTCGTGAGCTCCTAGTGTTCCTTTTCTCAAACCAGCTGGGCTTTCTAGTCCGATTTGCTCATGGTCATTTGGAAGGGAACTTGCAAAAGATCCCTTGAAAGTCAGAGGGACTGCAAGGGCAAAAAGGCAAGATCTGTGGGAAGAGAAGCCTGAAGAGGCAACGATTCGTATCCTTGAGTCAGTCCATAAAGGATTAACCAAGCAAAGGCCCAACTGTAGCAGAGGGCTGTTACTCTCCATTATCCCCAAAGGGAAGAAAATGGACTTAAAGTGAACGATGAGGGACTCAGGTGAGACATGACAAAAATCTTTCGACTCTGAAATTTCAGTTGACGTGACTTCAGTGAGGCTGGCCGCAGAGGGGATGGGTCTCCTCGCGGGTCTATAAAAACAACAGGGGCTTTCAGAATCAGATTTTGAAGATAGTCTTATTCGTCATTAAGATTTAGATCGAGAAGAGCCCTTAGAACAAATCTAGTTCAACCCCCTCATTTTTCAGATCGCGAGACATACTGTTCTTTGTTTCCAAGAATGCTAAGTTATCGTAAAGCCTACTTGTCTCCTGGAGGATGTGTGAGCAGAGCAGTCAGACAGCAGAATATCAGAAACGGGTGAACGGCTTGGAGCACAGGGCCTCCTGAGGGATGCTCTGCTCAGGGTTGGCTCCGCCAGCTAGCGACACAGCTCTTCCACATAAGTCTTATTTTTTTTTTCCTTTCCTTTTTCTGCTTCGTTGTTATAGAGAACCAGCCAAATGGAACCTCTCTAGCTGAAAAGTTCTTTGAGCAGACCATGGGAGCCAGTGTTCCCATGCAAAGAGTTAACCCTGTTTTAGGATGGATCAGTACTTCGGCAGTGGCGGTTTCTCCCCAAGGAGGCAGGAAAGCTGGAATAATGGAGTAAAACTGCTGAGCTGTGCGTCAGTGGCACCCCTAAGCCAACCGCCAGCCCAGGTGAGAAATGGGCACCTCTATCAGGTACTGCGATGATATGGAGACATGGCTTCCTCTCACCCAGGCCTGATGGCTAGGATTCCTCTGTGTTTGCTTCTTCTCATGAGACATGTCTCACCCTTGCATCTGCTCCTGAGGCACAGCTGAGAAACACCTGGATCCATATGCGAGGCCGCAGCACTCACGGAGTCTTAAGAGTTCGCCTTCCTCTTTTACGGTTTCATGAAACTTCTTGAGCTACTTATTAGTTCCTTCCCTTCAAGATCCACATTTCTTACAATCAGTACTCAATCAACTGGGACAAAGCAATATTCTTCTCTCTCTCTTAATCAGCAGGTACTCTGAAAGCACTGACTACGTGCTAATATAACATGGGCCGTCCAGATCACATGCAGATGTTCCCTGCCTATTTCCTGCTATCCACCTGTGCGACTGAGCCTCTGGATGTGCTGGGGAGGCTGCCCCCAGCCCTATGGTGACCCAGTGCTGAAACGGCCTGGCACTTTGGCATGATAAAGGAAACCATAAGTGGTCTGTCAGTTCTCTCTGTCCCAACCCATCCCCTTCATGACAGGGGGAGGGGGTCAGGGTGCGGGGACAGTTGAAAGAAGAGATAGCTTCAAATTCAGTTTCTTGCTTCAACTTTCCTATGTGGCATGTAGCATGTGTTCTGTCTCTGAGATTCCCCAAGAGGGAGTTTGGGGGGATAGGGGAATGGGCCATGTTCTTTCCTGTCCATCTCACCTCTAAACTAATATGGATGTGAGTTTGCATTGGCTGCCTTTTCTGCTATTTCTTTTCCTGACTAGATTACTGAACATCATTTTCAAGGGAGATGGTGGCTTTGGAGGTAACTTTTCAAGTTTGAGAGGTCCAAAGGTCTTGAGCCTAATGAGTGGGGGTGACAAGGAAGTTTCTCTGAATCACAGAAGTCAACCACTAGCAAGAGGAGGAGCTGAAGCCCCCTGACTGCCTTGACACTAGTCATGGACTTTGAGGGAGAATGGGCAAGAACCAAGGTGAAATGTAAAATGCTTATTAATCAACAGTCCTGCAAACCACTTTACCATGAGACGGTTTTAAGGCTCAATCTCCCAGCTGTGTGTACTTAGAACAGCCACTTGTTTAGTTTAAGTCTTAATATCTATGTGTTCTTTTGAGAATTGTTTACGTTTTGGCATTTGTTTTATGTGTAGAAAATAAATACCTGTCTCATACCTGATTCATGTTATACATTCAGTATCTTTCTACTCCCCCTTTTGGGGAAACCCTACATGTAAGCCTTAAATAATTTGTTTCTAGGTGCCAGGGTTGGGTTTAAGAAGGGTGAGAGAAAAGGTAGCCTAGCCCCTCTTTCATTAAAGGGCCAGGCTCCCCCAGGATGGAACCTGGTTAGACTACATGTTTGGGCCCAGAGCAGAATATCTCTTAGGAAGAGGGAGTGGATTCAGTACCATTATGGGTCCAGAAACAGTTCTCCAAAGTTAGGCTACGCAGCAGGGATACAAAGACAAGAGAAAAGCAATCGAGGCATATTCATTAAAATGCACACTTATAGGATATACAAAACACCCATGCAGATATATCTGTATCTCTCTCTCTATATATATGTAAGTGACAAACCAGGGGAAGCAGTCCTCGAGATGTGTGAGATACATAGGTATACCTCACATATACAGACATATCCATATATCTATATATCTCACACATATCTCTATCTATCTATCTATATCTCACACATCTCCAGGACTGCTTCCCCCTGGCTGGTCCCCTCTGTACTGCTCTTCCCTGATGACGTTGGAGCCCTGCTTGGGTTATACTCTCCTTCCACCTGGACATTATCATCACATTTCTCCCCTCCCCAATTTCTGTCTTTCACTGCTAATATTTTCGTAATGAGTCTAGTCCCATATTTTTTACTTCCTATTACCCAGGGACCTCTATTTTTAAAAAGCTATTTAACATATGCCTCAATTTCCCCCTCTAGATTATCATACCCAAGTGCCCTTATAAGTCTGACTGATATTCAATGATTCTATGACAGCTATCTTCCTAGATGTGTTGGGCTATCTTGAAGATGAGGGAGGCGGCATTCTAGAAGCTACAGAGTATGATTTCATTTAACACAAAGAAGAATTTTCTAGCAATTAGAGTTATCCAATAATGGAATAGACCGATTTCATTAGAATCCTCATAGCGATTGAGGGGGCGGGGGGAAGAAGGCAGGTGACTTTCCCTTTTCTCCAAATGTGAGCCCAGTTTTTTGAGTGTGCCAGCAATGTAAGGCTCTAACTTCTGCAGGGACATGGAAGATACAGCTGCCTGTGGGAACATAACACTTTATTTGAGTCCATGACTGGATTCTTTGCACGAACTGTCTCAGAGCCACAGTAACCAAGCGTCTTACTAGGTATGTTAATACCATTTTGGAGGACATTTGCCTGATGTTCTAATAGAATAGCAATATGCTTAGATCAATCTTCCAAAAACAGTACTCGCATCAGGTCACTCTTTTTCTCAAAAACCTTCAATGGCTCCTGATCGCCTATAAGATAGAGTCCTACTTTCTTAACCAGTCTTCTAGGGGCCTGGATAATCAGTTCCAATCTACCCTCCCCTGTGTCAGGTGCTGAGGTTTCAAAGACAAAAACAAAATAGTCTTTGACTTCAAGGGATTTACATTCTGTTAGAAACAACATGAACATAGAAAATTAAATAGAAAATACACAATAAGTAATTTCTAAGGAGAGAGTACTAGCACTAGAGGGCTCAGGATGTGATTACTATACAAGGTGGCATTTAAGTTAACGTGTGAATGAAGCTACAGATTCTAATAGGTGAAAGTGAGGAGAGCGTTCCTTCTAGCACGTGGGATGTGATGGGTCAATGACAAAGGATGGAATGTCACGTACAGGAAAAAGCAAGCTGGCAAGGTTTACTGGAATGTAGCATGCATGAAGTAGATGCAGTTGCTAGATTGCAAACTGGCTTTACAAAGCCAAACAAAAGAGTTTGTATTTATCCTAAAATGAGGGTTCTTAATGTTTTTTGTATTGTGGAGCATTTTGGCAAGTTTGTAAAGCCTCTGGACCCCTGATCAGAATGCACATTTTAAATGTGTGAGATAAACCACCATAGGTTTACAAAGAAACCAATTACACTGGAATACAGTTATTAAAATACTTATAGAATGAGTTCATGGACCCCAAAGTTAAGAACTACCTAAGGCAAGACCGACCCATTGGAGCATCTTGAGGAGAGCAGGGACATGGTGAGATTGTCATCTTAGGAATATCAATGTGGTAGATCCGGGGAGCATGGGTTAGAAAGTAGAGAGTCTGGATGAAGAGACCTCAATTAGGAGGCTACTACAATACACCAGAGAAGAGATGACAAAGGCCTGAATGAGGATGGTGGGCATGTGCACGTACAGAAGGGAACAGATGTGAGGTAACCTTGTGGTAGAAGAACTGACAAGATTTGGCAACTGATTAATTTTAGGAGTGAGAGAAAAGCAAGAACTGAGGATGATTGAGGTTTTGAATCTGGAAGAATGGTGGTACCCTCAAAGACCAGAAAAGGGGAGGGCTGGGGGAAAAAGATAATGAGTTAGACATCTTCCCCCAACTGTCGTTCAGTTATTTTCCAGTGGTGTCTGACCCTTTATGACCCTATTTGGGGTTTTCTTGGCAGAGATACTGGAGTGGGTTTGCCATTTTCTTCTCCAGTTCATTTTACAGTTGAGGAAACTGAGGCAAACAGGGTTGAATGACTTGCCCAGAGTCACACAGCTAGTAAACATCTGAGGCCAGATGTGACTTCAGGTCTTCCTGACTCCAGGTGTGGTGTTCTACCCATTGTGTTACCAAGCTGTCCAATAATAAGTGGCCAAGTGCTAGGAAAACAGGCAGTTTTCAAAAGAAGAAATATAAGCAATCAACAATTATATAAAAATGTTCTAAATAACTAATGATAAGGGGAAAATACCAACTAAAACAACTGTAAGGTTCCACCTCACACTCATTAGATTGTCCAAGATGAGAAAAAAGAAGACGGGATTTATTAGAGGGAATATGTGAGGGTAGGCACACTAAATGTACTGCTGGAGTTATGAATTGGTCCAATCATTCTGGAAAGCAATTCAGAACTATATCCCCAAAGTCACTACACTCTACATATGTTCTGACTCAGCAATATCTCTACCAGACACATGCCCTAAAGAAATGAAAGATAAAGGGAAAAGACCCACACGCACAAAAATATTAACAGTCACATTTTTTGTTGTAGCAAAGAACTGGAAACCAAGCGGGTGCCTAACAGTTAAGTAGTAGCTAATATTATAAAAGATAAAAGGGACAAACACAGAGAGCTGGGAAGACATACATGAACTAATGAAGAGTGAAGTGAGTGGAACCAGAACAGTTTATATTAGGACTAAAACAATGTAAAAGAAAATAATTTTCAAAGTCCTAAGGACTCTGAACAAGGCAGTGACCCATCATGACTGTAGAAGACTGATGACGTAGCATGCTTCCACCTCTCAGGAGAGAGGGGATGGACTAGAGGTGTGGAGTGTGACATTTTCAGACGTGGCCAACGTGTGAATTTGTTTTGCTCGAGTGTGACGTACATTTTCAGATGTGGTCTGACTATCTATATTTGATTATACTTATTTGTTACAAGGGTTGTATTTTATTGGGTGGGAGAGGAGAGTGCATGGGTAGTGATAGTAATTAAAAAAAATAAGCACCAATGAAACAAAAAATATACAAAAAATAGTAGAAGGAAATTCAGAAAGGAACACAGACAAACAGGGCAATGTTAGTACTTTCAAGTGTGAATATACTTAGAAAACCACGCTGTAGCTTAGAGATTCAAGGTTTCACTTATAGGCCTTTTCTCTCCTTTTTTTCGCATATAGAAATTTTGTATTTGTTAAGTTTATAATAAAAAAGTAAAAAAGAAAGATAATAAACGAATTCTGTTTTGGATTTGAGATGTCTATAGGCCATTAAACTGGAAATATCCAATCAGCAGCTGATGATGTGGACTGCACAGGCCCACTGGAACATACATACATTTAGAGCTGGAAGGGAACTTCAATATAGGTCATCTAGTTCAACCCGTTAATCTTATAGATGAGAAAACAGACACCCACTGATGTTAATAGATAGCCAAGATCACTTAGGTAGCAAGTGATAGAGCTGGAATTTGAATCTAGGTTCTATGACTCGGCTAAGTGCACATTCTGCCAGACCACGCTCTTCCCTAAATAAGCACTTAACTCCATAAGTTGACACAAGGAGCCAATCTACATTTCCATAATCATGAAAGCCAAGGAGATGAGATGGAGGCAGGGAGACTTTTAGAAATAGAGGAGAGGTCCCAAGACAGAGCCCTAGGGTATAACAACTGGTAGTGGTGAGACAAAGATGATATTTGTGCAAAGGAGATCAGAGAGTGGTCAGATAGATGGGAGGGGGAAAAAAAAGAAACCAAGGAGGGCAGAGTAACTAGGAGGCAAGTGTGGTCAACAGGGTGAAATGCTGAAATATATGAAATGTGAAAAGCAAAGAGGACAAAAAGGATAAGAAGTAAGAACGGGTCAATGGATCTGGCAGTTAATAGAGCATTGGGAACCTCGGAGAAAGCAGCTGAAGTTGGTTTGGAGCCAACTGGACCGATCTCTTCATTGTCACCCAAGCATTGCTTGTACTTTCTTGTCTTTGCCCTTCCCTAGAAAGGTCTCTGCCCTCTTCTGGGTCTGTCTAACCCATCCTTTAAGGCTCAGCTCACTTCCCGCCTCTCGACTGAAGCCCTCTCTGGTCATTTCAGTTTAATGTCCTCTTCCTCTTCACTGGACTCTTAGAGAACTTACTGCTTGTGCAACTCACTTGGCTCTGGGCATAGATGGTACAATATCATTATCTTTTTTCACAGGCAAATCTTCTTCCCTTAACTAGACTAGATGTTCCTTGAGGGTAGGGATCATCTCTTATTTACTTGTGTATCTCTCCATCATTATACGCTGATCAGTCCATTTTGCATGCCTTGGTCACGTACTTTCTGTTCGGTCCCCTAGTTACATCCTGGCCAAGACCTTTCTGTCCTTCTATCTTTCTCTAGCTAAACTTCATCAGACTACGGATGGCTAAACCCTGAGGAGTCACTGAATTACCCGAACAGGGCTAGCTCCATAACCATCCAAGTTAAATGGAGAAGTTCCCTGTTTTTAAAATCCTCCAGAGAAAGAGTTCACAAACTTCCTTAATAAGATATTTAAATGACTACGCTCCCTCACCTGAGCACCTCACTAAATCCTTGCTGCTGTCACTTTCTAGGTGGGTTCCATGTACCCTTGTCTGCTTTCCTCATTCCTACCAGTTCTTTGGTCTTTCTCCAGTCAGCTGCTTGTGTTCATACTGCCTGTTAATACATTTAGCCCTGTCATAGTTCAACACAAACCAATTTTTAAACAAAAATTAAAAAAAACACTGCTTTGACCTTTTAACAAGAAAATCCTTTCATTTCTGCTTCCTGCACTGGGTTCTGAGATTTTTTCTAAATGTCAGAAAGGGCCACTCCTTGCGCAGCTGTCAGGGAGGGGGGCGGGGCAGGGAAGGCAAGGGAGCCTCGGGGCAAAGGCATGGGGGGGGGACAAAGGCACAGCCAACGGCCTCCACTGGGAACTGAACCAGATCAGATTTGCATATGTGCAGGGCCTAGGCTGAAGTCCAAACCAAAGCTGGTGTCAGTATTGTTAGCCAGTTAATTGCATTACCAGCCATGGTCTTTGGCTAATGTCTAATGTGCACGTGTTTGCTTAGAAAGTTGGCATTCTTGTGGTTTGGGAGAAAGAGAGGGTTAGGAATAAGAAATGGATCCTTTATGATGCTCTTTTAGCTCTTCTCCCACCATGTTTATACTGAGTACTGGGTGGCTTACAGATCTTGGTCTCTGTCTTGTTTTCATGGTGCCTGGGTCTTTAGCGAGCCTTGTGTTCTAGGTTAAGAATAGCTCTGATTTCTTTCTCCCCGGAATGATGGTATTTCAGATCCAGTCCATTCTGGGCTAGAAAGCAAAGTCTTCTTCACAGCAGACTGGTTAATACAGAATATTAGCAGGCAGACAGATCTCAATGACTAATTTGGGGATTTCATTGTAATATTTCCATTTCTCAAATCTCAAAAGTTGAGGCAACTAATCCAGTCATTAAACTGAAAAACTTTATCCACAAGCCATATGAAGCAAGTATAAGTAGGGGAGGAAAGAGGATTTTCCACCCCCAAAATATATTTGATAACCTGGAGCTGTATGCAGAAGTCTTAGATTTCAATTCACTCTGCCATAGAATAATACAATTTTAGAGTTGAAAGGAATCTTGGAAATCATGTACTCCAACTCTCTTATTGTCATATTAAGAAACTGAGATAGGAAAAAAGTGCTTTTCCCAAGGGCACATAACTAGGAAAGAGCAGAATCAGGAGTCAAACCCAAGTCTTCTGACTCTAAGGCCAGTAAGTGCTCTTTCTGAAACACCATGGTGCCTCAAATTTCTTAAATTTTGCTTTCTTGGTCTGCGATATTATCGGAATCCTCCAACTGAATTATGCTGCACCAATCAATCTCTCCTTAACGTTATGCCATGTTCAAATATCACCAGGTTCCCAGGTAGCTAGTAAATCACTATAATTAGGGGCTGTTCACTTAAAATTAGAGGGTGATTTTTAAAAAACAAATTGCCCCATAAGACATGTTGATTGTGGTTAGAAATATTTATGGAACATATTTAACACTCAGTCTTTTGCTTTATTCTGGCTGCCCATTCCTGTGTGGAAGGAATTAGAGGGCCTGCCAGCTTCTGGCATACCTTATGGGAAAGCAAAAAGAGACTCTGTCCAGAGGAGGAGGCCTGGGTGTGTACTGGTGGGCAAAGGCTCCATTCACTTGGACCGGTCAGGTCTCTACCACATTCTTTTCTAGGGAATCTTCTTTCAAGAGTCTAAGGGGAGGGTATGTTCTTTGCTATAACTGCTTAATGGAAAGAGTGCTAGACTTGGAGTAAGGAAGACCTGAGTGCAAATATTACCTCAAAGCTGTGTGACCCTGGGAAAGTCATTTAACTTCCCTCTGCCTCAGTTTCCTCATATGTAAAATCAGAGAAGGGCTGTTGTGAGAATGAGATAATACATGGATTATTATCCATATATTAGCATTTGGAAAACCTTAAAGTGCTATATAAATACTGGTTATTGTTATTGTTACTATTTTAGCCCAGACTTTGAATGTCCTAGACCAAAATGAGTATATAGAGACGCTTAGACACAGCTGAAGAACCACTTCCCAAAGCTCTTCCCAGTACTGACATCCCAAAGGTCACAAAAGTAGCCCAGGGACTGAGCAGATACTTTCTCACTGCCTGACTGATGTTAGCTCAAGTAAAGACCATTTGTCTCGGCAGGCTAGGAGATAGTGCCTCAAGCCTGACCCTTCCAACCAACTTCGGGTCATTTAATTTCTTGTCCTTGTTCTTGGCTACCATGTTGAGTCAAATGAGTACCACAAGCTGCTAACCAAGTCCATTCTGATGTCAACGACTATAATGGGAAACCCATCTTCTTATACCACATGCGAGAATTTGAGATGTTGCTATGATGACTTCACATCACAGAACACAGATGGGTCATGTGGTGTGGGAGGGGAAGCACTAGACTCAAATCCAGAAGACCTGGGTTTACCTTCCCCCCACCCCCATTGCTATTCACAAGCAGCATGATCTTCAGTAAATTACCAAACTTCTCCAGCTGTCCCCTGCTTTCTCAGTAAAATGAGAAGGTCAAACTAGATGGTCTGTAAGGTTTCTTTCAGCTCTAAAACCTAGGACCCTATGATTCTAATGACCAGTGGAATTAACCAGCCTGGGAAAACTGAGTCTTGTGCCAAGGCCAAGTGTAGTCTCTGAGATATAGGTGATATCTACAACAATGTGAACATCAAATGAAAGTCGGCTTTGACGCAAAAGAATGCCCAGGTGTCTGAACAGGAAAGCAGGAAACAAAGCCTCTCCTCCTCTTACTCACACCTGAGGTCTCAGATATTCCATGGGGTGTCAGAATTACCCTTTTTTTGGATGGAGGATAATAGGAATGTTATGGTATATCACAAAGACATCCTTGGTGTGCTCTCATGTCCTGAGTTTTCTTAACTGTCCTTGTCCACTTTTACTGTGGGAGGAAGAGGTGATATTGAGGAGAAATGAGAGAATAGTGGGAGGAGGGGGGAGAGGGAAGGAGAGAGAGAGAGAGACAGCACATGTGGTTATGTGTGAGGGCAGTGTGGTGAAACGGATGAGAGAAACGAACTGGGAGTCAGATAACTCAGGTTCAAATTCTACCTACATTGGGTGACCTTGGGCAAGTCACTTGAGTCTGTTTCCTCATTTTAAAAATGAGCAGGCTGGGCCAGATAATCCTTGGGGTCCTTTCCAGATCTAGATCTTGTGATTCCATGTTCTTGGTGAAGCAAAAGCCATAATATACTTGAAGAATATAATGTGTTTGGTCATGTCTGTAATTAAAAGTTACTTGATGTTTCCTATTTCTGTTTTCTTTCTATGCAAATATATGTGTTTAGCCTGTGCATGTCTATGTGTGTGTGTGTGATACACATACATACACACACACAAATATACAGATATACGTATATATAGTTATATATGTATAGCTATAGCTCTGGAAAGTTATAGGGAAAGAGATTTTGGCTCAATATGAAGAACTTTTCTGGCAATCAGAGCTATCCGACCATGGAAAGAGGTAGTAAGTTCTGCTTACTGACTTGTGAGGTAGTAAGTTCCTCACCATGGGTGTATGCAAGCAAAGTCTGGATGACCATTTCTTTGGGATGTGGTAGAGTGGACTCCTGCATGGGGTGGGAAGATCGACTAGACAATTTCTGGTGTTCTTTCTGTAAGATTCCACGGGATGGTGGCTGTCCTCAAGGGAGACAGAAACACAGCTTCTCTTTGCTCCCAGGAAGGTCCTGCTGGGTCACAGATCAGAAGAGATATGGAAACACCATCCTAAGGCTGGTTCTTGAAGCTGTCCAGGGCTCCCTCGCCATAGCTTCATTTCCTGGCATTTCCTTTCTAGACTTTGCTTTGAGAGGCTGTGAAAACTGCCTGTTGGCTCAATTAAGCTGTCCCGACACTGGCAGTGCTTTCTAAGGGGGAAGACAGTCAGGCAGGAACTGTGGTGTTTCTGTTTCCCAAATAGTCCTGGGACGTTACCACTATCCCGAGGCTGCTCAGGCCTGGGCCTCAGCGTCCACTGTGCCCAGATGACTAACACTGCCTCTATCCAAGATACTGTTTGCTGTTGAGTCATTTTTCAGTTACATCCGACTCTTCAGGACCCCACTGGGGTTTTCTTGGCAAAGATAATGGAGTGTTTTGCATATTTCCTTCTCCAGCTCATTTTACAGATGAGGAAACTGAGGCAAACACAGTGAAGTGACTTACTTGGCCGGGATTACACAGCTAAGATACACAGTAAGTATCTGAGGCCAGATTTGAACTCACAAACATAAGTCTTCCTGATCCTAGGCCCAGCATTCTATCCACTGAGCCACTCAGTTGTTATTATTGTTTAAATGTGGAATTCAATGAGATCCACCTACCTTCTCTTGGTGGGAATAAGACTGGGGCAAGAAAAACAACTTAATACCCTGAGTTTTCGGCCTCAGGTAAGTCTTTGCTCTATTAGGAGGCATAGTGGCTGATGAGTTAACAGGCTAGTGTTTCTCCAGCTGTTACTATGCTATGCGGGGTTCCTATTGCTGGAGGTATAAAGGAATCTGGGGAAAAGAGGAAGAGAGGGGAGGAGAAGAGAGGAAGATTTATGCAGGCCCCTTTGCAGTCGTTATGAGAAACAGGAGAACCTCTGCCCAGATGCCACGCGAATGGATGGGTTTTGCCGGCAGGCTTATATGCGAGGGTTGGCACCAGCTGGCATATTCCCATCCTGCTCATCTGGGCTCTGGCCCTGCCTTAATGTTCTCAGACACACTTGAAGATCACTAGCTTGCCTCCCCTGGTGTGAGCCTTCTCTCAGCTCCAGATGCTGCTGGAAAACAGGCAGCAGCCAGGAACGAAGCAAGACAGGGTGATTGGTGGCTGTTTTCATAGCAGCATGAAAATTTAATGTTCAGATCTTTGGGCAACATGCAACTAATTAGGCAGGGGCTTGAGGCAACCCCATTCCATTCAAATGACAATTGCATCAGCACTTGGAGCTCTTAAAAATATGCTCTCTTTCAGGGCACGTCCTGGCTCCTGTAGCTTACTGCCTTTGGAAAGGGAGCATCTTTAGTCCTGGGCATCCTACCTGGGGGAGGTGAGGAAGAGGATTGGAATGAGTGAGAATAACAGGTTCAAATTTGATACTATCTAGAATTTTAGAAGGCTAGAGTTGGAAGGGCTCTCTTAGGAGTTATCTAGTCCAACTCACTTATTTGCAGATTAAAAGAATATGGCCCAGATGGGTAAAAAGTGATTGACTCAAGGTCACAGAGCATGTTAGTGATGAAGGCATGACTGGAACTCCACTCTCCTGATGTCTAAGTTAGGAATCTTTTCCCTACATCACACTATTGGTGGTTGTCATCCAGTCATTTTTCAGTCGTATCTGACCTTTCATGATCCCTTTTGGGGTTTTCTTTGCAAAGATACTATAATAGTTTGCCATTTCCTTCTCCAGCTCATTTTACATATTGGAACTGAAGCAAACAGGATTAAATGATTTGCCCAGGGTCACACAGCTAATAAGTGTCTGAGACCAGATTTGAACTCAGGAAGATGAGTCTTCCTGACTCCAGGCCCAGGCTCTTATCCACTGTGCCACCTAGCTGCCCAGATCACTGCCGGACCTGGGTTCAAATTCTGTCTCTGTCACTTTCCTATGTGACCTTGGACAAGTGATTTAATTCTTTTGAGTCTCAAATTTCTCATCTATACAATGAGGAGGCTTCACTAGATGGCCTGTAAAGTGCCTTCGAGCTCTGAATCGATGGTCTTTTCTCCTTTTGGCTTCTTGGCAAAGGGCAAACAGATTGCCTATATGGTCATTATCTCTTTAAAAAAACTGGGAAAGAAGGGAAGAAAAATCTTATGTGCAGTTTTAAACTCTTTGAAGCACTTTCACATACTTTTCCCCAAGCGATCTTTACCATAACCTTGTCACATAGGCAAGACAGGATTCATTAGCCTGAGGCCCAGAGCAGTAGCACGACCTGCCTATGGTCATATGGATGGATTACTGATGGGGCTGGGCCTAGAATCAAGGTCACTGATCTTTTCTACATGTAATTATTTTCAATTCAACAAGCATTTGTTAAGCAACTCTTAACAGACCAGGCACTGCATTAAGGACTAGAGATACAAAGACAGAAAAATAAACTAGACCCCCCACCCCCACCCCGCCCCACCAACACCTTTCCTTAGGCAGCTTACAGTCTTGGAGCAGCAAAATCCTGACAAGAAAGCATTACTGAAATCCCTCTGCATGATCAGAGATGTCACTGGTCTCTTATTATTTCACATGTCTTTCATCACTCTTAATATCCAACAAGATTGTTCTGTTTGAGGGCTAAGATCACATCTAGATTTCTTTGGTATCACACCATCGCAATGTCGTAAATAGAAATATTTGTGGTGTTCTAAGTTTCTCTCGACATCTTTTGTTTTCACAAAACATCACCCTTTTACATCACATTTCCAAATACAAAGGAGTCACTTTACAGCACATTTAACTAACAGGAATTGAACGGTACTCTGCCATCATAACTATACTTGCTGGTGTTTAAATAGTGTGGGCGACTCCACTTGCCATTTCATTCGATAAGCATGTGCCCCATGATGAGTGCGAGCAGGGAGATGGGAATATGCCCTTCCATCCGCTCCTCTCAGCTCCCATGCGGCTTTCATAGTGAGAGCATCTCACCTGCTGAGCGTATTTCTAGGATCTTCTCTTCATTGTTCTGTTTAGGCTAGCAGAGCTGATGAGAGTGACGGCCTTAGCCTTCCTCATCTTTCTGGCTGGAAAGTCCCTTGTTGTGTTCCCTTAGACATCTGTGCGTCCTCTCTTGCCTCATGGTGAAGCGGAAAGGAAGACACAGTAACACAGTGGTGTGATCACCCTCGAATGTGATTATTCTTATGTGTGACCTCCTTTCATGAGAGTTTTCTCACAATCCTGCATTTTCTTACCAACTAAATTTACACAACCAAGAGAATTCTGAGCCTTTATTGTCACTGAATTCTCTAAAGTCATTCTTGATACTTTTAAAAAAAATGCTGCCTACTGTATTTTTAACACTCAAATATTAATAAGGGCTAGTGAGGGAATTCCAACCAGGCACCTACCATCCCTCATGCCCTCATGCCACCTTCACTCACTGACCAGGGCCTGCCACTGGAAGTTCACACAGTGAACTGATGAGTATTTTCCTAATGAGGAAATGCCACGTGCATGATATGAACTATGCTAGCAAAGGGGTAAAGTGCAATGCTTGAAAAGGCCAGTTGGGTATTGCCTCCAGAAGAAGGGTAAGAACTTAGTTACCTTCAAACCCAGCAAAGTCCCTAAATCATCAGGCTCCAGCCTGGGTGGCACCTGGCCTTCCAAAGCTAACCACATCTCAGGCAGATACACAGGTAACCCAACTAAGGATCATGCAAAGCATGACCAATCTGGGCATGCAAGAGACCATGATCTTTCATGAGTGGTATCTTTCTAATGCCATGTGAATAGTATTCCTGTGGTTTTATTACAAGTCTATCTTTATCACACTGGTAGTTTCCCAAATACAAGCAAGCAAGGTATATATATATGTGTGTGTGTGTGTGTGTGTGTGTGTGTGTGTGTGTGTGTGACAGAGAGAGAGAGAGAGAGAGAGAGAGAGAGAGAGAGAGAGAGAGAGAGAGGTAAAAAGACAGTGACAGAGAGACAGATACAGAGAGACAGAGAGACAGACAAATAGAGACTGCTCATGTATGTGGGGTATGTGTGTTTATGTGCCGGAGAGGAAAGGAAGGAGGTAGTGGGAAAGAGAGATACTGTACTCTGACTTTGTAGGAGCTCTCTGGGATCACAGAGACTTTGGAGAGCCAAAAGGCATAAAGACTTGGTGAACTGGAACCAGTGAGAGCACACTTTTTCTGGTTTCCTGACCCTTTGATCCTGGGGTGGGGGTGGGGAACACTGACAGTGAGACCGAGAAGGAAGAAGTGCCCTCAGCTCTATGCTTCTTCTGAGAGCAAGGGAATGTAAAGTGGGGACTGACATCTCTTTGTTTGAATGGAAGTGAAGAGGTAAATCTGCTCAAGAGGAAAGGAGATGTGAGCTACTGAAAGAGATAAGGCAGCAGATATGGATAGTAGATGAGAGGAGTGAGTAAATCCAATTCTTGGTTTAATTTTACCTTTGTTTACCCAGATCACAGTGTGGGGATATTTCCATCTAGGATTTAAATTCCAGTTCCTTTTCCTTCTGTCTCCTTAGACTTGCTAGGAGGGCGGAGAGGAAAGAAAAGTTCAACTCTGGCTGTAATATTATTGCAGCATGTAACTGGGAGAACTGTCCTTTCAAATGTTTACTTGCATTTCATGTTATTTATGCTGTTAATAAATTATATAGCTATTGATAGTGAATTACCAAGTCTAGTGATTTAGGGTGGTTGAGACTGAGGGGAGCCTGTGTGGGGAAATGGGAACTTGAGCTACTTATAGAGAAAAATCTTTGGAAGATAATTTTTGATATACTTTTGCTAGACTGCCTTTGAAACGAGGAGAAAGTCATCAAGGAGACGAGCCATCAGAGGGTAGTGGGTGGCCCTAGATATACCTTTTGGAACTCCTTCTAGCTTATCACCAGAAGATATCCCTACCACACATCTCTCTATTTCATATAAACATACATACACTCATATATAACACACAAACACAAACACATTTCTATTTCAATTCTTCAATAAATACTTTAGAGATTCAGAGGTGGGTCCACTTCTTACTTTGATTTTAGAAACCTAAGTAAGCACCACCTAGATTGTAAATATGAAGATGACTAATAAAGCACTGAGTACATAAGAGCAAACTAAATGTTTACTGACTCATATGAAATCCATTTGGTAAATGATGGGAAATCTAAAATGATGAGAAGGAAAGAGTTACTTCCAAAAAAGGACACTGGGGAAACCAGTCAAGATGATGGAGTAAGAGGAAGCACTAATCTCAGCTCTCCCAATGGCGAGTCCCACAAAGATCTTAGAAGAGAGCCAGACCAAGTGGTCGTCTAAAATCTGAGGAGGAACTACAGTGAGTCAGTCAAATTTACAGACCCAGATCATGAAGTGGAGCCACAAGGAAGTGACCAGGCCAGGAACTGTGGAACAGGGGTGGGATCAAAGATTCTGAGAGTAAAATCGAATCCTGCTATGATTCCAGAGAAGGAATTGGGATCTCAGATTCAGGCCCTGAGTGCAAGGCCTCTAGCACTGTCATTCTATCCTAGGAGAGGGGAAATGCAGCCAGGCCTTGGGACACTAGAAAGGGAAGAACAAGGGTAAGCAGGTAATACTGGTCCTTGGAATTGGCAAAACTTCCATTTAAGCTGACAGGGGCCAGAGCCAGCAGCTGACTACTTACTGGAGCTCTGGCCAGGGACAAGTCTATAACCATGTTGCCTAGACCTCAATCAAAGTTGGGAGCCTGGAAAGTCCAGGAGGGCAGTGATCAGATCATACCCTTGATCAGATTGCCTAGGGTCCATCCAAAGTTTGCAATTCCCTCATCCAAGCTACCCCTGTGATTCTTGATATGAGATTTTTTTTTTTTAGGCAATTGGAGTTAAGTGACTTGCCCAGGGTCACACAGCTAGTAAGTGTCAAGTGTTTGGTCTGAGGCCAGATTTGAACTCAGGTCCTCCTGACTTCAGGGCCAGTGCTCTATCCACTGTGCCACCTAGCTGCCCCTTACCCCTGCGATTCTTAAAGAAGAAAGCATTCAATACCTAGAGAACATAGAGGCAGGACACCAGGTAAAATAGGCTAAGACTACAGAAGACCACACCAGTCTCACCAAAAGTACACAGAGCCCGGTCCTAACACAACAGCCCAATCTGGGATGTAAGGCTGGAAGAAAGAGATAAAGAGCTATTATAATTCCAGGAATGCCCAAGAGACAAACTCAGAAGAGGAAAATAACTCCAAAACATCTATAAGTAAAAAGAATACAGAAGGGGACTTAAAGGAAGAGCCTGAAAAATTTTATGATACTCTATGGATTACAATTAATTTAAGTATAAATAATTCTAAGCAAATTATGGTCGTTTGTATTAATGTTTAATGTTATGTCTCTAATTAGACATTTAATATAAAAAAGAAAAAAAGGACCTATAACTTTGTAGGTATATTCCATTATTTACCTAATGGTCAGATCTCTTCAAATAATTCAATGTCATCACATTCCAAATACAAGGATATAATTCTTCCTACTGTCTAGTGCCAACAGACTATTTCAGAGCTCTCTATTCTAGACTGGATTCCTAATTTTCTTCAAAGTAACTCTAGACTATGTCTTTCTACAGCATACAGTAACACACCAGGAACAGAAAAACAGACTATTTTGCAAATGTTCAGCATCTTAAGCACACTGGTTCTTTAGTGGCCCCCTTTGCTTTGTTGGCTGGATGCATTATGGGAAGGATGAATAGCTCCATTATGGGGCAATGCTAGGAAATGAGTGCTCCATTTGCAAAGAACGTAGCAATCTCTCCTTCTATGCTTTCAGTGTGCCATACTACGAGAAGCTGCTGTTCAAAACAGGCCTTAATGCACTTAATGTGAGTTTAAATGGACCACTCATATATGGGTGTGTGTGTGTGTGTGTGTGTGTGTGTGTGTGTGTGTGTCTGTGTGTGTGTGTATCTGTTCTTTGTCCTTCATTTCAAAGAGGACCAATGACATCATGAGGTGATGTCTTTGTCCCATGTCACATGTGAATCGGATTTAAGTGAGATGGAATTGCACAAAGTGGTTAGCTTCACTCTCCCTCCCTCCCTCCTTCCTATAACGTACATACACAAATATCTCTTTGGGGTGTGTCTTGTCCCATCTTGGGACTACAAGCTGGTGCCAAAAATGGGTTACAACAATCTCTGGGAGCTCAGACCTTCAACCCGAACTCTGTGCCACCACCCTGAGTTCTGCAGGGTTTGGAGAGGGAGTACCACACTAATTCTGCTCTCCATCATAACAGGATCCTGGAAGGTAGCGGCCCTAATCAATGGGTATACACAGCCAGCAAATTTGTATCGAAAGGACCCCTAATCCTAGTGATGCAGAGTTGTCACTTCTCAGAGTAGGAGCCCCCTTCCTCTGCTACCTCTGCCTGTACTCTTATCTCCATCCAAGGGTTGTACCTACCACTTCTTCCTCCTGTGCCTTCCCTTTCCATTGTGTCCTCTGTAATTGTATTGTTAGTGACTTCCATTTCATCATCAATCTGTTTTTTTTCTCCATAGGTTTCCATTCCCTGCCCTCCCCCCCCTATTTTCTAGCACTCACAGCAATATGACTCTCTCTGGAAGACACAAAATCCCTGGCCATCCTCTCCCAGTGCTGGTCGCATTCTTCAGTATACTGGACAAAGAAGAGGAATTTGCACAATTTTTGTTCTCCCCTGACACTTCCAGACACTCTTTCTACCACCACCACTCAGCAATCTCTCTTCCTTCAAGGCTCCTTTCATCCATCTGAATCATTTAGTCCAAATCCTTTTTGCTGTGGACCTCCCACTCTTTCTCCATCCTTGAAGAGTTTAACACCTGGCTCACAGTCCCTCCCTCCAATCCACTCCCTGCCCTCGTCCTTGGGGATGGTGGTATACACACTGATAGCTCCTCAGACATTCTGATCTCCTAGCTCATCAACCTCCTCACCTCCCATGACCCACAACTTCACTTCCTCAGCTGACCACAACTACTTTGTTCATGATTTTGAATTCTGCAATTCTCTTCTTGTATGGGAGTCTTCTCTACCCTTCCACCTGTCCCCCTGCTCTACACTTTATTGTGACATCCAGCTCCTCTACCCTTTCCTATATGTCTAGTCTAGTAGCCCGTCTCTGGCCTCGCTTCCTTTTCTTCAGTCTTGACCCCATAACTGATGAACAAAACTACACTGTTACTCATGCTGACTTCCTTGGTCTCTTACTTTATTGCCATTTACACCTTGCCAGTTACCTTCTCTGAGCCTACTCCTCATTTGCTGGTTGTAGTGGGAGGAAGTCATATCACCACATCAAAAGGGTCCTCTACAAACTCATGTGACTCAATTCTAACAGGACTCTCAGTGCTAAATAGCAGAATCTCTATTCTTCCTGGATTGACTCTGTATCCTGCTCCCTCCAGCTGTCCTTCCAAACCTTCTCTTCTCTCAGGTCCTCAGTAAATGTTCTCACCTCCTACCCACTGAAATGAGAGGCCATTCACTGCAAGCTCTCTCTTCTCCCTTTACTCCATACCTCACAGTTTCTCTACACCTACATTCATCCTCTCTTCCTTGATTCCTGTCCCTGAGGAGGAGGCTGCCCCTCTTCTAGCCAAGACTAAAGCCTATGCTTGCATCCTTCATCTAGGAGCTTCATGTATCGATCAGTAATTTCTCTCAGCTCATACAAGCCACTGCAGTTCATTCACAGCCTCATCACCACTAACCTAGACCACTGAACCAGTCTCCTAACTGGTCTCCTTGCTGCCAGTCTCCAACCCAGGCTCCATACAGCTGCCAAAGTGACAGGTCTGACCATGTCTGTTCTTTCTTTCAAAACTTGGTTGGTCCCAAGCACAAAATACAAATTCCTAGGGGCAGCAAGGTGCAATGGGTAGAATGCCAGGTCTGGAGTCAGGAAGACTCATCTTTCTGAGTTCAGATCTGGCCTCAGACACTTCCTAGACCTGGTTAAGTTACTTCATCCTCTTTGCCTCAGTTTCTTCATCTGTAAAATGAGCTGGAGAAGGAAATGACAAAGCACTCCAGTATCTTTGCCAAGAAAACCACAAATGGGGTCATGAAGAGTCAAGACATGACTGAAACAAGTCAACAACAGCAGTCACAATCTTTATCTTCTACAGTCTAGATTCCAACTACTTTCCAGTGTTATTTCTTTCTTCTTTTTCTTTTTTTGCCAGGCAATTGGGGTTAAGTGACTTGCGCAGGGTCATACAGCTGGTAAGTGTCAAGTGTCTGGTCCGAGACCAGACCTGAACTCAGGTCCTCCTGACTCCAGGGCCAGCGCTCTATTCACTGCACCACCTAGCTGCCCCTCCAGTGTTATTTCTTACTATCACCTTTCACAAACTCCATGTTCTAGTCAAACTGGGTCTTAGTTACTCCTGAAACTTGACGTTCCATCTCCTATAACTGTGTTCAGATAAGCCATTCCATTTTCCATGTCTGAAATGTGTTCCCTCCTCACCTCTGCCTCTCAGAATTCTTGGTTTCCTTTAAAGTTCACTTCCTTGAGTGCTACCTCCTACTGGAAGCCTTCCCAGATCCCCTTCACTGTTAGTGTTTTCCCTCTTCTCAGTTTTCCTCGTATTGTATTTATTTGTGTACATGTTGTATCTCCTAAGTAGAATGTAAGCTCCTCAGGGATAGTGACTTTCATTTGCATCTTTGAATGCCTCTTGCCCAGTGAAGCCTGTATAGGTACTTACTATGTTTCTTGAATTTAATTAGATAGCACTTTATCTAAAGGCTGTTTCCTCACAAAAACCCTGTGAGGTAGATAATGCAAACATTCACATCCCAATTTTAGCGAATGAAGCTCTAAGAAGTGAGTGACTTGTCCATGGATGCATGGTGCCAAAAGCGCAATTCACAGCTGGTTTGGGGAAGCCAAGTATTGAATTCTCTCTCCTATATGCCCACAACATTTTAGAATTTTAAGGCTGGAAAAGATCTTAAAGATGAACTAATTGTGACCTCAGAGGTAATCTCATTCAACCACTACTTGGAGAGGAGACATCCTGGGCAAGTAGGAATCCAGCCTCTGCTTAAGGATATCCAGTGCTAGAGAGTGTCTAACTCTCTCATTTTATAGAGGAAAAAACTGGGACCCAGAGAAGTGAAGAGACTTACTTTTTCTTTTGGCTAGGCAATGGGGTTAAGTGACTTGCCCAGGGTCACACAGCTAGTAAGTGTTATGTGTTTGCAGCCGGATTTGAACTCAGGTCCTACTGAATCCAGCATGGGTGCTCTATCCACTGCGCCACCTACCTGCCCCTAAAGAGACTTACTTAAGATTTTACAACTAGTTAGTGTCAGACCTGGGACTAGAACCCAGGTCTTCTAATTTCTAGTCTAAGGCTCTTTCACTTGCATTACCAAGTATATACTATTTGCTGATTCTTAGATTTGTAGCTGTGGTTGTGATGCATATAAATGTTAATTTGGCTAGTATCCAAATGTGTGGGTCTGGGAAGAATTAACCAGTTTATGAATTGGGTATTTGTTTATACTCTTTTTCCCAAGGTTAAGTAAGCAATAGCTTTTGTCTTGATTATATTATAAAAAATAAAGTGTCTGTGTATTTTCCTAAGGATGTTTGAATTTTATAAATTGGTAACTTTATGCCCCAAAGCCAGGTTTACCAAACTCTTTCATGTGTTCTTAGTCCTAATCAAGGCAAAGGGCCTTGCTAAATCATTACAAAGTCTTCAGAATGGAAATATAAAGAGAATAATAATCATGAGTTTGCCATTTATTCTTCCCTACAGGTATCTAATTTTATCCATTAACATATGTTGCATATATCATACATATATATGTGTAAATGTATACATGCATATATATGCACACATACATACACACTACATATAAATGCACACACACATATATACACACATATACACAAACATATACACACACATATACACACACACACACGTATCTGTCTTTTTGTATATGGACTGGTTTTCAGGGGTGGGCACACAGCCTTCAAGGAACTGCAAAGATTTGGAAAATGTCTTACAAAGATGCTATGGTGCAATCCATTCATCCAATGATAAAACTTCTCCAACTATACCTGATGGCAGCTTTTCAGGATGGTGTCTGGGCTCTAATAAAGCTGTTTTGATTGAGAAAACTGAGAAATATACTTTTGACAGACCACAACAAGGAGGGTATTTAAAGTGGAGAAAGGGCCTTTGTGCTACAAGTCAATAATAAATGCTGCCTTCCCATCTCCTTCAAGGTATCCTGAGCCTAAGGCTTCCCATTCTGAAAGTGACAGAAGTCAGACACAAACCAAAGCAACACTTCCTGCCAGCTGGCAAGGCCCCAAATATTCCATTCTGAAGAGGAAGGATGGTCTTCTTATAGACCTCTCACCAGGCTGCCGTTTCTATCACGTCAGAAGGAAACCTTAGAACAAGTCTCAAAACATTTAAAAATCATACCGAAGAACAAATGTGAGCCCAAATGAACCAAGACAAAGGGCCAGGCCCAAGCCATTTAAGACCCCTTATAATAGTGTTGAGCTTGTCTCCATTTTGGCTGAGGAATGTTAGGCCTAGTGGGTGGGTGCCACTGCACAAGCAAAGGCCCCAGTTTCCTGACCAGCCTGGGCATGGACACCTGCTGAATGCCTGATTCTGGATTGTTTTCATTCTGTCATTATTACCTCATCTATCCCTGTGAAAGCAGGGCAGATCAGAGAAGCCACAGTTTATCCAGAGAGAGCTTGGAAGCTCCTGTGCAAAGAAAAATAGTCTAAAATGCCTATGGTATAACAGATCGCAACCAAAAAACATGTCAAAACCTCCTCAGATGGAAAAACAAAGAGCTCATATTTCTATTTTTTGCCCCTTCTGATTTGAGAACAGGAGAGGTTTGCTATTAAGCATCCTTATTGCCTACTTTCCTTGACTGAAAGAAGTCATTGCATTCATATGGTTGCCAGTATAAACTCTTTAGTTCAACAAACACTTATTAAATGCCGACTGCATACAGAATACACTACTGTGGTTGGAGATGTTGATGTTTGAGCTAAGATATTCTTCTTGCTCTCATGGAACTGGTCTAGTGGGGGATATGACATATGTACTAGTAACTAATATAAATAATACACATGTAACTAATAACAAATTATGACAAAGTGCTTAGAGAAAAGTACTAATGATAAGTCATATTAATATAGCACTTTAAGGTAGACAAAGTGCTTAGAGAAAAGCATGTTGTCAACTCTAAAGTGCTATAGAGATATGACTTCTCATTACTGTAAATGGTGTTGGGATTACCAAATATATATATTTTGCACTATGAATTATCTTCCTTTAAGATTACAGGTAGGGATTGGGAAGGGGGGCAAAGATGTTTGAGTAAAAGGAAGTAAATCTGGTATGAATTATGACCGACCATACATCTTGGCCTTGTGCAAACGAGCAAAAGCAAAATCAACAATTCCATCCATTATGTTTAATTGGCTTTCAGGAAGGGCTTGTTGGAGAATATAAGTTAGCTACTGGAAAGCACATCTACATCCATTTTACAAGAACTGGTTGGGTGTCTCAAGATTCCATCCATTCATACTGGGTTCTTCTTTCTCTCCACTCATCACCTCTTGCCTAGATTATTGCAATAGCCTCTTAATTGGTCTCTGTGCTTTTATCCTCTTAGCTCTGTAACTCATTCTCTACAGCTACCACACTGATACTCCTAATACACAGACATGACCATGCTACTTCCCAGCTCAAACACTACAGTGTTTTCTTCTAGGACAAATTACAAAATCTTTCAGCTTGGCACCAAAACTTGTACAATATGGCTCCCACCTTTTCTTCCTTCCTTCCTTCCTTCCTTCCTTCCTTCCATTAAATGACCTTCCCAGGGTCACATAGCTACTAAGTGTCTGAAGCCAAATTTGAACTCCGGTCCTCCTGACTCCAGGGCCAGTACTCTATCCACTGTGCCACCTAGCTGTCCCCCACCTACTTTCCAGTAATGGACTTGGAATTGGGAAGACCTGGGTTTGAATTCTACCTCAGACCCTTACTAGTTGTATGACATTGGATAAATCATTTTAACCTTTCTGAGCCTCAAATTTTCCAACTTGTATAATACAAATGTCAAAGAGTTGTCATGAGTATCAAACATGATAATTTATGTAAAGTGCTTTATAAATTTTTAATCAGTATATAAATGTCAGCTTTGTTACCATTTTTATTATTAGCAGCAGCATTTAGTACAATGCCTTTTACTTAATAGGTATTTAATAAATGTCTAATTGAATTGAATTGAATAGTGGGTTAAGGTTTCCTCATAACAACCTTGGTTAAATATTATTATTCCCATTCTATAGATGAGATAATACAGGCTCAGAGAAGCTAAGGGGCGTGCCCAGGGTCCTACAGCTGGTGAGTATCAGGACTGGAATTTAAACTTAGGTTTCTCCCATCTCTAGGTCCATCAGGCTCATCAATACTCCACACTGAATGCAAAATAAGGTGTAGTGGTTTTGTTTTGTTTTGTTTTGCTTTTATCCAGTTCAAGAGGAAGAACTGACTTTTCTTATCCAAATTCTCCCTTATTGAACTGCTTGGTTCAATGCTTATTTCTATAGTATTTCACATTATCCAGGATTTACCAATCTAGAATCTTTGGGTGTCTCAATGGCCTCTGGGATGAGCCTTCAATTTGTACAACTGCCATGACAAATAGACAAAAAAGCTCAGAAACCACCTCAACCAGCAAACTTCTGATCTCCTTGCCAAGTCAGGAGGCATAGCCAAGGGTAACTCTAGTTTAAAATATAAGCTCATTTTGCAAAACATTATGGAAGATGACAGAAGATGACATGTAGCATTGCCTCAGAAAACATCAAAAAGCCATGGAGTTGAAAATGAGCCTACAGAAAATTTGGCATGAGATCCAACTTAGTTAGAACATCTTCAGAACATTTATAGATGAAACAGGAAGACAACACATGGGAGCAAAATGGAAAAATTCCATTATTCATTACCATCAATGATAGTTTGCCATATTTGGACTCTAATACTTCGGTACAATGTATTATACTTAAGAATAAGGACTATTACCCTTAAGAAAAATGTAAGGGACAGTTATTTGGTGTCTACCACATGCAGGACTCTGTGCTAAGGTGCAAGGCAGAGGGGGAAAAGGGAAAACTTCATGCATTCAAAGAACTTACATTCTACTAGAATTTACATTCTATTCCACACAATTTGTGGAGGAAGCAAGAAGAGCTTCTGATGGGAACTGACATCTAAGTTCAGTCCTGAAGGAAGCTAAGGATTCTAAGTGGTGGAGGTGAAGAAGTTCTGTATTTCTGGCATGGGGGACATGACATACCAAATTTGGATAACAGCAAGAATGAAAATTTGGTTGAAACTTTTGAGTGTGTGATACGGAAAGATGTGAAGTAAGTCTGGAAAGATAGACTGGAGTCAGAATGGGCAGGGCTTTAAATGCTAGGCTGAGGAATTTGTGTTTTATGTTAGAGGCAACAGGGAGCCACTGGAGAATTTGAAGGTGGGAATGCCCATACATCAGATGGGCAATCAATCAGGTTAGTCCATAGGTACGTAAATCTCAGAAGACACTGCAGATGGACAACGAGCTAGACAAAGAAATGAATAGTAGGAAGAGTGCAAGGCGGATAACAGTTGGAAATATGCACAGTATTTTTAATAATCCCAAGCTGCTCCTTGACACCACCCCCAACCCCACTTTTTATACACAGCATCATGGTAAAATAAAGCTATGAATTAAGGAATATCACAAGCTCAGAAGACTCAGGTGCAGGTAACCCAAAAGAAAGCTGTGTGATGGGAACAAGCAGGCTGCAGCATCCTATCGGTAATAGATGGCACGCAAGAAATGATCATCACAATACATATGACCAAAAAAGAGAGATAAGCTTATCATGTAGAAACAGCAAGGAATAATAGGACAGCCAGAGAGATACATACAAAATATTAAAATACCTAGATATGGGAAGGACTACAATACACCGAGTAGATTGTCTATGGAGGAGCAGGAAAGGTTTCATTTAGAAGGAGGCATTTGGGAGAGTTTTGAAGGAAACGAGGAGAGATACAAGCATATTCCATACATGGTAGATAGCTAGTGTAAAGGCGTGGAAATAAGAGATAGAGTTTGTTGTGTGTGAGGAACAGCAACATGGCCAGACTGGATGTAAGACAGAGTGTGGGAAAATGAGTCAGGTATAACAAGGCTGAAACCAGGTGAGGCCAGATGGTGGAGGGCTTTCAAAAAGGAGGATGTGAAATCGAATCCTGTAGGTAGTAGAGAGTCATTGGACTTCAGTGAGTAGGGGAGTGATATGGTCCGGTCTATGCTTTAGGAAAATCACTTTAGCAGCTTTGGGGAGGATGGTTTAGAGTGAGGTGAAACTTGAAGCAAAAAGACCAAATGGGAGGTTATTTCAGTAATCCAGGTGAGAGCAAATGCAGACCTGAATCAGGCTGGTGGTCATGTGAATAGACAGGAAGGGGAAGTATGCAAGAGTTATTGCAGAGGTAGAAAGGACAGGGTCTGGCCACTGACTGGATGTGTGGGGTGAGGGAGAAAGAGGAATTGAGGTGACTAGCAGGAGGGTGGTGCCCTTAGATGTCATGCTCCTTTGCTGTATTTTAAATGAGATTCATTTAAAAAGCTGATGCACAAGGTTTTTGAGGTCAATGCGCCAAGTGGGTTTGACCTGCCCTCAAGCACAAGCAAAACTAGCACTGGGAGTTGGTCAGGAAACATGCTGCCAGGACCCACTAAAACACAAGCTCATTAGTCTCATCTTCTAGGCTAGACCATAAACAAGCTCCTTGAGGGCAGGGATCCCATCCCATGTGTCTCTATATCCCTCCCTAATGCTGGACATATAGTAGGCACTCAACAAATAGGTAACTGATTTAGTAAAGAGCCCAACTCCACAACACAGGGAGACAACATAGCCATGAGGTTTCTCTATGACAACAAAAAACATCTTGGTATCCTAGAGTGGAGAGAGGGGTAGCAAAGAGATTGAGAATGGAGGCAAACACATAGCCACCACCATCTAGACCAGCTAAGGGGTCTTCATGAGGGACTATTATGGAGGCTTAGGAATGGTCATAATTGTCAACCGATGGATCGATTGTGAATGTTAGTTGAGGGGATGGTGGAGTGCTGCAATGGACTGTAGGTGACATGTCAATCTTCTCAGTGACACTGGCCACCTCCAATGAGCCTTGAAAGCATCATTTCTGAAAAGGCAAGGAGGCTCTCATTCACCACCTACGATTTTCTTCACTCTTGTTCCACTCGTTTCTCCACACCCCCAGCCAAGCCATAAACAAAACCAAATGGGGAAATAAGTTTGTCAGAAGGATATTTTTCTCTCTTCTGGATAGCAGCTGCTGTTGCCATGTTGTCATCTTGGTTGCTAGGGTGTATTTTTCTTCTTCCTGGGATGCCATATGATTCGTCAGTGTGCCCCACAATTAAAATAAAAAATGAGCCGAGGAAAATATCAGTTTGTAACAGGCAGATGTTTATAAGAGGGGGGGCAAATTGGGCCAGAGCAGAAAGAAGTGGAAAGAGAAAGAAGAGGATGAAACCCCCTGAGAGCCATGTTTCCTGAAAGAGTTAAGAAAAATAGTATCTGAAGAAAGTCAAGCTAGGAGCCACAGCTTCAAAGGGTTTTGATGAAGTTCTTCATGAGGAGCCATTAAGGCAGCTTGGTAACCCTGGGGAGAAAAGTTATGCTCTGGCATAAAAAAATCTAGTTAAGTGAGAGGTGGCATAAGGGAAGAAGCAAGCAGCCAATTCTCTGAGCACAGAGGGGTCAATAGCAGGGAGCTCTCACCGATCAGCACGGGCTGAGTTTGGCTCAAGCCACTTAATGGCAACCCAGAAGAGGAAGTACATGGCGTGGCAGCTGAAATGCCAGACAACAGACAACTACAGAGGTTAGGCAAAGCTGGGGAAAGGGCAGGAGAAGAGGCTGAGCAACTATAGGGAGCTGTGACGGGACCAAATTACGAGGCAAGACAAGACAGCTGCCACGGAAACTCAGCGCAGAAAAGCACAGGGTGATGCATATTGGAATGAACAATTTCAACTTCTCTCCCACAATGATGGGTTCTGAAATAGTTGTAACCTCTCAGGGAGAAAGATTTAGACATCACCCCAGACAACTTAATGAAGATGGCTGCTCATTCTGTGGCAGAGGTCAAAGAAAAAAAAAATGAGGTGAGTAAGACGTTAGGCAGAGCGGCGGATGAGGAACAGAACTATTATTCAGAGCAACATCTCAGGCTCCTACAGAAATCCCTGAGGGAGCTTTACCCTGTTGTTCAGGTTTGGTCCTGAACTTTCATCTTAAAGAAAACGAGGCCCAAATGGAAAATCAGAAGGAAACGCTATTTGAACAGCAAGCAGCAGGAACCACGTTACCTGAGAGAGGTTGCCTCCGTGGTGGGATCATAAAAAGCTGTTTCCCCCAATCATCTTTTTTCCACTAACCTCACATGTTGCCTGAAATTCTCACCATTAGAGAATCGTTTCTTTGGGTTTCGGCAGGGAGCCTCACCTTTCATTGAAGAGTAATTTTTCATTTTCCCAAAGTCCTGAGGTTGCAGGGAATTGGGGATGGAGTGGGGGTATCGGTAAGTAGGAGTGTCAATAGTAAAAATCCCTGAGTAGAGAAAGGGACATTTTTGCTAGTTGTACTTCCTTCCCCCCTTCTGGAGTGTCAAAAAGCTCTCCCCTCCAAAAGAAAGACTATGGCAGAGAGGATGCCCATAAAGGGCTATGATGGAGGAAGGTGAGGTAGCAGTGGGTCTATGTGGCAGAGAAGTAATATTGGTAGAGGAGGCATGCCATAAGACACACTGGTGGCAGAGGAGCTTATGGTGGAGAGGAAAGTGGGTCAGAAATGCTGTAGTGGGGATAACTAGTTTGGAGTTCTCTAAGCAAAGGCTATGAGATCTATGAATAGATCCTACTGAACCACTAGGGCTAGGACATTCTTGATGGGGATGTCTTCTTTTGCAAAACAAAATACAAATACTCCAGGGAAGGGGTCACACATTAAGGTTACTAAGTCACTCTCATACGAATGCTGGTTATCTGAACAGGTCATTGTCTTCTCCAACATGCAGCTGAGGGCAGGACAATGAGGCAAAGGGAGCTTTTATGGATGGGATAATTTGAGAGCAGAGAATACTGCCTAGAGAGGGCGATATGAACCATTCCATACAAGCAACAACTGGGCTGAGGGAGTGTAGAAAGAGCCCCTGAGGATGATGGTCTCGTCAAGTAATTCAAAAGAACGGATGCGAGCGAGAGCCATGTCCAGCACAGGGGAAAATAGCTCACCAAATTATCCCTGCTTAATTGTACTGAGGAAAAAAATATCTAAATACTGCATGTTCTAATTATACCGACATTATTGGAATTTATCTTCCTAGGCTAGGGGTGACCTTTTCACTCATGAGTGATGAGTGGGGAATGCGAGGCAAGACACCCCCATCAAGTGTGGATAAATTCCAAACCCAGCATTATTATTATTCTATTTATACAGCTCTCCATCTTTAACACTGTCGTTCCATTTCAAATCCACTTGCAGCTGTTCCTGCCGGCCTGGGGTGGGGGAGGACCAAGTGGTGGGAGAAATGAAGGGACTGAGGAAAGGCAAAGATGAAGAATCATAGAATCATAGGATTTTAGAGCTAGAAGATACCTAGAGATCACCTAGTTCCAATCTTGTTTTCTAGAGGAAGAAACAAGAGTCCTAGAACAAGCAAATAACTGGTTAATCGAGTTAGTGGCTAAGGCTGGGTGAGGATGTAAGTCTCCTGATTTCTATTACACCATGAGTTAAGGAAGGAAGGAAGGAAAAAGCATTCATTAAAGACTATATGCAAGACACTGTACTAAGTGCTAGTGACACAAATAGAAAAGCAATGCATTCCTCGCCCTCAAGGAGCTTACATACTAATGAGGCAGACAACCATTTCAGCTGCAAGTCAGACTGAAAGGCCCAATGGGCATTGGGGTTTAGTGGCAAAGCCGGTGGTAATGCATCCTCTTTAGTGTCACTTCCATTGACAAAACCTTCTTTGTTTATGATACTGAATCATTTGACAGTGTGGGTAATGGGTAGAGAAGAAATAGAAGGAGCGGATACAGACCACTTGTAAGAGAAGTCTGATGGTAAATGGAAGGAGAGATACATAAGAGGAAATAAAGGGTGCGGAAGGATCACATGGAGACATTTTTTTAGGACAGCGGAGATGTCTGCAAGTCTGAAGGTAGAGAAGAAAAGAGCAGATGAGAGGAAGAGAAACAAAATATTGAAAGAGGAAGTGGTAAACGAAAAGACTGAGATACTTCATCAGTGAAGAAGGGATAAGCTCACAGAGAGATGGAGGGATTGCTACTGAAGAACAAGGACACCTCTTACTCTCTAACCTTAGGGTCCTCCTTAGAATTATAATCATGAGATTTATGTGATAACCATTTTTATTATAATATCTAAAAGCTTGACTAATGAGATAAGCAGAAAAATTTTTAAAAATTTCTATTTTCTTCCAATTTCCCTGGCCAATCTTAAAAGGAATACTCATGCTGCAGTGAAGAGAGCCCTGGGTTTGGTGTCAGGAGAGATGTTGGTTTGACATTTATTAGGCAAAGTGACCATGGGCAAATCACCCTCTCTGAACCTCAGTTTCCTCATCTGTAAAATGAGGGTCATAATAAAACACGCACTGCCTACCTCACAGGTTTTTTTGGGTTTTTTTGCAAAGATCAAGTAAGATAAGGCAAAGTTCCATGCTTTGCTAACTGCAATGTACTGTGTAAAAGTAAGCTATTATTATAAGATGATGGTAATCATATTTCTTCCCAGGTGCTCACAGCATAGCAAACACTTTCTCATTTTTCTATCCGCTGACTCACAGGGAGAGTGACAGTCAACACACTCCACAGATGGAGAACCCAAGGCTCCGAGTGTTTAAGTCACTTGCCAAAGGCCACACAGAAAGCTGATGGCAGAGACTGGAAATTAATGAACTGGAATCCTCCTGAAGCACAACACCTGTCCCTGAGACAAAAAAGCTCTGTGAGGAGGGGATGAGAGAGGATGCAAGGCTACCCAGAAGAGGGAGCAACTCCCTGACCAGTCAGTCAGCACCTGTCACCTGCAGGAGGAATGGCACGGTGAGGAGCTGGAACTATCTGGCACTTGGATACAGGTGAGCACTCCCTCTGACATTAGAGATCATAATGCATTCACATCGTATCTCAGAGGACTCTTATTCGTGTCCTCGCAGCATGCCAGGGCCCTCTCTTTAGATCTCTGACATTATAATGGAATCCAAGCACCACCTTCGGCACGAGGCCTTTTGTGATGCTCTCAACTGCTGGTGCCTTCCCCTCAAAATCATCTTTCATTTATTTTATAGATAACTATATAGGAACACGTCTCCCCCCAGCTAGATTGTAAGCTTTTTGAGGACAAGGACTGTTTTTGCTTTGTCTTTGTGTCCCCAGTGCCTACCTAGCACAGTAGGGGGATTAGCACACAGTAGGGACTTATTAAAGGCTTGTTGATCGACTACTGAGGGATAGAAATTAATCCTTACTCCTCTTCTCATCATATATCCTTATGCTTCGTGTCCTATATGCTTCTTCATTGGAAATATATCACAGACTACCAACTCATGGTCTTCCTGGGCCTCTCCACAGCTCAATTCTTTGGAGTCTGTGATATTCCATTACTTGCAGCTATAAAGCATGGCTGAAAGGATATCAATGTTAAAGATCCAACCCAATCCAATCCAGTAAGCATTTACAAAGTGTTTGCTATGTGCAGGGACCATGATCAGTGTTGGGTTATGAAGACAAAACAAAATACAGTCTTTGTTCTTAAGGAGCCTATAGCCTACTGAGGTGGTTTGTTTCAGGGAGAAGCTTTTGTTGGGGAAAGGTTATTAAGATATTATCACATCATTTTCTCCTCCAAAGAGCCAAAAGGAACTTAGCAGCCTGACCTAGCTGGGAGGATGGAAATGGGGGGCGGGAAGCAATCATAAAATCACAGGATGCTATCAAGAAAGGACCATAGGGATCATCAATATCACCCCTGTTCTCCATCCTCCCTTCTAGTTTACAAAGAAGAAAACTCAGGCCCACAGAGGAAGGGACTTGGCCAAGAGGGAGGCAGTACATGCTACAGTCTTTGTTACTTTATAATCAGAATGTTAATAGAGCATGGAACGCCCCTGAGAAACTCAGAAAGAAGATATGAATTATAAGAACAAACAAAGGAAAGGGGGAATTAGAGAAAGAAGGAAGACTCACAGGAGGGGGCAAGAACAAGCTGATCTGTACACAGAATCTGAACTGCAAACCTGTCACGATGGAAATCAAACCAGGGAGGTGGGCAGTTTCCTGGCTGTGTCTGGGGTTGGGAATGGAGGGCGGGGGGAGAGGAGAAGAGGTTTGGCACGAACCCTTCTGCAGGTTTTGTTTCCTCTCCTTACCTAATAAAAACATGAAGCGATTCGGTTTCTTTGTGGCCTTCAGCCAGACTCCGGAGATGCTCTCTTAGCTGCCTGATAGGCCCTGGCTACTTTCCCTATGGAGCTATGGGCCTAGGGAAGGGGACCCACAAGGAGGACTGGGCACTTGAGGGGGGTGCCACAAGGTAGAAAAGTGATGTGCGAAAATGCCAAAAACACTGTCAGCTCCCCAGCTTGGCCAGGAGCTGGCTGTGTCTTAATCTCAGAGACTAACGCTTTAATCACACTAAAGCTGCTAGCCACGCTCTTGGCACAGGCTCACTGGTATTGTCATCTAATAGCATTTATGCCAGATGAAGAACTTGGTGCCTCACCATCTGAGACCGCAGCACAGAACAAAGCCAGGCCCGTGTAAAAGATATAACAGCAAGATGCCAACACTACCCTTCAAAAGGGTGGACCATTCTGTGCATCTAATTTCAGACAGAGCAAGATAGTCACTCTGTCCTCGGCCGTTTTCAAAAATACTTAGCACCATAACTTCCAAACACTGGCAGGATCTCACATTGACAATTAGTTGCCTAGTCCTGCAGTAAGAATCATTTTTAGCTTAGGGCAGCTAGGAGGTATAGCGGATGGAGCGCTAGGTCTAGGGTCAGGAAGACCCAAGTGCAAAGCTGCCCTCAGACACTTACTACCTGTGAGGCTCTCCCCAAATTAATCTCTGTTTGCCTCAGTTTCCCCAACTGTAAAATGAGGATAATAACAGCTCCTATCTTTCAGGGTTGTTGTGAGCAACAAATGAGACAATACTTATAAAAAGCCTCATTAGCACAGTGCCTGGCACAAAGAAGGCGCTATATAAATGCTGATTTCCTTTGTTCTCTTCCCTAAGAGCCTGCAGTTCTCCTCAAGCTTAGGTGTCTTGCTATGTTCACTTTGGATGTGAGGAAGGTGTGTACGAAGCCTGAAGCGTAAGCCAAATAAAGCAGCTCAGTTGCGACAGAAGTCCCCATGTAAAGGTTTTTCAAAATCTTATGTGCCTACAGCATATTATCATTTAGGGCTGGCCTGCTTTCTTTCAAGTCCAAGTCCAGGAGTCCTTCATTAATTGGTCAAGACTAGGCCACAGGTATTTACTGAACACCTACTGAGTGCCCACCACTGAGTGCTGTCAGGGCTACAGCAAGAGGAAGAGACCTGATTACTCACAGGCATCTCAGGACAACTGTTCAATAGACCATGTCTACATACTACTTTATGTGTACTGGAGTCAATTAAACAGAGCTAGATTTAGAGGTAGGAAAAGGCAGGTAACCACCCAGGGTGCAACCTATGGGAGAGAGAGAAGCACATTGAGGGACAGTTGAAAGTAGTCCTTTTTATAAATGCACATATTTGAATGCTCTAAAATCCTACTTTTTATGCCTGCAGTTATTTATTTTGTGCTGATGTAGGTTTCTAATTTTACAGAGAAGGCTCCGAGCCTCCGGTGGACGGTGTGAGACACAGAAGAGGAAGAGATTTCAAACCCTGCCCCAGGTGCCCGACTGCCTTGGCCTGTCATCCTGGTTCTGCACACGTGGCACAGCCACCCATCCTTGTTTTTGACGAGCAGAGAAACTGGAGGCACAGAGAAACGATGCTACATTACAGGGTGATGGCAGAGGTGGTGGTTAAATTCACAGACTTTCTGCTTCTGGGGATGCCTCACTGCTCATCTGATCTGGCCCAACTGAAAGCAGTCTCCTTCCTCTGAGTTTCAAGATCTTGCAGGGTACTTCCTACAGGGCTTTCTCCAAATTATCATGTTTCTCTTCTGTATGGTACTGTAAGCTCCAGAGGGCGGGGACAAGGCTTGCAATTTTTTCCGATGCTAATAGGGGCTCTTCTGCAGGAAGGAGCCCTTCATTCCATTAAGCTCTTCTGTGGCTGAGATTGTCTCAGAAGGCCTATGACAAAATTCTCAAGGCACAGGGGTACAGCCTCCATGGGCCACTCATCCCAGCTTCGTCAGGGTGATCACAGAAATCGGGAGCAGTTTATTCCTGAAATCCTTCCCTACATCTGCCAATCTCTTTCACAGAGCATTCCACTTCCTAGGATCCATGCATCTGATGCTTGTTTAAGGAAAATGCCACCCACCAGGAACTGTCAACATTAGCACTAGGTCAGTGGAAATTCTCTGGACGAAGCAGTTAGGGGCACAAGTTGGGGTGGGTCTGTCATTCCTTGGCTGAGTGCCTTCTCTCTTTTCTTGTAACGTTTACTGCTTGGCTACCACATTCTCCCTTCTGGAGCTCTCACGCTAGCAAGGTTCTGCCAATATCGCCTAGGCTGGGCCTCAGCTGCAATCGATCCACCTGCTGCTTGAGTCAAAGGCAGGGATGTGGTGGGACAGGGTGGGAAGGTCTGGAATTAGACTGCTGATCTGATGTGTAGCCAGAGCTGGGGGGCTGAAGGTGAGGGCCCCTGAATGGGTCAGGAGCTATGTCAGCAGGCTCATGCTTTCTAGCTTCAGCTTCTGTTATTCCCTGCTGTGTACTTTATATTTCAGCCAAACAGGACTACTTGGGGTCCTGAAAACATGTTTTAAGTTTTCTTGTCCCTACATTTTGCCTCCTGAAATAACTCCAACTGTTGACAGCCTGACAAAATGCCTCCTTCAAGGCCTGGCTTAAATGCTATTTTCTCCAAGAAGGAAGCATTAGCTTCCTAATTAGCCTCCCTAGTCCACAGAAATAGCTTCCTCATCCACTCTCATGCACTGTTTAATTCATCTTTGCAACTTGTATACAGCAGGTACTCAGTTTGTTGCCTGCTGAATACCAAGAGAAAATGGAACTCTTGCCTCAGCACAAGGCCGTGAATTCAACATTCCATGTTGTGAGGGAACGGATGGCTTTGATAGATGTTGACGATAACGGACAGGGGTGATCTTGCCCTCCAAATTGGTAGTGATGTGACAACCTTCCAAGTATAAAGACACGACTTCAAAAACCATCTTTAAAGGAAGAGAGAAAGCATATGACTTCTGCTGTGCTGGAGGGTCTCAGGAAGATGAGTTTCCAGGAAGTCCCATCCATACTCCTGGGACTCAGGGGTATGTACAGGGGAAAGGAGTTCAACCTTGGACCCATGAAGTCTTCTCAAGAACACAAAGAAAGAACAAATTCCTAAGAATATATGTTTTTTACATGCAAGGTGACAAAGTTTCAGATGACTATGGCAGGAAGCAGCAGGATTTCTGATACTGATCCTTTGGAATTAACAGTCAGAAGATCTGAGTTCTATTTCAGTCTTGGAAAACTGAAAAGACCCAGAGCAACTCTGTTTGGGCTCCTGCCTTCTCCCTTCCTCACAGCCATGGAATAGTGGCTAAAGCTATAGACTTTGGAGTCAGGACTTCCTGGATTCGAAGTCCATCCCAGAGAGTTATTATCCATGAGACCATGGGTAAGCCTTGATTGCCTAATCTATAAAATGGGGACAATTTCATTTTTCTCATTTGTAGAAAAAGGACCATAATAGCATTTGACTGGGGTGCTGTGAGGATCACATGAGACAGTGCAGATAAAGTGCTTCACAAACCTAAAGTTTTAGAGAAACTATGGGCTATTCTCATCAGAGCTCTGGGCGCACTAGAGTTAGGCATTGTGCACTGGGATCCCTTTCTATGGGCAAGAAAATGGAGGCACAGAAAGCTGAAGCTCTCTGCCAAGGTTGCCCAACGAGCTGATGGTGGAGATGCTACCCAACTGTAACAATCATCCGATCCCCCAGGATAAAGTGATCTCTCCCTTACTGGAATGCTCCTCGGATGAGCCTCATTCATTGCTCTGACCACATAAAGCAATATCCCACTTCACACATCGCTCTGAGAAGCAGGGTGCAGCAGGAGAGCTAGACTTGAGTCAGAGACGTCTGGATTTGAATCCTGTCTCTTACACTTACTAGTCACATGACCAAGGGCAAGTGGTTTCAGCCTGCTAAGCTTCAGTTTCCTCCTCTGTAAAATGGGTATAATAATACTTGCACTATAAATATCTTAGGGTTGTTGTGAGAAAAAATGCTTTAAGTGCTAAATAAATGTGAGCTTTTATTGTTAATAATAAAGTCCCTCTTAATTACAATAAAACCCTGCAAGAACTTTGTGAAATGCCACTGCAAAAGTTGTTTGATTGTGATTATTTACTGATGGCATTTGCCCCTATGGAAGTAGCCGATCCTAGCAATATTATTTCACCAAATGCTGTGTTTTTTTTGAACCACTTAATAATGATAATTAATTTTAGGGGCAACTAGGTGGTACAGAAAAGATAGAGCGCTAGGCCTGGAGTCAGGAGGACCTGAGTAAAAATCGGACCTCAGATACTTACTAGCTGCATGATCTTGGGCAAGTCACTTAATCCCTGTTTTGCCTCAGTTTCCTCAATGGGTAAAAAACAACTCTCACAGGGTTGTTGTGAAGGCTGAATGAGATAACTGTAAAGTGTTGAGCACAGTGCCTGGCACACAGTAAGCACTATATTAGCTTACGTTAGCTCTCATCATTATATTGTGTTAGCAGGGTGGGGCATTTCTGCAGTACTCTGTGGCACTCTACTTGCCCAGGAAGCTCTCTGAGGGTAGGTACCCTATCTTATTCTTCACTGTATCTTCCACAGCACCTGGCATAGTGTCTGAGCATTCAATAGATATTTGTTGAATGGATGGGGTTGCTCTTCAAAGCTCAAGGTTGCGGCCTGTGGCCTGGTTACAGACATCACTGGAGCTGATAGTGCTCAGAATATTCCCTCCATAACCTCACTGTGAGAAGCCTGGAGACCCGTCACTTCCGACAGGCCCAGCCATGTAGCAGGAAGGATGATTCAGCACTCATGTGCTACACAGAGCAAAGCAGGAGAGGGAAGCCCAGGGAAAGGAGCTGGTCCCATCACTACTATTAATAATACTTAACAGGAGGCCTGGGAACTTTCTGGCCTGTATCATCAGCATATCACAGACATATCCAAGGGTCCCCTCTGAGGAAGGAATTCCCCTGACCACATTTAGAGCTGTTAAAAATGCTCATTTCCTTGTTAAAAAATTCACCTTTCATCATTGCCAAGAAGCATTTACCAATGAAAATGAGTCTGCTGCAGTTTCTAAAAAGGCCAGGGGGATTCCCTTGTCAGCAGCAAGGAGGCAGAATGGCTGGGAGAGGTTGGCAAATGAGACAATGGTACAGATAAATTTACTCCAGCCTTGGATTGTTGGAGGAGTACTCCTAAGAAACCCAATGGGCCGCCTCACCCTTTACTCTATCCTCACTGGGCAGCCTTCGTGGGCCATGGAGGGGCGGGGGTGTCACGTGCAATTCCTTGTTGCTTCCAACTGCCATGCAGATGACGAAAGGCAGCCCCCAGAGCTGCCTACCAACTCTAGGTGAAAGGGATGGCTGGGAGGCCTGCCAATCAGCGGTACAGAGCTGCATTTGTATTGTAGAGGGCTGTCCCACTAATGAGTCCAGTGCTCCTTTCTGACAACAAACTAATAAGCTACCCATCCAGGTGGGCACTGTTGACAAAAGGAAAAGGGGAAGTCTGTCCCGACTGGGCCGTGCAGCCATGTAATACATCAGGAACAAAGATAAGCAGACAAAAGCCCGTTTCCCAGAAGCCATGTGCATCTATGCAGAACCTCTACTGGGGGTACAATAGAACATCCTTCATTTAGGAGAGAGAGAGAGAGAGGGAGAGAGCAAGAGGAGACAAAGAGACAGAGAGAGAAGAAAGGTGAGAAGAGACAGAAAGGAAAGAGAGGGAAAAGAGAAGAGAGAAAGAGAAAGAAAAGAGAGGAAAAAGAAAGAGGAGAAAGGAAGGAGGGAGGGAGGGAGGGGGAAGGGGTAGAGAGAGAAAGAGAGAAATACAGAGAGGGAGGGATCAAGAGGAGACAGGAGAGAAGAAAGATGAGAAAGGAAAGGCAGAGAAAAGAGGGAAGAGACATGAGCAGAGAAGCAGACATACAGAGAGACAGAGACAGAAAGACAGAGAGATGAGCAGAGACACAGAGAGAGAGAAAGAGAGTCGGAGAGACATTGTTAGGCAGGGGAGGGAGTCATGAAGGGAAAGACACTGAAGATGACAAGGCGGAGCTGCAGCGCTGGAGACGACCTTGGGAAAGGCGGCCGATTTTCTGTTGAAGGATGCACCTGCCGTTCACAGGAACCGGTCCGCGTGCCTGCAGCAACTCTCCTGAGGGCCCCTGAAGTCGCTGTAAAATTCTTCTCTCCCCTCTTCACCTAAGCCCTGTTTATAGACTCCACAGACTGCAAATGAGTTGAGTTAATCAAAGGCAGCCAACTAAGCTTACGTGCAGGATGGCAGGGGAAGCTGTGGCCCAGATAATCCCCCCCAGTCAGAGGGTCCTAGGATGTCATAACTCGAAGACAGTTTAGGGGTCATCTGGTCCAACCCACCCAGTTTAGAGAATGGAAATGAGACCCAGAGAGGGAAGTGATTTATGCAAAACTGAATGAATGGGGGGCCAGCGCTAGAACCTAGCCCCCTAAGCAACTGGCAATCCAAGGTCGTTTCCATTGTACCAGATTCTATCTGGTTTGGGGATATACGACAGCACTGTTTTAGAGCAAGCCCGAAACACCTATGTTCTGCAATGGCTATTAAAATAAGTTAGCACACAAGGTGTCTGCTGGAGGTTAGAAAAGCTTGACCCAGAATCACAGGAGACAGGTGAGAAACCACTCTGAGGTTAATATTTTTCTGTGTACGTGCACATATGAATATGTGAGAATTGAATTGTAAAAACTCATCTCCTCTAGAAGTACATAACAGGATGTCCATGACAAAGGACAGAATGAGGTAACTTTCATTATGATGGGTATTCTCCACCCCTATTCCTAAAACTCCTTTTGGGTTAAGAGCCAGCCCAAACCCATACCGCTGGGACAAGAGGGATGTAAAGGATGCATCTCCTCTGTCCTGTCTTCTACTCACCAGAAAATGAGCCTCATGATATAGAGGAAAAAGCACCGAGTTAGGGGAATTGGATGACCTAGGGTCAACTACCAGTTTTGTTACTTACTACTAGTATGACCCTACACTAGTCAATTCTTCTTAGTAGGCTTCAGTTTTCCCTTCTGCAAAATGAAGGCATTGGACTAGATAATCTCCAAAGTCCCTCACGCCTCAGATGTTTTTGGATTCTACATCCTGTTCCTACAGTCTGGGCCAGGGCTTATCTAGACTTACTCAGGAAGTTTTGCTTTGGGTCTGACCATACCAATACAATTGGATTCAAAAGTCTGGATGCTGTGGAACCACCCACTTCACGTGGATGACTTTTCACAATGAATGACTTTTTCCAGGGGCTACTATGTGTCCAGACCCATACCTCTTGCTTCACTTGAAGTCTCTAGTTTGGTCTTCAAAGAACTTGGAGAAAAATTGGTTTTCATTGTCTAAAACCTCTTTCATTGTCCTAATGTGGTGATTCCTCCAAGAGGGCCACAGAGGACCCACCGGTGCCACACTGTCTTAAATCCCAAGGGGAGATGTGCAAAAGGGTGAAAATATCTGTTGGATCTTAGTGAGATGCTAGTAACATGGAAAAAGGAGACAAGTCATGTCCCTGTGCCATATGCTAGCAACTATTCAAAAGTTTCCTTTCAGAGCATGTGTGGAGATCCCTCCATGCCCTGGGGAGGTCCCTGGGCTGGGAGGCTAGTGAGCTGAAAATCATTTGAAACTTAATGACACCTTCAAGGTCAGGCAGGGTCAGCCTGTTGAGTGGCAGGGAGGCTTTGCCTCTTGCTGATTTGACACCCATATTAATGGCTCCCTTGAGTCCAATGGCAAGGTGAAAGGGCCAGCACACATTGGCATTCAGAGCAGGGGTCTAACCTGCTGAGGCAGGGAAAACAAAGATACGTGCAGGCAATGTACACTTATCAACCAATAAGTATCACCCTCTAGCAGGTGATTGGTGACTCCACTTAATAGCATCTGAGTGTAGGAAAGAGGCTGGGAAAGAGAGGAAACAAGGCATTTAGCACTACACGTTTAGAAGAGGATGATTAAAACAGATTCCAGCCCCTTCTCTAAATTTATTGATTCAGCTGTGCAATGTGTATGACGCTGCGGGTCATCAGTGAAATGTAGGACCACACACACACACACACACACACACACACACACACACAGATTACTTATATGGCAAGAGCCAAGGATGACCCATCTGTGTGCTCCACTGGTACATATGCAGTGTGAAAAGAACTGGAGGAAGGCCCTGAGCATATTGGATAGAAAACTTGTCCTGAATTAAGCGAGGACATGGAGGAGAGTTGAACGGGCATGGATGGATTGCAATCTGTGGCACTGGAGGGAACAAACATATTCAGACCATAGATCTACTGGGGTAAAAAATGCTGGGCCTGAACTCTGGAATTACAAAAGGACATCATTCCACCTCTGTATCTTTGGTCCTGCATTTCGCTCTGTCTGGAATGGCCTTCCCTTTCTTCTCTCCCATCCAGGTTTATCCAAATTTACCCTTGCTTCAAGGCTGATTCCTTTCATGATCATTCTAGCCCCCAAAGATCTCCTTATCAATTGTGCATAAGGCCATTCAGGGATTTAGAAGGAGGTAGGGATGATCCCTGACCTTGAGAGAGTCAAAGGATCACAGGAGTTAAAGGAAGAAGACACCTTAGGAAATATTTAGTCTAACTTCCTCATTTTACAGATGAGGAAACTGAAGATGAATTTTACTGGGAGTAGGGAGGAAGGGTTAGTGACAATTCAATTTGAGAAATAATTATTCACCGCTTCTACTTTGTGCGAGGCATTGTGCTAGATCAGGCCCTCTAGGTCCTCAAGTGCAGCCTTTTCACTGAATCCAAAGGGCCTCACTTGAAGACCGAGAGGCCACAGGTTCCCCACCCCTATGCTAGATGAAGGAGTTAAGAAGATAAAAATTAATTTATCCTGCCCTCAGGAAGCTTTTGTTCTACTACTGGAGAGGGGGGAGTGGGGAGACAGGACAAACACACAGAGATAAGTATGGTGTAAAGGGAAAATTAGGAGGAAGAAAGTACTAATCATGAGGGGTAGGGGATGGGAGGATCAGAGAAGGCTTCTCATAGGACAGAGCACCTGACTGTAGCCTTGAAGAAAGACAAGGTTTCTGAGTGGTAGAGACGAGGAGGAGATAGAAGAATGAGGGGTGAGATACATACACAAGGGTGAGAAGATAGAAGGTTGTGTTTGGGAAAAAGCTAGTAGGTTAGTTTGGCTCGGATGTAGAGAGAAGCAAGAAATAAGGCTGGAAGGTGAAGCACTGCACGGGTCCTTTAAATGTGTGGTGCCTTCAAATGCGAGGCTAAGTTTGTATTTTATCCTATGGACAACAGGTTTTGGCAGCTAGGTGGCATGGTGGATAGAGCTCCTGGCCTGGAGTAAGGAAGCTTTACCTTTCTGAGTTCAAATCTGGCCTCAGACACTTGCTAGCTACGTGCCCCCGGCAACTCACTTATCCTTGTTTGCCTCAGTTTCCTCATCTGTAAAATGAGGAGAGAAGGAAAGGCAAACCACTTTTAGTATCTTTGCCAAGAAAACCCCAAATGGGGTCATGAGCAGTTGGACATAACCGAACAACAACTAAGGTTTTTGAGAAGAGGAATGACAATCAGACTTGTGCCTTAGAAAAATTATTTTGGTAGTTGTGAGGAAGGTGGATTAGAGAAGGGACCGAGTAGGAGCAGGGAAACTAATGAGAAGGCTATTACTATAGTCCAGGTAAGAGGTGATATGGGCCCTACACAAAGGTAGTGGCTATGTGAGGACAGAGGTGAGAGATGCTGTAAGGACAGAATTGACAAGACTTTGTAGGTAACTGGACATGGTATGTCAAGGCGGAGAGTCAAGGATGAGCCTCAGGCTAAGAATCTGGGTGACTGGGAGGATGGTGGTATCTTTAATAGAAATAGAGAAGACTGGAGGAGGGTCAGGAGAAAATAAAGGCTTTCCTATGGTCACATGGGTAGTAAGTAGTAGGAACCCGGATTTGAATCCAGCCCAGGCCTGATTCTATTGTCATATAGTCTGCTGTTGCATATGCATGAGGCTTGCCTTCCCAAGCACATTGTAAACTCCAGAAGGGCATTAGGCACTTGGTAAATTTTGGATGAATGCTTGTTGGGTGGCTGAAACAATGGGAATATTCTATATCTTCCAAAGTGCTGAAAAACACCATATAGCCTGGCTATGCCCAGCACTGAAATTAAAAACTAGCTAATATCATGAAAGTAGGGACTAAGTGGGCTTCTCCTAGCTTACAAGCACATATCTTGGAGAACAACCATGTTCTCCCACCAAGCAGAGGCAATGTGGTATAGTGGTAAGAATGCTGGTATTAAAGCCACAATAACTGAGTTCAAATCCCACCTCTATCTCACACTTAGTAGCTGTGTAACCACAGGTCACACTTTACCTTACTGACCTTAATTTCCTCATCTGTATAATGGGAATGATAACACACTATCACAGGGTTGATGCGAATAAAGTACTTTGTAAAACTTAAAGGGTTCTGAATGCAAGTCATTATTATCCCTTCAAAGCCCAATCCATCGTCCATGTTGGGGGGAAATGGCTAAAATGAGATTGTTGCTGCTGATACTACTAACAATGATACATTTCCCTTGGCATTACTACCAGAGACAGAATACTGTTGAACAGTTCTGGCTTAAGATAGCATTGCTTATGTTAGTATGACTCAGGGTGGTCACTAGGTACTGGTTCCTAGCTACCTTTTAAAGAAAAGAGGCAAATTCATCTTGTCAGTGCAATGACTCATTTTCAGAGATGCTCTGAGGATGATTAAGGCTGTGAACCCCAACACCAGTCTGACAGCTTCTCCCAGCTCTAGTGCATTCCCTTCCCCCCCCCCGGCTGTGGTCGCCCAGGTGAGCTCGGTGTCGTCTCTAGGTGGAAAGCTTGGGTGTGATTGCTGTACATTCGCCAAGCTTCTCCCAACCAGAAGTGGATGCACTTCACAGAGAGCAGAACGCTTTCTATATATAGCCAGCAGAGTACTTGTGGATGCTTGTGGATCAGAAGGTGCAATGTGACTGTCTGCCTGTCTGTCAGAGGCGGCTGGCTGCCTCCGAGTGCACTGCGGGCTGAAAGGTGCATTATGCTGTTCTTGTGGTAAAAATATCTTGGTGAATGACATAGAATTTTAGAGAGTTAAATCTCTCTTCAGTCACTCCAGTGCGAAGGAAAGGGGAAGACAAGCTTCACTTACAGCTCTGTCTTTTATCTATCCTGCTGACTAGAAAATGGAAGAGCTTAACATGGAGTGAGGATGGGAGCCTCTGACATCTCATCTGAGCTAAGACGGGCCAAAAAGTCCTCCTTATTCCAAAGTTTAGATCAGAGTACATGAACTTTCCTCTCTTGTGCTAAATCCAGAGATACCAAGCACGAGGAAATTGTAAACTTGATGTAGCCTCATCACACAATCTCTATCACCCATTCCCAATCTAAAGCCTTTACAGGTGGCTGTGAGCGTAGGAAGGCTGAAGACACAGAGATGCTCTGGTGCTATAGGATCTATTTCTTTTCTTGCTCCTTCTTCATCCACTACCATCCTCCTTAAATGGTTCATCCTGCCATTGAGGTGACCCTGAGGCTTTGGAGTCTATGCTGGTAGAACACAATTTCTGGCACCTCCTAAGGGAGCTGGAAGGGCTTCAAGCCCCAGCCTGGTGATGCACTGTGTCTGCAATCTAAGGACCAGCCAAGTTAAGGTAGGACAGAATCCACGATGCATTGGCCACCAAATAAACTGGTTTTATTGTTTGTTTGTTTTTTTGCCAAAACTTACAAAAAGAGGCAGCTAGTTGGCTCAGTGGATAGAGTGTTGGACCTGGAGTCAGGAAGACCTGAGTTCAAATTCGGCCTCAGACACTTATTAGCTGTGTGACCCTGGGTAAGTCCCTTAACCTCTGTTTGCCTTAATCCACTGGAGAAGGAAATGGCAGAGCACTCCAGTATCTTTGCCAAGAAAACCCGATGGACAGTATGGCACTACAGGTCCACGAAGAGTCAGATACAACTGAACGACTGAACAACTTAGAAAGATTGCCTATCAAGGTTTAAAAGCATTGCAAAGTGCATTGGGGAAAGAGGACCCACACTGACAAGATCATAGCTCCTTTGGTACTGAAGTGTTAAAATTCTTACTTATAACCTAATTCCTATGAGTCCTATATTAATTTCTTTCAATCCCTAGGCCTGTAGTATATATGTTGCTTGGCTGAATTAAAAGCAGCTTGGCCCATCAACTATGGTTATGCCATTTCTGATGAGAACAGGATTTAAAATACAAACTCAAGTTTGGAATTTCTTCACCAGTTTTACTGTCTAACACCACCTTCCTTTAGCTTTTATGTATGATTAATTAGAAGGGAGCATCCGTGATATTTTTGAGACTGTGAGCAAGTCACTTCTCCTCTCCGAGGCAGAATTTCCTCAACTGTAAAATGGGAGTACTCATATATTACTGACCTCACAGGGTCGTGACGAAAGTGTTTTGTAAATTTTAACATTCTCGAGAAAGGTGAGTTGTTTCTATTTTGTGGAATTCTAAATACGATCCCACATCACCAGGCAAAGAGACTGGACTATGTTACCACTACTGTTTTTGTCATCTAACTTCGGCTGTGTATATGTTTATGGTTTCTAAATCCTGAGCCAAATAAATTAGGGCTTGCACTCTCAACTGTGAATTGCAGCTTCTTCCTTGGTTTTGAGTGTGAGGAAGATTCGCCATGTTACTGCTTCTTTCTGATCTTGTTCCTTGCTGTTCCCATCTTGCCTCTTCCCAATTCTTCTGCCATCTTTGTACCTACTATTTCACAACCCCTTTTTGCTTCTGTATCATCTGTAAACTGCCTCCTTTTTAAATCTTTGGCTGTGTTGAAAATCTGATCATGAAAGGGAATTTTCTTTTTTCTTTTTTAATTAGTACTTGGTAATATAACCAAGCTGTGAGTTTATGGCTTTGTAGATCTTGTATTTTTGACACTAATTACTCACAAAGGCTTTTTAAGCTGCATTTCAACTTTGCAACTGCCATGCCTGTAATTAAGCAAGAGAGTAAGCAGTAGCAAATTTCACATTCCAAAAAGAGGCTCCCTCCCATTCATGCTCTCTATCACACACAGCTCTCTGATCAGTCATCGGAAACTCCCAACTGTAGTGAGGATGTTCCCTCGGTCGCCTGGTTCCAAGTCAAAGAATCTTAGATCTGGAGACATGGGTTGGGTCTAAAAGACTACCTAATATTATAATACTTTGTTATCTGTATCCCAAAGTAACGATAATCCAGACTTCGCCTGAATGTCCTGAGAAACGGGATACTCAACCCTTTGTGAGGTGTCTCATTACACAGAAAATTCTGGTATTGAGTTAAAATCTGCTTCTCTCTACCTTCAGTCCAATGGCATTAGCTTTGCTTCCTGAAGTCTGCTTGCCTTTTTTCATGGTAATCCTTGATCTATTTTCTTTTGTTTTGTTTTGTTTTTCAGTGAGGCAATTAGGGTTAAGTGACTTGCCCAGGGTCACACAGCTACTAAGTGTCAAGTGGTTGGTCTGAGGCTGGATTTGAACTCAGGTCCTCCTGACTTCAGGCCCCGTGCTCTATCCACCAGCTAACTGCCCCTCCTTGATCTATCTCAAGACAGTTATCACATGCCTCCTCAGTCTTTTCCAGCTTCTTCAATTTTGATTAGAATACGATCATTTTCAGACAATCTTGGACACTTTTGTTGGCCAAATCCCCTCTTACAATAGTTCTTCCTTTTTATGTTCCTGGGGTATGATTTTTTTTTCCTTTTACTTATTTGCTCACAACTTAAACATTTCCTTTGATCAGCCCTTAACTGCTTTGATGGATGGACTGGTCTCTTCTGGAGGCCCAGTTGAGAATATGTACTCAGTGATCTCAGGTATGCTGACCCAAGCCACTGAGAGTGGACCACAGTGTATATGATAAGATGATTTATAAATTGGCCACCATGAAGCTGATGTATGAAGATTGAGAGGGTGAGCAGGCTAAGTGCAAAGTGATAAAAGATACTGAGTTTAAGTCCTCAGAGTCTTCAGTAATATCATTTTCCACGATGAGGTCTAGATATGATGGAATATGGCAGAATAAGGCCCTGACGCATTTGAGTACAGATATGATTAGTTTGCTGGTCTCTGATTATGTTAAGGTCTTCCTTGTAATACAATTTGTTAGTCACACTTTAATGTTCTTTATTGCAATTCTATTTTAAGATGTACTTTTAAAACACCATCTCATTGCCAAAAGTGCATCATTTCTATCAGAAGTTCTTGGCTAATACAAAGGAATGGAGATAGGCAAAGAAGAAATTGTGCCCGACTCATTTCTTCAATGACAAATCTTGCCTCAACTTTGTATTTCTTAGAGAAAAAAAATCAAGGAAATAAGATTTTATGAGAAAAAGCCATGTTTGCATAACATTTGAGATGGCCAAGTTATTTATCTAAAAAGACGTCTTTCAAAAACCATAGAGCAGGCTATGTCAATGCCAAAGTGTCCTAAGAGTCACCACCAATATTCAGTGTAGTCAAAGTCCTCCATTATGGCTCTCTGCCGCTAAGCTCCTACCCATTTCTTAGTTCTTCAGCAATAGGACCAAAACCGAAGGTGCTCTTTTGTGTAAAAATGGGTAATGGACAAGTTTGATTCTTTCTAAAAGGTTTGAGTGTGCCCATTAAGCTACAGAGTGAAGCCTTGGGATAGCAGCAAGGTGATCCTGGCTGCTGTAATATTCATGCAAATAAGAACAATTTCACTATGATTAAAAAGGCAATTAACTAGGGAAAAATGCCAGCAATTTCAAGCACATCCCAAACCAGTATCATTGAGATTCCCATTCTTCAATGAATTGCACTGGAGCTATCCAGTGGCAACAACCAGGATGAGCCATCCCCCAATTGGAAGCAGATACTAAGAGAGAACCCCTACCCCCATCAGGAGGTAGATATCCTTAAGATATTTTTGATTACTATTCTACACTGTTTTCATTTCTCCTCATGACTACTAAGAAAAAAGCAAGGAAGGACAAAACAGAGCAAATAACTATTCACCAGACTCTTAAAAGTGTCAGAATACCGACTCATGTTCAGCTTGCCCTATAGATAGAGCTTTGATGGGAAATCTAACATAATGGCTCCTCTTCCATAATGAGATTTAATAATAGTTGTGATTCAGTGGAAAGGGTGCTGAAGACCTAGGGTGAGATTCCAGAAATGTCATTCACAAGCTACATGATTTTAAGCAGTTCATTTCATCCTTCTGAGACCTGATTTCTTTACCCTGAAAATGAGTATGATATATCAAAGGGCTCTTGTGAGGATCAAATGAGGCAGTATGTGTGAACACATTTCACAAACTATAAAGTGCCAGACAACTCTATGACACCATCAATCTCACCTCCTCCAATGGTGGGAGGGTCTCTTCCAAGACAATTGTCTGACCAATGTCAGCAGGGGACAATCCAAATTAGATCATGGATTAAATGGCACAATGTGCCATAATTCTAAGAAGACATTTATCCACATTTACTTTCTTTATATATGAGGACCACAAGACTTTTCATCCCCTTGTTTGAATATCTTATAAAACAATTCCTCGATGCTTCCAAAGTTGTGTCACCTCCTGAATCAATTTGCTTTGCTGTGTATTTGGTCTGGTCCAACTACTCTCACTTCATGTTAAGTTCCCTTTCAAATTCCTCATGCAGCATATCAGGGACTCAGTAAGGTATTAGGATCCAAAGCGATGGTTGTTTGTTACTGAGGATGAATATGGATTACTACAGAAATACTCATAAATTGGTTTCATTTTCTGTTTCTTCTCCTGCCAACTTCATCCAGAAATATTTTTGGTAGGAAGTGGCTCAGTTGGATTTTCTACCATATTTTATAGACTTGTTTTCATTTCTACTGGTTACCTGGTTTTATAAGGTGATGCTGTCATCTTCCTTTGTGATTTTTTTTTTTAAATGAGATTTTGGAACAAGAATTCTAGTGGTAGGACAATAAGGCGAAGGATTCATTGTAGAAGACAGTATAGGGTTGAGATGGTTGACTATTGGGTTGATGTTGGTGGGGGTCAATGTTCCCTTGGCTACTATGTCTCTACTTGGCAAGGAGATCGACTATCTGCTGATTAAAGTAGTTTCAGAGCTCTTTTGGTCGCCCTGTTGTGGTAACTGCTCTTTTTTTTTTTTAAATCAATTAGGCTTCTGCAGGAAATGGTAAAAATTAAGTTCAGTATATGATTACTTATTTTAAAAAATAAGAATGAAGTTACCGCAAATGTTTGCAGTATCTTTTCATTTATATCCTTTTCTCTAATTTGATGCTAATTTTGAGCTTAGGTTCACAAATTTAGAGGTAGGAGGAACCCTAGGGATCACCCAAACCCTTAATTTTATGGATAAGGAAATAAAGACCCAGTGAGGAAAAGTAACCTGGCCAAAGTTACACTTGTTGATTGTTAATGTTAAGCAAGTTCACCCAAGATTTTCCACTGTCATGGGGAATGTCCTACAAAGAGTTTAAATGGAATGGGGATTTCTTATAGATTGTGGAATACTGTGGATACAACCCCTGGTTATTCTTCTCTCTCTTGGTTTTCCTGACAGTCCTCTCTCCTGGCTTGCCTCCTACCTGTCTGACTATTCGTTCTTATTGGCTCATCATCCATATTACATTTCCCGACCAGGGGTATTTCCCATGTTTCTGTCATTGGTGCTGTTATTTTCTCTCTTTATAGCCTCTCTCTCTCTGAAACAACATCAGCTTCCATGGGTTTAACCATCATCCGTAGGCAAAGGACTCCCAGATTTATATGTCTAATGTGTCCCCCGAGCTTCAGTCCCACATCACCAACTGCCTCCTAGACATTTCAAAACGGATATCTCACTGACATCTTGGACTGAATATGTCCAAAACTGAACTGTTATCATCCCCCCCAAGACCCCTCCTCTTCTAAACTTTCTGATTTCTCTCAAATGCACATTATCTTTCTAGTCCCCTAGGTCCATTACCTGGGCATTATCCCAGACTCCTCACTCCACATATACAATCATTTGCCAAATCTTATCACTTCTACCTCCACAATATGTCTTGCGTCTGACCCCTTCTCTCCACTCGTGGAGAGACCACTTCAGTTCAGGCCCTCAGCACCTCTTACCTAAATTATCACACCATTTTCCTCACTGGTTTCCCTATGTCAAGTCTCTTATTGCTCTAGTCCATCCTACACACTGCTGACAGTAATTTTCCTTAAGCGCAGATCTGAACGTGTGAAGCCCCTCGGTGGTTTTGCATTGCTTCTAGAATAAAATGTAGACACCTCTGCTTGGCTTTTAAAACACTTCAGAACCTGGCCCCAACCTAGCTTAAACATTATCCTCCCTCCTGCAATATGTGATCCAGCCAAACTGCCCTTCTCTCTGTTCCCTGCTCATTATACACCTTTTCTTATCTATGTGCCATTGCCCAGTGTCCACCATGCTCGGACTGCCCTCCCCCTTTAGTGCCAACTCAGAGAGCTCATCTCTTCCTTTTGTCCACAGTTCAAGGTCTATCATCTACACAAAGTCTTGTTTGATGCCCTCCACCCCATTGCTAGTTCCTTCCTTTCTAAAGTACCTTGTATTTAACTACTTTGCATACATTTATGCTATAGAAGTGTATATTTTGTATGTACTTTCTGTCTCTTCCCTTAGAATATAAGCTCACTGCCAGTAGGAATTTTTTCATTCTTTGTACTTGAACCTCCCATACCTGGTGTAGTGCCTAGCACAGAGTAGGTATTTAACACACACTTGCTGACTGACCAGTATATGATCCCAGGACCTTATAAGTGCTATGTAAATGCTAGCTATTATTAAATAGGCATGGTATATGTCTAATAATGAATTATGCTCTTTAGCAAATGCAAGAAGTGGCATAAAGGGATCATAAAGAAAGAAGACTTAGGGTTCCAGTCATGTGGCATGTGTTGAGAATGAAGGATAAGAGACAGGAAGCTTTCAGGATATCATGGTATCAGCAAATGTAAACAACAATGACAAATTAGAGGAATACCTCTGGTATGTTGAGTGGACCTTATGATGAGGATCAATGGCAGAAGATGAACCAGAATTATATAGGAGGAGAAGGCATGGATAGGAAGCAATCTGTACAGATAGAAGGAATATACACATTAAAGACATCACAGCTTAACTGAAGTAAAGAAGAGGGCAGCTGAACATCAAACTTCTAAATGATGAATAATTGATGGAGAAAGTGCACTTAAGGAAGTCCTTCCATGACAAGAATCAAAGATCACTCCCATATCATAATTCTAAGAAACAAATCGTGGTAACAGTGTTGGGACGTGTGAAAATCAGCAAAGTTGGACTGATTGGATACATTGAGAACTTTCACTTTCTTCTAGGCAGGAATGCACCCAAGAAGCAATGTGGTCTGGTGAGGAAAAGAGTTGGAATGGGATCAGGAATGGGATCAGGAGCCTTTGGTGTGAATCCTGCCTTCTACACACAACAGCTCTGATACTGATCACGGATCAAGTCTCACCGAGCTTCGGTTTTCTCCTACCTCATAGGGTTGTTGTGAGGCAATAACTTCGGAAACACTTTACAAGTATGTTTTTAAGGTACCTCTCATGAACCTACCTCTTCTGAAGACAAAGTATGAACCAAAGTCTGAAACCTTTGGTAGGCTCTGTGCTACATCAAGCAAAATTGAATCTCCCTCTGAATTCCTAGGGAGCTGCAAAGCACGACACTGGCTAGAACTAGCGTCCCACAGAACCTGTCTATCAACATTCAGGAAGGCTGATCCTGCCGCAGCAGATCCAGCCCACACCAAGTTGCTGAATAACGATAGCCCATGGCATGGAGCTGGCCAGAAATGGGAGGTCACCGTACAGGACAGGGAGTTTCCTGTCTTTGGGGATTAAGCAGAAGCTCAGTGGCCGCTTGTCAGAGATTGGTTATTGCAGAAGCAAGTCTGTCCTTCTGTCCTTCTGTAAAGGAGGTTGGATCTGGCAACCTCTGAGGCCCTTCCAGTTCTGAGATGCTATGTTTCGTGAGTGCTTTGGAGGGGAGGTGTGAGGCACCCCAAATCAAAGAGTTTCCCAAGAACAAAAGGGCACACAACTTTCTCATAACCTGAATGAATAAAAGTTCTCAGAATCTCTTGGAGAACAGTTACTACATAAGGGCCTAAATCATTTAAAAAACTTAAGCAAATCTCACTCTAAGCCTTAAAGAGACAACTGTCAGAAATTGCAAATTGTATGTGGTCCTACATTCTCCAGCCTTGTTTCTCCTTTCCCTCATCCTCTCTCCCCCCCGCTTAATGCAACCAATACAACAAAAGCTGAAAGGGGGAGGAAATGTTCTCTTTGCAAAAATACTCCAGTCTGATGCAATTTGTATCTGCAAAATGTGTTAAGTGCGTTTTCCATTTCATCAGCACCCCACACCTGTATGAATCTGCTATTCACTTCCAGTGCCATTTCATGAGACTTGAATAATATTATGGGATTTTCCTCATCTTGCAATAGGAGATTTCATGTCCTGCTGATAGCACTGTATTTTCATTGACCATATTCATTTAAAAAGGAAATTTCAAAACATATTCTGCACTTGATTTGCTCCTTGGCCCTTAGAATGGAATACAAATAATCCCCTCACATCTGGCATGTATCTTTCTGTGATTTTATTTTGGAAATGACTTTTAAAGGACTTTAATGGTTCATATCTCTACTAGGAAGAATAATTTCCCCCTTCTCTGTCAGAAGCATTTGAAAATAACATTTCATTTTGAACTAAATTTGTCTTTTCCCATTTCCTAGGTACTGATTTTCAATCATGGGTACATCCAAATATGGTGGACATTAGCATAGGTTGTTGTGTTTACATCACGGCAGAGTAAAACTACCACTGTGGTGGCTGCGAAGACAAGACCCTTGGCTATCTATCTATGGCCTTGTTTTGAGTAGATCCTGTAGAAAGAGTGCTTTCTGATTCAATTCAACTCACTTCAAGTTAACAAGTATTTATTAAATGCCCATCATGTGCAAAGCACTGTGCTGGATGGCAGGAGGTGGAGGATGGGTGAATAAGATACAATCCCTGACCTTAGGGAGCTCATGGTACTCTCCAGGATATTGGGGAGAATAAGGCAGATCCAAGCTAAACAATGAAAGAACACAGCAAAATATCAAAAATGCCTGGGCTCAGGCAGCTTGGAATCACTTCAAATCAAGCCACATGAACCAGTGCTAACTGAGTGCCTACTATGTATTTATGCTTCCGCACAGTGCCACAGGCTGCTTAAAGCTTTGGGCTACACATGTTTTTGCTTATTTTTAGCTTCTGTTTTCATGTTTTCTGGCAGGATTTGAAGGACAGAAGGCCCCCAACAAAGTAAGATCGCGTCATTTCATGAGACCCAAGGCTAAGAATATTGAAATCAAATGGATTTTTCAGTTCATGTAAATTCCCCTATTGCAGAATGAATACACTCAGACTGGGGCAGCTAAGTGAGAGAAGACGAACAGGGAAAGAGAGAAGCTTGAATAGTGGATACACCAAGGTGGGGAAGGAGTCTTGAGTGGTTCCAGGGCAAACCTCAGAGGAAACATTATTCTGTCCATTTGGAGGTCAGGCAGCCTGACTGGAGGCATAACTGGATAATGGTTTATATGAAAAAAACAAAACAAAACAGAGCCTGGGAGTTTGGTGGGTAACAAGTTCAACATGAATAAAGAATATTGCATGTCATTCAAAAACGATAATGTAACTTTCTATTGCATTGAAGGAGGCATAGTATCCAGAAGGTGGGAACTGATCATTTCCCTGTTTTCTGCTGGCATTCAACCATATCTAGAGTATTGTGTTCAGTCTGGGGCACTGACAAGCTGGAGCCCATTCAGACGAGGGTGCTCAGAATGGTGAGAGGACTAGAGACCATGCCATATGAGGCTTAATGAGAGGAACTGGCAATATCTAGCCTAGAGAAGACCAGTCTCTGTGTGACTCGGGTTGAGGGGGATGAGAACAAAGATAAGCCCTAGTATTTGAAAGACTGTTATGTTTGAAAAAAAAAAGCAGGGGAGATGGGGAAGAGGAGAGGGATTTTATTTATTTTGCTTGAGCCCAGGAGGAGAACTGGGATGAGTGGGTGGAAACTGCTGAGGGCCAGATTTCAGATTTGATAAATAAAGAAAATCTTGACATGATTTTACATGGATAGCCTATATCAGATTGCATGCTGTCTTGGGGATGGGGATGGGGAGGGGAGGGAGGAGGGAAAATTCAGAACTCACAATCTTATAAAAGTGAATGCTGAAAACTAAAAATAGATAAATAAGTTAAAAAATCTTGGTAGAGCTATCTAAAAGTGGGATGGGCTCACTTGGTAGGGAGGGATCCCCTAAAGACCCTTCCCCATTACTAGATGTCCTTAAGCAGAGACTGGATACTCATTTTGGGCAGATTCCTATTCAGTTATGGGTTATATCACACGGCCTCTGAGGTTCCTTCCTGGAGCAGCTAGGTGGTGCAGTGGATAGACTGCTACAGTCAGGAAGACTCATCTTCTGTGTGACCCTGGGCAAGTCATTTTACCCTGTTTGCCTCACTTTTCTTATCTGTAAAATGAACTGGAGAAGGAAATGGCAAACCACTCCAGTATCTCTGCCAAGAAAACTCCAAATGGGGTTATGGAGAGTCGCATGTGACTGAAAATGACTAAAAAACAACAGAGGTTCTTTCCATTTCTGAGATTTTGAGTCTCTTCCCAGCAAATGAGTTTTGTTAGAGGATTTTTCCCTTTCTGTGCAAAGAAGAGTAAAGAAAACAGGTGCCCCAGGTAAAGCCTGGAATGGGCTTGAGGCACACGTGGTGTTCTTGCCCCATTCCCCTACAGTACACATCTACATACTATCAGAGTTGGGTCTTCCTCTTCTCCGTCCCTTCCAAGCAGTGTGGCTGTGGTAGAAAGTATGTGTTATGCCACTTGGGTGATTATGACCATAAAATTGACAAGAAGGATATTACAGATCTAGAAAAGTGAACCTGAAGAGATCAAAGGGGTAGAAGGTTTCTAGGTAAGGACAGGTTTTTAAGAATAAAGTTTGGGGCAGATAGGCGGTGCAGTGGATAGAGGACCAGTCCTGAAGTCAGGAGGACCTGAGTTCAAATCCAGCCTCAGACCAAACATTTACTAGCTGTGTGACCCTCGGCAAGTCACTTAACCCCAATTGCCTAGAAATAAAAAAAAGAAAGAAAAGAAAAGAAAAAGAATAAGGTTCTTCAGTTCAGAAAGATATGAAGAAATTATATTGTCATTGTATTTAAAATTCATTGTTTTGTTCAAATGGTCTAAAACATTCAGAAAGGGGAAGAAAAAAAATGTGTCTCATTCTGCATCAGTTCATACAAGCTGGTCAGAAGAGGAAAGCTCTAGTGTGATCCCCACTCCTCTGCTGGAGGGAATAGGGTTCAAGACAAAAAGGAGCTTTCTTTGGCCAGGGGCTGGTGAGAAGTAAACCACAGGGACACAGCCCGGCAGAGGGGGGTGATGCTTGGCTCCTTCTCCTACACCACCTGCTGGGAACTGTGCAGAACCACAGGAAGAGCTTCCAGTGAGGAACTGGGAGAGGCCCTCCCTGCTGCAATCCTACTCAGTGCGTAACTGAGGATCTACACAAGTCTTTGGGGAAAGGGCTGATCAATGGAAGGTGTCTTTGTCAGTCCTGAACTCAGTTGTAAATTGTATTTCGTTTCCCTCCGGCTCTCAATAAAACCTTCCTTTGAGTTTTATGAACTGTGTGTTTGCAAGGGGAGATGGTGACAGCAGCTTGGCATGGTAGAAAGAGCACTGCTTCTGGAGAGGGTACTTTTAATAAACACTATAGAATAGTTTCTCCAGGGAATGGCCATGCATAACAACCAGACAGTGGAGAGTAAAGGTGCCATAATTTATGATCAACTCAAAAAAGGAGGCTTGATCTGAGTGGGTTGTCTTCCAGATTTTTGACTAGTGAACTCTTATCTTCTGGTGAAGTCTAGCCACCTGACTCATGATATCAGTCAGTGATCCTTCTGAATCCGGCACATGACTGAGGAGAGAACTTCCCCAGAGGGCAAATGGGCATGTGCCCAATGGCTTGTGAGGGAAACGGAAGTTTTTGCATTTTTTATGAGCTTTATGGCTCTGGAGATCTTTGAGAGGAAGCCAAAAGACCATTTGTTGAAGATGCTATAAAGGGCATTTCTGTAGTCTGAAGTCCCTCCTAACTCTGGGATCCCAAGAGTCTACACTAGCTTGGCAATTTACCTAGCTTACGTGGTGAGGATCACTTAACCCTACAAGTGATCTTTTTTTCCAACTCCATGACAACAGCCCATAGCCTTGGTGATGGTATCACTGTATCATAGCATCCAATTTAATGAGGAACTTCAGGGGTTAATAGCCCAGAACATGATAGTCCTCTTTCTCCTCCAAATCTGGGGTTCAGTGTGCTTCCAGCACAGCTCTAGAATGCCTTCCAGGGACAAGTGGGCATGCAGTTTTCAAACATGCTGGCTCTGCAGCTAATGCTGCAGTAGAAGACTCTAGCCTAGCATAGCAATCATTTTTCCACGGGCCCCACAGAACCACCAAGAAGTTCAGGTCAGGCACCAACCATGATGTGAAGATACATAAGCTGGCCAATGCTCAGTTCCTTCTAGGCCTAAAAAAATACATATCATATATTCAACAATGGCACACGACGCATTCTAGGGCAAGCCACTTCACCCTGTTTGCCTCAGTTTTGTCATCTGTAAAATGAACTACAGAAGGAAATGGCAGACCACTTCAGGATCTCTGCCAAGAAAACCCCAAGTGGGAGGTCATGGAGAGTTGGACACGACTGAAAAACAACTCAACAACAACGACAATGACAACAGCATGATGCATCCTTGCATAATGCTATCTGAAACTTCTGATTTCCTCAAACACTTAGTGAGTTCCCCTTGTCTTCTTCTTCTTTTTTTTTTTTTTAGTGCACAGCTAGGAAGCATTATATGTCTGAGGCTGGATTTGAACTCAGGACCTCCTGACTCCAGGGCCAGCGCTCTATCCACTATGCCACCTAGCTGCCTCATGAGTTCCCATTGCCTTAAGGGCACCATGATTGGTGCTGGGGATAACACATGGTCTATGCCCTCAAAGGGCTTACTATCTAGCTGGGAAGTTAAGATACCCATAAAGGACGTGATATAACTGATAATAATAATAATAATAATACAGGCCAGAAACAGTGAATGCTAAATGAGTAGCACAGACATTAAGTGTCACAGCAGTTCATGGAAGAGAAGGCAAGTACTGATGGCCACAGAAAGGCTGCTGACAGGTATTACTCATGGGTAACAGATGTTACCCTCTCCAGAGCAGGGGAGAGGAAGAAAAACCACCCCCTTTCTCCTGTTTTCTAAGAACCTATCTCATGGAGACGGCTCAGCAATAGGCTTATTCTGAGTATGAGTTTGCTCCTTAGTTTTCAATCTTGAGAATGGCTGGGATATTTTTCCTGACTCTATTATGGTCAACCATTCATTCAAACAAATATTTATTGAGAAGCAATTAAATAAAAGACCCAGGCTGGGCACCATAGAGGAGACAAAGATGACAAAATATATTCTGTGATAAGACACAATCTGTGCCTTCAAGGACTTTATAACTAAGTTAGGAAATCATGAGCAAGTGGTTGTTATCACTGCTTAGAGGTGAGGTGAAGGGATTTGCCCATGGTCACATTGCTGGTTAAGACAGGAGTAAAACACCCAGGCACACCGACTCCTTAGCCCACAATCTTTCCATTGGGCCAGGTTACCTACATGAAAAGTGAAGAAATAATAGGGTTGGGGCTGGACATGTGATTTCATTTGGTATAGGGAACTCCTAAGTGAGGAAACTCCTTCCACCAATGTAGGTTAGCCCCTTTCTATAATTCAGAGTCTTAGTGAGCCGCTGAGGGCACTTGCCCAGGGACACAGAGCTAGTATGTGTCATAGGTGGGACTTGGACCCAGGTCTTCCTAACTCCAAGGTCTATTCTTTTTTCACTATACAAATCTACCTCTCTAAGTAATAATGTGAGCTAAATAACCCCAAACAATTACACAAGTGATATCACAAGATAGGTAATGATAACTGCTATAGTAGTTTATAGGTAGAAGAAATCATTGCAGGCTGCAGAGGATAGGGAAGGCTCCAAAGAAGATGTGGGACTTGAACTAAGCTTGAAGGACGGGTGGGGGTAGAAATGTGCGCTGCTGGTTTGGGGGTTAGCTCACTCAGGCTGCAGTGGAGGGGGTCCCACCTAGAAAAATGATTCTCTTCCTCTTCCCCTTTTTCTGCCCTGCTTTGTTGTGGAGGCAATTTTGGTGGGTTGCCAATGCAGTACAAATCCCTGACTCTTAATGGTCACTGAACAGTGTGGTAAGCCTTATCTGTCTTGGTAGCTGAGCTAGAGAGTTTTTCTCCCCTTCCGTTGCTGGTCTAGTCACTGTGACCAATGACTAAGAAAAGTAAACTGTAAATAATGGAAATTAGTTGATAAAACAACAGATTACATAGGGAGCTGCCACCTTGCAGGATGAATGATGAAGCTCAAGACCCATGACCTGTCTCCCCAAGGGGAGGAAACATTCAAATTTTGTTTATGAAAATATTGGTTATTTTTACAGTGGAGTGTGTGACCTTAAGGGGGGAAAAATCTAATTTCCTGAATAACTGTGTAAGGCATTTGTTCTTCCATGCCTTCTCTTTGCCTTAACCTGAGTGGTTACAATAGATACCCTGCTGGGGAAAATCAGCAGAATGGGTAAAAAAAAATTCTCATGGGAACACTCATAAGCCCTATTCAGTTATGAATAAGCTAGGAAAGTAATAGGCTATTCCAAAGCACATTTGGAAATTTCTTAGTATTAGCTGTAATGTCTCCTACTTAACATTAACTACAATGCAAATGGTATTCGGCTAGAAGAGAGCTGGCACCTCTGCCAGGCACTGTATTTATATAGGCACATTCCACATAAGCACTGAGACGGCACAAATTTGTATAGATTTCCCAGATTTTTTCAAGCTATCCCTTTTCCTACCAAACCTCAGGGCACGGTCTCTTGAAACACCTATAACGATGCTTTATTTCTTTAATCCACAGGACAAGTACCTATACTTCACTAACCAACCAGAGCAGGGTAATAGCTCACTCCCTTCTCAACAGAAACATATTCTGGAGACTCATAAAAAGGCTACTTGCTGATCCTTTTCAAACTCCACGGACTCTTCCCCTACATGGATCCCCCTTTCATCTATTTTCCTAGGTGAGACCTTTGCTGATATTGGACAGGATGCCATCTTCTCCTGTGATTAGAACAGAAGATTGATTATTCTTCCAGGCTGCTTCCAGGATGGCCGATGCTGTTATTTTATAGCAGCCGAGAATCTTGAGGATCTGAAGGCACTGGAGAGGCTATCCCCAACCTACCACTTGGGGCAATCTCTTCTAGACTATTCTTGGTTATCTTGCCACTTCTTAGGGACCTTCCATTGGGTTTTCTGTAGGAAAACTATGGTGACAAGAAGTTACTATCTACTAATTTCATTTGTTGTTTAACAACAAAAGTTTTAGTTAGAATATTCATCCTTATATTGAATCAAAATCTACCTCCCTGTAACTTCCACCCACTGGTCCTAAATTTACCCTCTGAAAACACATGGAACAAGTTGGGTTTGGCTCCTGTTGGATTGCACCCTCACTCCTCAAAATAACTCAGTTAGAAAGCCACTGGCATAATCATGCATTTGCATTCTCCTCCTATCTTCAAACATAATTCTACCTCCTCTACCTTCATGTTATCCTATGAAATCCTAACGCAATGCATATTAAGAAAAAAAAAATCAAGGCTTACCAAGTTGTCCTGCTTACCACATCTCTGCCTACCTGGGCAAGTCAAGCTGGCTAAGCCTCCTGCCATTGGCTTGGATTTTGGTATTCACAGCTGCATGCAGTGTTTCCTCTCAAGTCCCAGCTGCAAATGCAGCAGAACCTGCCCAGAATTTGAAAAGGTGACCAATGCCGAGGCATCCATTTCTGCTGACTTAATTACTTCACAACTGCCTACTATTTTATCAAGGCACAACTCTATCGGTTTTTGGCTCCCACCTGCCTCTCTTACCCCTCTCAACCCTCGGGGCCCAGAATACAGTCTTATTGGCCAAAGACCTAATGTTAACTTGCCAACCCTGCCCTCTGTCCCCCAACTGGTATGATCATTTCTATCCCACTACTTCCCTATTTTAATTTTGACCTTCCTTAACACAGAAGAGAAGAATGATGTCAGCATTTCTGACCTCTATGAAGAAAGGAAGAACTATTTCAGCCTCATTGCCTTTGTGGGGGCAGTAAGGAAAAAGACAGAGAAACCAAGTTAGTAAAGAGAGGAATTCAGACAGAACCAAGAGTTCCCACCTTAATGTCCTGGAAGAAGTAGCATATTCCCACCTATGGTACAGCAATAGTGGTCCACTAAGGGGCAAAGTACCAGAAAGGACCCTTTGCCCTTTATTACATGCAATGTAAGCAGGTTTTCAGGTTCCCCACAATTCCAAGCCTAGAGTGTTACACATTGTCTGGAGAATGAAAAGAAGCAGAAGGAAGGGAAGGGCTGTCTCACTTGCTCTGACCCTAGGTTGTTCCTTGTTGCCTTCTGCACTTTCTCCTGAAGATCAGACTTGAGAGTAAATGGAGTCACAGAATGTTGGTGTTGAAAGGCAACTCAAAAAACATCTATTCCATCTCTCCCATTTTATATAAGTTCAGAGAGGTGGTAAGATTTGACTAAGACCACAGAGCTGGTAAATAGCCAGCTTTTTGATTCAAGCTCCCTGGCCCTACTGAACATCATTCGCTACTTCTCTGGTTTTATAATGTTCAGCATTATCAAAATAACAGAATGCCTGATCTTTACCAACTAGTGTCTTTTGCTGGGTTTAGAAGATTTAGCTGAAGAGCCAGGCCTAAAGAGAGGGCATCAGATACAAATGCCATGTAGATCTCAGACAACATGCTAGAAATATCTATTGTTTTTAGCAAGAACATGAAAACTGTAGGTTAGTACTACCACAGAACAGCTACTGTGATGTCTAGGTTTGTCTTAGGGCTCCTTCTGTCTTTGGGCGCAGAGCCTTGCAAAGGTATCCTGGGCACTCATTCACGGCATTACAGGATCTCAGAGCTGGAAAGGAACTTAAGAGTCATTTGTTCAACCTCTATATGGGCAGGAATTCTCTGTAAAACACTCCCAATACATACTTATCCAGCCTCCACTTGAAGACTGCCAGGGAACTCCTTGCCTCTTGAGGCAGCCCATTCACTTGCCAGCAGCTTTAATTCTTAGGAAGGTTTTCCTTGTGAGTCAAAATCTGCCTCTGCAACTTCTATCCACAGCTTCTTGTTCTGACTTCTAGGGCTGGGCAGAACAAGTCTAATCTTTCTTCCAAATGCCAGATCTACTTGAAGAGTGATTACAATCCACCAATCCTTCTCTTCTCCAAGTTAAATGCATGGCATTGTTTCCCCCACCTTCCTTGGCCTGATCACACTGCACACACTCCTGGTTGTCAACAACCTTCCTAAAATGTGTTCAGAACTACACACACCAATGTTGTCTGATTGTGGAAGAATCCACTAGTACTATCACTTTCCTCATTCTTCATGCCATGCCTTTATTAATGCATTGGGATATGTTAATTTTTGCCACCATATCACGGTGCTGATTTACTGAATTTGAGTCTGATAAAGCACAGAGGTCTCCATCTCATGAACTGATATAAACCCAAGCCTTCCCCATCCAGCTAGTAAATGTACTTCTGCAGCTTAATTTTTAAACCTAAGTACAGCGTTTTACATTTATTCCTATAAAAAGCAAATTATTTAACTACATTAGCATCTATGTTTATGCTCATCCATGATTATGGACATAATTATTGCATACTCTTCCAGTATACAATTTTGTGATTCTGGAGCACAGTATGTCAGAAATCTCTAGATCAGAAGTAGGATGGCCCTTAGTAGTACTCATATTTCCAACATAATGATGTCTATACTTCTGTTAACAGTGACAAATCAATTATTTATACTACCCCTCTGAAGTTACTCATCTAAGGCAACACCATCACCCTTCTCCTTCCTCATACCCCATTCCTGAGTAGATTTCTTCGGAGGAGTTAGAAGCCCAACTAGGTAGAACAGGTAGTTTATAGGAATTTTATCCCTGATAGATGTGGTCTTTGGACAAAAAAAAAAAGCAAGCAAACAAACAAACAAAAAACTTTTACCTGTGATTTCTCTATGACACTTTCTGGTGATTTCATTGTACTATATCAGTCACACCAAGAGTCAAGCCTGTTGAATATACATAATTCATATACATTCTCTGAAATACATATTTGGGGATTTTAGGTGCATGCCCTTTAAAATTCCCACCATTTTCCAGCAAGGTAATTCAGTTATCAGTTCTGAGTAACTAGCACAAAATGAGCAGAATACCCAGGAAACAACCATTGAGTCTTCTTGAGTTGATGCAAAATTACCCTTATTATGTGTAGCCCAGAAGCCTTCAGTTTAATCAATGAAAAAAATGAAAATATAGAGAGTGGAATTCAAATATGGTCAGTGGATGAAGTCAGGTTTGGTAAAGCATCTAGTTCTGTGTTTAATCTCATGGGATAGCATATCTGGCTATCTCCAGTTATCCTAGTGGCTACAACTTTGAAATTAGGCTGCCAAAGTAAAAGAGGCACTCCATATGGTTGAGTTGTATCCAGAAAAGGCTTCTGGATGGCCACTGGTTTTCTAGTTGCATAGTTTAATCATAAAAGATAGTGTAGTGTGTATACACAGAAGATGGGAGAAGAAAGATCAGAAGGTGTCACATATAAACTGGTAAATATTACAGGTTAAATATTATATATATATATGTAAGTAATTTATGTATATAATTATATATAATTTATAATTTATATATAACCATATTAATTATATATGTGACATATATAATTTAACATGGTTTATATATATACATACATTATATATAGTTACATTTAATATTCTCAATTTATAAACAAGATTCTTTTTCTAGCCTTCTTATATATGCAAATGCTCACGTTTGATTTTCCAGTTTATATTACAAAATAAAAAATTCCAAAAGATCATATGCAGATGGAATGGTATGATCCATCACTACTACCAGAAAAATTACTCAGTTTATTTTCTATTGCCACTGGGTCTTTTTTTACATATGAAAGACAACTTGTTTTATTTAATCTTATAAGTTAATTCAAATTGATTAAATCTTTTAAAATTAATTTAATTCATCTTATAATAAGCAAATTAGCAGAAGTTCCAAATTAAGAACCTAAAAGAAATACAGCAAGACCTAAAAGAAAGCAAGTTGAAGGATAATAATAATGAAATTAAAAGTACAATCAGGCTTGGAAAAACCTCACAAAGCAATTCAAGCAGATTTTTTACAAGGGGAAAGAAGGCCTCATTATTACTTTCTCCATCTTGGAAAAGTACAAAGATCAAAGATAACCTTCTAGATTGTCAGCAATCTTGGTCCACCACACTGGGAATGTTTCTTTTGGCTCCTTATGAATGGCCATATGGATGGCTATGTTGCTAAGCAGACAAGGTCTTAGTGCAGTAGGAAAAAAATGCCGCATTTGGAGTTTCAGGTTTTGGGTTAGAATCCCTGCTCTGCCACTTACTACCTGCATGATCTCAGGAAAGTCACTTCATCTGTACGAGGTTCTGTTTCCTCATCTGTAAAATACCGGAGCTGCACTTGAACTCTCCAGTCTCTTCTAGCCTTAAGTCTGTGATCCTGCGATATGGTCCTACCTACGAGCATTCATAGCTCTCTTTTGCCAGCTCACAGAATCTTGGGATGGGAAGGGATCTTAAGAGACCATCTATCTAGCCCTATTCATTATCCAAAGGGTCACACGGCCAGAAAGCCTGTCTGGGAACGAAGCCAGGTCTTTGAGTCTAGGTCTTTTGACTCCTTTCCCAATGTTCTTTATACTTTTATTCAGTTTTCAGCCTGATGCTTAAGACCGTCCAGAATCTAATTCCAACCTATCTGCTCCAGTTTTATCTTCACTACTTTCCCTTCTTTTGTGCTCTAGCCACTTCAGTGTCCTTTAAAAACCAGGGTGCAGTAGATAAAGCACTAGGCTTAGAGTCAGAAAGACGAGTTCAGATCAGACCTCAGACACTTATTAGCTGTGTAACCCTGGGCAAGTCACTTAACTTCTCTTTGTCTCAGCTTCCTCAAAAGTAAAATGGGGATTTTACAGCAGCTACCTAGCAGGGTTGTCAAATGAGATAGTATTTGTAGAAGTGCTTAGCTCAGTGCCTAGCACATAGCAGGTCCAACATAAATGCCTATTCCCTTTCCTTTCCCCATGGAATGATAGCTCTGGAAGACACCTAAGAGACTGCCTCATCCAACTCCTTCATTTCACTGATGAGGAACGTGAGGCCCAGAAAAGTTGTGACCTGTTGAAGGTGGCAGCGTTGAGATCTGAATCCAGGTCTTCATATCCAAGGTCAGGGTCCTTTCCAGCACACCCTTGTGCCTTCCTTTTTTGTGCCTATTCTCATTCTGCCTTCCATTGCAATGCCCTGGCCCATTCTCTTGGTCTCTCCAACTCTGCCACATCTTTTAAGCTCCACCTCCACCATTAAGCTTTCCTCAATTAACTCAGTTCTACCTCCTCTGAACTCCTACAGATAGTATTATAAGCATAATGAATCTGAAAATTATCACATAACTTCTGACCTCTTTCTTGAACTGTTATTTAAAACTTGGTATTTAATTTCTGACTGTTTTAAAGTTTTATCACCCTGATGGACTGCAAGCTTCTATAGGGCAAAGAACCACTCTCACACCTTTTTTGTAAACCGCGTAGCTAGTGCCTGGCACACAGACTAGGACTTCAGTAAACACTGGATTTGATTTTTGAAGGCTGTAACAAATGTCACAGGCTGGTAGCTTTTCAAAATCAGCCTAACAGCCTGGACAAAGTTATTCTCCATTTCACCTTACATTCAAGATGTCATGTTCTGGAATAGATGGTTGTAAGGGCTTTCAGTTTCTGTGTCTGGGAAAGAGCCAGAGACATGGCAACACAGGACAGATGTGTTTTATACAGGTGTCCACCATATCCTTTTTCCTATAGTTGGCATTCATGGGCAAGTGCAATTGGGCTGGGGAACAAAGTACCCAAAGCACATGAATATTGTACAGGGTGGGCAACCTTCATCATTTGTCTAAGCTCATAATGGGCCTTGTGCCATAGTTAAATCCAACTATATGCCTTCTTCTTGGGCCATAATTTAAGGATTAATTCTATGCCTCATTATGCATCTGTGTGACACGCATTATCCCCACGAAAACATTCATTTGACTCCTTCTTATACTTCATAGGGAGGGAAGGGAACTCTTTTAGTCTTTCAGAGCCAACAGAAAAGAATGGATTGAAAGCAAAAAAAACCTGGAGAACAAGAAAATGCTAACCCCCCCATTTCCTTTCTAGTTCTCATAAGGAGATTAGCAAGACAAAGGATAATTGTATTGAGAAATATACTAATGTTGATTTGCTAGGTATTGAATAGGTCATAAAATCAGCCCCCTGCCCAGTGACATGTTGGAGAAATTCTATATCTAAGCTTAACTCTTTAGCAAACTGGCCACAGTAGGGCTTTTCCAAGGTAGTAGGACAACAAGGAAGTCCACATTTGTATCTGCAGAAAGGTTCTGAACCACATACATGCAACTTGTACACATCTGTGCACATGGAACAGTTTATTCTCAGATGCTTTTCTAGCTTGATGCTGGTCAGGTCATCATTGATCTGTTACTATGCCTTCACTTTCACTTATTCACTACCACTGACCTGGCTCTCTGAACCAGAGGGAAGGCTGACAGACAACTGAAAATGGGAAATACGTGAAGGAAAGCAGGAGAGGGTCACCAAATCCTTCCTAAGGCAGATTAGAGACTGTTTGTTGGTCTCTTCTGCCCCATATTTAGAATTACACAGATATTTGCTTCTGTGTACACTGATTAAGCCAGATAAAAAGGGACTGCTAGTGTATAGCCTACATGTCCGCTGGCTACCCCAGCCTTCTTCTCCAGGGGACATAAAGTGGCTGTTTAAACACCCAAGCAAAAGTTACATTGTCTCTTCAAGAATGAAGGACCACCGCCACCACCAAGTGTTGTAAGACCTGAATGACCTTTTTTACTAAGGAAAATAGCTGAAAGAAGGGAGAGAGTAGAAAGCATTGTGAAATAACCGCTTTGCACTACGTTGGGATATGAAAAGGGTGCGATTTTTTTGACCTAAATGTGCTGCTGCCTTTCATATAGGATATCATTATGTATCCCATTAGGGAACAAAGTTGGAGGGTTTTTTTTTGTTTTTTGTTTTAATAGTGCCCGTAGGCTTTCACAAAGCCATCTACATTCTCTTTCCCAGTCTTTCTTTAAGCATACTTTTGTAAGACAGCTGTTTGGGGTTAGGTATATAGTTTCTGGCCAAGGAAGAGAGAAAAGCAAAGTGTTCCATGTGAACGCTGAACCTGTGACCCGGCTGAAATTATGTTCTGACCCATTAAGCCAATCATGAACTAATGAGGTAATGGTGGTCATTTCCTTAAAAGAAGACAAGTCTCATCTGAGATAGTGTTGAGAGAATTCCTGCACTGAGTGAAGTGTCTCACGTATATGACTTTTATGGCCCCTTCCAATTTCAAGATTCTAAAATCTCTGGGGCTAAACCATCCTGAGTAGAAGGGAGCTCCTCCCAGCCTGCCCTCCCCAACCCCACCCCACCCTGCTCAGAGGGAGATGGCATCTGAGAGGTGTCTGGGTGACATTATGTGATTTAAAAGTTAATTAAACTGAGTGGTATAAAGTATAACAGCCCCAGGTGCTTATTTCAAAAAAGCATGTTTCTACAGCATTTGGAAGGAAGAGGAGAAAAAAAATCTAATAAAAAACCTTGTGAAGTGTTGTATTAAGAAGTAATCACACCATTAAATCATTCTGCTTCTGGAGAGCTCCTTCCAATAACATCAGCCTTGTGTTTAGTCTATCTGGCTACTGTTTTGCTCCCTTCTGCAACAGGACCTATAGTAGTTTTCAGGAGTAAGGCCAGACCTCAGGAGGAGAAGCAGCTCCAAGGTAAAGGTTCTGAGGATTAGATGGGCCAGCCCTGGCACCTTTGCTGATGGCTTCCTGTTAGTAGTATTCTTAAGTTTCTCTTTATATCTGATTCTGGGCTAGGAATAATCCAGGCTGGGTTATAATTCTATATACACATCTAGTTCACTGTCAATGTGAATGATCATTATTTCTCAATGTCAGTGGTGTCCATTTCAGATGGGAGGCTCCCAGAGGACCTAGATGCTTGATATACTGGGTACTGCATTCAGCACCAAGTCTGATGCAGTAGTTAATGCACACTAGATAACAAAAATTGACAAGAAATGTCGTATGACCATTTTTTTAGCTCAGTAGTCAAGGTTAAGATTTTGGATAAAAGACAACAGTCCCACAAGTAACCTGTTTTCTTTTACTTCAAACAAGGTAATTTGCTTTTTGTCCCAACGCTCTTCAGAGTAAGCCCCAACTTTTGTGCCCTAATGGTCATTTTAGCAGACCAAGTACTCATTAGATGATAGGGACTGCAGAGATGAAGTCATTTCTCTGGTTGCTGGGCTTCCCTAGAAATGATAGCTCGCTTGTAAGCACAAAAATCCCTGACAGACACAGTACTCATTGCCATCCATTTCTATAAAGGCTATGCTCTGGTTTCTATAAAAGACAGCATGTATGAGAATTACCATGACTCCTGGGAGAATGGGATGGAATCAGGACATCAGAGGGAGCAGGAAGCCCAGGCCGGTGACAAACTTTTGGCCTTCTTTTCTTTTTCAATGATTTCCAATCCCATTTGAGGCTCACTCTGATTTCCTAGTTTGATTCTCTATCCATAGTGTGGTTCAATGGGGGCATTGGGGATGGAGCTGTCTTTCCCTGGTACCCATCTCATCAGAGTAGTGGGAGGTCATGTTTATGGATCCCTGACAGGTTGGCACATCCTGGCTCACAGGTGCCTCACCCAGCAGTAGATCCAGGAGAGATCCTCAGGGAGTCCAGTGAAAAGTCCATCTTTCCCTAATTTATCAGGTTAATAAATGACTTCTTCCAACAGCCTTTATTCATACCAATTCTCATTTAACATGCCGAAGCTTCCTTTCACTATTAATATCACTCATTGTGAAATGTAATTACCAGCTCTATCACAAAGCGTCAGGCACATTTATCCACTCCATATACTCTCCGACTGAAGCCTGCATCAGTCATCAGCAGGCTCATTCTGACAGGGCTGCCCAGCAGGAAAGCACCTCCTAAAGTGCCCCTTAGGCCTGTGCCAAGAAAAGAGCAAAAAGACAAGAGAGATTCTCTCGAATCTATGTTCTAGGGCTGAAGAGAGCCAATCAACACACACACACACACACACACACACACACACACACCCAAGCCCTCCTCTAGGGACTGGGCCACATGGAGAAGATTAAACATGAAAATGATTTCCAAAAGAATGAACACAGACCATGAAGTCACTGGCAACCAAAAACAGAGACTGCATATGCATGGATGTATAGGAAGAAGCAGCACTACATGGCAGTTCTCTCAGATAGAATCAGCCTTTTACTCCTGGCACATCTATTAGGTACAACTCTGTGTCAGGTTCGATCCTAGATCTGTCATTGGATAGGCCTTTAGACTCAGTTATTGGCCTTGGCTTCTTTTCCCATAAAACAGGATGCTCCAAGCCACTCAGATGAAGATTGTTTGGTAGAACACCATGGGGGAGGGATAACCAACAGCTCCTTTAGCACGGCTAACTTGGTGGACTGGATCTCTCGTGCTCAGGCACTGAATGTCAGATCTTAGAAGGACCTTATGGATTACTGAATCCAACCCAGGAACTGAGGTCTCAACACTGGGTCTGAGCCAGGTGGCTACATCACACTGCCTTAAATGTCAGCACTTCTAAGTAGTACTTTGGCTTCTCTGTTTTCAAGTCATATTATGTTGGCCATTCTGGAATTTTTGTTTTCCTAGAAAAATCATCATAAGATTGAAGCAAGTGAAATTTGTGACCATCCATCAAGTATTTCTTTTACCAAATTTCCTCAGGTTTCCTAAAGGATAACTTCAAACAGTAACAGCATCCTAAACCTTAGACTGGTCATTTGGTGGTCACTACAACCTACAATTTTGTTGTTGCTGTTCAGCTGTTTCAGTCATATTCTTCCTGACCCCATTTGAAGTTTTCTTGGCAAAGATACTGGACTGGTTTGCCATTTCCTTCTCCAGCTCATTTTACAGATGAGGAAACTGAGGCAAAGAAGGTGAAGTGATTTGCCCAGAGTCACATAGCTAGTAAGTATCCAAGGCTGGATTTGAATTCAGGTCTTCCTGAATCCAGCCTGGTGCTCTATCCACTGTGCCACCTAGCCGTCCCAAGGCACTATAACATAAATCCACAGTTTCTTACAAATTTTGACCAGGATTTGGTATGCTGGGCTAAATATGGATATCCTCTTAAAAAGACATTTACGGTGACTCTCAGGTGACCCTTCACTGCTAAGGCAACACAGCTGTTCAACTTAAGGTTGGTGCTCCTTTCAAGAAACTTTTCATCTGTCTTATTCTTCCTTTACCCTCCCTCATGGTTTCCTCTTCCTCTACTTCTTGCCCTTTGCTTTTACTATCTTTGCCTCCGTTTCCCTCTGCTGACCCACTTAATCATCTCTCAAAGATGACTAGATATTGGGACCAGTTAAGCTGGATCTGTCAGCATTTCACCAGGCCAATGGAGAGGTGGAACCCCTTAGTTAAGAGGTTACTCATATAGCAGCAGGAGGAGGGAGGTACGTTGTTGTCTGGTGGTTTAAAGCACAATGTCTAGCACATAGTAGACACTTAATAAATGCTTTCTCTCTCTGCTTTATCTGCTTAAAAGGGGAAAGAAATACCAAGTATTGCGTGGGCACTTGGGGCCATGCAGGATTTTGTTTTGATTCCATCTGTTGGGGCTAATTTGTTAATTATTGAACAGATAATTTATCATCTCTGTCTGCTTGATCTCTGTTTATTACCCACAGTCTGCAGTAAACAGAGCACTGTGTGAATGGAGATAAGATTCATTAATAAAGAAAAGTTCAGGAGGAAGCACTTGATGATTGCTGCCTGGGGCCCTCACAATTTTCTCAGCAAATGTCTAATCACAGAGGTAAGAGAATGACTGATCCTCTGAAAAACCCTAAACCCCAATTCCTGCTCTATGACACAGCTCAACTTTGCTCATAGGAAGCATTCTAATAGGCTTCCATGTTTTTGTATATGCTCTAGTTTCAACTTCTCATATCCCATAAATTCAGGAATTCTTTAACCCTGATCTCACTACTATAAGGACTCCAGATCACAAAGGTTTTAGGTTACCAATCAATTTGTTCATGATGACCTACTAGGTAACTACGATTGCATCGTGCACTAGGGGCAATATAAAGAATTCTAAGGCATGGTCTGTCCTTTCAAGATATTTACAGCCTAGTAAAGCATGTAAGACTAACATCACAGAGTTAAATAAAGGAGAAGATAGTACACGATTAAGTTCCCCAAAGAGTGATTGGGATGATAAGTACTACAAAGTTCGTAAGAGGAAAAGATCAGTGTGGACTGGAGTGATCAGAGAAAGTGGGCTTGAACTGGGGCCTTAAAAGATGGACAAGATTTGGATAGGAAGAGAAAACCACTCAGGTCAGGTTGCAAAGCATGAGCTTAGATGCCAAAGTGGAATGGGCAAAACATGTTGAGGGCACTGAGCAGAACAACTTAGCTGAGGCAGAAAGTTAGGGCTGAAAAAACTAGATAGCCGAAGGTGGGGCCAGATCATTAGATAGGCTTCAATCCCAAACTAAGGAATTTAGACTCTAGGCAATGAAGACTAACTCCCAAAGCCAGTCCACCCCATGGAGAAAGGATATAGTCCTAAATGGAGTGGCAGGGGAAAGGAGAGGGCAAGTAACAATTTGTTCAGAGCTTGGTTTGGTGGCTTGGAAGGGACAAGATCAGAAATCTTAGAAACTCCTTATTTGGAGTCACTGAATATTGGAGTTAAAAAAGATTATGGATAATCTAGTTCAACTCTCTGGTAGATGAGGAAATTAAAGGACAGAGAGATGAGGTCACTTGACCACAGTCACACGTCAAACAGTGGCAAAGCTTGGCCGTGGTCACCTGACATCCAGTTCAGTGCTCTTTCCACCAGGTCACCAAGCTACACTAAGCCAGGCCCCTTTCCTTCTTTCTTCAATCATGTGCAGAACAGGAACTAAGACCCGACAGGAAGTTGAGAGTAGAGCTATGCTGGGGCTGAGATAAGGAGGGTTGATGACAATCTCTTCTTTTTTAAGTTCCAACTTTGCCTTGGGTTCCCATTTAGACACTGTCAATGGAAAACTCGTGATAAACTAAATCAATAAGAAAACAGAGACATCAAAGACTGAATGCACAAAGAATAAATTCACATAAGTCAAATATTACCTACTGCAATGGGAGGAATGTCCAGAAAGAATGGACAAAGATAGAGGGCCAGAATTCCCTTAAAATATAAACTAAATAGCAGAGATGATCCATTTTCAGGAATTTGAAACAGGCTTTCACACTATGTGTATGTGTATGTGTGTATATATCATACATACACACATACAGTGGTGATGAAGTTGAAGAAGAGAAAAAGGAAAAGCAAGACAGGCAGAATTATACAGTTAGAAGAAAATGGAGAATATGAAAACTTTTCAGAATTTATTTTGTTGATGACAATGGTTCAGTAGGGTGGTTTCACATCACCATCTTCCAAATAATTAAGAGAACAAAACAAAGAAAAATCTCTTGAAAAGAGGCGTGGGAAAAGAAAATTGATAAAAATAAGAAGTTGAAGAAGAGGAAGGAGGAAGATTTTGACCACATCATCAATTGGGAGGAGGTGAAGGGAGAGAGAGTTTGTGGGATTAAATTAGCATTAAAATAATTCAGACATCATCTCTTTCCAAAGTGTACTGTCCTGACATTTAGCAGAGAAGTTTTGTTTTTATTTTTTTTTCTGAAACCTCTATCAAATGAGTTCTTGGGCTGTCTAAAAGTCTATTAGGACACAAAGTTGGGGCCCCTTCTTCAAAGTACAATAGGACAACAAGCAAACTGCCTTGGTTGAGCATGTCTAAACATCCTTTACCCAAAATGGTAACAGATCCTCCAGAGGGAAGAGAAAACTTGATGCTTCTGCCAGCTGTTTGGGGCAAAAATTTGAGTAAGGTTATAGAATAGTCTCTTAAATAGGCTAGGCAATAGCCTGAATGTCTTTAGTAGGTTGATCTATAGAAGAAGAGGAGTAAAACTGGGGTGATACCAATAAGGAAAGGCAGGAAAGAGGCAAAGAGAAGGAGGAACTGAGAGAAGGAAAGAGGGAAGGAGAGAGAGAAGGACAGGGAGAAAAGAGGAGGGGGGAGAGAGAGAGAGACAGAGAGACAGAGAGAGAGAGAGAGAGAGAGAGAGAGAGAGAGAGAGAGAGAGAGAGAGATGAAATAGAAGAAAAAATGGGGGAAGACAGAATGAGACAGTAAACAAGAAAGACAAGGCAAGAGAAAGATGTGGCAAAGATAGGAAGGGAAATGTAGGATTGAAGAATGAGGAGGAACCAATGAGGCAGAGGGAGAGAAAGGAAATGAAAATAAGAAAACAGGAAAAAGACACTGTTTAGAGGGACCAGCAGAAGAACACCAAAAATTGTCTCAGGTGTCACCGAGTCATGTTCTCAGCACAAACCTAGTGTTCTCTCTGCTCTAAGAGGTCATTTACTGCTAGCATACCAGTCAGTTCGATTCAACTCAGTTTGATGTGGTTCAATTCAATTCAGTTCCACTCAGCAAACATGTATTTAACATCTGATATGTGTTTAATGCCGAGCTAGGTTCAGTGGAGGATACAAACAGAAAGAAGACACTGTAGGCCTGGAAGGAGCTTGCAATCCAATAAGAGAGGAAAAACATGTCCACAAACACAGAAAAACTCGTTTTTACACTTTTCCTTCTAACAGGGTTCTAGTCCCAGGCTCTGTCACTGTCTAATTCTGATCTAAGGACCGAGCATCCATCAGGAGGGTTCTCCAGCCACTGAGGGTCTAGACAGCTCCACTTGTTCTCTGTATAGTCCTAGGGGAAGGTGACTGATTTCAAACAGCTACTTTGCTGAACAAATGTATTCCAACAGGACCCAACAGGTAAAAAGCAGTGTGCTGTGTTCCTCTTTCTTGCTGGCTGAGGGTGGACTCGCTGTCTAGCTCTTTCTTCCAGCCTCCACACCAAAGGAGATCCTACCCCTACATCTGGAAATATGAAATTAGGCCTGGGCCTCCAGCCCTGTTGGCTGCTCTCAATAATCCTTTCTAAACAAACCAAACTTTCCTCATGGAATAAATTAATTATGACAGAGTAAACAATGATGTTTTGAAAAATGCATGTTTCTATGTGATTGCTTTTTGTTTTAATTGGTTGGTTTAACATTTGAAATCTGATTTAATTTCAACTTGATTTTCCTCACCATGGGGTCAGACTGAGAAGAAGAGAAATCATTACCAGAGTTCCCATCATTAACTATGGGAGTCCCAAAGCACTCACTTACGCTGTCCTTGGAGGGAAAGGCAACATCTAGGCACATCATCTAGGCATTGCTGGCAACAGAATATGTTTTGCTTCCTTCTAATTTTCACTCTGAGCAATATTTGCAGTGGGAAAAATAATGTTATCTTCCTCAACCGAAGGGGAGAGAGGTGCCATAAGGCTGTGATTTTGTCACTGTGGCTTATCTCTCTCCCTTCAAATCAGATGCTCCCAGAAGCATGTGGAGCAGTTGGGCCATTCTCATCAGAACAGAGCCTTCCAGCTGAATGTGACAACACGATTCGCCTGCTCCTGTCTCACCAAGAAGCAGATGAGGGATAATGGCTTCACCTGGGAAGATGGACTGGGACTCTGCCACTGTCTTGGCTGTGGGAACCTGGGCAAATTACTTCCCTTCTGTGGGCCTTTGTTTTTTTTTTTTCACTTGTAAAGTCTCTGCCATTTAACTTTAGACTTCAGAGGGCCTGGGAGGGCAAGGTAACCCATGTATGGCAGAAGTGCCAGTCCTCTCATTCACCAAAGTACATAGCTCTTGATAGCTCCCCTTCCTTCTTGCTCAATTCCTTTCCTCTGCTCATTTTCTCTTGGTAACTGTTCTCTCCTCTTGAGGGTGGATGACCTGCAACTGCTTCTCCCTCTTCTAATCAGCCACTGCTACCTGCTCCTCTTTGACGGCCATTCAACCTTCTCCTTGCACCAATGTTGGTTCAGAATTCTCATTTCTCTTCCCAAAGCTAATATCATTATAAAACTACATGGCGACACTCCTCTAGCATGCTCCCTTTTGTTTGCTGTCGTTCAGGCAGTTTTCAGTCGTGTCCAACTCTTTCTGACTCCATTTGGGGTTTTCTTGGCAGAGATACTAGAGTGGGTTTGCCATTCCCTTCTCCAGTTTATTTTATAGATGAGGAACTGAGGCAAGCACGGTGAAGTGACTTGCCCAGCTAGTAAATGTCTGAGGCCAGATTTGAACTCTACTCCTTCTGACTCCGGACCCTGTGCTCTATCCACTGCACCACCTAGTTAACCCTAAATCATGCTTTCTAAAGCAGTTTATCGTACACCTATCTCCTCTTCAGATTTTCTTCGGTTATAGCATATTTCCATCTTCAAAACTTTGTTATGGAATAGAAGACCTTGAAACAGGTAGTGTGGTAGAATGGAAAGAGCAGTAGATTTGGAGGCAGGGCCCTGCATTTGAATCCTGAACCTACTACCTACTGACTGCCTTGGACAAGTCACTTCTCTCTGTGCTTCAGCATGCTCATTTATAAAATGGGAGGTTTGGATTAGGTGTCAGCTAAGGTCTCTCGGAACTCTAAATTCTATAATCCTGTGCTCTCTGGGGTCAGCTGTTAAATGCTACAAGGAGTGCCCACCTGGAGAGAGAGAGAAGCAAGTCGAGGAGACCTCACCTGAGTTCTTGCTTCTGCCTGGAGGGTCCTATTCAAGTCTCAGACTCCCACAGTCACCTGGCTTTGCTTTCTAAAGGGTTGACCTTGGCCACCAGGGACGTGGTCCTGGAAGTGACAAGGAACTAGGAAATAGACCAGGCCAGACTCCCTTCTTCTTTTCCCTGATCGCCTGATTCTCCCTGCCCTTCTACCTGCTCACATCTGTGTTTGAACCTGTACCTCTCGGACAGAGGCACACCCAAACCAGCACTGATTTGAAGGATTCAGGTCACACTGAAAATAGCCACTTGCTTCATCACTTTCTGCTGAAGTGTATCTAACTTCACCACTCATCCTAACCTTCACCTCTGCTCCCTAACTCTTCCCACTTCCTTTCCTTTGCCAGCGTTCTGGGCCAGGCTTTTCTGCTGGGGCTTCACTCCTCCCTCTCCAGCCTCCTTCCTTCTTGAATCATGCTGAAATTGAAGAGCTGCCTTTTCTGTGATGAAAATTGAGCATATCCAAGAATGAAGGCCTGGGCAGGCGCTGAGCTAGAAGGGGCTAGCACTAAGCTCTCATTCATTTGAAAGAAGAGTGAAGTTAGCGTCTTTCAGTGCAACTCTCCCTAAACACAGAAATCCTTGGGATCATTCAGGAAGCGAGTACTTTTATACTCAGGCCAGGCACTAGGAAGCTTCACTTATCATTAATCATCTCTGTTCATTCTAGAAACTGAACACAGTTGTAGGCATATTTTGATTCTGGCTAAACTGAGTGGTAATGGTAGCTCCAGACATCAATAATGATTGTAATTATGTCTGTGTCATTGCTGTACAGTTGTTTGCCAGTTATGATAGCCCAGAGACAGAGGGAGAGCTGTCCCAAAGCAGGCATTGATCTAGGGAAGTGCCTGCCAGATAACCAATGAAACAAGTCCACAAATCCAAATCAAGGGGCAATAATAATTAACGGAGAACAGCAAGTGTGAATGAATGGCTTTTTTGGGGGGAGGGTGGGAATGAAAAGTAAAGGTGCCCAACTTTAAGCCTTCAGAGAAACTAAAGAGGAAAAAGGAAGGAGGTAGTTTGATATGATGGAGAACCTGCAAATCAGGTGAGCTAGTGCTGTGGTAACTAACTAGCTCTAAAACCCTAAGGAAATCATTTAGCCCAAACTGTACCTCTGGGTCCCCATCTACAAAATAAAGGGGTGAGGCTAGTCTTCCAATTCTAATGTTTTGGGATGCTAGGCAAAATTTGTGTATATACCTTGTTGGATGGGTGAAAAACAATTCCTTTAATGTGAAACAATGCTTGTTAAAGATAGAAGATTCTCCATTTAGGAATATAGAGGTTTAGGTAAAAGGAAAGATATGGGGATACAGGGAAGACCTTTGTGAAGATAAAAGACAAATTATTAGCTCCTCTTATCATGCAATCTTGCATAACTAGGATATATATCTCTTGTAAATATCAGCCTGATGTTTTTTATAATTATAATTTTACTAAGGCTATTGAATTATAAAGTCTTGCAAGGGAGGTGCGTGGGTGCGTGCGTGTGTGTGTGTGTGTGTGTGTACACTAGTATGAACTTGTGAGTATAAAATCCCACCCACCTACAGTTTCAGCTTGCCTACTTGTAGCTATGGTAGAACAGAAATCTCAGTACATTCAACTCTCCTATAAAGACTGAAAGGAAATAGCAAAAAGCATTTTTCTCTGATGCAACTCGGCTGACTAGGAAGTTGAGAAAACTTAAGGCCTCAATCTCAGCTAGGTGGAGAATCAATGAATAACTCCCCTGCAGGGTTCTTTGAACTCTGTACCAAAGAGGAATTTGGAGGACAACAAAGTGATTTGGCCTTAAGTCTTCTGTCTCCTCAGCAAGCTCAAATGGGTCTTGCTCTCATACAACTGTATTAAGGTGGTCAGTGAGCAGAATGGAAAAACTATTGGTCACAGGGCTCGGGAGATCTGGGTTCAGATCCAACACTGACAGTTAGCGACTATGTGACCATGAGCAAGTAATAACTTCTCTGGGCCTGTTTCCTTCTGTATAAAATGAGATACAGTATTCGTACTACCTACCCTCTGAGGATTGTGTTGCTTGTAAACTTGAGTATGTCAATAACCCTTTTAAAATGCGGTGCCCAGAGCTAGAAACAATACTCTTGAAATGTTCTGACTAGTTACATGGTACAATGGGACTTTCATTTCCCTTGATACGGACACTATACTTCTATCAATGCAACATGTGGTGATCTTGGCTTTTTTTTTTTTTCAGCACCCGTAAAGCTCCTAAGTATTTTTCACATGAACTGTAGTGAGGCCAGGTCTTCCTTATCTTGTATTTATTTCATTGACTTTTTTTTTTAAACTTAAAATGAAAGCTCTAGATCTTGTCCTAGAACCTAAACTAAGCTGACATGCAAAAATAGTAACCATGCATATCTGGACCATATGAAAAATCAGAGAATAGGATGATACTATAAACAAATTAAGAAAGCAAGGAATACTTTACCTGTCAGATTGTAGAGAAGGGAAGAATGTATGACCAAACAAGAGATAGAGAGCAATATGAGATGGAAAATGGATGATTCTGATAACATTAAATTAAAAAGGTTTTGCACAAACAAAACCAATGCAACCTAGATTAGAAGGAAAGCAAAAGGATGGGAAACTTTTTAATGGTGCCTCTGATAAAAGCCTCATTCTTTTTTTTTGAATAAAAGCCTCATTCTTAAATATATAGATAACTAAGTCAAATTTATAAGAATACAAGTCATTCTCCAATCGATAAATGATCAAAGGATATAAACAGGCAGTTTTCAAAGAAATCAAAGCTATCTATAGTCATATGAGAAAATTCTCTAAATCACTATTGATTAGAGAAATGCAACTTAAAACAACTCTGAGGTACCACCTCACACATATCAGATTGGCTAATATGACAGAAAAGTTAAACGATAAATGTTAGAAGGGATGTGGGAAAATTGGGACACTAATGCACTGCTGGTAGAGTTGTGAACTGATCCAACCATTCTGGAGAGGAATTTGGAACTATGCCCAAAGGACTATAAAACTATGCATACCCTTTGACCCAGCAATACCATTTCTAGGTCTGTATCCCAAAGAAATTAACAGAAAAAAAAGGGGGAGGGGGAAGGACCTATTTGTACAAAAATATTTATAGTGGCTCTTTTTGTGGTGGCAAAGAATTGGAAATCGAGAGAATGCCCATCAGTTGGGGAATGGCTGAGCAAGTTGCAGTTTATGACTGTGACAAAATATTATTGTGCTATAAGAAATGACAAGCAGGATGTGTTTAGAAAAACCTGCAGAGACTTATATGAACTGATGCATAGTGAAGTGAGCAAAAGCAGGAGAATGTTGCACACCGTAACAGCAATATTGTTCAGTGAATGAGCTCTTCTCAGCAATATGATGATTCAAGACAATTCCAAAGGACTCTTGATGAAAAATGCTACCCACATCCAGAGAAAGAACTAATGGAGTCTGACTGTAGATCAAAGCAGATGTTTTTCACTTTATTTTTTGGGTTTTTCTTCTTTCACAACATGACTAATATGGAAATATTGCACATGTATAACCTGTATCAAATTGCTTACCATCTAAAAGAGGGGAAAAAGGAGAGGAGGGAAAGAACCTGCAACTCAAAATTTTAAAAAATGAATGTTAAAAATTATTTTTACATGTAATTGGGAAAAATACTGTTAAAGTAAAAAAAGAGGGGGCAACTAGGTGGAGCAGTGGATAGAGCACTGGCCCTGAAGTTAGGAGGACCTGAGTTCAAATCTTCCCTTAGACCAAACACTTGACACTAGCTGTGTCACCCTGGGCAAGTCACTTAACCTTAATTGCCTAAAAAAAAAAAGAGAAGAAAAAGAAAAGAAAGAAAAATAGGAGAACAGAATGGAAAGTGGTCCTGGGATAGGTTCTTAGAACCTTTTAGTCCTCTAGGATTTAGTGCATACTACATGCCAGGGACTTGCTAAGCACTTCACAAAAATTAACTCATTTGATCCTTACAACAACCCTACAAGGTAGGTGCTTGTACTACTCCCATCTTACAGTTAAAGAAACTGAGACAAACAAGAGTTAAGTCTAAGATCATATAGCTGGCAAAAGTCTGAGGCTAGATTTGAACTCAGGCCCAATGTTCTATCCACTGTGCCACAGCCACCTCACTGTCTCCTCAGACACAGAGCTGAGAAATGGTGGAAAGCTGGCTGTAGGTGAGTAACCCAAGGAAAGAACAAAGCCACTTCCGCTCAAATTTATTTCAAACACATCATGTAGCAACATCTCGGCTTTCTTACTTTCTTCTACATAAAGACCAGACGCTGGAGCATTCAATTCAAACTCCTGGTTGGGGATCCTCCACTTCCTTACCCGCTCCCCTGCTCCCTACTGACTTTTCTTGGTCTCTGCACTCCTTGCATCATGCTGCTACTTCTGCCTGGAATGTCCTCCCCAACCAAATCTGATAACTACACGCAATATCCACTAGTTAAATGGCCCACTAAAATACCTGAAGGTCATTTTTCTGAAAAGCTCTCTTCTGAGCTACGTGGCAAAGGCATGTTTGGGGGATTCCCTTGCAAAGCTGGGCACGGAGATTTAAACTTGAACTTAGAACATCTATATAACACGGGGACTGTACTAGTCAATCTTCTCTCAGCTTTGACATTTCGGACCTTGGAGTCAACTTCTAAGCATCTTCCTTACTCTTTTTAAAGATATGTTCTGAAAATCTTTATCCTTCACAAACCCTAAGGGGAGGTGGATACCTGTCTTCATTCTATTTCCCTACTCTGTCATCATACATAAATACAAAATCTGTGACTTCATGATGTAGGAACTCCCTCTGCCCAAACAGATGGCAGGCTATCTCTACTTTAGTAGAGGTATCTTGTCTTAGGAAGTTGACAAAGCCTCAGACACACCACCCAGCTATTATGTGTCAGAGGTAAGATCATACCGTCTTATATAAGGTCATTAAATACTTACATGTGGTAGTAAGCAGTTTTCCCCACTAGGGGAGCTCCTCCCGGCCTCCTCAAGAAGCCTAGAAACAGAGACACCTCAGAAGGGTCTAGAGGCAAGTATTCCAAGCATCCTTCTTCCTTTCTCCTCTCATCTTCTTGTCAATACTTCCTTCACCTTCCCCTCTCTCGGCTGGACACAGACCCTCTTCATCCCCCATTCTCATGCCTTTGGGAGGGAATCCCAAATTTCAGTTGGTAGGCATGTCACCTGCAGGAACCCCTCTCCTTCCACCCATATACCCACATGGCTGAATGAGGCAGGAGTTGTCAACTACAATCCTTCTAATAAGACAGAGGCTTTCCAAGCTTTATCATCTGTGGGTCCTCTGGGGACTTCTAAGCTGTTCTCTGCAGACCCTTGTGCACTGCCATCTGACCTGCTGCTGTACTTTACAGGGCCCTAGGCCACACCAGTGGTGCACCCTCTGACCGACCTCTGGACCTCTTCATCCACCCTGCAGCCAAACTCCCTTATACATGTTTTCTCCTCTCATTAAGAGTATAAGCCTCTTGAGAACAGGCACAATCTCACTTTACTATCTGTACCCCGGCACTTAGCACAAACTGAGCACCTACTAAACGCTCATTCATTCTCTGCTTTCAACCCAATGCTACGTATCCATAGCTTACTGATCTGGGGAATCACTGCCGTGTCACAACCTTCTTGCAAGCCCAGTTCTTGCCATCACCTATTTGTGTTGGTAGGCCTGGGCCCACCCAGGCCAGGACATTCCTTCCCGCTTCAGCAAGCATACAAGGTGCATATGGCTCAGATGCTCCCTACTTCTGTGGCAGAGGCCTCTGCTAATAATCTTTGCACTAGCTACCTCACAAAGTTGTGAAGAAAGCACTCTGTAAACCTTAAAGGGCCATCTAAGTGGGGCAGTAGGGGCACCTAGGTAGTACAGCGGAGAGAGTGCTAGGCCTGGAGTCAGGAATATCTGAGTTCAAATCTGGCTTCAGACACTAGCTAGCTGTGTGACCCTGGGTAAGTCACTTAACCCCGTTTGCCTCAGTTTCCTCATCTATGAAAGGAAATGGAGAAGGAAATGGCACTCCATTGTCTTTGCTCCCAGATGTGACCCAAATGGGGTCACAAAGACTCGGACACAACTGAAAGATGACTGAACAATAACACGCTTCTCTTAATGTGGCCCAGGACGCTGCCACATTGCAGTTCTCACTCTTCATGAACTTGCAGTCCATTAAAGCCTCCAGATCTTTTCCTAAACTGCTTTCTAACCACGACTTTCCCATCTTATACTTGTGAAGCTTATTTTTTTCACTCTAGGATACTACTTGACATTTATTCTTATTGAATTTCATCTTATTAGACTCAGCCCAGTGCTCTCACTTTCCTCTTCCTTGTCACCTTCCTTCATTATATTGTAAGCTCCTCAAGGGCAAGGAACGTTTCGTGTTCTGCCGGTATTGCACTGCCAGTTCAGCCCAGTGCCTAGCACGCCAGGAGCCCTTAATAAATGCTTGTTGACTGACTGGCTGTCATCCAGTGATGACATACAATTTTACTGTCTTAGTCCCTTCATTTGTAAAATGAGGATTACAACATTTACACTACATACTTCTAAGAGTCATTTTGAGGAAATTGCTTTGTAAATAGTAAAGCACTACATAAAAGTAAGCTCTTTTCATTATGCTTATAAGCAAAAATTGCTCATGTTTGCATTGAACTATGAGCTTATTATGATCATGATTCTTTTATTTATTGATTTCATTGTTATTTATTCTCTTTTAGAGATGTGAAGGCCATGGCTCAGAGGGGTTACGTGATTAGGTCTTCTGATGCCCAGTCCAGGTATATTTCTACCATTCCCTGACTTTGCTGCTCCATTTCTCTGTATTCTTAACCTTGGTTCTATCTGACTGCTACAGTTTTCCTTGCTCCCTGGATCTCAATGTCTAGCCTGTTCTTGACATCCAGTAACTGCAGACTCCTTATGCCCTGCCCTGCTTCCAGCCACTACCCTGGTGTGACAATCTGGACATCTGTACTGATGCCATCTGTTTCTGCGCAAAAGCTCCATGAGGGCAGGGACCATATTTTTTCAACAGGCATGTGCCTGATGGTGCACACAAACCAAATCCCAAAAGGGAATGCCATTCTACAGGGGCAGGGAAACAAGAGATAACAAGGCGGCCCAGGAGGGGCTGACAGGAGAAGGTCTAGAGATTGGACTCTACACCCTGAAAAGGCCTCCAGGCCATAACAATACCAGGGAGGGGGAGGAGGGACAGAACTGCCACAGAGCCTTCCTAGTGCCTGGCTTTCCAGACAGATTTGGTTGGATTAGTGAGTCATGCTGGTCCTACAACCCGCCGGGCCATCACTTTTTACTCTAACTACTCCTGGTAGAGTTCTCAGTTCAGGAAAATGCTGTAGGAGGCTTCTAAACTGCTGTCGGTCTGTAATGGGTGTCACATGGTGAGAGAATGAGATCAGGCTGGCAAGATCAAGAGAGCTGGATTAATGACTGGATGCTACCTGCCACCTCCAGCCATCTGCTTGCTCTAAGAAAGAAACCAGGAGCGTCATTTATTCATCAGGGTAAAACATCGGTTCAGGGCTCTCAGAGCCCCATAGGCTTGCCAAAACATGAGACCTAACTAACTCTCACACCCAAAGCTTCCAAGGGAGTCTAGGCTCAAGTAAAGATAAGTATTAAGTGCTAGTAGGCTGCAGGGAAAGGAGGCTCAGGGATGGGTTGGAAGTGGACAAAAGGAAGAAGTACAGATTGTAGCCACTCCCACCCAACCCCTCTGGCTTTCCAGCCCTGTCATTTTGGGTGGGTGGGACCTCTAATTAGTTCTCATGAACCAGAAGGCCAGCAGAAGAGTTCCTATTTTCTTGCTCTCTGACCCCCCCCCCCCGAAGGGGCACAGTGGCACAGTGGATATGGCACTGGGCTTGGAATCAGGAAGACTCTTCTTCCTGAGTTCAAATCTGGTCTTGGACACCTATTAGCTGTGTGACCCTGGGCAAGTCACTTCACCCTGTTTGCCTCAGTTTCCTCATCAATAAAATGGGCTGGAGAAGGAAATGGCAAACCCCTCCAGTATCTTTGCCAAGAAAACCCCAAATGGGGTCACAATGATTTGGACATGACAGAAGAACAACAACAATACACTATACTATATGTTACTTAAAGAAAAAAAAAAGACAACAAAGAATGTTCAGGAAGACACTAGCTCTAGCCTCGTCCATTTTAGCCTGACTGGCTGGGATTTCTGCCAGGATAATATTGTAATGCCTCAGGGATGATTCTTGATTACAGAAACAGAACAGGAAGTCAAGAGTCCTGGGTCCCAGTCTTCTGCTGCTCATCAGGGAGGTGACCTACTTCCCCTCCTTGGGTCTCATTTTCTACAAAATTAGGAGGCTGGGCTGGATGTTATCTGCCAGCTCTGAGTTCTATGGTCTAGATGTGGCAATGGCAATGATAATAAAGAATGCCAGGGAAAGTGCTGATAACATAAACTTACACAGAATCCAGAAAGCTAACGACAGCTGGCAGTTTTGTGTTTTGTTTTTTTTTTGGCAAGATAATCAGGGTTAAGTGACTTGCCCAGGGTCACACAGTTAGTAAGTGTCAAGTGTCTGAGGCCAGACTTTTGAACTCAGGTCCTCCAAACTCCAAAGCAGGTGCTCTATCCACTGTGCTATCTAGCTGCTCCCCCTCTTTTTAAGTCAGATCTGTGGGTAAATCATAGACTCAAATGATTAAGGTTTCAACTTCTTTCTACCCCTTTCTTTAGGAAGGAAAATTACCGGTGGCAGATAGGCTCCTTAGTGAATACTGGGGGATAGAAGTGGGGGACAGGCCTGGACAACTCATAAAATGGACAACCATCTTCCCAGAGATTAATCTGGGAAACCAGTTCATCTCCAGAATTACATGATAAAGTTTTCTGAGGGGAAAGGAGAAGAAAGACTGCCTTCTCCCCTTCCTCCTCCCAAACAAAAACCCCCTATGATCCCTGACAACCTCAGCTCCCCCAGTCTCTGAAGAGCTGGTGTTCAGGGATCTCGACTTTGACATGCCCACCAGATCACACATCCCCAAGTCTGCTCAGTCAGAACCTACAGGATGGCTAGACAGTCCCAGGTGGAAATTGAAACCAGCCGCTCGTTGGCATGCTGGGCTGTTTCTATTTTTGGTTCAACGACAGTATTACAAGTCACACCAAGCCCAGCTGGCTTTGCCCCTGGGGCAAGTCTCCCTGTTAAAACCAATTTGGGGTGGTGTTTAGCATGCTGATTGCTGGGTCAGAACCGAAACCTTTGCTAGCCAGCAAAGGCAGGGGCAAGGCCATTCAATATGTAGCCAGGAGGATGGGCAGAGGGGAGGCTGCTGGGGGTTCGGGGGGAAATGAAGGAAGGTGAAGGAAGGTGCAGGGGCAGAGAAACTCAAGAGATTGTGAACCCACCCATTAGTTATCCAAGAAACATTTCACACAGAGAGAAGTGGAGCACAACAAATTCTCTCTCTATTTTAGCCTAGTCCTTCCTTATACCTCAGAGTGAGGACCTGGAATTCAGTGTTTGATCACCATGCTAAGCACTGAGAGGGGTTTTTAAAAAAGCAACTACATAGAAGGCAACCTGGTCCCCACACTCTAGGTACTTCTAATCTAGTATAGGAAAATCCAAAAAAGACAGAAAAATTCAAAACAACACAGAATTACAAAATCTTAAGAGCTCACTAGAGGTTACCTGATCATGTGGTGGCTATGGGGCTCAGTGGATAGAGTGCTGGACATGGAGTCAGGAAAGATCTGAGTTCAAATTTGACCTCAGATACTTACTAGCTGTGTGATTTTGGACAAGTCACCTAACCTCTCTGTGATTCAGTTTCCTCATCTGTAAAACGGGGGTAAATAGTAGCACCTACCTCCCAGGACTGTCATGAGGACAAAAATGAGATAATATTTGTAAAGCACTATATAAATGATAGGTGGTGGTAGTGGTACTAGTAGCAGTGTTAGTAGAAACATCAGCAGGAGTAGCAATAGCAGCAACATAGTCGCCATTGTCCAATGTAGGAATCCCATCAGTAAGGTCCTTGACAGGTATCCCACCTTGAATATTTTCAGTGATGGGGAGCTCCCTTCATACTGAAGCATCCCATATCCCCACTGGATAACTCTAATTACAAGGAAGTTCTCATACGGAGACATAACGTACCTCCCTATAGCATCTACCCATCTTGTGGACGCATTCCACTGAATGTCTATGCTCTCCTCCACAAGATGGCCTTTCATACATCCGAAGGCAGTGAGAGGGTGCAGAGGATGGACAGTCGGACATAGAATCAGAAAGAATTCAAATCCAGACTCAGACACTTACTAGCTGTGTGGCCTTGGGCAAGACATTTGACATCTATTTGTCTCAGCTGCCTCACCTGTAAAATGGGATCATGATAGCCCCTACCTCCCAAGGTTGTTATCAGGATCCAAAGAGATAATAATTGTAAAGCACTTATTAGCACAGTGCCTGGCACACAGTAGATGCTATCTAAATGTAAGCTATCATGACGATGATGATGATGAAGAAATCCTCCCTCAAGTTCAACAGCACCAGTTTCTTCAATCATTCTTCATATGTCATGGTTTCAGATCCACCCACATTCTGGTCACCACAATACTCTCCAGCTTGTCACCGTCTTGGCATGGTTCAGAGGCGAATACAATGCTTTAGATGTGATCTGACCAGAGAAGCCTATATGAGACACATTCTTGGATACATGCATCATCATTTTATTAATGCAGCTTACATTTGCATTACCTTTGGTGACAACCGCATGACAGCATAGTTCATGTGCCATGTCCTCCCACTGTCTTTTCTTCCCCTCTCCCCCATTCCCCACCAGGCAGCTGCTAGGGCTTTCCCCATCCTGGAATGACTGTAAGTGCTTGGTATTTACTTTCTATGTATACGTGGTACATCCCCTCTCCCCCCACTACTCCAGAAGGGAAGCAGAGGCTCTTTTCATTTTGCATTCCCAGCATCCCATGAAGTACCTTGTACGAAGCAGGAACTTAATAAATGTTTATTAAACTAAATAAAATATCCTGAATTAAAATAGGAGTTGAAAAAGCCAGATGTCCCTGGAAATGGCAGTCAGTCAGTGAACTAACGTTTCCTAAGTTCTCACTAGAGGCAGGTGCTGTGCTGAGGGCTGAAGATACAAAGAAAGGGAAGTAAGACTCTAGCCCCTGCCTTCAAACAACTCACATTCTAATGGGGAAGCAACACCTAAATAACTAAGTGCAGTCACATACTGAGTGGACGGAAGGCTCTCTTGGAGGGGAAGATACTAGCAGCTAGGGAACACCGGCAATGGCCAACTTCAGAAAGTAGGAGAAGAGGCAGGGGGAGGAGAGAGATCATTCCGCACCGGGGGGACAAGCCAGTGCACATGTACAGAGACAAGGGAGCTGGAGTGTTGTGTGCAAGGAATAGTAAGTGGGCCAATCTAGCTGGGTCACAGAGTGAGAAAGGAGGCAGGGGATGAAGAGCTCTAAATGTCAAACAGAGTTAATTTATATTTGATCCTGGAGGTAACAGAGAACCGCTGCAGCTCACTGACTATGGAGGCAACATGGTCAAACATACGCTTTAGAGAAATCTACTTGGCAGCTGAGTGGAGGGCAGATGGAAGTAGGGAGGCACCTGAGACAGGGAGACCAATGAGGAGGTTGGTCAGTGCAGCAGTCCAGAGGTAGGAGGCGATGAGGACACGAACCAGTGGTGGCTGCGTGAGTGGAGAGAGGAGACAGAGAGGAGACACACCATCAGGGTACAAATGACAAGACGTGGTAATGGACTGGACATGTAGGGAAGTGAGGGTGAGGAACTGAGTATGCCTCTGGAGGTCTCCAGCCTCAGGGTCTGGAAGGATGGTGGTACCCTTGAACCAGTGGTGGCTGCGTGAGTGGAGAGAGGAGATAGAGAGGAGACACACCGTCAGGGTACAAATGACAAGACGTGGTAATGGACTGGACATGTAGGGAGAGTGAGGGTGAGGAACTGAGTATGCCTCTGGAGGTCTCCAGCCTCGGGGTCTGGAAGGATGGCGGTACCCTTGAAAGTAAGTGGGGAAATTCAGGAGAGGGGAGGGTTGAAGGTTGGCAGGTACAAGATAATGAATTCTGTTTTGGACCTGTTGATTTGAGATGCTTAGTGAACATCCAGTTCAATATGTCCAAAAGCAGTTGGTGATACGGGACTACAATTTGGGAGAGTGACTGGGGCTGGATATACAGAAAATCATCTACATAGGGATGATAACTGAACACTTGGAGGCTGATGAGATAGCTATCTTCTGGTCCCTACCTTTTAATTTTACCTTGAATTAACTTAATCTTTTAAAAAAAATACTGTCAGGTCTATTATATCACTACAACTTCCCAGCAACACATTTGATACACAGGTGCCTAGGTTTGGAGCTTGGAGACCATCTGGCCCAATTCCCTCATTTCACAGATGAGAACTCCGACGACCACAGAAATAAAACGATTTGCCCAGGATCGTGCAGGTCATAACGGACAGAAGCAGCATTTGAACCCAGGATCTCTGACTACATAATCCAGGATTCTTTCCACGCCACCACACTGCCTTTATCTTTATCCAAAGAGAAAGGAACAGAAGTCGAGAGCGGTTAAGGGACTAATCTATGGGCCCATAAGAGGTGAACAGCAGAGCCTGCACCAGAACCTAGGTCTTCGGACTCCATTCTTTCCCATCTTGTCACGAGGTTTTCCTCCCACCTGTGCTCATTCTCTTCATTCACCACGGCTGGAACATTTCTACCATGACACTGTGGAAAATTTAGCAACAACAGGCCCAGGCCAGAGAGAGATGGTATTTTAGTTAGCCCATGTAGCTGGAAGATTTCCTTGCAAATGTCGATCACCCGCAGAGTGAGGATTTCTGTTTGTGTGCTTTGTGGGGAGGGAGTCGTGTGTTTCCTTCTGGGATGCTTAGGCACAAGCCCCCAAGTGTGATGCTGTCTTTTTAGGAAGGATGAAGTGTCTTGCTGAAGGACAGAACAGGAATCTTCCTTCTTGATGTGTTGCATTCAGAGGGAAGGAGGGTGTGTCCTCAGCATCAGTTTCTCAATCTCCTACTGTATGCCTAGCAAATGCTTCTCTTTGCGTGCTTCTCCCATTCTTAGTTCAAGTACTCGCTTGGGCTCTGGCTGTGGCTCAGAATCTCATTTAGTAGACCTCAGCACAGGCTCCTGTCTGCCCACAGCTTCATGGTCTTGCTCATATCACCCAAACCATTTCTGACTGCTGAATATCATTAGCTGACTTAGACGGGTCAACACCGATGAGCCATCTGAGCCTTCCTTCTTCCACATCAGCTAAAAGAAAACTGGTACCCGGCCCATAGAAATGTTCACCAGGGCAGGGGGGAGCGATGGGAGCTAGGGATCTGAGTGTCAATCGGCTTGTAATACTGCCATTCTCCTCTACAGGGGATGCCCTTTGTGGAAGGATAGATATTCACCACCGCAGTCTGGCTGACTTTCTTTAGATGGCAAGACAGTCTTGCATCCAGTAAGTCAACATATCACTCATCTGGGCAGCTGGTACAACACATCTCTTCAGTTATGGCTTCCCTGGGGCTTGGCCAGAATGAGTTTGTGTTGAACTGATGCTGCATTTTTTGATTTGGTTATCCTCTGGGGCTATTCCCCAGTGTTTCCTCTTTCCTACTGATTACAGCTTCTCTCAGGACCTCAATGCAATCTTGTAAAGAGCCTGTCACTGGATATACCCCAAGGAGATCAATGACAAGAAGAAAGGTCCTGTTTATACCAAAATAGTCTCAGCAGCACTTTTTGTAGCAGTAAGCAAAACAGAAAATCAAACCAACCAACCTTTCCCTATCCCTCCATCTCCCCTTCAAACAAAACAAAACCCAAAGCCCATTGCTTGGGTAACAGCTGAACAAATTATGGTATATGAATGTGAAAGAATATTACATTTCCATAAGAAATGATGAACCTAGAAACATGGGAAGACTTATATGAATAAGAATAAGCAAAGCAGAATCAGGAGAACACTATACACAGTGACCAGTGTACTAAAAAGACATCAGAATTCAGACTAAATTCAATGACCAATCTTGGTTTCAGGGGTCAGATGATAAAGAACACTTCCTTCCTCTTAGTAGGGGTGACACATGGATATAGAATGTTGTATACAGTTAGAGCTGGTCCCTCTCCTGTTTTGTTTTGTTATCAGGGAAGTATGTATGGGGGTGGGGTAAAGGGGCTAATTAGGAAGCAACTACAGTGTAAAAACAACAAACATCAAAATAAATCCAAAGAACCCAAACCAAAAAAGAGCCTATTAGTGAGATGACACAGGATTTTAGGAAATTAAATCTATCATGTATCCAAATATCAAACACTTCATTAGGACACCTTAGACAATGACAAAGGCTACCATTTTCTCTTCTGTTTCCTCTTGACAGTTTTGGGGGCATGGCACCTCTTTTCGTGAGGTCTAAATCTAGAAGGCAAAGTCTCTCAGCTAAACGTGAGGATGCAGCTTCAACTACTCATCTCAACAGCCACTCACTCACCTGCATGCTCAGTGAGAGTAAATGACCTGTGCCAGGTGAGATTAATGAATATCGATTTCTATTCTTTCCCTGTATAGCTTCTAAAGGAGGTGGGTGGCACAGTAAATAAAATTTGTGGCTGCTAAATCTTATCCACGAGACTCCTTTGAATATTATCTATTAACTATAAAAAACAGATCCACAGACAACTCAGTTTCATAAGCTATCAGTGTGCTGGTTTGGAAAAATCACTGGCCTAGGAGTCCAAGCTGCTACTACAACATCTTTCTAAATTTTGGTTTCTTTATTTTTGTAAAATGAGGGAACTGGGCTCTACATGGACTCTAAAATTCCGATGGCTCCAATCCCATTTTCTACTGGAGGCTCCTCCTAGGCCTCCTACTGCTAATGCCTTCCTTCCCACCTGAGGTCACCTTCCTCTTACTCTGCATGCAGCCCAGAAGGACCAAGTTATTTACACACCGCCTCTCTTTGGACCCCCACAGTTTAGCACAGCTCCTGGAATAGCGTGCTTGATAAATGCTCAGGGACTGACTGCTTTTCCAGAATGAAAATTCTGTGATTCTACAACATACATACAGAATGCTCAGCTCAAAGAAACGGATTGTTTCAGGTATCATGCAAAGGCCCAGAAAAGCCAGAGTCAAATCAGATAAAAGCAGTAGTGTGTCTAGACAACATTTCCTCCTCTCTGTGGACTCCAGCTCAGAAGGAGTCTGTAATAGAGCTGCAGCTTCTGTCACTTTATTATTTTCAACTTGGTGCTCTTCTGTACGAAGAAGAAATGCATATGAGATATCCAGAATCTTTCATTCTGAAGGAAGAACTTCGCTGAAGGAGGAAAGGGGAGGGAGAATGGGGGAACCAGAGCCCACCTTCACAGGAGCAAACTCATCTTCCGTACATGAGTTCTCAGAGAAGAGATTTCACACCTCACTGCAAACGCCATGTTTAAATACTACGTGGCACCACATCTCCCTTGTGGCAGCCCGTGGGCCACACTTGTGAACAAATTCCTATGCTTCACCTGGCAGTGAGGCTGCCCTCTTGGTGCCCCTATTGAGCTGATGGAACTGATGCCACTACCTGTTTGAGGGTGGAGTGAAGAGGACATCAGGACTGCCTAAGCCCATATTTGGCTAATGAAAGGTCAGCCTATTAGATGACATCTATTTGCAAAATTAAGAGTCTCTCTCCAGCAGCTAAATGCTGGCTTTGGATTTGGAATTACTGTAATTAAAGTTACATTGTGCTCGGATTGATGCCAATCACTGCCAAGCTCTAGGCATGACCTGTCGTTCCCGGCACCGGGCGCCTGGGCATCCCACTCCATTAGCTTGGGGGAATTAGCTGTCATTAACGAGGAGATGCACATTCCTTCGTGTTGTCAAACCGCAATCAAGCGGGGTCGCAGGTGAAGAATAAATACTTTCAGAACAAGCCCAATTACACCATTCACATTTCATTACAGAACCTGTTTAATCCAGGGATGGGCTCTGGAGTTCTTCTGCCTAATAAACAGCTTTTTGAAGGAATTAATAGGCCCTGCAAAACATGCTAATTGTATTCTTTTGCATTGCATTTGCAATATTGATTTCAATGTTACTGGCTTCTCTTAAGCCCCTTCCTCGACAGGTTTTAACTGTCTGGCAAACTCTATCTCTCAAACCAATTTAACGATCCCTGAATTTTGAAGAGGAAGGGGCACACCCATCAGGGTAGAGATAATGGTGACGGGCTGCATGGCCCTAACTTGTGCAGCGTTCACCAGAGGGTGGAAGGAGACAGCTGTTGAGGAGCAATTACAGTCTTCCAAACAGGCTTCGGTAGAGGCTTCACCATAGCAACCACAGTGAGATGGACTGTTCCCTAAAGATGCCTCTTGTTCACACAGACCAGAGTAGCGGACGGGTACAGTGACAGTGAATCCTGGAGTGTCAGCCTGATTGGAGATGAGGCTTATTTGATATTCCCTTGAGTTATTAAAACATACACATAAACACAGGGAGAAAACACCCCACAGCAAAGCAGTCATCTGTTTCCAAATGATTGTATGTAGAGGGGGGCTGTGCTCAAACTTCATTAATAACCAATGAAAATCATGTAATGAAACAAGGCTGCTATAGAAATGGGGATTCCTGCTTTCTCTCTCTTTGTATCTTATGTTAAGTGACCAGATTCCTGCGCAACACCTACCCTTCCTTCCTCAGGTGCTTTTCTTTACTTCCTGAATTCCTGTATTAATCTCTTTCCTCAACCTTGGCTACCTTGAAACTTTTCCTTGTTGGAGTCATAAATGGGAAGGAAAATGAAGAGCACTGTTGTAAGCCATACCTGGAAGGCTGGATAGAATCACAAAAGGCAAAGATGCAAGGGGAGGGCACTTCAGGTACAGAAAATGGCATGAGCAAATGTCTGAAGGCAGGACAATGTAGGGTTCATTTGGCGGATAGAGAGAAAACTGGTTTGATGGAAAAGAAGATCAGTTTCAAGGGGCAGTTAGATTACTGCCCTAACTAGATTAAAAGAAGTGACTCTTCAAATATCATTTCTTAGCTAAATTTTAAAAAAATATTTCATTGAATATTTCCTAATCACATGGAAAAAATTTTTAAATTTGAGTTCCAAATTCTCTCTCTCTTCCTTCCACCCCTCCCTTCCCCCTTGAGAAGGCAAGCAACATATCAATTATACATGTGAAGCCATGCAAAACATATTTTCATATTTTAGCCACATTTTTCAAAGGTGAATTCTTAGCTTGTAACCCCTGAATTATAGCACTAATAAAGAACCAAAACCAAACAGAACCACCAAATCATGGGACTTAGCCTGGAAGGGAAGTAAAAGATCACCTCCAAATCCTTCATTTTGCAGATGGGGAAACTGAAACCAGGAGGGTTGAGTGACTTGCCCAAGGCCACACAGGTAATAAATAGCAGGCAGAATTTGAACCCAGCTTCTCAAACTTTAAACGCAGTGTTTTGTTTTGGTTTTTTTTTTCCCCTCACACCATGCCCTTTATTCCCCAGGCAGCTTTCTGAATGATAATAATAATAATGGCTGGCAATTTTAGAGCATTTTAAGAGTTGCAAAACACTTCATATATATTACTTCATTTAAATCTCAATACAACCCTGTGAAGTAGATACTACAAGCCTTATTATTTCTAATTTACAGATCAGGAAACAGATTCCAACAGGTTCTGTGACATACTCATCCACGGTCACAAAGCTAGTAAATGTCGGAGGCAGGATTTAAATCTAGGCTTTCCTCACTCCCAGCCCAGCCTGCCTCTCTTTAGCAATAGAGATGGTTTATAAACCTTCTAACCTCCTTGCTGCCCATTTCAACACTCCATGAGAACCTCTTGATCACTTTCTTCTCCAACATGGCTAGGAACTGAATCTCTTCCAAGGGACAACAAAATGACACTACCTCTCCTACCCTTTCCCCAAAAAATATTTGTGACACACAATTTCTCCTTGAAATCCCCAGTGTTTTCCATGTTCTCCCAGTGGCTAAGGCCTGAGGAAAAAAAACCTATTTAAAAAACTAATCTATATGGTTTGGTTTATCCCTCACTCATACACCAGGAGCCCACAGATCCCCACCAGAGGGACACTGCTGCAGCATCTGTTCCGCCCAGCTGCAGTTTTCCGCTGGCCACTTCACGATGCTCTTTTTCTCTGCTGACTCCCATAGCTCTCCACTGTAGAGGGAGCTTCCCAAATCTATCAAATGAGAAGAACTGGTTCCTCAAACACTGGGCTGCTCGCTTTATCAGATCACACCTCAGCTGCGTGTTCGGCATGTCCCACAACTTCACTTCTGCTTTTGGGTAGCAGGAGCCAATACGGAAGGATCAAAAAGCACAGTCACTATGGAAACTTGGCTGCTACTTGCCAGTTACCCTTGTGGCAACTTGCTACCACCTGCTGTATTAAATTCCCCAAAGTCAGAAGGATTTTGGCTTTCACAGCCTATATTTCAGATGGAAAATTGAGGTCATGCAAGGATGTTCAACTTTGCGCACAGAAAAGAAGTAAGTGCTCTCCTTGACCTTGCCTTAGATAAACCGTGGCAGGGTGTTAGGAGGCTAGGTCTTGATGAGAGGTTCTCTGAAAGAAAAGTCACTGAAGCAGAGTCGGGTGAGGTCTCCAGAAGTCCATCCTTCTGTTTCTAGGCAGATATGCACAATATATCACAGATCATGGCTATCTATCACATGAAATGTGAGATACACTCTTGAGTTGGACTTAGAAAATGAGAATATTACGCATGTCATTTGAGTGTACACAACAAAACTGGGTAAGTGGAACTCACAAAGAGTATCTAAATGCTATTTTCCATTTAACAAAAAACCTAGAGAGTAATTGTGAATGGTTAAGGATTTGAATCTGAAATACAGGCAACATGAGGACTGGGCTTGGAGTCTGGCAAATTGGGATTCAAATCTTCTTTGCCATTAGCTGTGTAACCCTGGGAAAATCTCATAACTACTTCAACTCCCAAAGATTCAATTGTTATTTTTATGCAGGTGACTCTTAGATCTATACACCCAGCCTTGGTCTCTCTCCTGAGCTCCAGCAGTATAGCACTAAGGCCTACTGGATATTTCCAAATGGGTGCCCTATAAACAATTCAAACATAACCTGTCCAAACCAGAACTCAATATCTTTCCTCTAAAAACCTACCCCACTTCCAAACTTCCCTACTTCTGCCAAGGTCATTATTCTTCTAATCAACTGGATTCACAATCTCAAATCTCCTCGACTCCTCATGCTCACTCACCCTACATCTTTAAAAAGGTGCTAAATCTTGTCCATCCTACCACCGTCTCAACATTCATACAGCCAATTCCCTAGTTCAGCCCCTTAAAACCTCTCACCTGGGCAATTAATGGCAATAACATCTTACGTGGTCTCTCTGCCTCAAATTTCCCCCCACATTCTCCACTTAGTTGTCAAAGCGATATTCCTAAAACACAGCTATGAACGACCATGTCACCCCCCTACTACTCAACAAACTCTTGTAACTCCTTGTTACCTCTAGAACCAAACCAGCAAGTTTGGCATTTAATGTTCTCCAAAACTCAGATCCAACTGGCTTCCCAGCCATGTCACACATTATTTCTTTGCACATACTCGTCGGTCCAATCAAACTGGACCTCTCGCTATTCTTCATATACGATACTCCATGACCCAACTCTGCGTCTCTCTATTCCCAGAATGCACTTTTCCTTCCCTCTGCCTCTACTATTTCTACTTTCCTACAAAGCTCATACCCAATATCACCTCCTTAATGAAGCCTTTCTTGATCTCCTCAGCTGTATCTTCCACAAAATTACCTCGCATTTATTTTTTAGACATGTATTTGTTATCTTCCCCTGCAGAATGTAAGCCCCTTGAGGGAGGGGACTGCTTTTTTCCCCCTCTGTATCCCCAGAGCCTAGCTTAGTTCTTGGTACAGAATAAAAGAATGATAAATGATTGTTGATTAAAGGGTTACAGCTCTATAGAGTTCCCTAAATTGACAAAAATCAATGATCCTTCATGTATGTGTGTGTTGGACAGATCATACCATAGTCTGATTTATGTACACATGATCATAAACACAGAAGAGATGTTTCTCTGTTCAGTTTTCTAAAATTCATCATGGAGTATGTCCTTAGTACTCATGTTAGTTTTTCTACTAGTATAGATTATAGATTTTTTGGGAGGGAATGAAAAAAAAGTCCTGAGCTTGTCATTCAAGGAAGGGAAGACAAGAGGTACACCAGAGTGAGCTGCCAGTTCCAGGATGACCTGAGTGAACTTTTCCTTGGGATCCTGTAGTGCAAGGCTTCCAATCCATGATGGTACACAGTGCACAGAGATAAGCAAAGAAGACAACAGACTGCAATCAAATTAAATCAGACACGCTTCCCACATCCTCTAGAAAACTGTTTCAGCAGAGCTCAGGGACAAATAAATAATTGCTAATAAGGCTAGGAAAATTAGAGATGGAATAATTGGAATCAGAGATCTAGTTAAATGCCATTCAAGTGTCCCCTGAGAATCCATTATAAATCAACAAAAACAAAAGTAAGCCAATGCTGAATGAGGGATTGGCCGACAAGTCTCCTTTTCCACCTTCATGCCAGTCACTGGTTAAAAGTTTGGCGCTGGGATGATAAACGTTGGGCGTATTTATTCACTTACTGGATTGAAACCAGAGGCTAGTTGATATTATTTTTATAGTTGATATTAGACTCCCAGTGGTGGGGAGAAGTTCTTCCCTAGAAGTCAGTTAAAGTTCTAATTCCAGTTAGGTACTTGTCTCTGTTGGTGAGTGACAACTTGGAATTTCTAAATCCTTCCCAGCTGGGAAGGGAATGCAGTAACATTGTTCTGTTAGCCCTAGAAACTATAACTGACGGTCTGACTCTCTCAGTATCTTCTCTACCTTCAGGGTCATTTCTTTCCTGATGGAAAGAAAAGGATCATGTGCCTTGGCCTAATGAACATTTCTCTGAATCTCACAGGTGAGTTCATATTCAAGGGAAAAAAAAATGAAGAAAGGGAATTGGGAAAAACAAAGAAACCTAGGAAGAAAGAAAAACACGAGCCCATTTATTATAAAACCAAAAACACCAGAAGAATGTGGCTTTTAGATGTCTATCCCATAAAGGAGCAGGGTCACAATCAATCTATCAATAAGCATTAATTAAATGCCAGCTATATGCCAGGCACTCTGCTAGGTATTAGGGACATGAATACAAAGGATGAGAATCTCTGCTCACAAGGAACTTACAGAATTAACTAGTTGCACAGGCTGGAGAAAAGGTACATGTATTCACAGCCTCAGCCTAGCCTAAGAGGTCACTTATTCCAGTTACTTATGTGGGGAAAGGTCCTATTTAAGAACTCTTTCCTATAGAAGAGTGACCCTTCTGGGCACCTTCCTCTTTATTTTTGTATTCCCTCACATATGTCCACAGAACCAGGATGCCTGCAACCACAGCCTCACTGACTGCTACACAGCACTTAGCTCAGTGCCTAGCACACAGTAGGCACTAAATACTTGTTCACTTGACAATGCAGAATTAAGTGATTTTACTCCACCAGCCTGCCTTTCTTTAGAGAAGAGCTTTCCTTTGAATGAGGAGGACTCTTCTGAGACACCCTAGAAGCAAAGGAGCATGCATGCCACATGACGTAAAGTGACCTTTGTCACGAATGCTAAAACAACGTGGACAGTTCCATCACCCAAACTGGAGAACTTATTCCCGAGCTGGTCCCATGTACCACACAGCATTTAACCTTTTCAATGACTTGAGAGGAGAGGAGGGTAGAGAACAAAATTTAACCTCCACAACTCTGCCAGGTCTGAGTTTTCCTCTCTACTACCCTAGCAATATGCTACTGAATAAAAAAAGAAGGGCTGTTAGGTGACTAGGGACTGCCCCAGTGCCCCAGTTTAAGTATGGCGGTGTAGACCTTGGCTTCCAATTTCACGTATCCTTAAAAGCATAAATCTTTTCTTGGACATGGCATAGAAAGTCAAGGGAATTCAGTTAGATGAAAGAGCTAAAATGAGAGTAGTCCTAGTTGTACAATGCAGTTAAATGGAAACCTATTCTATCCTCTTAATGCTTACTATGCCATATGATAACACCATATGCATTTCATAGCTAGGATGAAAACCCAGCTCCTTCACTTATAGTACAGTCATTTATCTTATACTAAGGTTGCTTTGCACAAGACAAGGATGTAACAGACATAATGAAAATCCAGTCTAACTTATACCCAAAAGCTTTGAGTGACAATGGAAACTGTGTCCCTGAGAGCAGTTATCTTGGCCTCATAGGTGGCCACTAAGCAAAGACATGCATGCATTCAGAACTTGCATTACATGCATTTACCAGCCAAAGCTGAACAAATATTGTTTAACTGGAAACATCTAATAGCTTGGCTGACCATTAGATCCCTAGTCCTAACACCTAAAAAGATGTTCTCTTTTGGGAATTGAGACTTCAAATACCAAATTAGCACACGCGTGTGCACACACACACACACACACACGTAAAATCTACAAATAATAGTATCAGGGATAGTTAGACACCTGATTGTTCATTCTATTCTGAACATACAATGGCTACAAAAGTAATTGTTACTACATATAGTCATATAAAGATGCATCATGAAACTTAATCTAAAACTCCATGATGATTTCCATTATATTTTGTGTGCATTATATTTGGTAATTTGTGATTAGTATTTTGGCAATATGTCTTAAGATACATGCGTTATTGGAAATGTGGACAATTTTTGGTGCAATGGCAAGCTTTGAAAATAGCTTTTCCAGTTTTATGGGGAGGTGTCTGATCATTCATATTTTATATGTTTGAGCATCTGAAAATACTGAAACAGATATGTTTTTTGAAGTTTTTATTATTCAAAAACATGTCAAAATGATAAAACTTGGCAAACTGTTAGAGTCTCAATCCTAATCTCTAAAGAAGAGTTATATTTTGGGAATTAAGACCCCAAGCTTCAAAATAGCTAGAAAATTCAGAGAGAAAAGTTAATAATACGAGATATCTTAATCAAACAGTTAAAGGATCAACCCAACAATCCTACTTTCTTTTTATAACCTTTGTTGAATTGATATTTGTAGCATCTACTATTGGACATATACTTGGTTAAATGGTATAAGGTGGTCTAAACTTCAGTTGCCTCACATCTATGGCTTTTAGCTTTAACATACATTTGGTTTTATTGAAAAGGGATCTGACATCCAAACTGTCATCAAGAGATGAAAAAATGCTATAAATCATTAATGATTAGAAAAATGCAAATCAAAGAAATGATGAGGTTTCACCTTACATTCATCAGAATTGCAAAGATGGCAAAAGAGGAAAGTGACAGATGTTGGAGAGTCTGCGGGAAAACAGGCACACTAGGGCACTATTGGTATAACTATGAATTGGCCCAGCTATTCTAGAAAGCAATTTGGAGCTATGCAAAAGAAGTTGTTAAACTTAGACCCAGCTATGCCACTACCAGGCCTGTACCCCAAAGAAATCAAAGAAAAAGGAAAGGTCCTATATGTATAAACATATTTAAAGCAGTCTCTTTTGTAGTTGACCAAAATTGGAAGCTAAGGGGCTATACTACAAATGATTCTGCAAATAATGGTATATGAATATATTGGAACATTTTTGTTCTGGAAGAAATGAAATGGATACTTTCAGAGGAAATTGGGGAGACCTCTTTGAACTGATGCAGAGCAAAGCGAGCAGAACTAGGAAAACATTTTATACAGCGACAACAAGACTATAGAGAAAAACAACTTTGAAAGACTTTACAATTCTAGTCAGTAAAATGCTAAACTGATGAGTCCAGAGGACTCATCAAAGACACCTCTCCTGCCAGAGAAGTAACAAACTTAAAATGCAGAAAGAGATATATATTTTTGGTCATAACCAATGTGAGAGTTTATTTTGCTAGACTATGCATGCTTATGATGGGGTTTTTTTTGTTGTTGTTCAATTGGAGGTAGAGTTAGGAGAAAAGAAAGATTATAAATACATTTAAGAATAAAATAAAAATAAATTTTAAAGAAAAAGGATTCAAATCCCCCCCTTTTTTTTTGTTGCTCAGGCAATTGGGGTTAAGTGACTAGCCCAGGGTCACATAGCTAGTAAGTGTTAAGTGTCTGAGGCTGCATTTGAACTCAGGTCCCCCTGGCTCCAAGGCCAGAGCTCTATTCACTGCGCCACCTAGCTGCCCCCTCTTTTCCTTTTTTTTAAAGGAAGGCTTTAACATGCTTGGTCGTGCCAAGTCATTCACCCAAATTGTACACTGGGAATTAAGAAGAGCTGAGACAGACATAGTACTCCAGTAATAGAAGCAGTTGTAAGGCTAAGTTAGAAGAAGCTTCTTTAAAAGACAAGTGTGAAAGTGAAATAAGCATAAAAAACAAGTTGTTCTAGAAAACAAAAAGGGAACTTTAGCTGGATGAACTCATGTTACTGTTGAAACAGTGTAAATGTGATATAATAGGACGTTTAAGGGTAGATTTTGACTGATTAGCAGTCGAGAATACACTGGGATAGTGGAGCCTGACGGAAAGGCTTATGTTAACCTGTACATAGGCCAAGAAGGAATAAAGTCAGCTATTAGGACACGAGCTTTGTCAAAGTCAAGTGATCACCATACTCTTTCTACAGAGAAGTTATCTCTGCTATTTTACCTTTAGATGTTATGCTGAAAAGTGAATTTAGCTCACTTGTTTTGATCTAAATAAAAAATACTTCTTTTAAAACACACTGAAACTGTGAAGTAGTGTGTCCCTTCATACATTTGTCAGTATTTTCATTGAGAAAATTATTTATTCAGAACAATAAAGAATGCGGCTTTTCTTACTTTTTTTTTCTCCTAGCCCAAAGAAAGTTCAAATTTCTATCCCTGTTATGCATTACTCATCTGGTAGCAGATAACAGAGGTGAAGGCAAAGTGAGGACTTGACTGAACTCAGGTCGCAACTTAAAACCTGAACTTGGGGGCTAAATGTCACTGAGACATTTTGCTTACTAGACTCAAGAAAATAAGGTCAGGTCTCAATACCAAAAAGAAAATCAGGCTATATCTTAAAGGACACCAAACAGAATGCTTTAAATGAATTTAACATTCAAAAGCCTTTCATCTTTATTCTCTTTTTGGTCTAATTTTTATGGAGATCTATGGCTACTAGAGGCAGCTAGGTGGCTCAGTGGCTAGGGTGCTGGGCCTGAAGTCAGGAAGACCTGAGTTCAAATCTGGCCCCAGATACTCACTAGCTGTGTGACCCTTGCCAAGTCACTTAACCCTCAGTTTCCTCACCTTAGAATAAGCTGAGCAAACCACGACAGTGCTTTGCCAAGTAAACCCCAAAACAGGTCACGAGTCAGGCATGACTGGAAAGGACTGAACACAACAAATGGCTGCCAGAAGAACCTGATACTTGAAAGCAGGTGCTGATATTACCTCGGATAATGATACGAGGAACCAGAGAAAGAACCGGGACCACTTCCAAGGGAGAACAACTAGCCCTCGGAAAACGCAAAGCAGAACAAATTTTGGTTGTTCTTGGAAATTTTACATACATGTAAAATGAGGCCTTTTCCCTTTGCACAAGGGCCCCAGTCTGGTCAATGAAAATGAGGCACCATTTCTGGAAGAGCAGGAAAGTCACTGGAACCCTAGGCCTCGGCTCTCCTCTCCCTAACTTGTCGGCATTTCAAGCGGAATGGAGGCAGGGTTGGAGGTTCTCAGTACGCCCTGCACTCTCCCTCTGCTGCCCCTGGACAGCTTTTCTCTCCCTGTCCCTCATAATATGCGTGTGGATTTCCTATCAGCACCTCCATTAAAAGGTTGAGGGCCCCTGCTCTAGGTAGCTAGAGAGAAAATTCTTAGGCACTGTCAGTGATACCAGTTCATGCTCCTTCAATTCTCAAAAAGGGTTAGAAAAACATATTTAATACCAGACCCAGCTGAGCAGAAAAATAATAACGAGTTTAACTGAAAAATACTAGGATGCATCCTAGAGCTTTCTCCTGGGTTCAGGAAAAGCTACTGAATTTTAAAAAATCTATTCCTCCTCTATCACCCAAGGATCTAATTTTGAACTTGTTTAATTTGTCTTTGCATGTGTATGTGTTTAAATGAACACCAAAAGGAAACCCTAGAAAGAAATACTTTAGGTGGGAGAAATCTTCATAAAAAATAAGCTAGAAAACCCAGGAGAAATCCAGATCATTGCATCTGCTTAAGTTATTTTTTCTTCTGGCAAAGACCAGATGTATTGATTAAACTAAAGGTCCCATGGCATCTAGAGGGCGAATAAAATGATGCAAAGGGTCCATTTTTTTCTCACATATTAATATGCAGAGATGCTTAAAACAAGAGAGCCTGCTCCAACTTTCGTTTATTTAAAATCATCACTTGGCTCCCTTTAAAAGCTGGCATCCTCTGAAACAGTGGGCTGAGAAAGCTCAACAGTTCCAGTAAATAACCACATTGGGGTGAGCTCAGGAGGGCTCAAACTGCGTACACACAAAAAAAGCATATTCAAGATGGGGTCCCTGGACCATACTATAGCATATAGGAAAGGTGGTTTCAAAAGGGTTCAGTTTCTTCCTTCCCCGTGCTCTTCAGCTCCCTTGCTATATCAAAGGCTCAGCTATTCTCTTTGACTAGGTCAAGCAGAGAGTGTGAAGTGTCATTATCTAAATTGTTTCTGGCTTCTTAGTCTATCCCAGTAGGCAAAATATTAGATGGGTAATTTGAAACATCCATGAGACATACTGGAAGCTGGGGATTTTGTAAGGTAAAGGATACATTTCTTTGGTGCTTTTTCAGTGTGCTAATTGATATAATTCTTTATACATTTAGTATGGAATGAAAGGACCTTGTCTTTCCACAGGATGTATCTTCCTTGTCTGTATTAATGAGTCTGCTAACACAGGGCAGTTTTCAGCTTTCTCAGCTTAACACCCTCCCCCTGTCTCTTCAACCCCCAATCCAGCCCAGCCCAGAGGCATAAAACTCTCTTCAAAATACTACTCTTCCCTCCTCCCCTCTCCTCCTCACCATAACCACTTGTCACTGAAGAAAACTCTTCAAATCAGTGGAGGAATGTCATTACCTCAGAAAGGACAGAAATACAAGATCTCAGAGATTTTGCCTACAGATTCAAACCAGGAACCAGATAACACTGTATGACCAACATTCCTACAATATAAGTATTACACAACAAATAAAGGAACTTTACTCCTGGCTTAGAGTTATTAGCTCATGTATCAGCTTTATAATGTGCTGGCCATTCAGTTACTTTGTGGGGGCAGAAAAGAGGTGGGAATTCAATTATACATCTGACAGCATGTGTCCTCTAGAGATGCCTTAGTACCTTTGGGAAAATGATAGCCAGTCTTAAAAACAAAATCACTGTTGTGCAGAAAGGGAGGGAAAGAGGAAGGGAATAAACATTTATATAGTGCCTATGATATGCCAGGAACTAGGACAAGCAAGCCCTTTCCAAATAGTGATCCTTCATAACAGCTTTGCAAGATTTGTTTTTATCCTCATTAATTCAGGAAATGGAGGCAAACAGGCTAAATGACTTGGGGAGGAGAAGTCCCATAGCTGGTAAGTATTTGAGGATGGATTTGAACTCAGGTCTTCCTGGCTCCAGGCCCATCACTCTATTCACTGTACCACCTAGATGTTAAAAAAGAAGCAAAAGCAATGACAATTTCTTTGCCTGCTACTCTGATAGTCACCCTCCTCATGTTCAGAGACTCCTGGAATTTTCCAATTTAGCTTACCTTTACATCAGGCACAAAGTCATTTGCCACGTGAATGGTTTTGAAATAAACAACGGTTCAAATTCCCCCAAGATCTTGACCATTCAAACAAAACCTCCCAATTGAAATTGGGGCAAGAAAAGTCTGACCTTGGACAAGTATAATGAAATGGAAACAAAAATGGAGGAAAGATATTAATGAAAGAAACAAATAATCCATCAAGAACCTTTGCTGAGGCTGAGAAAACACATGCTCATTCTAGGACACTTGTAGCTAGGTGGAGCAGTGGCTAGAGTGCTGGGCCTGGAGTCAGAAAGACTCATCTTCCTGGCTTCAAATCTGGCCTCAGACACTTACTAGCTATATGACCCTAGGCAAGTCACTTAACGCTGTTTGCCTCAGTTTCCCTTTCTGTAAAATGAGCTGGAGAAGGAAGTGGCAAACCACTCCAGTATTTTGCCAATAAAACTCCAAATCAGGTCATGAAGAGCTGTATACAAGTGAAAAATCTCCAGTGTTATGCCTATTGTGGTTTTGGTTTGTTCTTTGTTCCTGAAGAGAACCATGACATCAGGGAGATAATGAAATGACTTGCAATTGACTTTGACTTGAGTGAGGGAGAGCTGTGCAAAATCTCACTTTCTCCTCCAGAGCCATCCGGGTCCAGTGGCCAGATATCAATCAGGATACCTGGAGATGGCCCAGGATTCAATGGGAGACCTTGAGGGACAGTCTTGGATTGGCTCAATCTCCATAGCAATGAATTATTCCCCTTACATAAGTAGTCAAATGTAAGGTAGGTTATCTTTTCCCCTGATTAAAAAGCATCTTCCCAGAATGCTTAGATTTGCTGAATAAGAACGGAAAGTCAACACGGCATGTCTTAGTTCTTTGAAAATCAAACTTTAAGAAACTCTAGGTGAACACTTCCTCCCCCCAACCCAAATCATTCAAGACATTGGTTTTCATAAGTGAATTATGCCATTCATCATTTACTGTAATTGGATTTCAGTGAGGGCGGTGTTGAATATATTGGAATGACATATCAACCCAATGATCCATAAATGTTTATTGAACAGTTAGTATGTATGAGACATTATGTCAATCATGAGGGATACTGCCTTAACTTAGAATCTAAAAGGGGAGGCAAGACAGAAACATGCAAAAAGCATGCAAAGGAATAAGCACCCAGTATATGCTAAGTGCAAAGCGAATAGTACAGAAACCTGAGGGACAGAGGGATTGTTATGGGCTAGAGAGGTTAGGCTCATGGAGAAAATGACTCGAACCTTGAAGAGTGGGAAGGATAAGTGATCAGATGAGATAATTCATTGTAAAGTACCTTGCAAATCTATTTAAATGTTAGTGATATGATGATAATGATGATGATGACGATGCCGATGCAGAGCAAGGGGAAAAGCCATCCTGCACACAACCCCTTGCCTTTGCACTTTGAATGGGGGGAGCAGGGGGAGGTCAAAACCAGAGGGGCAATCTCTCTCTTAGAAGAACACACCCTTATCAACAAGACTCAGTTTATCACAACATCCATTCTCCATGATTCTGGAACCAGTCTGATTATGGTGGTTTCAGCTTTGGGATTAGGAAGAGCCTTTCTTAGGTACCTTTTTTGTAGGATGATAAATGCATCGAACAACTCACATGCTAAACCATCACCAATTATCTAACATCCCAAAAGGTGCTATATATAGCTGGTATCAACACAAAACCTTTCAAAGAAGAAAGGCATACAACCTCTGCAGCAAGGGATTAACTTTCACTCTACTTTAATCTAAGAGGAAGATTAAAGAAACAAAACCAAAGGGAGTAATAAATAGGTTGCCTTTCTGGCTTTGGGGAGATTGGGACAGAACATCAAGAACAGCTGAGTGACAGAGTGGGGGTGGGGGGGAGAAAGGAAGAAAAACATGCTATCCACTCAAGATGAAAATCCCCAGAAATATCTCCAAACCTATTAGGGATCAGAGTGATGGGAGAAAATCCAGTTGCAGGCAGTGTGTTAGGAAGGGGAAACCCATAAATATTGTCTAGTACCCTGTAATTTTCAAAGCACAAATGGGTTTTAGGACACTGTCAATTACCTCAGTGTGCCAGGTTTCTGATTGAGCTCAGTCCTGAGCTATTGCCCCCAAATGATTCCGTATCACTTACTCCACTGGGAAAGAAATAGGCTCAGCCTGAGATGGAAAGAGGTCTTCTCCTAAAACACAAATCTGAGTATATCACTCCCCTACACGAATCTCTAGTAGTTCCCTGTTGCCTGCTAAATTAAATTGAAACTCATCCTGTCATTCATGGCATTCTGCCTTTCTGGTCTTTTTTCCTAGTCCTCCTCTATATATATTCTATTACGCTTTCCCACTCTTTTGCCCTTGCTCATGTCTTTCCCTTTACCTGGTGGCAGCTTTACCCTAGCCATTCCTAAGTCTGTTTAAATTCTCTTTATCCCCTTGGGAGGCAGTATGATATAGGAGAAAGTACATTGGCTTTGGAATCAGAAGACCTGAGTTCAAAACTTTGACACTACCAGTGTGACCTTGGGCATATCATTTATGTTTTATGAGCCTCAGTTTCCTCATCTGTAAAATGTAGAGGTTTTACCAAATGGTCTCTGAGGTCCCTACCAGTTCTTGATCATTGTTTGTATGGTCCTTCAAGTTTAAAAGTGATTATTGTTGTTAAGCCTTTTTTGAATCTCCTTCAACAAGATATATCTTTTTCATCTGAAATCCTATAGTATGTTTGGTATACTCCTCATATCATTTACTCTATTCTGTCTTATATTGTAGTTATGTGTGTGTGTGTTATGTGTCAGGTCAAATCTGCAATACTGTATTCATTTTTGGTTAGGAAGAGCATTAAAAAAGTGAGGTATGTCCAGAAGAGGGTGAAGAGGACTGTGCCATGACAGATACCATGCTACATCAGGATAAACTTGGGAGGTTTAGCTGGGAGAAGAAAAGCTTTAGGGTGGGTATGAAAACCGCCTTGAAGAGGTATCATGGGGAAGAGGGATTAACCTCCTAGTTGGCAGAAGGAGGACCATTGTACATTAGTTGCAAAGAAGCAGACTTGTAAACAACTTCTTAACAATGAGAGCTCTTCAGAAGCAGAAGGGCTAGCCAGGAGGTGGTGAGGTTACCATTAGTGTCAGTCTTCAGGTGAAGACTGGATGATACCAATGGTATTCCTATTCAGGTGCTTTTTTTTTTTTGGACTAGGTGACTTCTGGGACCCTTTCTAGTTTTGAGATTCTGTGAATCTATGCCATATCACTGCTGCTAGGTTGTAAACTTCTCAAGGTTAGAACCATATCATTCATCTTTGTAATCCCAACAGTTTCTAGAAAATAAAGACACTCAATAAATGTCTGTTGGATGAATGAATGGAATCTTGCCTCTTTGTGCCCCTTGGCAGTGGGAAATGTGTTAGAGCATTGCTAAAGGGTATTGAGCAGTGCGTTGGAGCAAGGGAAAAAAAAGGTCAGGCCAGTGTGTTAATCAAGACTACATATCAAGAGGATACCAGGCTAATTTTTCCAGGTTAGATAAATCTAACACAAAGGGATTTCCTATGAATTTTAACATTCATACACACGCTAGTCTCTCTTTTCCTGCTTTTTCTATCCTTGGCACTGAGCACAGTGGCTGGCATACAGTATGCCCTTAATAACTGTTTGCTGATTGACTATGTAGGAGCACTTTGTACAGGAGAAATTACATATGCAGGAGAACCAATTATTATTTAGCAAAGAGTGAGGGTACTTTTAAAGAATGTGATTATAGGAAAGGGGAAGTGATAGGGCATGGAGCTAGAGCTGGAGTTTTGCTTCTGGCTACTCTCTCTTCCTTAAGAGATGGGTGAAGATGTTAGGTGAAGAAAGCTGAATATGGGAGGACCTGAGTTCAAATCCGGCCTCAGACACTTGACACTTACTAGCTGTGTGACCCTGGGCAAGTCACTTAACCCTGATTGTCTCACCCCCCCCAAAAAAAAGCTGAATGGTGGGGCTACAGATGACACAAGACTGAAACCCATGGAGGATCTACAGGAGTGGTGCTTATAGATGTATGACTTTGGAGTCAAATTTCAAATATATATTTGACATAACTATGACATGCCCTGTAGGGCTTGTTAACATGTAATGTCTTAATAAAGACATAAGAGGTCTTAAGAGCCATTGTCTGATTATCACCATTCAGGAAGTCTAGTGTGGTCCTCAGCATATTTTCTAAGAAACACGTGTCTTCAACATAATAAGCAGGTATTCATTGAGCATTAATTATGTGCAAGGCCCTGGGAAGGAGTCAAAGAAACAATTAAATAAGGTATGGATAAATAAATAGGACCTGGTTGGACTAATTGGATATAGACAGTGATAGAAATGTATACAGGAAAGGAGCCATAGTAAGAAGTGTCTGGAAAAATGAAGGTATCATTGTTTAAAATAAAAAAGACAGGAGCAGCTCAAGACAAAAGCAGGACATTCAATTGCAAATATCTAGTATTCATTTAGAGATATGGGGACAGAACTGAGGCAAGAAGTGAAGGTTAAGGATACAGAGTTGGGAGTCCTCTGCATAGGGAATTGTTTGTAGAACTATAAAATGGCCCAGCTATTCTGGAAAGCAATTTGGAACTATGCTCAAGAAGTTGTTACACTTAGACCCAGAGATGAGATATCCCAGGGAGAAAGTGCAGAATGAGAGAAGGTGGAAGATAGAAACTTGGGAAATTTCCCACATTTGGAGCAGCGTGTAGTCATTGAGTGTAGGGAGGACAGAGGTGAGAGATGAACCAGAAAGGGAGGCAGAGAAGGGGGAGTATAAGGAACATCTATAGCACTAAATAAATTACAAGGGTAGGATGAATCAACATTGGCAAATACAGTAGTCAAAGTGAAGAGGACTGAAAAGTTCTCAGTGATGACTCCCTTTGTGTAAAGCATTTGTGAAGTAGGTACAGGAATGTTGGATAGAGAGAATCCAGACAGACTAGCCTGTGCTGTGAATCACTACTGGCAGACACTTCTTCTAACCTCTGAGTCTATCTTCCTGAGAAAGAGACTGCCTCATTTTTGTCTTTGTATCTTCAGGGTTTAGCACAATGACTGCTACATAATAGATATGTAATAAATACTTGTTGATTGATTGGCTAAGTGACTTTATTGGATCTGAAATCTTATCAATGTGGGTACTCCCTCAATGATACAGATTCCAAACCACACAGAAGGTGGTATTTGAGCTGAATTTTCAAGGAGGTTTTGGATTGTGAGAGGCAAAAGTGAGGTAGGAATGTGTCTGAGGAAAGGGAGCCAGCTAATACAAGAGCAGGAGGAGAAGAAGTGGAATGTCAGGTGGGAAGGTTCAATTTGGCTGGACCATGAAAAGAGAGTCATGTACAATAAGAGTAGGTTGGGGCCAGGTTCTGAAGGGTTTTAAATGGCAATGGAGTTTGTATTTGATTCTAGAGGTCATTGGTATCCACTTGGGGTTTACTGAAGAGGGAAATGACACTTTAGTAAGCATGCTTTGGCATCTGTGCAGAGGACGGGGAAGAAGAGGAGAGACTTGAGGTAAAGAGACCAATGAGGAGACTAGTGCAGTTGTCTACACAAAAGGTCAAAGGGCCTGAAGTAGGATAGTGACTGTATAGGCAGAGAGAAAGGGACAGATGTGAGATGTTATGGAGGTAGATCAATATGATTTGACATTATTAAATATTTAAAAGGATGAGGGAGAATGGAAAGTCAAGGATGACTGAGGTACTAAATATATTTAGGTGACTGGAAGGAGGGCAGGGTCTATGACAGAAATAGAGAAGTTTGGAAGTGGAGTGAGTTTCGGGAAAAAGAGCGAGTTCTGTTTTGATCATGTTGCATTTGAGATACTAGTGGACATCCAGTGTGAAGTGTCCAACAGACAGCTGGTGAGGTAGAACTGGAGCTCAGGAGAGAGAAGAGGGCTGTATATATAGATCTGGGAGTTATCTTCACAGAGATGATAATTAAAGGAGGTTCTGGTCAGAATCTTGATCTACAGGTGCAGTTAGGAGTCAAGATGTGGATAATGATCCAGCAAAGAAGACTGAGAAGAAGGAGTTAGACAGAAAGGAGAAGCAAGAGAGAAGAGTGTTATGAAAACCCAAAGAAGAGATGAAGTCCAGGAAAAGTGGATGGTCAACAGTGGCAAAGGCTGCAGAGAGGTCAAGAGGATAAGGAATGAGAAAAGTCCATCAGGTTTGGCAATTAAATGAGACTACTGTTACCTATAGAAAGAATGGAATGGAGTTATTCAATGGAATAGTCAGGTTGGGCACCAGATTGCAAAGGGCTAAGAACTGAGTGAAAGGGGTGGAAGAAGAAGCCATGAGCATAGACATTCTGTTCTAGCAGCTTGGCTGAAGAAGGCATGAGAAAAATATGGTGAGAGTTATCAGGGATGGTGAATCAAAGGAGGGTTTTGTTTTAAGGATAGGGGAAACTTGGGTGTGTTTGTAGGCAGCAGGAAAATAGCTAGCTGATAAGGAGAAATTGAAGATGAGAGAGAGAGAATGATTGTGGGGCAATCTGCTGGTTAATATGGGAGGTATGGGATCAAGACACATCTCCATCAGATACTGAAGTAAAAGAGGAGAGAACTGAGGATGATATTAAAGGGGCTTTAAGGCATAGAGAAGGGGGAAAATGGGGAGCCCATGGCCAGGGGTTTCCATTTTCTCAGTAAATTCTTAGGTAAAGTCCTTCACTGTGAGGAGGTAATAGGGTGGAGGGGGCAGGGTTGATGGAGAACACTCGAGGAAAGAAAAGATTTGGAAGAGCTGTTGTGGGAAGTGAGATAGAGCACCAATGAAGGAAGAATAAAAGGACTGCCTTGTTCCAGTAAGGGTCAAATGGAGATCCCATAACAAAATTTTGCAGTGAATCCAGTCAGTAAGGCTCAGCAACTGTCTCTCACTTTGGTGAATATGACCAGAGGAGACAGACGGTGGGAGAAATCTGGAGTCAGGGTTTAGCAACATATTAGCAACAACAGGTCAAGGGCCAAAAGATTGGAGAATAGAGGACAGTATGGAATTGAACTGTTTAACTAGATGGTTGAATTGAGAAGAGTTTAAGTGAAGCCATGGCTGGGCTGTCAGCCTGGAAAAGGTATAGTGGGGTGGGAGAATTAGAATAAATATTAACCATTAGATGAAATTGCTCCTTCCCCAAGTAGACATCATGGAAGGAGTGGCTTCTTCTTCTGGTACGATATGGACCATGATCAATGCACCAATTCATCTCGTTTTCCCTGATACAAATTTCCCTCTTATATTTGTAGATCACTTTGCAAAGGGACCTCATGTATATGATCTCGCCAGATCTCACAACAATTCTATGAGGTAGAAAGGAAAAAAGGATGAGGCTATTGAGTCATCAGAAAACCATAAGAATTGTGGAATTGCTACTGTGTGGTATTGGACAAGTCACTTTTAGAGATCAGGAAGCAGACCAAGAGAGATACTTGGTCTCAGTTTCCTCATCTCTAAAATGGTTCTTTCAGTCCTATTCCACAATAAGTCACTTTCCAGATTCACACACCTAGTGAGCAGTGGGTTGAGAGGAGACCCCAGGTCTAGCTCTTTAGCTGGTAAGACAGTACAACTGTTTTAGCTGTGCTTTCTTTTCATCATCGAGGCTGGTCACTGAGAAAGTGAACAAGACAGTTGAAAGGTGACTTAGTGAAGAAGGGAAATGCTCTCCTGTTTAGTTATAGCTGACTGGATCAATGCCCAGTGTCCTTACTCCACAAGAGGGCAGGCAGAGCTTCAGAGAGGGAGGGGGTTCCACTCCACTGGGATCTGTCTGGAGCAGAGGTGAGGACCCTGCGGCCTCGAGGCCACATGTGACCCTCTAGGTCCTCAAGTGCGGCTCTTTGACTGAATCCAAAAGCTTGAGGCCGCAGGTTCCCCACTCTTGGTCTGGAGTAATGGTGGACAAGGATGGCTCTGATTGCATGGCTGCTTGGTTTCTCTGCCTTGGCCTGAGATCTTCTACACATCCTTCTATTTGGTGAGGAGCAGAAACAAGTGAATCTGCAGATGGAAGTAACGTCATCCCAAGATGACGAAGACTGGAGATACTGTTCCCTCTCTTTCTTTTGATGCTCCTCTCATCTCCAAGCTTATACATAGCTTTGTGATGATTGTTCCTGATTTAAAATATTTTGAGGGCACAACAGTATTGTTTAAAAAACTTGGATTCAGGTTCAAGTATCAGCTCTACCATTAGCCCACGTGATCAAGACAAGGGTCTTAAGCATCTTGGAGCCACAGTTTCCTAATCTGTAAAATGGGAATAATGATGCTTATGCCATCTACCTTGGGGTGGAAGTGGGGTTCAAAGGATAAAATGTAAGTAAAGAGCTGTGATCATAAAACAGTACATATAAATACTGATACTTGGGAAATCTCTCCAATATTCCTTCCCTTTCCAACTCCACTGATCCTACCAATATGAATTCTTATGGTGGGCCTGCTGATTTCAGCTTTGGCTAGCACAAGCATTGAAACTCCATGCAGTAAGAGGTACCTTCGGCACTAGGCCTCTGGAGCTCCCTGAAGAGACCTACAAGTACCTCACCCCACTACGTTCTCTTCTTTCTCTTTAGGAAAAACTGCTTCAATATTATTTACAACGACATAGCCAACAATCACCAGCTAAATCTGGAATATGTGTTTTTTTTTACAACACAGTAAGGAATTGAAAACCCTGGGATGTGAATATTCAATATTAATATCATACCTCGGTGAAGAGTTTAGTCCTCTTGGTAACCATAGGCTGTTCACACAGGCTCCCTGGAGAAATGCCTTCCACAAACTTTGATGTGAACTAATTAAGTTTGCACAGTTAATCAGGACTGGCTGCCTTGGAGATTCAGAATTTGAAAATCTAAAGACAGGCTGTTGTGAAATATGAGCCAATTGCTCTCTTTATCTTCAGTCAACTGTGGTAATACTTCGTCTACCACTTCCAGACTACCTCCTCTTCCTTCTCCTCACCCTCCACCTTATGCAGGGATCCACATTCTTTCTCCATACCGGCGCAGTAGAAACAGCAAATGGAGGATGGCATAGGAAACTGGAGAGATGCCCTGTCTAACCCAGCTCAGTGTGTGCATGGATGGGTATGTGGCTGCACTGAAGAGAACACATCATTCTAAGACCTGGCAATGGTTTCTAATGATTCTCTTTTCTAGGAGTTGAGATCTGCCTCCTGGCATACTCAGCATCCCTTAGGAGCTACTCATTGCAAGGGGCTCTAAGAGCCATCTGCATGTGTACAGAGACCAACTTCCACAAACAGTTACCCATTCCTGGTTCAGGCTGCAAACCTTTTTCTAAAAACAAACCAAAAATAATAAGTGAAGAGGAAAACCTGTACTGATTCAGAGCCCAAGAGTCATTGTAAATCCCAAATGCTTTTTACTGGCAAAGACTCCATGAATAGAAACTTAACTGATATATTCTTGGATGGCAGAGACAGTTCCCATGTTGTTGTTTTTTCCCTTTAGATAAGGGGCATGGATGTGCTGAGCCTTTAGTGGTTTTAGGACAATGACCACCATAGACATGTGCCTTAATAGTAAACTGACACAAGCAATACTTCTCATCTCCCAGATGTACAGAAATACTCAATACTTACAGCATTTATCTCTACAAGTAAGCCCCATCACAGGGAAGTTTCTTTTTCTACTCAATTTGGTTGACCTCCAGGAATAAATTCTGTGGTTTTCAAGACAAAGTTGTGTTTCTCATTCCCTTTACTCCCCACTCCAGATGCTACATTCAGAGTAAGACTCAGAATATGGTCTTGTCTCTGTCATTTACTACTTTACTTCTGTGACCCTGGGCAGATCAACTCACTGGACCTCAGTTTCCAGATCTGTAAAACAAGGTGGTTGGGTTAGACAGTCTCTAAGGTCCCTTCTAGCTCTAGTATCTTCCCTGCATGTCCCACTCCAATTCACAAAGGTTCTTTTGTGCTACTAGTCATGTCTATCTAAATCCTACCCATTTTTTCAAGGCACAGTTCAAAGTCTGCTTCCTCCAATACCATTACACAGCCAACATCATCCTCTTTTCTTTTTAACTCTCCACAGCACTCCTCTAGACCAAACGCTGGTATATTTGATTCTATTCAATTTAGCATTTTCTTTTCAGGGCCTTGCAGTAGTCTACAATTACTTTGGCAGGGGAAAAGAGTTATGGACAGTAGAAAAAGCACTTCACTGGGATCTGGGACACCTAGCTTCTAATCTTCAATCTCCCACTAACTAGCTACGTGGCCTTGGCAAGTCATTTGATTTTATGAGGCCTTAGTTTCCTCACCTGGAAAATGAAGGGTTTGGATTTAGATGATCTACCAGTCTGTGATTCTAATAATCTTACTCACCAACAATATATAAACTTCTTATAGGCAGGGACACAATGTCATGTAACAAAATTACAGAATCTCAGACGTCCCCTAGTCCAACCTGTACCTAAACAGGAATTTCCTCTTTTAGCTATTCTCTGACTGATAAGTGGTCAAGGGATACAAATAGACAGTTTTCAGAGGAAGAAATTCCAGTTTATCACTACTCATACAAAAATGCTCTACATCACCAATCAGAAAGAAATGCAAATTAAAAGAATTGTGAGGTAACATCTCATACCCATCAGATTGGCAAAGATGACAGAAGGGGAAAATCATAAACGCTGGAGGGGCTGTGGGAAAATAGGTACGTTAAATGTACTGTTAGTAGAACTGTGAATTGATCCAACTTTTCTGGAAAGTAATCCTAACTATGTCCAAAAAGCTATTTATTATTCTTTGACCTAGTGATACTGCTGGTCTATACTCCCAAACAGAGGAGGAAAAGGACACATATGTACAAAAATATTTCTATTTTCGTAGCGGCAAAAGAATTGGAAACTAAGGGAATGTCCATCAATAGAGAGGAACAGATAAACAAGCTATAACAAGAATATAATACAATACTACTGTGCTGTAATACAGAGGTATTAAATACAGAGGCCACACTGCAAGCCAGTAATATTTCCAAATGAAGTTCAAACAGATTAAAATATAATTGGGAAATATTTAATGAAATAAAAATATAACAGAACATAGATAATACTAATGTGTGGTTTTCTAAGTCAATAGGCAGCCAATGGGGATCCTTTTGTACTATTTAGTATCCCTTGTTTCTGTTTGCTGCTGTAAGAAATGATGAAAGAGATAGTTGTAGAGAAACCTTGGAAAACTTGTTTGAACTGATGCAAACTGAATGCAGCAGAACCAGGAAAAGAATAATTTATACAATAAAAACAGCATTGTAAAAACAAATAACTTTGAAAGACTTAGAAACTCTGATCAATACCATAATCAACCATAATTCCAGAGGACTCATTATGAGATACCCTACTAACCTCAAAATAGAGAAATGAAGAATGCAAATTGAGACTTATCATCATCATCATCATTATTTTTTAATGTGGCCAATGTGGGAATCTGTTTTGCCTGACTATACATGTTAGTAATGGGTTTTGTTTTCCTTGCTTTCTCAATGAGGTAAGGAGAAAAAGGTGATGGGAGAGAATTTAGACCGGAAAATAAACTAAAGTAGAATAAAAAATACTCAGAAAGATGAATTTCCTCTTCTCTTGTATCTCTTATAGCATTCAGCAGAGCGTGACCAGTAAATATTTCTTAAAATTAATTCCAAATCCCAGCCAGTCAACAAAATCTAGGAAATACCTATTTTATAGGTAAGAAAAGATAGCACATTGTGTGCTGAAAGCTGTAAGCATGTTTACCTGGTGAGCAAGTCAGAACTGCCGTACAATTGGAAATCTGGGAATATGGCATCTCTAAAATGGGACAGTGGTACAATATGGAGCCAAAAATTTCAATTTGACAAACCACTTCTGGTCCAACTCTCATTTTGTACAACTCAATAGACTTTGTTCCCAAGGTACAGAATGTTAACTGAGCCCATTGTTTTCCACCCTTTGAAATGAGGTTTCTGCAGAAACATCAGGGAATTTTTCATGTAAGAAGGGGAAGTGAAGGACAACCATACCAAAAAGCTCACACTTTCCGAAGGGACTGTGTAGTGTTTGTGAGAGGCAGGCCATGGTTATCAGCTTTGGAGGTTATTCAAAGCAAAGCCTGTCAGAAGAACTTATTAAAAATAGATTACAATACATTTAAGAGAGTCTCTGCCCAGATAAAAATCACATAATTAAAACATTGTCTTTACTTGCTTCCCATATCACCTTTTGTAATAAATAAAAAGCCAAAAATCTATTTTTCTTTTTTTCCATCTTTTATGCTGCTGGCGTTCCCTTTCACTGCAGTCTTTGCAGAATGCTAAACTAGATGGGTAAGTTTTACATTTCTGCCCCTTTCTGGGGTTCCCTGACCTAAAGAAGGCTTTGACATGGCCAAAAGAAACTCTATATTAGATAATAACTCACTTTTGGTTGGATATAAGGTGATGAAAATGCAATTTATTATTATATCAATTTCAAATTACTTGGGGGTTGGGTGGGGATGGGATGGGTGGACCAGTTGGGCCCAACGCTTTTGCAGAGTCCTAAATATGGCACTTTATGCTACCATCATTACTACTGGGTCGAAGGGAAGGAAGAGGAAGCCTGACCTTATCAATTTTGCATGGTGATCTCTGAATAAAATTGTTCACCACATTGCTGCATTCAACTACCAGGGCCTCTTTCTGACCCACTGGGAGCAACAAGAAGCAACTGTCAATTATGTTTATGCTCTACAGTAATTGCAGTGTTTTCTACCATGTAGTATCATTTCAGAAATAATTCATGGGAAGGGCTGATTTCTACATTTGCAAACACTTTAAATGGAAATTTGTATAAATGCTATGAATTGATTACTAGTTTGCATAGTTCCTATAATATCTATGACTTGAGGGCAATCCAATGTCAAGGCTTTTACCCCAGTACCTAGAGGTATCCATAGCTGGCTGTGAAGGGTTATGGCTTAGACCACTCATCTCCTTTGGAACACCTTCCCTTTCAGAATTAATTTGGAAATGACTCCATATTGCTGTTCACAAATGAAAACCAAGTTGGATACCACCAGTGGATTAGTGACCTTTTGTTCCCTCCATGCTTTAGTTCATCTTGTTCTAAATTCCTACAATCCACAACGATTTCCATCTCCTCAGATATCCAGAATGTCTGTATCTCTCTTCAATTTCCTTCCTTCCAAATTTGGACCCCATAAAGTTAACTATTTCAGCTACTGTCCTCAACTTTGGAATCTCCTGACCCCTTGTCCTATTACTGATTATGGTTTGCCAGGTCCCAAACCTACCATTTATCTGCCATTTGTCACTTCCACAACCTGCCATTTCTACGTCTGCATATGTGCTGATGATTAGTTTTGGAAGAAGTCACACAGGGTTCACCATAAATTTATGTATCTACTCTCAACTGAGTTCTCACTGCTTCACAGTAATCTTTTTGTTCTTCCTTAATTGACTTTCGGTAGTACTTCCCATAGGAGCTGTTCCAAACCTTCTCTTCATGCTACAAGCCTCCTATACCGCTCCACTAACAGAGGGTCTCACCCCCTATTTTACTGAAGAAATAGAGGTATTGCGTGTTTCCCCACTTCTCCTAATTCTGTGTCTCAAAATCCTTAGACATTATCCCACTTCCTTACCTTCTTTGCTCCAGACCAAAGAGGTGACCAGTGTCCCTGATAAGGCCAGTTCTTCGCTTGTGCTCTTGATATCATCCCTTCTCATCTCCTATGGCAGGACACTCCCTTAATGATGCCCCCCATTTTCAATTTCTTCCCATCTATTGGTACCTTTCCCGCTGCCTACAAACATGCTATGATCCAATGAGACGACATTTCTAAAGCACACGGTGCAGAGTCTGGAGTGTAGTAGGCACACATAAATGTTTGTTCTCTTTTCTTCCCTTCCCCTCAGCCTCCCTACAAAACTTTTCTGTATTCTAGGTCTTCATTTCTACTCTCTCCATTCACTTCTTGACTCCTTGAATTTTGGCTTCTGACCTCACCACTTAACAGAAATTGCTCTTTCCAAGGCTACCAATAATTTCTTAATTGTTAAGTCCAATGTCTATTCTCAGCCAATTTTTTTGAGTCTCTCTGTAACATGTAATACTGGTAATTGATCACTTCTTCCTCCTGGATACTCTTTCACTCCTGGATTTTCATGATCTTGTTCTCTCGTGATTCTCCTTCCAGCTACAGGAATATAGATCTATATCTAGATCTCAATCCTTTTCTAAGTCCTATCCCCTAACCATGTGTGTCCCCTAAGGTTCTTTCTTGGGCCCTCTTCTGTATCTATATCCTCTCATGTAGAGATCTCATTAACTCCCTCCACTAAGCAGATAAATCCTGGATGAATACCCATAGCACCAATCTCTCTCCGAACTTGTAGCAAGACATCTCCATTTGGATGTTGCATAGGCATCTCGAATGTGTCAAAAATGGAATTATCTTTCCCCCAAAGTTAGCCTTCCTTGAAACTTTCTGATTTCTGTTTACGGTAGCACCATCTTTTTTTTGGCAAGGCAATTGGGGTTAAGTGACTTGCCCAGGGTCACACAGCTAGTAAGTGTCAAGTGTCGAGGCTGTATTTGAACTCAGGTCCTCCTGACTCAGGGCCAGTGCTAGGGCAGCACCATCTTAACGGTCATCCAAGTTCAATCTTGAAGTCATCCTTGACTCTCTGCTCTTCTACCTGTCTGTTATCTAATTAGTTACTAAGTTTTGTCCATTACAACATCTCTCACATCTGACTCCTGCCCACTTGCCATCCCAGTTCAGGCAACCATCACCTCTCCCCTAGACTACTGTAGGGCTTTCTGATTGGACTCCTGGACCTCATCTCTTTCCTCTCTACTCCATCCTCCACTCAGCCACCAAATGTCATATTCCTAAAGCCCAGGTCTGATCACGTGAATCCTTTGCCCAAAAAGCTCCAGGGGCTCTCTAAGAACTTGAGGATAAAAAGCAAACTCCACTGTTTGGCATTTAAAATCTTTCACAATCTGACTCTAGCCTGCCTTTCCAGATGCGTTATTCTCTTTCATGTGCCAGCATTTCAGGCAAACTGTAATAATTTCTGTTCTCTGAACCTGATACTCCAACTTTTGTAGCTACCCCTTTGTACCTGGCTGTATATGCCAGGAATGGGCTTTCTCCCTACTTCCATCTTTTAGAAATCCCTAGATTCCTTTTAGGTTCAGCGATATTCCATCTCTTATGGGAAGCCTTTCCTGTTTGGCTAGTTAATGCTCACTGTCTCCTTTTCAAATGATCGTATACATACATATCTGTGTACAGGCTGTATTCCCCCAGGAAAACATAAGCTTCTCGAGGGCAAGAACGATTTTTTTTAAAGTCTTTGTATCTTCAGTGGCAAGCACAGTGCCTTGCTCATATTAGGTGGTTAATAAATGTTTGTTGAATTATATTGGAATTAATCATGGGCCATCTTGTGACATTTCTGTTACTATATTGAGCTGTTCAGTTGTTTCAGTCATGTCCTACTCTTCATGACTCCATTTGAGGTTTTCTTGGCAAAGACACTGGAATGGTTTGCCCATTTCCTTCTCCAATATTGAGCTGCTACTTAAATCATATTAGTTCACTTTTGCTGTGGAGGATTTCTGAGAGCACAATGGACAGGAATGTAAAGAATCTCATAAGATAAAAAGGTATGGATGGAGTACCCACATGTAATTTAACTTTTAACATAGCAACCTGCCCCCAAGGAGCTTACCTGATACTTGAGGAAATATGACAAAAAAACATGAGAAGTTAACTAACAATATTACAAACATACATTATATCCCCTACAGTATCTAATCCAGATTTGGGCATACTAGAGGAATATTCAATGAATAATTATTGATATTTAGTCTGAAAATGTGATCATTCCATAGCTAGTTTTAGACGTTCCTGCCCTTCTCATGCCCACTTCACAGTTTTTCCCTCTTCACTGCATGTACCTTTTTTTCCCCCAATAACTGAACAATCTGACAAGCCTAAATTTAATCGTGCTCTAACCTGGGTTACATCATTAATCTCACTGCCACTGGTGGGTAATTTAATTAGGGTGCATTTGTAATGAGTTACAATCATCAATTAGCACCATTGCTTCTAACATGAGCCAAGGGGAGCTGGGAAAACTGGCATCGTTGATCTTGGTAATCACAATCGCCATCTTTGTAAATCTCTACCACCCCCTCCCCCTTATTGGAAAGCCTGGGGATACAGCAATCAAGTGATTATACCCTGTAGGTCAGGCTTCGGAATATCTATGTTGCTATCCAAATCAGATTTAAATAAGCATCTATTACCCAATGCAAAAGTTGGACTTTCTGATAAATCTAACTGCTCTGAGAGGTGAACAGAGACTGTGCATTACCTAGAAGGGATTTGTGAGACATGCCTACCAAAGCAGATTGGGTGGGACTGAAATGTAGGCGTGATGAAGGCTGAAAACTGCAGGGCTTAGGTGAATGACTGGTTCAATGGCCAAAGGTTGAAATGCGGCTGAGGGGACTGGGTATAAGCAGTGAGTTGAGTACGGGGAGCTCCTGGGAAGCTGAGCAAATAGGCCAAAGGAGATACTGCTGAGTATGCAGGGCAAACTTTCTCACTAAGATGAGTGAACAAAGTGGTTCCTGAGAAGTGGACACCAGCATGATCACAAAATCATCAGGAAAGTGGGAGAGTGATAGATTAAGTTCTACACTGAAGACCAAAGTAAACTAGGAGGTCTCAAAGGAGGCCAAGTTGTCTGGATTTTCTTTGTGAAGGGCTGATTTTTGATAGAGGAGCTCAATCCCACTCCTCCACTCTTATCTCCCAACTTAACACAGACTCTTTGCTTGGATCTAAATGGGGCTTTATTGCTACAGGGGCTTTAGGGTTACTATTGCGTATTCTGTTTCCTCACCTACAGACCTTTGAGTCACAAGACAGAGAGATGACTATTCAGGGCAGAGGGCTCTCTGTACCCCAAGGAAGACTTTGAGCCCTGCCCCCCAGTTTACTCTCCAGTGAAAAGCCTTAAGTGGGATGGAGATTATACCCTTAGTATTAACAGATGTTAGCATTTATGAGTGACTGCCCAGGAAACAGTCATGTAGGCCAACCAAGTCAGCTCTCATATTTCATCCTCTCCTAAAGCTGGTAAGAAAACTTAGTATGGAGTTCAGAATGGCAAAATGGGAATGATTTGAGTTAATCTATTTCTTTCTCTTTTATTCCGGGTGCATTGATATTTTTATGTTATCAAATTAATCTGGTCTGGGTTTGAATACTAGGTCTGCCATAGAAGACTTGTGTGACCTTGGTTACTTGACCTTACTGAGCCCTCAGTTTATTCATTTCCATAATGAGATGGGTGAACTTGATGACTCGAAGGTTCCTTTCAGCCCCAAATCTATGATCTTATCATCCTAAGAAAAAAGTGACAAAGCAGAAATTTTACATATTTAGTCATCCTTGTTTCAGAAGGTTGCTGTCATCATCATAAACACCAACACACATTCATTAAATGCTTGCTATGTGTCGAGTGCTGTGTACGCTAAATACAAAGAAAGGCAAAAGCCAGGTCACCATCCAAAGAACTCATATTTTAATAGGGGAGACAACATGAGACAACCATGTACATACATGGTAAATAGGTTCAATGGGGAGGGGTAATATCATGGGAAAGAGACTAGCAGTGGGGGAGACTGAGAAGGGCCTCTTGAAGAACGTGGGGTTTGGGGTTAGTCTTGAAGGAAGCCAGGGACGTCAGGTGGAAAGCACTCTACCCAGAAATAAGGCAGGGAGATGGGAGAAGGAACCCTGGACTAGTGTTGCTGGATCAGAATACAGAAGGGAGGAAGGTATATGAAAACTGGACAGGCAAGAAGAAGCCAGGCTGGGGAGGGCTTAAAAAGCCTGTGAGGATGAAATGAGATAACAAAGGAATAAATCACATTTATAAACTATTTTATGGTTTAGAAAACAGCCTCCTTTCCACAAACTCTGGGAAAGCTGCTCAAAGTCAGACAGTAAGCATCAGAGCCAGTTCTAACTGCGTCTGGGGCTCTTTCCATGACAACGCACTGCTACTAGACAAGGATATGGCACTATATGAACACTACTCGGGGCTTTGTCCCAGAACTGCCTGACTCCTCTTTTCTAGCATTGTTGAGTGAGTAAGTCAGCAAGGACAAGGAACAATGGCAACGATGAAATCATTTTGTGAGGCTCTTGCCCAATGGCTATCAGAAAATTCCAGAGGATATGGACCACAGGGAAAAGTTCAGCTGGCTATCAAGGCTTCCTGCGGTGCTGAAGGGCTGAATGTGGTCAGACTGTGTTCATCTTAAGAAACTGGTCTCTTTGATCTGTGCTGAGGAGATCTACATTTAGTGTTCACAAAACATCACAGCCAAATGATTAAAGAACTTGTAAAAAAAAAAAGAGCACCAAGTAGGGAGTACTAGGAAGAGGGACAAATCAGCAAGACTCCAATAAAAGAAAACTGTGTCTTTTTAGCCTGGTTAGGCTGCTGTTAGTGCCACGAGGTTTTCTTTCCTTTCCTTTTTCTTTTCTTTTTTCAAACAGTGGCTAGGAGCAAAACCAGTGGACGGAATTTATTTGAATTTTTCAAATTGCTTTGAAAAACATTCCTCAAGAGGCTATTAGGGAAGCTTGGTAACTACAAGTTGACAGGGAATGTCTTAGAACAGATTTTTTAAATGGTACAGAGAAAATGAATAGAAATAAAAGATTTTCTCAAAATTCAAAGAGGTCAACATAACACAGTGTTTTGGACCAAAGTTACAGAGTGTCTCAGAGAGGTTACAGAACAGCAGGTGAAGGGCAGAGGTGGCTGCTACTACACAGCTTATTTCATTGAAGGTGAGGATTTCAAGGAAAAAAGGGGCTCTGGAGAGAGAGAAATTCCAAGCAAAGAAGGCTGATCTGAGTGACCTAAATAACAACTGACATTTATGTAACACTTACAATAATAATGATGATGATGATTGCTAACGTTTATATAGAGCCTACTAGGTGCCAGGCACTATATTAAATGCTTTTTATAACTGTCATCTCATTTGATCCTTACAATAATCCCTGGGAGGTAGGTGCTACTATAACCTTCAATTCTGAGATGAGAAAACTGAAGCAGAAGGTAAATGACTTGCCCTGGCTCACACTGCTAGTAAGTGCCTGAGGCCAGATTTGATTAATTAATTATTTTTAGTTTTCAACATTCACTTTCACAAGATTCTGAGTTCCACATTCTCTCCCCATCTCCCCCTCCCCCTCACCCAAGACAGTGTGTATTCTGAATACCCCTTCCCCCCAATCTGCCCTCCCTTCTATTACCCCACCCCTTCTCTCATCCCCTTCCCCTTCTACTTTCCTGTAGGGCAGGATGGATTTCTATATCCCTTTGCCTGTATATCTTATTTCCCAGTTGCATGTAAAAACAATTTTTAACATTTGTTTTTTAAACTTTGAGTTACAAATTCTCTCCTTTCCGCCCTCCCCACCCACCCTCACTGAGAAGGCAAGGAACTCGATACAGGTTATACATGTGTAGTCATGCAAAACACTTCCATAATAGTCACGTTGTGAAAGACTAACTATATTTCCTTCCATCCTGTCCCGCACCCCATTTATTCTATTCTCTCCTTTGACCCCGTCCCTCCTCAAAAGTGTTTGCTTCTGATTACCCCCTCCTCTAATCTGCCCTCTCTTCTATTATCTCTCCCTCTTTTATCTCCTTCCCCCCTATATTTCTATAGGGTAAGACAGATTTCCATACCCAAGTGAGTGTGTATGTTATTCCCTCCTTAAGCTAAATCCGATGAGAGTAAGCTTCACTCATTCCCTCTCACCTCTCTCTTCTTCCTCTCCACTATAAAAGCTTTTCTTTGCCTCTTTTATGTGAGATAATTTACCCCATTCTACCTCTCCCTTTTTCCTTCTCCCAGTACAATCCTCTCTCACCCCTTAATTTCACTTTTTAGATATCATCTCTTCATATTCAACTCACCCTGGGCCCTCTGTGTATACATATATACATACACACACATACATATACATATTATATATATACATATATATACATACACACACACATACATATACATATATATATACATACACACACACATACACACACACACACACATACACACACACACACACATATATATATATATATATATATATATATATATATTTATATATCTCTTCCCTCCAACTACCCTAATACTGAGAAAAGTCTCATGAGTTACATGCAGGAATGTAAACAGTTTTACTTTACTAAGTCCCTTATGAATTCTCTTTCCTGTTTACCTTTTCATGCTTCTCTTGAGTCTTGTATTTGAAAGTCAAATTTTCTATTCAGCTCTGGCCTTTTGCTGAGTAAGTGATTCTTAGTTTTAATTCTAATTCCTTTGACCTCCAGAATATCATATTCCAAGCCCTCCAATCCCTTAATGTAGAAGCTGCTAAATCTTGTGTTATCCTGATTGTCTTTCCACAATACTTGAATTGTTTCTTTCTGGCTGCTTGCAATATTTTCTTCTTGACCTGGGAACTCTGAAATTTGGCTATAATATTCCTAGAAGTTTTCCTTTTGGGATCTCTTTCAGGAAGTGATTGGTGGATTCTTTCCATTTCTATTTTTACCTTCTAGTTTGAGAATATCAAGGAAGTTTTACTTGATAATTTCTTGAAAGATGATGTGTAGGCTCTTTTTTTGATCATGGTTTTCAGGTAGTCCAATAGTTTTTAATTTATCTCTTCTGGATCTGTTTTCCAGGTCAGTTGTTTTTCCAATGAGATATTTCACATTGGCTTCTATTTTTCATTCTTTTGGTTTTGTTTTATAATTTCTTGATTTCTCATAGAGTCATTAGCTTCCATATGCTCCATTCTAATTTTTAAAGAATTCTTTTCTTCATGACCTTTTAGAACTCCTTTTCCATTTGGCCAATTCTGCTTTTTAAGGCATTCTTCTCCTCATTGGCTTTTTGGACCTCTTTTGCCATTTCGGTTAGTCTATTTTTTAAGTTTTATTTTCTTCAGTATTTTTTGGATCTCCTGTAGCAAACTGTTGACTTGTTTTTCTTGCATCACTCTCATTTCTCTTCCCAATTTTTCCTCTACTTCTCTTACTTGCTTCTCAAAATCCTTTTTGAGTCTTTCCAAGGTCTGAGACTAATTCATATTTATTTTTCTTGGAGGCTTTGGATGTAGGGGCTTTGACTCTGTTGTCTTCTTCTAGTTGTATGTTTTGATCTTCTTTGTCACCAAAGGCAGAGTCTATAGTCTGAGTTTTTTAATACTGTTTGCTCATGTTCCCAGCCAATTACTTGACTTTCTAACTGTTTGTTAAGGTAGAGCTCTGCTTCAGTGCGGAGGGTGTACTGTCCCAAGCTTCAGGGGTTTTGTGCAGCTGTTTTCAGAGATACTACAAATTTTCAGTTCTTCAAAGGTGGTAGGATCCAAGGAGGGGTGTTTACTCCTTTCCTGGCCTGTGGTCTATGAATGACCATAAGCACTCTTTTCTGACCTGGGACTATGAGGAGGATTTCCTCAGCACCATGCTACAAGCTGTGCCTCACCAGCACTCCTCCTTGCCCCAGGACCACCACCCGGGATTGTGACCCAAATCCCTACACAGGTAAAGTGAAAGAATCCTGCCTCAGCACCAGCAAAGAGATCTCTCCATCCCCCTCTGATCAGGCACTTGATCCCCCCACAATCTGTGGGCTGAGAGCTCCAGAAGCAGTTGCTGCCACTGTGGTCACCACCCCAGGGCTGAGTCAGGGATGGGGCCAGACTGCACTCTTCTCTCGTCCAGGTCCTGCAGACCTTTCCCATTGACCTTCTAAGTTGCGTTTGGCATTTGTGGTTGAGAAGTCTGGAAACCGCTACAGCTGCTGTGATTCAGTCTCCTGAGGCCTGCTCTGTCTTTGCCTGTGTGGCCCACACTGAACCGCGCTTTTTCCCCAGCTTGATGCAACAGACCTTTCCTATTAACCATCCAGATTTGTCTTGAGCTAGAAATTTGTTTTATTCTGTCTTTTTGTGGGTTCTGCTGCCCTAGAGTTTGTTTAGAGTCATTTTTCACAAGTATTTGGAGGAGTGTGGGGAGAGCTCAAGCAAGTCACTGCTTTTATTCTGCCATCTTGACTCCACGTGAGGCCAGTTTTGAACTCAGGTCTTCCTAACTCCAGGCCAAGTGCTCTGTGCATTATGGTGCCCCCAGCTGACCCTTAAAAGTATGCAAAGCACTTTACAAAACATTATTTTACTTGAACCTCACAACAACCCTATGAAGGAGGTAGCACAGGACTTATCATCCCCCTTTTAAAGGTAACAACTGAGTCTCACAAAAGTTAAGTGATTCGCTCTCTTTGATTATATAGCTAATAAATAAACATATGAGGTGAGATCTGAACCCAGGTCCTACAGACTGCAAGTCCAGTATTCTATTTATTATATATCACTTTCCTATCACAGGAAGACACAGTTAATGGGGAAAAAATCAACCATAGCAAAGAGAGGCTAGTACAAATTACGCTCACTTAATTAACTGGCACATAAATAGGATTTAACAGATTTTTCAGGCTTTGGGTAAAATAGAGAGATTAACAGTTTGCTCACTATATGAATACCTAATATAGACCCAATGCTAAGCACTGTGGAGAGTGACCAAAAAAGTATGAAATTCATTCCCTCTCCTTAAACAGTGTATGTTATAGTAAAGGAGATGAGATATGTGCAGAAAGAACTAAAATACAGGGCAATCTATGCTAAGCACACACAGGTGATACAGGAAAGAACTTCTGTAAGAGTTTTCCAGGGGAAGAGATCACTATGGGTTTGACTGAGTGAGAAAAGTTCCATGAAGGAGGTAAAATTGGTCTTGAGTTTTGATGGCTAAAGGCCCTTCCTAAAGTAACAATACTACGTGTATTGGGGGTGGATGTTTCCCACAATTAGAATCAGCATGGATTATGGACACCCAGTCCCACTTCCTAAGGCTGTTTGAGTTTGTCCTCCAAGAACCTGGCAATCCTCAACATCTAGTCACTGCTTGAATATTTAAAGTGAAACTCACCCAGCTGACTCTAGAAAGGGAAAGAATGGTTTTGAAAATACCCAAATACCCAAGCTGATAGCAGTTTTACCAAAAGTATCAAGTTCAAATCTTTTTTCTTCAGGTAAGGGCTAAATATTTTCCAGCTGAATAATGTAGGGAAGGGTTTCAAGGTAAAAAAAAAATGAAGGCATATGGATGATTTATTTTGAAGCAAGATAAAAAGAGAGGTCAGTAAATAATATTATTTTGTTGTTGTTCGTCCTTTGTTTTGGAAGAGGACCAATGACATCACAGGCAATGTCTTGACTTGCATGTGAACTGGATTTCAGTGAGGCACAGTTGCTCAAAGTCATCAGGCTCACTCTGTCTTTCAGTCATCAAAGTCCAGTGGTTAGACAAAAGTCAGGACGACTGGTAATGGCCAGCATGTAGTGGATGTCCTTGGCTCTTCTTTATTTGACTAAGCGCTCAATCTTCCACAGTGCTGGCTTCAGCCACCCGCATGGTCATTGGAATAGATTACTGCTCATCTGCCCATTCTGCTGGGGGATGTCTTCACATTCTTAGAGCAGACATCCCCCTAACTCACTGACAAGTGTGAGGCCTGTAGGTTACTCTCAAACTGGTTTAGCCCATATGCTGAGATGGTTTTACTGGGGTGTGGCAGTTGTGCATGTTCCAGCTTCTTGGAGCCCCAGGTGAGAGCTGGGTGACAGGTGGACACTGGAGGTAGATAAGCAGCCCTGAAAAGGGCCCGGCAAGCCCCCACACCAGAGGTGCTAGTCCTCCCAACCACCCCACATACACCGGTAAATAATGACTCTCACAAGGAGGACCATTCAGGTGTTCTTATGTTAGCTGCCACATGTGATAATCCCACAGTGTGCAGAACACACTATTATTTGCTTTTTATTAAAGGGGAGATTTAAGATGTGTCACAAGAAAGATCTCACCTTGTCTTCTGGCCATTCTTAGACAATTTCAGAGTGTTTTATGATGGTCTTCAGTCTAGTGACCTTCCCGCATAATCCAGCCCCCTAAGTACCTTTGCCTCTAGGTAAATGCACATTTCCTTCTGTCAGACATAGAATTTACCAGTAGAATCCAATGCCACAGTCTATTATAGAGGCAAATAATTCAGTGAGATTCCAAAAAGTGTTTTGTGGTTAGGGATAGCTATAAGAGCATCAGCAAAGGGGCTACTGCACTTACTAGCAAGGAGAAAAATGATAACAGCTATCAAGTCCCAAGTTTCAGAGCATAAACTGATTGCCAGCTGGGATTGGGAAGAAATGTCCTGCCATGATTAAGTGCATCCTGGGCTTTTTTATAGCTCCTTCTGAAGCATTAGGCAGAGCCCATATTCAGAGGCATTACAGTGAAAGAGATGGATTTCTGGGCTTTCTAGGCCAATAGCTCCTTCTCATGCATTCTTGTCCATACTACGGTAATAGCTGCCTGATAGGCCAGAACCAAGGTGAATCACTTTTTAAAAAAATCATCTCTAATAAACTTATGATTTTCTTTTTCCTTCCCTTTTTTCAGAATTTAGGTGGAACACCTCTATGAGGTCCTCATTATCGTTCCTTAAAATCCAAGGAGCAAATAATCACATTCTCACACCCCTAGCATCCCCCATGAAGCAGGACCTATGATCTTAGTCTGGCTTTTCCTAGCAGGCATTATTTGAATAGAATCTACTTGTTACCAGATTCTGTTTCATTGAATGTCATCAATTGGAATTTGGCACATACATCCAGCAAGTCTAGAGATGAATGAGGTTATTTTAATTGAGCTGACAAATACAACATAAGCTGATCTTGGAAAAGGTTGGCAACAGTCTAGTTTGTTGGGATAAGGTCAGAAAGCTGGCGGCTAGTGGGGGTATTTTAATACTACTAAGGTTACAAAATAACATTTATTTTATTTGAGGTCAAGGAGAATATAGGAATGGTGGTTAAGACCAAAGGCACAACAAAGCCAAAATGGTCTGGGTTTAGAAATCACAACCTCTAATTCAATATTTTCCGTTTTCTCCCCTTTGCCTTTACGTAAGGAGCTCTGTGTTGTATTTGCTGCCTCTAAGACAAAGGCAACTTCAGATTTTCCATGTGGATGGAAGGTTGCTGACTTATGTTTTCAATAGGTTTTCTGTTTCAATGGTCTTTCCTAATACTTGAATATGAATTTGGGAAGAAAGCCTTAAATTATCTTTCCTTCTACCTTCCCTGATGGTTTCACTCCAGTAAGAAAGAATATAACAATGTCAATAAAATAGCAATCTCCCTAAAATATTTAAATTCAGATTCAAACCTAATCCAACATACATGTTTATCAACGCCCTGTATGTGCAAGGCTAGGAGTGGTTATAATACCATGTAGAGGTGGGAAGTAAGATAAGCCATTGATATACATCAAAGGTAGAATGTCTGACTTTCAGCGATGCAAAACCTGGTTTGGCTGTGGAAGGAAGGGAAAAAACTCCACTGGCTCTTTTGATTTAAACCTTAAAGGAGGAAGAACAGCTAAAGTATAGAGCAAGCAGCTACTGAAGTTACTCAGAAGTAAACCTTCCTTTTCCAGATGCTTCTTGGTCGTTTGGAGGCAGAAAATCTTCACTCATGCAAGGGAGTGTTCCAGAGGACTGAGGATCTACTCCAGAAAGGATGGGAGCATCACTGCTCATACTGATAGAAAATTAACTCCTTGAGGACATGGACTGTATTGTTTTGTCTCTGTATGTCCAAAGCACACAGTGCACAGTGACTTGCATGTAGTGTTGGTTGGATTAGATTATCAAATAAGCTCTCAGGTTTGGGAAAGTATTAAAACATATCAGAAAAGAAAGTTAGACAGAAAAGAATGCTAGACAAACTTTCAGGAAATGTCTCACAATGTTGCCAAAAGTTGTAAAATAATGACTCTGGAGGAAGGGAGAAAATTGAGGACTTGACCACTTCATTCAAATGATCTCTAAGTCTCTTCTAACTCTACATCCTTTCATCATTAGTCTTTGGAAAATTTGAGCTATTATTGTCTCATTCTCCTCACCTCTCACCCCCAGCTTTGCTCCTGGGCTATGGCTGGGTACTTCACAGTGAACTTCGTCTTATAGCAAGAATCACAAGGTCTTGGATTTAGGGCTGGAAAGGACTCAGAGATCATCTAGTTCAAACTTCTTATTTTACAGGTGGGGAAACTGAGGCCTGGGGAGGTAAACTGACTGGCCCCAGGTGACAGAGATAGCAAACATCGTAGGTATAATTTGAACCGAGGGGCAGCTAGGTGGCACAATGGATAGAGCACCGGTACTGGAGTCAGGAGGACTCAAATCTGGCCTCAGATACATAACACTCACTAGCCGTATGACCCTGGGCAAGTCACTTACCCCCATTGCCTAGCCAAACAACAACAACAACAACAAATTGAACTGAGGGCCTCTGACTCTCAATTCAGCCACTAGGCCAGGCTGCCTCCTCAGCCTTTATGTTTTTTTCTGGAGAAGCAACAGTGGGAAAGCAGCTGGAAATTTCTACATGGCTCAAGTTAGAACCATCATGAGAGAAAGAACCAGGGTCGGTAACTCAGGAACAGGTCCATGGTATTAAAGGGTTGGAGGCTGAAAGCGGTGTCTAGAGCAGAAGCAGGATCAATATAACCCCAGGAACAACAAAATCCAAAAGAGACAGTGAGAGTTGAAGCCTTTGTTCAGGTTGCAGGGAGGGAGAAAACAAGGATTAGAATCTGGTTGAGAAGACTTTCCATTCACTGCACTCAACATTCTGAATGTCCACACCTATTTTTATGTCTAGCCAGGCACTGCTGGCCCCACCCTCTAGCCTCCTCTCTAATCAATTCAGCTGGATATGTCTTGCCCCAACCTCCCACTGCTCTTTATGGGCACTACAATCTCTACATAGTGCTGAACTATAAATAAGTTTTCTATAACTGGATAGATAGTTCTAACCTGAGGGCTGAAGGCCTGGGACAGGCAGACACGATGTTATTTCTGCAAGGGAACCATGAGTCCTGATGCACACCAAGTATTGTCACTTTGATCTTTTTGTCACTTCAAGAAAATATGTAGTGTTAGTATAATAAATAAGCAAATGCATCTTCTGTAGACTGAATAAATAATGCATTACATAGATGGGACAATTTTTCAAGTGCATGTGGATGCTTCTGTGATTAATAAAATACAAATTCATAATGACCAAGCTTGTTCCAGGAGAAGAGATGAGAAAATGAACCCTTTTCCACTTTTTTGCCAAGGTGGAGGGCTATTGGTATAAACACGCACATATACTGAACTTAGCTGATGTTTTGATTTAATTTTGATGAACTATCCCACCCTTCACTTTTTCTTGTTGTTGTTATAATGGATGGTCCAGTGGGGAGGGGAGTAGAGGAGAGAAGAATACATTTGGAACTGAAGGTGATACAAAAACAAAATATATCAACAAAATTAAAAATATACAAATAAATAAATAAAAATTCATTGAAAAGCATTACTAAACTCAGTCCTTTTTATCATTATGTATTTTGTTAATAAATAGATATTAATAGTCTAACTACTACTGTGTGAATGTGTGTGTGGGAGGTCTACAAATCTTTCTGATGCTAAAAAAGGGTTCTCATTAGAACAGGTGGGAACTGCTGGTATATAGCTTTCCAAAATAAAACAAAAATAGTACAGGTGTAGCAGCAGCAGCAAAAGGCTGCTCTGTCCCTATTATTAGAGCACTCTGCTTCATGTACTTGACCACTGGGTCAACTCTGCTTTTTAGGGCTGTGCCAGGTAGGGGGCAAGCACTCGATCGGCAGGCAGAAGACATGAGCCACCGTACTCTACTAATCTGACGTAGGACCTTGGACAGTTACCCTTTGGGCCTCGATTTGCTCATCTGTAAAATAAGGACATTGAATGAGATGATCTTTATTGACCCTTCCAGGTATATAAGTCTATGAGACTGTCACAGTTTAGAGGCTGTGTGTGTGTGAAACTTAACTGATTCAACTGGTGACACAGCTGGGGTACTAGAGAACAGAGCCCTAATAACAGGCTCAATAATACCTAAATAATATCTCAATAATAACCTAAAAGACTGAATCCCTCTATTCTCCTATTATGCCTATTGTTAAGGAGTGGGTGTGGGGGGCAGCGTGAGGGGAGGTAGGAGGGAATAAATTTTTTCTTTTGCCATTGGGAATACAAAACATAGGGCCTGAAAGATGGCTGATATTAGCGTAAATACTCACAGGTTGCTTTATAAGTAATTTATGGGATGGGTCCTAGGTGTCCATGTAATAAATATGATTTCAGGGCTGCCTAGAAGGGATCCTTATTTTAAAAAATACTTTCTACTCCTGTTAAGATACACACACACACACACACACACACACAGCCTTTTAGAAGGTAAATTCTCTTTCCTGAGGAAGTACAAGGACCTAAATTCAAATTATGGTATTAATCAGTGAGGTCAAGCTCAAATAGAAAAAGAGCGAGTTGGGGTGGGAGGGGGGATGGGACTGAATACTCAGTTAAAGGGCTGCATTTGAGGACCTAGAGGGCCACACAGGCCTCAAGGCTGCAGGTTCCCCACCCCTGGACTAATCCATACATAAGAATTCCTGCTGGCTGCATATTGACTCAGGAAACTACATATTAACATTATCTATGTTCCACTGCACTTCTGTTTATTTTGTTAAATGTTTCCCAATTACATTTTAATTTGGTTTAGGCCCCCTTGAGATTGTGGGTTGGTGTGTTTGATATTTCTGGTATAAACCACTCTGGTCAGATACTTTCCAGAGGGCAGGTTTTGCTAGGGAGGAGGTGTTAGAGAGTATGAAGTCACTGAATATCTGAAAAGGAAGGAGGAGATGCAGGATGGCCTATGGGGTGGGGAAGGAAGAAAACAGAAAGGGAAGGCAAAGGACATTAATAAGAAGTTTTGTCAATATGATAATTAAACCCAGAGCCAGACCTGATGAAGCATATGCCAGACCACTTTAGAATAATGTAACCTTCTGCAGGGCAAGGGACCAACTATATTATGGAACTATTCTGAATATACACAGGTAATAAATATATATGTATATATACACCCATACATATGCATATACATGTTACCAAAAATACAAGGATAATTATTTCAATAGCTTTAAAATATTAGCATTACTGAGAGAAAATCAAGTTGTTTATAGATTGCCTTGTGGGTTTAGAAATTCAACTGGAGAAGGAAAAAAAAAACTGTGCAATGAGCCACCTGCTACCTATTCAGTAGGAGATTATGTGGCCTTAACCCTCTCTCTGTCAATATGTTCACCTCTACACCTCAACTCAAAAGCATAAATAGTAAATAGAGTTGATTAGCAGATGGGAATGTCAGATGAAGACAAACCCTTGTCAACGTACTGCTAGGCAAAAAGAACGGGTAAAAAACAGTGTGACTGGGCTCAGGATACGGGGAAAATGACCTCTGTCCCTGATGTATTTGTGGGCCTGACACCGAAGCTAGGGGAGAACCCCAGTGGAGCAGAGCTTCCTCGGCAGCTCACACTTCCCGTTAACCTGGGCAGGGTGATAATTAAACATGCACAGCACTGCAGCAGCCTGCACATCTGGGACGAGACTACAATACAGGGGCAGGTTGGAGGATTACCCCATTGTTCTGGACTGTTGCTGCCTAATGATGAAAACTCACATTTACGTGACCCTTTAAGGTTTAGAAAGCTCATTCTCCACAAAAATCCTCTCAGGTAGGTAAAACAAGCATTACCATCCTCATTTTACAGATGAGGAAACTGAGGTTAGGGGGGTTAAAAGGCTTGCTGAGAGTCATACAGGTGGTAACTGACAGAACTAGAATCTAAACACAGGTCTTCTGATTCAAAGACCAATGCAATTTCTACTACTGACGTTTCCAGCATTGTAATTTCTACACAAAATTATCTATAATTTTCTAATTCTAGAACATGGTCTAGAACCCCCCCACCCCCCACCCCCACAAAGCTGCAAATGAAGTTTTTTGGATTATCTCTGGAAACGTATTAGGAGAGAGGAAGTGGAATCAGACTTAGAGCTGAAAGGGAATTAAAGAGCCAACTTCTCATCTCTCCTCTTGGTCCCTTCTTCTCTGTTCCTTCTGCCACCATCCTAGTATAAGACACTGCCAACTCAGATAGTAATAGCCTACTAACAGGGCTTTTCACTTCCAATTTCTCCCTTTTACAATTTATCCTTCACATCAAGGGTGTCAAACTCATAGCTTCATGCTACCAAGTAGGTTCTAAACTAGATTAAAATGTGATTGGAAAATGTTTAACAAAATAAATAAAAATGATACAATATAGATAATGTTAATTTGTGGTTTTCTAAGGCCCACAGGGATCTCTTTGTATTTGAGTTTGACACCACCGTTACACTGGTCTTACTTACATATTGTCATTTCACTCATTTGATCAAAAATCTCTAGTAGCTCCCTGTGGCCTCAGAAGTAAAACAAATTCTTTCATTTCATGTTCAAGGGCCTCCATAATTTGGTGCCACATTATTTTCCTTTCTCTGTCATGCTTTCCCCTAATACAGATTCTATACTCCGGCCAAATTGGAATGGGGGTATGGTAAAGTGGAAATGGTATTGGCTTTGAGTTAGAGGACCGAGGTTCTCACGTACTACTTGTGTGACATTGGGCAAGTTATTTAACCCCTCCGGACCTTGGTTTCCTCATGTGTAAAATGGGAGTGGAGTAGATGGCTTCTGAGGGTCCTTCATGACCTTATGACTACTTAGAATTCCCTGTAAAAGAAATGAATTGTTCTACCCTTCCTCACCAAGTTCCTTATGCTTGAAATGTCAATACCACCTTCTCTTTACCTACTGAATGAATCACTGCTCACAATTTAAAAATCCATCTAATAATGCCATCTCTTCCCTGAAGGCTTTCCTAGGACACTAGTGACAACATTCACTCCTTTGGATCTCACACAGGTCTTCATTTTGTCCTGCTCTAAAAAAATTAGTAAATATCGGCCCATAAAACGTTAGCGCTCAAAGGGATATTAGTCATCTTCCATCCCAACATCCTAATTTTACAGATAAGGAAACTGAGGCCCAGGGGGTCAGAGTGATTTATTCAAGGTCACACAGTTAAGTGAGCAGCAAGAGCTGAGACTTAAACCAGGAGCTATGATATATGCTGTATCCCAAAAGCCTATTTTTTAACCCAGGCATATGACGTTACATCTGCCCGCCCTTACTTTTATCTTATTCCATTTAGCACAATGTTCTAGCCTGTCAAAATCTTTTAGAATCCTGACTTTGTTATCCAGTACATAAACTATCCCTTCCAACTATGAGGCACTCTCAATTTTGGTTAGTGTGCTTTGCAAGCCTTTAATTCAAGTAACTGATAAAAACGTAAAAAATAAAACAAAACAAAAAATGAAACAAAACACAAGGACACACACAGATTCCTGGAGTCCACCCCTACAGAGATGCCCTTCCAAGTTCATACTGAATAATTAATGACTTCTATTTGAGTCTGGCCAGCCAATCAGTTATGAACCCACCAACATTTTTACCACTGCCTAACTCCACAGCTTTTTCAAAATAATACTATGAGATGACTACATTAAAGTCTTGGCGAAAATCTAGATAAATAATATCTATTACATCCTCTTCATCCACCAGTTTAGTAATCGCATTCAAAAAAAAAAAAAGATGAACAAGAACTATTCTTGTTCGGGCCTTGCTGGTTCTCTGTGACCCTTTCCCAGATCACTTATTAAGCATCTCCTTAATGATCTGTTCTAAAACTTTGCCAAGAATCCAAGTTAAGCCCACTGGCCTATAGAGTGCTGACTCCTTTCTCCTTTCTTTTTTGAAAATGGATACATTTGCCCTTTACCAGTCCTGCCATACTGCCCTCATTCTCCTCAGTCTTTCGAATTTTACTGAGAGTGGCTCAGCAATCACATCTGCCAGGCCATTCAGTACCCAAAGACATAATTCACCTGGGCCAGGTGACAAGTTTACAAAGGGCAGCCAGATGCTTTTTTTTTTCTTACTAGCTTAAAACTGATTTTTGGTATCAGCTCAACACCTTCTTAGCCTTGAGGTGGTGGGGGTCTCCCTTCTCAGTCTAAAGCTCCTTCTCATGGAAGTCAAATAAGAATTTCACTCTGCCTTCTCTGTTGTCACTTGGCACTGTCCTCTCCACCCTGACCAGTGATCCTACCTCTTATTTGGTCCGTTGCTTTTGCCCAATATACCTTTAAAAATCTTTTTTGTTGCCCTTAGATTTCCTTGCTTAGCTCAACATGAAGTTCGGCAGTCCTGATATTACTCTTAGAAGATTCCATCACACTAACGTGTTCATCTGATTACCTATCTTCTGTTATTGTTCAGTAGTTTTCAGTCATGTCCCACTCTTCTTGATCCCATTTGGGTTTTTCTCAGCAGAGGTACTCACGAGATTTGCCATTTCCTTTTCCAGCTTGTTTTACAGATGAGGAATCTGAGACAAAGAGGGTTAAGTGACTTGCCCAGGGTCACATAGCTAGGAAGTGTTTGAGGCTGGATTTGAAGTCAAGAAGAAGACTCTATCTGAATCCAGGCCCAGCGCTCTGTGCACTATGGCACCACCTAGCTGCCCCCTTCCCCATCTTCTGCACATATCCTTTAAACTTAGCTGGTGAGCTCCTTGCCCATTCGCATGAGCTTCCTCAAACAATCTCCCCTTACTGGAACTCATTTCTCATCCTTCTACAAGGTAGTAAGGTCTGTGAAGACAGAAGCTACTGTTTTTAAACTCTGTATCTCCCTTAATGCCCGTGTGCAAAGTAGGATCTTACATCAATGTCATTTGCCCGCCTTCCTGGCAGCAGCTAACAAGTGTCTGCTTAAACTCTTGTAGTGATTGGGAGCTCACTGGGAAAGGTGGCATGGAATGCTGGTGGATCTGGTATTTGGGAGTTGGAAGGGACCTTCACTTTCTTAAAAAAAAAATGAGGAAACTGAGTCTCAGAGTGATCGATTTTCCCAAGGTCACACAAGGTGACCTTGTGGCAAAGTTGAGACCTTCCGATTCAAAATCCAATATACTTTCCAACAGTTGAATTGACTTAATCTCTTTGGGCTTCTCTTTTTTTAATCTGTAAAATGGGAATGATGTTAATACTCGCAAGGGCAGCTAGGTGGCACAGTGGATGAGCCTGGAGTCAGGAAGACTCATCTTCCTGAGTAAAATCTGGCCCCTGACACTTACTAGCTGTGTGACCTTGGCCAAGTCACTTCACCCTGTTTGCCTCAGTTTTCTCATCTGTAAAATGAGCTGGAGAAAGAAATGGCAAACCACTCCAGTATCTTTGCAAAGAAAACTCCAAATGGGGTCACAAAAAGTTAGACACAACTGACAAATGACTGAACAACAACCACAGCATTAATACTTGCATCAGCTGGCTCCCAGAGTAGTTGTAGGGAAAGCACTTTGGAAAAAGCAAAGCATAAATGAGTGATTATCATTTCACAAGGCAGCCCACCCCTTTTTTAAAAACGTGCTATCATTATAAAATTCTGCCTCATACAGAGCTGAAATCTGCCTCCCTGTAACTTCTAAGCACGGGTCCTAGTTCTGTACTTTGAAGCTACACAATATGTTTGAATGTCTCTTCTACACAACAGCTGTTCAAATATCTGAAAAGGCAATCGTATCACCCGTAAGTCTTCTCTTTTTCTGGATAACCATAAGCCTCCTCACTAACCAAGTCATCCACCTCTTGAGTTACTCCTGACTGTCGATGTTTCTCTGAAAGTCGGGTTCTCTGCACTGCGCACAAGATTCCAATGCTACTTGATCCTCTGCACTGTACCCTGGAAATTTTGCCACAGAGAATTCCCAATGTCTTAGGATCAATACCCACGCTGCCTGTATTATACGTGGCACAGAATATGGGTTTTCAAAAAGGGAATGTAGCCAAGAGCCTTTTCTGAGTAAATCCTAGATTTAAAATGGAGACATACAAAAGGGGTTTTTTGAGGTGTTCATCAATACCACAGTGTGGCCACCTTTTAGGTCTTGGCAAAGTGGCTTAGCCTGCATTTCTGAACCATACAATGATCCGAGACTTCTTATCCATTTGGCTGAATGGCATTTCATCCTCTCATCTCAGCAGTCTTATTTCCTGTCTCTCCCTTTTCCCTCAGAGCCTTACTCGAGAGAAGCCCCTCCTCCCACCCTCCTGAAGATGGCCAGACTGGTTTCAGGGCTCTTTCATTCCTTCCTCTTCTCATTTCACATCAGAGAAACATCAAGGCACTTGCTTCCTGGTGCTAGCTTTGTGTCTGTACTGAATGTTCTTGCTGTGCTCACAGATACCAACTGAGTTTATAATTAGGAACAGGACTTCAAGCAGGATCCAGATCATGGGGAAAATACTGTTATAAACCAACAGGGAGATATCCCTTGGTCTGAATGATGGGCTTCACTTTTTCTTGCCTGGACATGTCACTGTCATGGTCTCAGAAGGAAAAAACATGAAACTTCTTAAAAGGAAAAGATTCTTGCATGAAAAGAAGTACTAAGGAGAAGGAAGCTTTGACTCCCTGATGTGGGCACCCCTGCTGGAAAAACCTGAAAGATCCAAAATCTCACCTCCTTTTCCTAAAAGCTCACTCTTGGATCACATCATTCAAAACCTTTCAACATTTTCAGACTGATGAAAGGTTTATGGACAGATTCCTAGCATTCACAGCCCTCTATGGTTGCCTGCAACCCACCTTTCTAACCTTATAGCCTATTTACATGAACTTAATGCTACAATAGTAAATCCTGTGCTTTCCTCCTTTTGCACCCTTCTCATGCTCCATCAGCCCAGAATCATCTCCCTCCCTCTCTCTAACTGTTCCATAAAGCTTTCCCTGATGCACCTAGGTCAAAGTGTTCTCTCCTTCCCCTAAGCTCCAATGGCATTTAAGCGTTTATGCTGTCCATGTGGAACACAGTACATGAGGCCTTGGGTTACAGTTATCTTATCAATATCTTGTCTCTACTAACAGACTGTGGCTCCTTAAGGGTAGGCAACTTGTCTTATAATCCTTTCTATTCCCTACAGAACCTAGCAAAATGGCTTGCACGTAGAAGAAATTCACCAACTGCTAAATGAAAAAGCTGGGATGAGCATTAGGGTTAAGTTCCCAGAATGAGAATTCCTCTCTGATTACTCTATGATAGGGATTGACCAAGCTCACGGCAGGTCCTAGAAGTGGCCTTTCCTGATCTGTCCAGTTTGTAGCGTTCTTGTTCCCCTAAATGGCTTTGTAGCTTCTTATGCATTTACATGTGTACTTCATCTAGGAGAACAACAGACTGGTGAATTTTTGTTTGTATCCCTACTACCTTTGTTGTTAAGTTGTTTCAATCATATCTGACTCTGTGACCCCATTTGCGGTTTTCTTGGCAAAGATACTGGAGTGGTTTGCCTTTTCCTTCCCCAGCTCCTTTTATAGATGAGGAAACTGAGGCAGAGTTAAGTGACTTGCTCAGGGTCACACAGCTGGTAAGTGTCTGTGCCCAGATTTGAACTCAGAGAGATGAGTCTTCTTGACTCCCGGCTGCATACTCTATCCATTGTGCCACCTAGCTGCCTGTCAGCAAAATCCCTAGCAGCCAGCTTTTAATGCTTTGAACATTACAGGCATTTAAATAAGTACTTGTTTTGTTGAACTGAACTGAACTGAATGTAATGGAATTGGATAATGCCTGCTTCTGGGAAGGGAAAGGCTCAGAAAGCCAGTCAGACTTTCTATATTCTTTCTGGCAAAATTTTTAGCCTCTGGGATTCTAACATTCTTTTATGGAGCAACATTCACTTACAAAATCCAAGTTTGGACCAGGTCAAGTCCTATTCCCCCTCTCTGCTGTCAAGTTTCTCCTAGCACTTGCTTGGGCCTCTCCTTTGCTACCTATTCTTCATTAGGCTCTAAGCTCCTTGAAGGTGAGCACCGGGTTATTTTTCATTTTTGTTTACCAGGTACCTACTCTGATGCTTGGGACATAGTGGATGTTTAATAAATATCGGTGAGATTGAAATGGGTTGATTTAATCATCAATTCTTATGGGAGTCTCATTTGCAGGAGGACAAGATTCTACGAGACTCGAGGAGCATAAAGCCCAAGTTGCTGGGCTCCTTCGGCAACTTGATATTAATTCTTAGAATAATAATATAAAAAGGCTGCCTGGCTGATTACCCTTCATTCCCATCTGCTTACAAACAATGATTACAGTCTAATCTCAGGGATCTTGGAGAATTGTTGAGAGTGCTCTTCATCTATTGTAATTATGTTCCATCTCCATGTGAGCCAAAACCCTTATTCTCTGCTCTTGGAACTATCAATGGTTTCATCAAGTCATCAGCACAAGGAGAAAAAAAATTAACTCTTGATCCTGTTCTGGGCAGACTCCCTGCTCTGGCCCCAATTCCATGTGCCAAGAGGAAACAGCAGTACATGAAGCCCGAGGACAATGAACAGTATCTGGATAATTCTTGAGAGGGGCAGTTAAGCGGTGCAGTGGAGAGAGCTGGGAATCGGGAAGATATCTTCATGAGTTCAAATTCGGTCTCAGACAATTACTAGATATGTGACCCTGGGCAAGTCACTTAACCCTGTTTGCCTCAGTTTCTTCATCTATAAAATGAACTGGAGAAGGAAATGGCAAACCACTCCAGTATCTTTGCCAAGAAAACCCCAAATGTGGTCATAAAGAGTCAGAAACCACTGAAAAATGACTGAATAATAAAAATTCTTGAGAATCAGAAATTGGTATGAGGGAAGATGTCAGACAAACATCTCTGCCCAATAAGCTTCCAAGGCATTGGGTGTGAAGGAAATCTTACGCTTGTCCAGAAGGATAAGTCATTTTGCCTTAGACAATCTGCTATTTCTTCCTACCTTAGGGATATATTAGGTGTACTATAATATTATATCACTCACCAGTAGTTCAAGTAAAGTCTAGAGTTAAGAGAAAAGCCAAAGCCCTCTTTTTTTTTTTTGCTTAATTTTAAATGAACTCCTACCTTGATTATCTGAATTCCACTGTGCTGAAATTAGTTTCCATCCCTAATCTTAGACATTACAAATGATCTCCCTTGTTTGTTTCTTTTTTTCAAAATGTATAATTGCTGTTAATTAGATTTGAATCAGGATACAAAGCAATTTCTATTTTACGGGCATTTCTAATCTCCTTTTTTCAAAAGTTAGCTTTTTTGCAAGATTTAGAGTCTAAATAGTACATTCAATACTTCAGTAAATGCATGATGATCTCAACTTTGTGGGTACTTCCATGCACTGATATTCCAATGGTCATAGGCATACTGGAAGTATATTGCTTACTTCCAATGGTGATCCGACAATCCGTCAGTGCCTTCTCATCCTGTGCAATTGCTGTCCACGTCCTCACTAAAATCCTTCAGAGTATCCATTAAGTCTTTGTAATACAGGTATCATCGCAGTCTTGGGTTTTCCATCTGTTAACCCCCAACTCTTGCTACGTGACTGGACTGCCTTCCTTTCCATCATTTCTTGGATATATTTTCCACCACTTCTTCTACACAAGTCGTCATCACAACATGTTGCACTCAACTGAGGATCTCTCCACTGCCCTTCTGGGTCACATGCAACTTTCACTTCTTATAAACTGTGACATTCTGTGACTTACAATCCTATAGCATTACCTAAAGAGCATGTACATTGAAAAGAAGGATCTTTGTGCCCTGCAGAAGCCTGGCATTGTTAAAAGCACTACGTAATTTCCCAACTGACTGTATTTTAATAACAACACTTAAAATGGAGGGGAAATGTGGTCCTGTTAAGATACTGTATGACAATTCTTTTTAAACAAAAATAGTCATGTGATTGAAGTCAAAGATGCAAGATGCTCTGAAGGTAGAAATGACAAGACCTGGCAATGATACTGTTTCCTATTTCATTTTTTTCTCTTCAGTAGCAACACAAGCCTTTTCTTGGAATATGCTAAGACTGTTGCCCAAATAGCTTTCAAAAGACAATATCAAAAATAGCCACACTACAAGTACTGTATTGATTTGGCTTCACACTGAGCAGGGAGACTGCCAGGACCTGCACGTTCTCTGCTAGAGTGGTGAAATCTCCCAACATTTTCCTCCAAACAACTTTAAAATAATTCCTCAAATAAAATTTTGGAGTGGCAGAGCCAACAAAAGGTCAGAGGGAAACATTTTTCCAGCCTAAGACAACTCAGGATGTCCACAAGAAAGGTCTGTAACACCAGGATGGGTCCAGGCCTGGAGTGTGGCAGGTGCCTTGGAGACAGCCCCAACAGCAGCAGCAGCTTTGGGAGCTCTCTTTGGGAGCTTTGGTAAAGGAGTCAGAAAACTGTTCAGAAATAGACTACAGGGGACTATTTGCTGGCACTGGGGGTACCGGTTGCTGATCAGCAACTCTGCTGCCCACGAGCAGTTCTGTGTTGTAGTTCCAGGGCAGGGAATAGCATTTGTGATTGATCACAAGGGAGCAGGGGACTTAGTTACAATTCCAGGGCCAAGAGAAGCCCCAGTATTTGTGGCTACAGGGGAGTAGGGGCCGTTCCTTTGTAAAGACCAAAGCACAGTAACCATATCTTTCCCAGGATAACACCATCTTGGAAGCACTGAAAACTTGCAGACCCTCAAAACTAGATCTCAAAACAGCAGCACCAAAAAGCCTGAAGCTTGGGACAGTGCCTCCCCACCCACAGGAATGCAAAACTTCACTTTAACATAAAGTTCAAAGGAGAAATAGGCAGGGAAAATGAGTAAACAAAAAAGGAACTTTACCATAAAAGGTTACTACAGTGGCAGGGAAGAATGAGACATAAACTTAGAAGAAAATAACAACGTGAAAACAGCTACAAGCAAAGCCTCAAAGAAAATACTAATAGGACCCAAGACCAGCAAGAATTCCTGGCAAAGTAAAGAAAGAAATGAATGGTGGAGGAAAAATTGAGAAAAGAAATGAGAGTGATGCAAGAAAATTATGAAAAGAAAATTAACAGCTTGGTAAAAAGATGCACAAAAATTAACTGAAAAAGAGAATTCCTTAAAAAACAAAATTGGCCAAATGGAAAAAGAGGTACAAAAGCTTAACAAAGAAAATAATTCTTTAAAAATCAGAACTGGGCAAGTGGAACTAATGACTCCATGATACTTCAAGAAAAAATAAAACAAAGTCAAAAGAACAAAATAATAGAAGAAAATGTGAAATGGCTCATCAGAAAAACAACTGACCTGGAAAACAGACTGAGGAGAGACAATTTAAGAATTACTGGAGTATCTGAATGCCATGATCAAAAAAAGAATCTACAATGTTTCAAGAAATTAAAAAGGAAAACCGCTTTGAGAATCTTAGATCCAGAGGGTAAAATAGAAATTGAAAGAACTTACTGATCACCTCCTGAAAAGGATCCCAAAATGAACATTCTCAAGAACATAACAGCCACATTCCAGAGCTCCCAGGTCAAGGAGAAAATATTACAAGCAGCAGAAAGACACAATTCAAAGACTGTGGAATCACAGCCAGGATCACACAAGATTTAGCAGATTCCGTGTTAAAAGAGCAGAGGGCTTGGAATATGATATTCTGGAAAGCAAAGGACCTAGGATTATAACCAAGAATAAACTACTCAGCAAAACTATATATGATCCTTCAGGGGAAAAAACAGACATTTAATGAAATAGAGCATTCTGATGAAAAGATCAGAGCTGAATAGAAAGTTTGATATTACAAAAAAAGACTGAAGAGAAGCATAAAAAGGTAAACATAAAGAAGTAATAATCATAAGTGACTCAATAAAGTTGAACTGCTTATATTTCTATATGGGAAGATGATACACACAATTCCTAAGAACTTTATCATCATTAGGGCAATTCTTATGTAAACAATCTTTGCATAATCTGTAATATGCCACATAATACAAGTAACTCCTAAGAACTTCATCATTATTAGGGCAGTTAGAAGGCGTCTAAATGTACAGAGGGCATGGGTGTGGGTTGATTATGTTGGGATGATCTCAAAAGCAAACAAACAAAAACAACTAGGAATGAGAAAGAGATACACTGGGAAATGGGGGAAGGGAGAGAGAGAATGGGGATATTTTTCCACAAAAGAGGTGTGTAAGGAAGAGCTTTTATAGTGGAGGTGTGAAAATGGAAGGGCAATGCTTGAACTTCACTCTCATTGGAATTGGTTCAAAGACGGAAGAATAGGGGCAGCTAGGTGGCGCAGTGGATAAAGCACCAGCCCTGGATTCAGGAGGACCTGAGTTCAAATCCGGCCTCAGACACATAACACTTACTAGCTGTGTGACCCCGGGCAAGTCACTTAACCCCATTGCCTAGCCAAAAAAACAACAACAAAAAAAAGAGAGGGAAGAATACACACACACACACACACACACACACACACACACACACACACACTCTCTGCTGGATATAGAAATCTATCTTACCCAATAGGAAAATAGAAGGAGAAGCGGATAAAATATTTCTGGGGGTTGGGGGGAATGATAAAGGGGAGGACAGATTAAGGGAGGCAGGAGTCAGAAGCAAAACAGACTTCTAAGGAGGGACAGGATAAAAAAAGAGGGAAGGATAAACAGAAGAAAACAGAATGGAAGGAAATACACAGTCAGTTATCATATCTGTGAATATGAATAAGATGAGCTAATCCATCAAATGGAAACAGATAGCAGAATGGGTTAAAAACCAGAATACAACAATTTTTTCTGTATAAGAGACACATCTGAAGCAGAAGGACACACACAGAGTTAAAATAAAGGGCTGAAGCAGAATCTAATATGCTTCAGCTGAAATAAAAAAGGTAGGCATAGCAATCATGATCTCAGACAAAGCAAAAGCAAAAATGGACCTAATTAAAAGAGATAATCAGGGAAACTACATTTTGCTAAAAGTTATCATAGACAGTGAAGTAATATAAAAAAAATTTACATCACTTCTCTGACAAAGGCCTTATTTCTCAAGTATATAGGGAACTGAGTCAAATTTATAAAAATAAGAGCCATTCACCAATTGATAAACAGTTAAAGGAAATAAGCAAGCAATTTTCAGAAGAATAAATCAAAGCCATCTATAAGTCATGTGAAAAAATGCTCTAAATCACTATTGATTAGAGAAGGACAAATTAAAACAACTTTAAGATATCACCTCACACCACCAGAAAATACAAATGCTAGAGGGGATGAGGGAAAATAGGTATATTAATGAACTGTTGGTGGAATAGTGAGCTGGTCTAATTATTCTGGAGAACAATCTGGAACTAGGCCTAATGGAGAACAATCTAGAACTAGGCTTGAAGGGTTATAAAACCATGCACATCTTTTCACCAAGCAATACCAGTACTAGGACTATATCCCAAAGAGACTTTTTTAAAAAAGAGAAAGGATGTATATGTATAAAAATATTTATAGTAACTCTTTTTGTGGTGGCAAAGAATTGGAAATTTAGGTGATGCCAATGAATGGCTGGGCAAGTTGTGGCATGATTGTGATAGAATACTATTACGGTATAAGAAATGATAAGCAGAACGCCTTCAGAAAAACCTGTAAAGACTTACATAAACTGATGCATAGTAAAGTGAGCAGAACCAGGAGAATAGTGTACACAGTAACAGCAATATTGTACAATGGTCAACTGTGAATGACTTGGCTATTCTCAGCAACACAATGATCCAAGACAATTCTGAAGGACTTATGATGAAAAATGCTATACAATTCCAGAGAAAGAACAGATGGAATCCAAATGCAGATCAAAGCAAAATTTAAACATTTTTTTAAATTTTTCTTCATGATTTTTTTTGGGGGGGGAGTGTCTGCATTTTCTTTCACAACATGACTAATATGGAAATATGTTTTACATGATTGCACATGTAGAACTTATATCAAATTGCTTGCCTTCTCAATGAGGGGGCAGCGGAGAAAGAGAGGGAGAAAATTTTGTAACTCAAAACTTTAAAAAACGTTAAAATTGTTTTTATGTGTAATTGGAAAAAATGTTTTTTAAAAACATAGAACACCTTGCCTATAGGATATGGCATAGAGAGTACCACATGTTCAATATGGTAATAGCTTACAATTAGTCTGGTAAACAGCGTCTCACCCACTTACTTTAGGGATGAGGGAGTGGATGAGTAGGAAGGAATGCTAATTTCAGTTAGTTTTCCATTTCAGTACCTCTTGGGAAAAATCTGACCTGGTAAAGTTTATATTGCATTTATAAGAACATTTCATGAATTTTTGAAAATATCCACAGAAATTCTCACTTGGTTCTTTTAACAGGTCTGTGAGAGATCAAAAAAAGAGCCTAGACATCATCTTTCAAGAAATTATCAAGGAAAACTGCCCTGATATATTAGAACCAGAGATCAGCATAGAAATTGAAAGAATCCACAGATCTCCTCCTGAAAGAGATCCCCAAAGGAAAACTCCTAGGAATATAATAGCCAAATTCCAGAGTTCCCAGTCAAGGAGAAAATATTACAAGCTGCCAGAAGGAAACAGTTCAAGTACTGTGGAAACACAATCAGGATAACACAAGATTTAGCAGCTTCTACATTAAAGGACCTCAGGGCATGGAATATAATATTCCAGAGGGCAAAGGAGATAAAATTACAACCAAGAATCACCTACCCAGCAAAACTGAGTATAATCCTTTAGGGGAAAAAATGGTCATTCAGTGAAATAGAGGACTTTCAAGCATTGCTGATGAAAAGACCAGAGATAAACAGAAAATCTGACTTTCAAATACAGGACTCAAGTGGAACATGAAGAGGTAAACAGGAAAGAGAAATCATGAGGGACTTATTAAGATAGAACTGTTTACATTCCTGCATGGAAAGATGATATTTGTAACTCATGAGACTTTGTCAGTATTAGGGTAGTTGAAGGAAAAAAATTTTATGTATGTAATATATAGATAGACAGATAGAGGGCATAGGGTGAGTTGAAGATTAAGGGGTCATATCTGGAAAACAAAATTAAGGGATGAGAGAGGATGATACTAGGAGAAGAAAGGGAGAGGTAGAATGGGGTAAATTATCTCACAAAAAAAACAGAAAAGAAAAGTCTCTCACAGTGGAGGGGAAACAGGGGAAGGTGAGAGGGAATGAGGGAATCTTATTCTCATAGGATTTAGCTTAAGGAGAGAATAACATACACATTCAATTAGGTATGGAAATCTGTCTTACCCTACAGGAAAATAGGGGGAGACGGGGACAAGAGAGCAGGGGGGTGTTAGAGAGGAGGGCAGACTGGGAAAGGGGGTAATCAGAAGCAAATACTTCTGAGGAGGAACAGGGTCAAAAGAAAGAATAGAATAAATGGGAGGGCAGGATAGGATTAAGGGAAATAGAGTTAGTTTTTCACAACATGTCTACTAAGCAAGTGTTTTGCATAACTGCACATGTACAACCTATATTGAGTTGCTTGCCTTTTCAATGAGGGTGGGTGGGGAGGGAGGAAGGGAAAAAAATTTGGAACTCAAAGTTTTAAAAACACACGTTTTAAAAAAAAGATGTTTTCACATGCAACTGGGAAATAAGAAATACAGGAAATGGGGTACAGAAGTCTATTCTGCTCTACAGGAAAATAGAAGGGGAAGGGGATAAGAGAAGGGAAGGGGGAGAGATAGAAGAGAAGGCAGACCAGGGGAAGGGGTATTCAGAATGCATGCCACCTTGGGGTGGGGGGAGGGGTGAGAAATTTGGAACTCAAAAACTTGTGGAAGTGAATATTGAAAACTAAAAATAAATAAATTTATAATAAAAAAATAAAGTAACAGGTCTGTGAGAGAGTTTGAGCAAGCACTATTCTCAATTTCTTTTTTTTTCTTTTTTTGTAACATAAATTTATGTATTTTTAGTTTTCAACATTCACTCCCACAAGTTTTTTAATTCCAAATTTTCACCCCATCTCCCCCCCCCCCACCCCAAGATGGCATGCATTCTGAATATCCCTTCCCCTAGTCTGTCCTCTCTTCTATCTCTCCCCCTTCTCTTATCCCCTTCTCCTTCTATTTTCCTGTAGGGCAAGATAGACTTCTATATCCCATCTCCTGTATTTCTTATTTCCCAGTAGCATGTGAAAACATTTTGTTTTAAACATATGTTTTTAAAACTTTAGGTTTCAAATTTTCTCTCTTCCTCCCTCCCCACCCACCCTCATTGAAAAGGCAAGCAACTCAATATAGGTTGTACATGTGCAGTTATGCAAAACACTTCCATAGTAGACATGTTGTGAAAAACTAACTCTATTTCCCTTAATCCTATCCTGCCCTCCCATTTATTCTATTCTTTCTTTTGACCCTGTCCCTCCTCAGAAGTATTTGCTTCTGATTACCCCCTTCCCAATCTGCCCTCCTCTCTATCATCCCCCTGCTCTCTTGTCCCCTTCCCCCTATTTTCCTGTAGGGTAAGACAGATTTCCATACCCAATTGAATGTGTATGTTATTCCCTCCTTAAGCCAAATCCTATGAGAATAAGATTCACTCATTCCCTCTCACCTTCCCCCATTTCCCCTCCACTGTAAGAGACTTTTCTTTTGTTTTTTTTGTGAGATAATTTACCCCATTCTACCTCTCCCTTTCTTCTTCTGAGTATAATCCCTCTCATCCCTTAATTTTATTCTCCAGATATGACCCCTTAATCTTCAACTCACCCTATCTATCTATCTATCTATCTATATCTATCTATCTATCTACATATACATACATAAAATTTTTTTCCTTCAACTACCCTAATACTGACAAAGGTCTCATGAGTTATAAATATCATCTTTCCATGCAGGAATGTAAACAGTTCAATCTTAATAAGTCTCTTATGATTTCTCTTTCCTGTTTACCTCTTCATGTTCCACTTGAGTCCTGTATTTGAAAGTCAAATTTTCTATTCAGCTCTGGTCTTTTCATCAGAATGCTTGAAAGTCCTCTATTTCACTGAATGACCATTTTTTCCCCTGAAGGATTATACTCAGTTTTGCTGGGTAGGTGATTCTTGGTTGTAATCCTATCTCCTTTGCCCTCTGGAATATTATATTCCATGCCCTGGGTCCTTTAATGTAGAAGCTGCTAAATCTTGTGTTATCCTGATTGTGTTTCCACAGTACTTGAACTGTTTCCTTCTGGCAGCTTGTAATATTTTCTCCTTGACTGGGAACTCTGGAATTTGGCTATTATATTCCTAGGAGTTTTCCTTTGGGGATCTCTTTCAGGAGGAGATCTGTGGATTCTTTCAATTTCTATTGCCCTCTGGTTCTAATATATCAGGGCAGTTTTCCTTGATAATTTCTTGAAAGATGATGTCTAGGCTCTTTTTTTGATCATGGCTTTCAGATAGTCCAATAATTTTTAAATTCTCTCTCCTGGATCTATTTTCCAGGTCAGTTTGTTTTTCCAATTTTCATTCTTTATGGATTTGTTCTACTGTGTCTTGATTTCTCATAAAGTCACTATCTTCCAATTGCTCTATTGTAATTTTTAACGAAGTATTTTCTTCAGTAATCTTTTGGACTTCCTTTTCCATTTGGCCAATTTTGCTTTTTAGGGCACTCATTGGCTTTTTGGACCTCTTTTGCCATTTGGGTTAGGCTATTTTTTAAGGTGTTATTTTCTTCAGTATTTTTTTGGGTCTCCTTTAGCAAGCTGTTGACTTGTTTTTCATGATTTTCTTGCATCACTCCCAGTTTTTCCTCTACTTCCCTTACTTGCTTCTCAAGATCCCTTTTGAGCTCTTCCAAAGCCTGGGACTGATTCATATTTTTCTTGGAGGCTTTGGATGTAGGAGCTTTGACTTTGTTGTCTTCTTCTGGTTGTATATTTTGATCTTCTTTTCACCAAAGTAAGATTATAGTCTGACTCTTTTTGTGCTGCTTGCTCATGATCCCAGCCAATTACTTGAGTTTTAAACTCTTTGTTAAGGTAAGAGTCTGCTTCCAATGTGGAGAATGTACTGTCCCAAGCTTCAGGGGTTTGTATAGCTGTTTTCAGAGATACTTGTAGGGACCTGTAAATTTTCAGTTCTTCCAAGGTGGTATGATAAGGGGCGAGGTGTTTACTCCTTTCCTGGCCTGTGACCACAAGTATTCCTTTCTGTCTTGTAACTGTGAGGAAGGCTTCCTCTCCACAGCCACTACAAGCTCCACCAGCTAGCACTTCTCCTCACCCCCAGCACTGCGGCCCAGAACTGTGACCCAGATCCAAACAGGGGCAAAGCAAGAGATTCCTGCCTCAGCACCGGCAAAGAGATCCCTGCAGTCCCTCTCTGATCAGCCACTGGATTTCCCCTCAGTCTGTGGGCCTGAAGCTCAGGGAGCAGCTGCCACCCCCCCCCCCCAGGGCCATGCTCTTGGGGAATGGAGCTGAAACACCACCTTCCTTTCTGACCACCGACAGAAACAGACTTTTCCCACTGACCTTCTAAGTTGTCTTTGGCATTCATGGATTGAGGAGTCTGGAAACCTCCACAGCTGCCCGCGATTCAGTCCTCTGAGGCTGCTCCAGGTTTGCTGTGGCTTGGCCACCCACGCCACGCTGCACTGCGCTCCCAGCCCGGCGCGATACACCTTTCTGATCAATCATCCAGGTTGTCTTGGACTGGAAATTTGTTTCACCCTGTCTTTTTGTGGGTTCTGCTGCTTCAGAATTTGTTTAGAGCCATTTTTTATGAGTATTTGGAGGGGTTTGGAGGAGAGCTCAAGCAAGTCATTGCTTTCTCTCTGCCATCTTGGCTCCGCCCCACTCTATTCTCAATTTCTAGATAAGGAAACAGGTTCAAAGAAACAAAATGAAGGATTTGCTTGAGGTAGTACAAGTAGTTGGCGGTAGTATGGAAGTAGAACCCAGGCTTCCTGTCTTAATTCAAAGCCCTTTCCACTACACCATATTGTCTCAGTCACTAAAATATGACAGACAAAGGAAAATTACCCAGACCCTACAATCAATGTAAAGAATGATATTTTCCTGGCACAGCTTCACTGGTTGTTTTAAACACAAGAAAAAGAAAATCCTGGCTTACCTAGGTCCATTTAAGGAAAAGGAATAAATACTTGCCTTGATTGTATATGGAAATTGTTGCAGTTATCTCCTGTTCCCCATGCTTATGATTCACTTTCTCAATATATTCAATATAAATAGTGGTTGTATAGTGCATTCAAGATTTTATTCTAAATCACTATCAACTTTTCAAGTCTGCCTGCATCAGGTTATTTATTTAAAAATATAAGCCTCCTCCACCTCCAATCCCACACCAAACTAGTGACCTGGAATATGAATTTAAAGTTCAGCTAGTACTGGAAAAGTGTGGCCAGGAATGCACGCTATCAAGAGTGACCTAGGTTTCACTGCATATCAGAAGATAGAAAGAGCAAAGAAGAAGTAGTGAGAGCAAGTTTATTAATTATAGAGCAGGAATTCCATATGGCACAAAGAAAGGATGACAGATATGGAGTAAGATATTTTTGGGTAAGAGGTTAATGAAGAAGCATACAGTTGAGGTGGGGGTGGGGGCTGCTCTTTTGCAGCTGGGGGTTCATTATCAGAGAAATTGTAAGCATAGGAGGAGGTAGCAGGAGTATGCTAACTACAATTGAATGAGTCTAATCAACATACCAGTGAGGTCCTCTGATAAAAGGAGGTGTTTACTTCTAATTAAGGTTGACCCTCATGATGTTGGTCCAGTACTGAAATGCCTGACCTACCAAGTTGCTGTAACATACAAGGCACCTGAAATTCTGTGTGGCAGGTATGAGTAGGAGTTGGTTTGTTTCTGGACAGTGTCCCAGTGGTGTCCTAGGCATGATTTGAAATAAGTCTAGCAGTGACATGGTTATAAGGGGCAACCAGGCCTTTCCTAATCCCTCATGCCTTCTAGCAGTTCTGGAAGTCTAGCGAGGCATACCATACAAGGAAACAGTTTTTCTCTCCCTTGCTTGCCAGCCACAGAAGGGCCTCATCCTATTGCTCCTTCAGACCAGTCTGGAACACTTGGGGGAAGAGGTGTTTGTTCTGTTCTTGAGCAGGACTTGGCCAAGTTGTGCCACATCACGCTGCTCACTCTTACTGAGTTTTCAGTCCACCAAAATTCCAAGATCTTTTATCAGACAGAATGCTATCTAACTAGCCATGCTTTCTATATCTGATATTGTGAATTTAAGGGTATTCTACTTGCTGACCTCCAATTTTTCTATTTTCCTAGCAGTTCGTTACACTCACTTTTTTCAGATGAGGAAAGAATAGGTATGTATGTAATGTTCTTTTACCCTCATTTTGGGGGGATTAAAAATATGCCATTTGTTTTTATATCACATTAATTTCCAGATATATCTCTCTTTCTGCCCATGAAGCCATTCCTTTTAACACAGATTTAAAAATAAAAATGAAAAAGCAGCCCAGTAAAACCAACAAACACATCAACCATATTACAGAATATGCAATAACACACACTTTAACACCCCCCCCCCACAATGGAGGAAGAGATGCAACATGCTTTCAAGAATCTGAGCACACATTGTGAATCATTCAGATTTCAATGCCTATGAAACTCCATCTGCCTCTGCTGAAGAAATGAGTCTTTTAAGTCAGCATATATTCAAAACTCCTTCATTTGAAATTCAGGGGACCTAAAAAAGGCAAATTCAAATTAAAGTGGTCCTGGCTATCTGAGATCTCATTGTTATAGCAAGAGACTGGAGCACTTAACAAGCCTGCTTCTTCAAACAAAGTGCTGTGAATGGTCCTGATTACTTGTCAAAAGCGGGAGAGAGATGGAAGAGGAAGAGTGACAAGATTTCCTTATATTTGGTCTCACTTTCTCTTGTCTCTTCCAACTTACAAACAAGAACAATCCATAACCAGTCATTTATTTAAAATAAAACATCACTTGAATTACCCAGTTTTTGTAATAAATTATTGTGGGGACTGAGTTTGCACTCTTAATATATCAAGAGGCACACTTTTAGAGTAACCCTACAAAACTTACTGGAAAATCCTTTCTGGGTGATTTGAGAGAGGGTTTTATTTTGAATTAGACATTACTCTGAGTGAATGAGCACATAATAGTTGAGGTTTTATAGTACAGGTCATTGTTGGGATAAAAGACACAAGAATGCTGTGTTCCATTCAGGAGCTTACTCTAATGGCCAGCAGCATTGAATAAAACCACTAAACCTTAGACCACAAATGACTTAAGAAATCAGTCAGTACATTCTACCAAAATAGCAAAATTGGCCAAATTCCCCAAGACCTGATTTATTTTAAAAGGTCAATGTGAAGTTCCTGCTTTTAAGAAAAATCATCTCTGCTATTCATTTGCTGCCACCCAAAGGATAGGTCCATGGTGGCTTGATAAATTCTTAGTGTCTTTGGTCAGAACCAAGAATTCTGGACAGCTCCATCAGTGTATCTCTCTCTGTCTCTGTCTCAGAGAAAAGGGAAGGCAGTTCAGTCCTTTCCCAGACATAAAACGTTAGACCAGGAAGAAACCTTGGACATCAGCATTCTAGGCTATGCCCTCACTTTATAGATAAGGAAATACAGGGGTTACTGACTAGCCCAAAGGGAAAAGCCAGGTATAAACTCACCCCATAATCACAAGAGAAAAAAAAAGTGAAATAGGATCTTGATAAAATGGCTGAATTAGAGGCCAACTGCTGTTACACTGGTCCCCAAAATTAGGCAAGCCAAAATATAAGACGAGGTACTTGGTTTTTTGTTGCTGTTGTTGGTTTTGTTTGTTTGTTTGTTTTCATTTTGATATGTGAGCTGAGACCCACATGTTTCTTGGGCCAGGATAAGAATAAAAAAAGGAATGGAAGAGATTCCAAAGCTGCAACAGTAAATAACAACGGTGACAGATAAAAGGGGCAGCTGGCCAAAGAGACTGATGTGGCTGCACAGCTAGCCCTTTGCTGGGCTCAAGTTAAAAACAGGCTGTGTTTTAAAGATGTTAATGAGTATGGATCTTTAAGAAAAGTGTAAAGAAGAGTAAATCTCAATACAATCTATGACTTGTTAGGAATCCTAAAAATGACAGGAAAGCCTTTTAAAAATAAGTTACATCAGGGACTTGAAGAAAATAAGAAACATACTACAAGCCTATTGTTTAGTGATAACAGAAGATAGAAAGTAGAACTACTCAAATTCCTATTTTGCTTTTGTTTGTTCTTTTAAAACAAATTTTCAGAATGGTAAAAGGAACAAAAATAATCAAGAGGTAATCAGGATCCAAGATAAATAAAGAATATAGAAAATGAGCATCTTACTCTCCTAAACAAGTTCTAGTCACCAGTTTAAGGTTAATTACATCCAATTCCAACTAACGAGTTTATTAAGCACCTCCCATATGCAAGGTTGTGTTAGGTTGTGGACATACAGATAAAATGAAAAGAGTTCTTGTCTTGCACATAACTGGTACTTATTAAATGCTGGCTGAATGCTTGTTGAATAATTATGCATATGAGAATTTGAGTAAGAGGGAGAGAGAACAAACAAAGGAATAAGGAAATATTTCTCATAGGAGGAACCAGATATGATCTGAGCCTTTAAGGAAAATGGGATTCCAAGATGCAAGGGTGAGTACATTACAGGCATTCTTTGCAAGGGTTTGGAGACCAGAGATGGAGCGTGGAGCCCAGGGAACAGCAAATAGGCCAGCTTGCTTGGAATGTAGAGACTATGAAGAGAAGCATTATGCAATAAGACTAGAAAGGTAGGCTAAAACCAAACTGCAAGAGCTTTATATGCCAGGCTGAAGGTTTTTTTTATCTTAGGGGCAATAAAAAGGTCACATAGTTTATTGCACGTGAGCTTCCAAAGAACTTTGTTAGGAATGTAATGTAAATAATATTAGCCCCTTTTTACAGGGCAGCAGGGGTGTGTGTGTGTGTGCGTGTGTGTGTGTGTGTGTGACATTCTTAGATTGTGTGAGGGACATTCTTAAATTGGTAAGATATTAAAAAAATTACACATTCAATTGCTGACCCACTTTCAATGATTTTGATGAAGAAGCAAACTATAAATTAGGAGAATGCAATATAAATAGTCCAATTGGAATTTCCACAAGGTATCTGACAAAGTCTCTCATGATATTGTCATGGACAAAATGAAAAGACTAATTAGTCTTGGCTCCAAAGATTAGAACTTAGACCAAAATTAAAGGCAGGTATATTACCACTCAACATAAAGAAGAGCTATCTCAAATTGAATGGGCTTTCCCTGAAATTAACGACTTTCTTATCTCCAAAAGTCTTCAAGAAGGAGCTGGACAACTCACTGAAGATGAGAAAGGATCCTTTCTTCAGATACACCCAAGACCTGAATATTTTCCAATTCTAAGATTCTATGAACCATGTTTCTGATTTGCCACTTGAACCCTGATCATACCTACCTAATATTGACACATTAGGTGAAACATACATGTTAACTAAGGGGTATTCTCAAGATTTGGGATGGTTGGGCAGCAAATATTAGAAATGAGAAACTCACTCAAGAGGAACTCAATTTAGAGAATAGGAGAGCTGAATCCACAAGCTTACCACCATCCCTAAGCTATAGCAGCTGGTTTTAGGTGGCAAGGATCTAAACAGTACAAAATGCATTCATCAGCCAACCAGATCTGCTCAGGGTTTTTCCTTGAGTGAGAATATTTACTACTGCCGCAAGGCAGACAGGCCCAAGAGAGGAGAAGATCTTATTATTCTTCCATTTGTACTATACAACTGGCTAGAGGGCTAGGGAGAAAGAAGTACCACCAACAGCTGCTCTTTACATCTAGGTACTCTTGCTAAGGTATTCTTGGAATGTATCACAGCTCTTTGTGCAGCCAACGTACCTCTGGGATTGCCATGCAGTTACCCAATGATCTGCCTTATTTTAGGGACATACGATTGAGTATTCAGTAGCCCATTTCCCTGGGAGATCACACCTGCCTACCTGATGTTCATATCTAATTGCCTCTTCCTGCACAGAAGTAAACTTCAATCGCAGTTTAACTTCATTTAAATTTTCTAATGAAATAGAGTTTAGAAACTCAGAACATTCAGAAAAGGGCCTAGGTAAAGCTAGGAAAAGTAACAAGGTTAATTGACAGTGAAGCCATCTGTTCAGTGTCAAGAAGGAATGACTTATGAGACAAAAAGCTCTCTGGGAACATGAGAACTCAAAAACTATCAATGGAAGAAGAGAGGAAGAAGGCAGGCAAAGGATGACAGTGAAAATTATTTATGTATAGGTAATGCTTTATAGTTACAAAGTAGTTTATTTCACTTGAGCTTCCAAAGAATTTTGTGAGGAAGGCAGTGTAAATAATATTATCCCTCTTTTACAGGGCATTGGGGGTGTGTGTGTGTGTGTGTGTGTGTGTGTGTGTGTGTGTGTAAGCAACCAGAGACCAAGAATCATTCCTAGACTTGTTCAAAGTAACAGAGCTACTTAGTTTAGTGCCAGGAGCAGGACATAAATTCAGGTCTTCTGACTCTCACACAGCTCTTTGTACTACATCTATCAGGCAGCTTCCACCTCAGAGGACTTGGGATCATAAGGTCATGGATTTAGACACGTGAGAAGGAGCCTCAAAGGCCCTCTAGTCCAACTCTTTTATTTTACAGATGAAGAGACTGAGGGAGTTTAAGTTACTTGTCCAAGGTCACTCAGCAATCACATCCCTGCTTTCCTCCCCCAAACCCCATATCATAAGATCACAGGAGCAGATAATTTTGTGTTTAGAGCTAGAAGGGACCTTAGAAGTCCTATAATTCAAATTCCTAATTTACAGAGGGCCAGATATTAAGTGACTCATCAAGGAAATACAGCTTAGTAAGTGGCATGGCTAGGATTCAAAACTAGGTCCTACTACTACTAATCCAATCATCTTTCCACTGCACTAAAATAAATACGGGCAGTTAGGTGGCTCAGTGGATACAGCACCTGGAATAAGAAAGACCCAAGCTCAAATCTGACCTCAGATACTTATTAACTATATGACCTTGGGCAAGTCACTTAACCCTGTTTGTCTCTGTTTCCTTATCTGTAAAATGAGCTAGAGAAGGAAGTGGCAAACCATTCTACTATCTTTGCCAAGAAAACCGCAAATGGGGTCATGAAGAGTTGGACATGACTGAAACAACTGAATAATAACAAAAAAAATAGGTCCGTGAATGATGGAAATTTCAAAATGGTCAGTGATTTGGGGAACCTTCTCATCAAACCCATGCCCCTGGGGGTAAGGGCAAGAGGGACGATGGAACTAACCCAAGCCTGGGAACAAAGGCAATGAAGAGAATGGAAGGAGAAAATTCTCCTGAGGAAAGATGGCATGGTCCAAGTTATGGCCAAAGAGAATACGGCGGGGTTAAGGTCCAGTTGACTGGAATCCTAAATCCAAAGATGAGAAGCTGGGAAAGAATCAATATCAACATTTCCGTCACATGCTACATGTCAGGGGGCAGTAGGTATTGATGATTTCTCATTAGACTTCTTCACTCAAGACTTTATTTTGTTACCCCAGGGATTCAATCTTATCTGTCAATATGAGCCAGCTGAATCCTAGTTAGGCAGAAATCAAATGCTACAAACTATTTAGAAAGCCAGACGCAGCAGAATTTCAAACATGCTTTCTTCTTCCTCTTCATTTTTTAATCTATTATCCTTAATTTCCATCTCTTTGTTTTTTCCCCTCTTCAACTTCATCCATTTACTACTTCTAACTCTACCTCAGAACCCCATAATGGTTGACTAACTGTAACTACATTCATACTGGTGAGCCACAAGAAAATAATTGCTGAAATGAAACGAAAAGCTAAAATTATTGTGACCCAGTTATCTAACAGAAAAAGGTAGAGAAATACTTATATAGCCTTAATAATAGCCATTCACCCTAATCAAATCATAATCTATGCTGAGTGAGCATGGAATTCCTTCATTAGAACCTGATTTCATTTAATCCACTATTGTGTGTACCTTGTGGAGCAAAAGAAGGCTGGCAAATGTCCTGTACTTATTTGCAAGACTGGTTTAAGAGTAAAGGAAAAAAAAAAGACTTGAAGGTCATGTCTACACCCAAGGGCAGCAGAGGTAGTACTGAAATCTAATCTAAGAGTTATAAATCTTGTGCAAATCCCAGAGAGTGTCAACATGGCCCACAGCTAAAATTCAGGTCCTAAGTTCATGATTCTGCATTCTCCTTTCAATAGCTAAAGACTGTCAAACAACTCTAGCTCTGGGGGAAGTAAGTGAAGGAGAATGGGAACTCAACAGGAAATTGCTTTATGAAAGGAACTGAACAGATCTGTAGAGTAGAAGTGGAAAGAGAGGCTGGGGTGAGGGCTTCCAGAAATTCACTAATTCTGAGCATGCTGCTTTATGCCATACCTAGAAAACAGAAAACATATGCTATATGACTAAGAGTATCTTGGAGTGGAGGCGGGAGGCAGAGAAAGAAGGACCATTAATCTATAGTAAATTTCACTTGACCTTACCCTCTTGTGTAAGCCAAAGAAATGGGGCCTTGTTTTCCTTGCATAAATCTGGTAACCTTCATTGTATCCTGGCTGAACTAGGCAGAAAGAAAGAAAATCCACAGGTGGCATTTGAGCTTTTCTGCTGCCCTGCCTCCAGTCCCTGGTTGGGGGAAATATCTCAGGGGATGATGCACAGAAATATTTATATCATGAGATTTTCTCACATATGTTCCCCCCCGTTGGGAAAGCTTTGGGTGAGAAGTGGAGTTTCTGAGCTGTCTGCTCTCACACAGACAGCAGCCTAGTTCCTTTCAATGATCAAAGAATCAAAGAAGATGTGAGAATAATTAATACTCCAGGAGAAAGGAGAATGGGCTATGGGATGGGACTGCTTTTCAATTAGAGTAAATTAGAAAGAAAATAGAGGAAATCTTCTCATCACCTGACAAAGGTACTGGGGGGAGAGGGGCTGTGCGTGCAAGCGTGTGTGTGTATGTGTGTGTGTGTGTGTGTGTGTGTGTGTGTGTGTGTGTGTGTGTGTAAGAATCACATCGTCTGCTTTCTATATTTCTATTCTTTTGCACTATAATGAATGATGGGGCTGGTGGATACTTAAATGTCTAGATTTAGCTTTTCCACAAAAAAGGAAGGAAGGACAAATCCTACCCACTGAGACTGTGAGATTATTTGCATTTACCATTCTTCTTGTTTTCAATGGAGCTGAAGACTTGTGGGGCCTGCAGGGGACATACTAATGCAGACAGAAGGAAAACAGAGCAAAAAGGGAGAGAGAGAGAATCTAAAAGGCAGATGTTAGGAGGGGCTGGGAATTGGGTAGAAAAGCTGCTTTCTATATACTGAGTTGGCTATGGGGCAAGGACAGGAAATTAGGATGGTATGAGATCTGAAGCACTAAGGAGAGAGAAGATTTAATGAATCTTTATAGAAAAAAATCCAACCTAAATCCCAAAGCGAGATGGACTATTCATCAGTTCCAAGGCGGGTCCTAGGTTTCCCCAACCTGGAAGGCCTTCTTCTTCTCCCTTACTTGTTTAAGTCCTATGCATACTTCCAGACCTACCTACCTTTATGCCTTTTTGGCCAGTCCACCACCCTCCTGTCCTGCCCTCCTGCCAGAAATCTGACTAAATTCCATTTTTCTGCCCCTTCACCACAGCAGTACCTAAATTATAAAATTCATTTTGTTTTATAGTTATTTCTATATTTGTACCATGTTCCCTAAAAGATAAGTTCTTAGGTGTCAGGAACTGGAGAGTTGTATTTTCTACAGCATTTCAGAATTCCCTGCAAGCAGTACATGCTTAAAACATGTTTGATTGAATAAATAAATGTCTAAATGAACCCTTCATCTACACTCTCCAAATGACTTTGCTGAAAGGAGTATTCTAACCTGTCTTAACTATTTTGACCTATGCTAAGCCTGAAAGTCATATTCGAGGGCTATATGTGTAATTGGTCTTTAAAGAATGGTAGTGAGTCAACTTCAAAATTGCCTGGCCTTCTCCAACTAACACGCCCCCAGTGGGTTTAGCAGGCCCCCTTTCCCGTGCTTGCTGACTACCACAATCATAAAGAGTGTACAAAGAAATCAAACAAACTCATCTAGGCAGGCAATTTCGGGTCTTAAATCCCTTTCTAGCTCCTTTCATAATTTCTGGTCTATTTCCTCCACTCCGGAGAAGCCAATCGGAGCCAAAGAAAACCAACAGGGTCAGAACCTTTATTCTGGGCACAAATCAGCAGCTGGTCTTCTCCTGCCCAGCTGTGCAGACAAGAAGGAGGAGATTATGGCTACACAGTAATGAAGAAGATTACATGTCGATCAGGGAACATGGACGCAAAAGAGATAAAACGTGCTAAAGGGAGGAGAAACATTTCTTAAATGAAAACCTCATCACTCACCTCAGTGTTTGTTCACTGGATCATTGACCAGATCCGAAAAAACTGCCATGGGCTAGTATACTCATTCCCCAGTTAGTCCCCCCAGAACCAGGTCTCAGAAATGTATTTATTACTTTTTCCAATTATATTCTAGGGAGAACTATGGAGGATCCCATTGAATAATCCAATCAGTTTCTAAGGATTAGTCTAAGGAATCCTTAGTCTAAGGAAATATACAATACTGGCCTTATATGTTATGTTGACCTGGGAAGACCTGGTCTCAATATTCAGTGTCCAGCATAAGAAAGGCACTGCACATATATAAGAACAAGTAGGCAGACTCATATAATTAGTAGCATTTGAGACTAGAAACTAAGACACATGATTTCCCCTAAAGGGACAGCTCCAAGTCAAGGAGGTAAGAACAGGAGTAAGGACCCTTGTAGAAGTCTGACAACAACCCAATTAGAAGAAGCCAAAGCTTATTAAGGAGCAGTAGATTACTTTCTAAGATGAGCAAAGGAGAAGGAATTTGTTTTGCTTGACTTTGCATATTTGTTGAAAGGAATGTGTTCTTTTCTTTTTCTTTCAAATGATGCAAGAGGTAGAAGGGAGAGACATTTGCTAATAACAAAAAAGTTTTAAAAATAGACTGGGTGGGGGGGGTTGTTACCAATGTGGAACGCTGCATGCCTTTTCAGATATGGTCACTGTATTCTTTGTTTTTGTTGTTAAGTTATTTCAGTCATGTCCAACTCTCAGTGACCCCATTTGGGGTTTTCTTGGCAAAGATACTAGAGTGGTTTTGCCTTTCCTTCTCCACTCATTTTACAGATGAGGAAACTGAGGCAAACAAGATTAAGTGACCTGCCCAGGGGCACACAGCTAGTAAATGTCTGAGGCCAGATTTGAACTCAGGAAGATGAGTCTCCCTGACTCTAGGCTTGGCACTCTATCCATTGTGCCACCTAGCTGTAATTTGTTTCACTTAATGTTTTACTTTTGTTACAACAGACCTCTCATGTAATGGAGGTAGCCCATAAATACTTGTAATGTAATAAAACATATCACCAAAACAAAACAAAAAGATGATCACAGAGTCATAGACTGAAAGATGGAAGGGAATTCGGTTCGGGCTGCACAAGTAGCAGGAGGCACAGCTAAGGTATGAACCTTCTGATGCTGAGCCCAGCACTTTCCATTGCATGATGGTAGCTCTTTGGGAATCTCTTAATTTATGTATTGAGAGTGAGAAAGTTCCCTGTCAATGGAACTGCTCTCTTCTGCATCCACAGAACTACAGGCCATACCGTGCATGTTATTCCTTCATCTTCATCATTATCTTCATCATCATCACCATCATCTGTTTAAATCCTCCTCTTTCTCTGCACAGAAGTCATTCCTTCCATGACACCTACCTGACCTCTGCTTCCTCCCCCCATTCCCATGCCCCTCTAGTTAAAAATGAACTAAAGTGCAGAACCCATGGTTCTAGGATTTTGCTAGAGCATGACTTGGGACCTCACTTTTGCATCAGCACCTTCTACTTATTTGTCTGTATGCCTTATCTCCTCTATTATAGTCTAAGATCCTTGAGGACATGGAGTCACAAGTGTATTTCATTCTTCATCTCTGTTTCTGCAGTGCCAAGTAAGGTGCCTCAAACATTGAAGGTGTTCAGTAAATGTCTGTTGAAATGACTTAGAAGCTGCTTTCCACAAGGTGTGGTGAGTACCATACTTGCCACAGGTTGGGGCTGCTGGGCAGACATGGAGGAGATAATGGCTCCAGAGGGGTGAGTGGAGATAAGCGTGATGAGTTTTTACTGTTATCAGGTGTTGGCACGGCCAGGGAAGCAAAGAGATACAGCCCTATACTCAAGAATGCTTAAGCAGAGCCCCAATCTGCATTTTTAATAGCTAATAATTAAACCAGGATCCTCCCTCCCTGGGAGAGTGTGTGGCAACAATGATATTAATTTCTCCATCTTTAGGTTGGGGCAGGGGTAAGCTCTATTGACTTGGTAAAACTGGAAGTCAGGAGATCTGGGTCTTGCCTATAGTTCCGCCATTAGCTATGTGCCCTGAGTAGTCATTCCTCCTAGATGGGCAAGTTTTCTTATCTAATGAGTGTGGCTCTATGAGATGATACTTCTGTTACACTAAACTAATTAAACTAAAATGGGAAGAATGCTGGAAAGAAATTAAAGAGAAATAAAGAATTGGGAAGTTAATCAACACTTCTCTTATACAGCTCTGATTTTTAAAAAGAGCAGCAATGTGGTACGATGAAAAGAGTATTATGACTTTTAGGGAGTCAAGACTGGGATTTGAATCCTACTTCATACAGTCACTAGGTGACCATGGAGAAAACATAAATCATTTTGAGAATCAGTTTCTTCACCTAACAAATGGAAGCAATAAGAGTTGAAGTACATAACTCGAAAGGTTGTTGGCAAGATTGAATGAAAAAATGTGTGTAAAGTACCATCCAAACCTTAATAAGATATTGTTATTATCAATAAAGAGCTCAGGATAATCTTACAGTCGTCTGAAAAGAAATGGGAATATTAACTGACATGGTACTTTACTCCTACCTTCCCCACACACTAATTCAAGCCAAGCGGCCTGTTATAGAAATGACATCTTTCTCTCCCTCTGATCGGCCACTGTTATTTGAATTTCTTTTGCATCTCACCCTGATCTTCAATCCTAACAACCCAGATTTGTAAAGACTTGCTTCAGGGTAGAAAGATGTCCAGGGGCACAAGCCAGACAAATTTCCAATATTCCAGTCCTTGAAGTACATTTTCCAGGAGTACAGGTTATGGCTATTATCCTTTACCATCTTAGAAAGGGTTTTAAAGTAAGGTTATCCCAGGGACTATTGGGAAAATACAGTATTTCTCACTGAAAGAATCTTCTGACCTCCTGTGTTGTTGAAGGGGCTCTTTTGCATTCCTAGATGAGACCCCATATGGAGCTGAGAGATGGGGCTTAGTCTTCAAAGTCAGGGGCTAAAGGTTTGGAAATACCAAAAATGAAAGAGGGAATTAGGAAGGTAGAGTAAAGCATGTCAGTAGTTGTGTGTGTGTATGTATGAGAGAGACATATACAGAGATACAGAGAGAAAAACAGAGGAAGACAGAAACAGAGAGAGAACAGGGGTGGTGGTAATTTAGGGATTAAAGCAGGAGTCCTTAACTTTTTGTGCATTATGGAATGATTTGGCAATCTGACCCCTTCCCATAATGCATAAAATGCATAAGATTACCAAAGAAATCAATTATATTGAAATATAATTATCAAAATTTTTTTAAAAGTTCACAGGTTAAGAATCCCTGGTAAAATCCTAAGATATTTTGATGATAAAACTGACATGTAGACAGAATTATTTTGTTCCCAAAATGTGGTACCCATCCTTCCTCTTCACTTAGTTAAATCTTGCTATCCTCTAGGGCTCAGCTCAACTCTCACCTCTTCCATGATGCCTTTTTAGTTCACAGTAGTTTCATCTTCCCTTTAACTTATAATATTTGCAATCTATACCTACTAATTTCACCCTTATTACACACTGTCTTGTGATAGCTCTTGGGCTGTTCTTAAACACTGGTGCTAAATAAAGGGCAGGTAGGTAGGTGGCACAGTGGCTAGAGCACCAGGCCTTAAGTTAGAAAGACTCATCTTCCTGAGTTCAAATCTGGCCTCAGACATTTACTAGCTGTGTGACCCTGGCCAAGTCACTTCAGCCTGTTTGCCTTGGTTCCTCATCTATAAAATAAGCTGGAGAAGGACAAACCACTCCAGTATCTATCTTTACCAAGAAAACCCCAAATGAGGTCACAAAGAGTCAGAAACGACTGAACAACAAATGTTTATGTCCTATCTCTTCAACTAGACTGTTAGATTCTTAAGGGCAGGAATCTACTCTTATATTTGTTTGTGACCCTCATAATTCTTGGCACAGTAAATATTTATTGACTAGATGTATCCAACAATGCTACCCTTCAGATCCACGCAAATGAGCATTTTAAAGGCAAAAAGGTTAAACTCCTTTGATCGTTCACTCAATCAACAAGCGTTCATTAAGCCCTTACTACAGGAACGATCTCAAATGGGTCAGACTCCTTACCTCACTGTACTCTAGAAGTTGTTTCATGTTCATGGAAATCTGGTTGTATATTGAGTTTTTCAAAAGCAAATCATGTTTGCTTTTGAAAAGAGTGCTTGTTTTTTTTTAAAGCAGTTCTACTGTCAGTCACTTGGTAATTCATCTGATTTGAAAATATAGGTGTTTTACTTTTTGGCTTTGATGAGGATGAGGGTATATCTAAATAGTATTAGCCATCCTCTACCTCAGAATATTGTTAACCAAAACATTTTGGGTCTTGCCCAACCCCCTCTTTGAGAGGAGATAGGAGCTAACTAAAATAAAACAAGCTTTGAAGCATGAATAAAGATACAGTTCACTAACCAAGATGCTGAGTCAGATCCTTTGTCCTTTTCAGCAGCTTCATTTTTCAAATTTTCATTTCCTTCCCACCCCCATCCTCATTTCTTTTGGTTTTCTAAAGTTGGTACAGCTTCTCTCTCTCTCTCTCTCTCTCTCTCTCTCTCTCTCTCTCTCTCTCTCTCTCTCTCTCTCTCTCTCTCTCCACTTGTCTATCCATTTATTTATATATATGTATATGTTGTGTTGTTTCAGTCATGTCCAACTTTTTGTGACTCCTTTTGAGGTTTTCTTGACAAAGATACTGTAATAGTTTGCCATTTCCTTCTCCAGCTCATTTCACAGATGAGGAAACTGAGACAAACAGGGTTACGTGACTTGTCCAGAGTCACACAGCTAGTAATTGTGTGAAGTCAGATTTGAACTTAGAAAAATGAGTCTTCCTGACTCCAGGCCAGGAGCTCTATCCACTGCACCACCTAGCTGCCATAAAGACATACATACACACACATACATACATACATACAGCTACCTCTCGGGGTCTTTCCTTTCCTTAAGGAAGCTAAGATTGCTTGAAAGGCAACATTATAAATCTTTGGACCCTTTGAAGGTTTCTTAGTCATATTTTTCAAAAACCTTTTTAAACATCTTTTCTATATCTGGTCTCCTTAACTGATCTCCACTTTTCTTTGGCACATATGCTATATATTTGGCTCTAAAATTGCAAGGTAGGACCTCCACTGGTTTCTCACCCCCAGACAGATGCTTTCACTGTTCATATAGGTAAAAGTTACATAACAATGCCCAGTTGGAAGGCACTTTGACATTCTGGAGGAAAAAAAAAGAGAAAGAGGAAAAAATAGGCTATATAGGTTAATTAAAAAATGAGTACACTGATAAAATTGTACTTATCCCTGACCACTGGCCCCACCAGTACATAGGCTAGCCTCGCAAAACCTTTCCAGTCACTCTTGGTGCCCTGATGCAGAACATTTTGCAGGGTTGGACTTAACAGCTGTGGCAGTTCAAAATCCCTGCTTACTTGGAAAACAGAAGAATTACAGGAATGCATGGTTGGCTGGGCCTTGAGAGTCCACAGCCTTGCCTCTAAGTCACTGTGGCTGCTGAGGTAGCTACTGTTTTCTCAGCTCACTGGGGAATTCTGATGAGGCAAGTCACTACTCTGAATCCCTCTCCGAGGACCACTGAGTTGCTTCTGACTAATGCATCTATCCTTATTAGATCAATATGAAGCACAGCTAGGAATAAGAAGGGTCTCAAGGAGGCGAGGGAAGAAAGCTATAACAAAGTCTACTGCATCACCTCAGGAGTCCAAAATTCAGAAGTTCTAATCCCAGATCAGTGACATGCTGGCTATGTGACTATCTGTCTCCTCTGAACCTTAAAATCTCATTCTTGGCATCAAATTTCTTCCCTGGGAAGTCATAAAGATGAAAGAAAGGGCTGGGGAGAAAGTACTCATGAGATGCTAATAAGTACAGTGAGAGATGCCACGTAAACTCCAAAAAGAAAACAAGAGCTATGAATATATACTTGCCCACATAGCGCCTCTGCAAAACACTTCCACCTGCACAGCTCAACAACAGGTTTCACTTAGTCAAGGATGTAGAACTGGATGAAGTTCTAATGGCTTTGGGATCTTTTTTTTCTCCCCGATAAGGGGAGGGCACGGAGGCAGGCCAACCTCACAACCTAAATGCTGCCCCTCTGGGATAATCCCCCAACACAAACGGCAGTGCCTAGAGCCAGGTAGCTTTTTCCTCCCACAGCAGCAACAAAACATTCTGTCCATAGCTGGGACAGGCAGACCATGATTTCTCCTCCAGCAAAGCTATGTGGGACTGAGCGGCAAACCTTCAATTATCCCAGTGCACATCTGCAAAACCTGCTCAACTGGAAACAGGCATACAGCTATTTCTAACCCTGCCTTCAACCCCCTTCCTGTCTGAAAAATCATTTTTGAAGACAAAAAAAAAGCCACCAGGAGCTTGCTGTTCATTCTGTTTTTCCCCTCGAGCCAAATTTAACCACCACCGTGCAAATCTTTGTGTTGGCCCACGCTGCCACCGCGGTAAGATCCTGCCATGTCACCTGCATATGGGCAATGCTACAGATTGGATATGTTGCTTTTTATGGCTAGTGAAAAGGATGGATATTCTGATTAGTTGCTTTCTTTCAAGGCCTGTTATTTTCCATAATCTAACCTAACCAAACATATATCCTGCTACTATCCAACAAGAAACTCTCCACAAAGGTTTAAGTCAGGTCAATCTCTTCCTGTTCCTCACAGAAGCCTTGGTCACCCCTGCCTCCACACCCTTTGTCAATGCTATTCTTTCCACCTAGAGTGCTCTTTAAATAAGTAGTACTAGCTGCTTATCTTAATCCTACCTGCATTACAAAGGCTCGTTAACATCCTCAAACCTCAACTATTCAAGTCCATTGTGATCTCTTGGTGTTTATTAAAAATCTTTGCCTTTTGAGTCCTTAATATGCCACAAAACAAAAGAGCCTCAGAGGCCAATTCTCACACCACCTTTATTCATAATGAGAGTTCACTCTAAACCCGGCTGACGCCTTGGCGTGAAGACTTCCAGCAAAGGAGAACCCACTAGCTCCTGGGGCAGGCGATTGCACTTTGGGACAACTCTGATTTATCTGGAAGGTCTTCCCTCACCACAAGCCTTCCTCTTTGCAGCTTTTATCCCTCATTTTGTTAGGTGGGCAGAATAGTTTTGAGCCCCTTCCATGTGACTACCCTCAAAATACCTGAAGAAAGCCCCTACAAATCTCTTTTTTTCAAGCTAACTATCCTTCACCTAACATTTCCTTACTTATTTAGCCTGTTCTACTGACCTACTTCATCATCATTATCATCACCATCATCACTTTTTTACTAGTGCTAAATACTTTTGTAAAAAAAAATTATTTATTTTTTTGGTGAGGGCAATTGGGGTGACTTGCCCAGAGTCACACAGCTAGTGAGTGTTATGTGTCTGAGGCTGGATTTTGAACTCAGGTCCTCCTGACTCCGGGGCCAGTGCTCTATCCACTGCACCAACTGCCTGCCCTGCTAAATACTTTTGATGAATCTTTGCAGTACAATTTTAGGTCTGCAAATGCTATTCTGTCTTCATTTCTATTCTACCGCACCCCCATTTTCCCCTTGAAATTCTATACTTTTTCTTCCTCTAAGTCAATTTTGATATTATTTTTGGTTTAGTCCTACTAAGTACCCTCTTGGTAGTATAAATGGTATAGCACTAAATCTGTAAATTAATTTTGGCAGTACCATCACTGATATTACACTAGTATTCAACCCAATTATGAACAATGACTATCTTAATTGTCATTCTCTTTTTTATTTACTTTATAATTATATTTACCTAAGTCTTGAATATGTTATATAGCTTGATTCCCAGACATTTTTTATTCACTCTGTAATTATTTTGAAAGGGATTTCCCTATTATTTCCTCCTGGATTTTGTTATTACTATATAGACAAATGGATGATTTTTGTGGATTTATTTTGTATCCTGATGCTTTACTGACGCTATTAATTGTCTCTGTTTCTTTAATGATTCTCTTGGGCCTCCATGATTTTTCAAAGATCAGTGACAGGGGCTCAGTAATCTCATCAGCCAGTTCTTTTAGCACTCTCAGATGTAGCTCCTCTGGATCTGGAGACTTGACTTTACAAAAGATAGTTGGATACGATTTTACTTTCTTCTTACTTATCTTGGATATCAACTCTCTATGAGCATTTTCCTTCATTTTCCAGTTCAAAGATCAGTCTTCTTGGCAGAGAAAAAAAGATGCAAAATAACTTTGAGTAGCTCTGCGTTCTCTCAGCTGTCTGTTATCATCACCCATCCACCCTCACCAGTTGTTCAATCCCTTCTTTGATCCTCTTTTCTATATAACTTTAAAAAAACCCAACCTTTTCAGTTGTCCCTAACTTTCTTTGAGCTTCAGTCAGTTCTAACTTTTAATATTATTACCACTCTTCTCAGAGGGCTGTACCATGCTTCTGCCTTTATTTCTCTTACCTCTCCTTGCATCATATTTTTTAAAAATCTAAGTGGTTTTGCTTTGCTAGTCATATTTGGTAAGAAGTATCCTCCTCCCCCTACCCCTTACCAAACACAGGGGAAGGTGGGAAGAAGAGAAAATAAATGCCTTTTAATTGGAAAAAAAAATTAAAAACCAAGTTTATCACTGAATCTCTTGTCATTCCTAGGTTCTAGAAGAACATATCTTGAAAGAGAGGTTGTTAGGCCTTCTTCCTCCTCACTGGAATTAGGCTCCCTTTTGGGCCTTCAAAAATTTATTCTTATGAGTTTCCCATCACTCCTGGACTCAATTCCCTTGTAGAATACAATGCAATGATACCTATTCTTTCTTCAAATCATCTGAAATCCACTCTCCCCAAATCTAGCCTGTATGGTCTACCATGCTCATCTTCCCTCTCTTCCATTTTACGTTTTAACAGGAAATGGTCACCTTCACTCAAGGTTCTCATTTTTCCTACCACCAGGAATCAGTCCCTCCTTCTTGGGGAGAATCAGGGTCAGAAAAGAATGGTATCTGGTTCCTCCATCTTTTAAAGGATAAAATTATCAATAAAGCAAATAATTTTCTCTTTTTGTTCAGGTGTCCAATAAACTTGCTTTTGTTTCTGCCTCCATTCTTCACCCAAATGCACCCCACCACTTAGCAACCAATCCTATGCTTTTCGGTTTTGTTCTCTTACAATTTAATGTGTTTGGGTCCTTAACTCTGTAACTATATTGTAGGTTTCATGAGGGCAAGGATCCTCTGCAGCATCTCTCCCTGCACTGGACCCATAATGGGTTTTAAATAAAAATCTTTAAACTGACTAATCTGGCATTGAGAACAAACAACTTTTTCATATGAATGTAAACAAAAACTCCTAGAGCACTTCTTGCTGTCTAGATAATTGGAATCATTAAAAGAAAACAAAGGCCTCACTGCCAGGGACACAGAAGAATGTGATTCAATAAACAAACTGGGAGAAATATTGAGTACCAAGAACATCGCTGTCTTCTCTCTTCCCAGGGCTCAAATAACCAGTAGAACCTTCATGTTTGGCAGCAGAGGACAGTGAAAGAATTCTAGATTTGGAGTTAAAAGAACTTGGCTTCAAATAAAGCAATGCCATATTATAAACTTGGGCCGTTCACTTAGCATTTCTGAGACTCAGGTTCCCCAGCTGTAAAATAAAAGGGTTGAATTAGATCCAACCCATGCAATACAAGAAGCATTTATTAAATGCAAATTCATATTCTAGGTGCTGGGGATAAAAAAGACAAAATGAACAGCAGTCCTTGATTTCAAAGAACCTACTACATTCTACTTGCAGGATATACTTTATAATAATTTATAATAATTCATAATAGAGATGGGCTGCTGAATTCAGGAAATAGCATACAGGCCAGTAGAATATAGTCTGTGAAAGGAATTAATGTGCCTATAAGGCCCCTTCTAATTCTTGTTCTATGACACTGTGATCTTACTTCATCTTCCAACACAAGGAAAAAAAGCTATTAGATCAGTCCTCAAAGACTGGCATGGCACCAGGCCTGGATCTTGTGGCAGATATTTCAAGTGTGCCCAAATATTGTTATTTAAGGTTGTTGTATAGGGGGTGGGGGTGGGGAGAGGTATTGTTATCCGCTGTTAGTCTTAGGTGAGATGAGAATAGGTTTCTATTATCAATCTACCATCACAAAAGTAAGAACATTATAAGTCAATGTCAACTGAAGATATGCACCACTGATTGTACCCCTAGTGAAGAGGAATGAAAAATTAAAAAGTCTTGGTGGGTGTCCATTTGAATTTCTAACTTTTTGCACTAGACACAAGAAATAGCCCTATGAAAATCCCTGTCTACTTGAGAACTTGATAAGTTGGGATTGAAGAGAAAGAATTAAGTCACTTCCTTTCCCTTGGCCTCATTTTCTTTCCTCCTCTTTAAAATGAAATGGTTAGACTAGATTTCACTAAGGTCCTTCCCTGATATTCTAGTCTTATGATTTGTCTAGTGGCCTATAGAGAAAAATCTCTGTTTTGCACATTTCCTGAGCTGGGCAGCGAAGGAGAAAAGAGGAACTTGAGCACTTAGAAATGAAGGCCAGTGGCCCAAGGGGCATGGCTGCTTCTCCACTTGAGGTGCAAAGATTGTCCCATCCTATAAAAATAACAGTAGAATCAAAATGTTCAAGCCAGAAATGGCCCTGGAGATTACCTACTCCAGCTTCCCTATTTTGTAGAGAAGACTCAGGAAAGTTATAACATTAACTAGTTCAGGGTCATTCAGTGTTGGTGGCAGGGCCAGAGCTAGAATTTAGGTTAATCTATATTGACTCCCAGTCCAATTCATTGTCCACCTTAAAGGCTTCTTGCTTTTAGAAACCTTTGCCAGGATTTGCCTAAGTTAACAAATGTGTGTGGCAATACAATGAAATGGGAGTCTGTTCCTCTGTCAAAGCCCCAGACCAAATCCTGGCACCTACACAAAGCCTGAATCACTTGTCTGTCCAGATTTCTTCACCAGTTCAGATGTCTGAGCTAAAGGAATCAACATGCAGAAAGGTTTATGGGGTCCTGGGGAATTTGGTGTTCGCTACATCTTACACAATTTCTGAGCCTATTCCCATGTCAAAGGTCTCTGAAGAAACTCTTGACAGTGGGAGATAAGATAGCTGCAGTGAGATTGAATAATATGCTGACTGCTGTATAGATGTGTTCTGAAAATGTCTACAGACACTGGCTATTGGTAGGATGAAGGTGAACAGGTCAAAGTGCCCCTCAGCAACTGCCCTAGGGCCTGCTGTTCCTTCAACGAGCAAGGAAAGCACTTGCTTCTATCATCTACAGAATCAGTTTGAGGTGTACCCCTAGCCTGCATCAGAGAAAGGAGGAGGCCAGCACCAGAACAGAAAAGCAATTTGGCTACGTTTCAGGATATCCTCTCAGGGAGAATGTGCAATGGAACAAGGCTGCCTGTGGTCTGAGCTTTATTGCTAGGTACAAAGGGCAGCTTGTCTACCTGATGACAAGGCAGGAGCCAGAAACCTCTCCAGTGCCATTCTGAGGGCTACTCAAGGGACTAAGGCAGGAACAGTCAGTCAGTCAACTAGCATTTATTCAGTGCTTAGTATGTGTCAGCCACTGTACTAAGTGTTGGCTATGCAAAGAAAGGTAGCACTCAGTCTGTGCCAACAAAGAGCTCACATTTTAATGGAATGAATATCTAAGTAAAAACAAAATAAATTAAGAGTGGATGGAAGATAATCTCAGAGGGAAGGCAGTAGGGACTGGGGGGTCTGGGAAAGGTCTCTTGCAGAAGGTGGCTTTGCTCTGAGTTGTGAAGGAAGCAAGTTCATTCTAGGCATGGGGAATGCAGATGGAATGCTGTGTTTGAGTAGCTGCTAGTAGCCTCGTATAGCTGGATAGCGGGATGAGTAAAGGGGAGTAAGGTACAAGTAGACAGGAAGTGAGAGAAAGGTGCTACATTAGGAAAAGCTTTAAATACAACCGGAGGACTTGATTTCTGATGCCACAGGTAACAAGGGGCTTCTGCAGCTCACTGAACCAGGGCAAGGCAGGGGTGGTGGTGGTGGCGACATGGTTAGATCTACACATTAGGAAAGTCAACAAGTGGTCAATCAGAGGATGAGTTGGAGTGGGGAGAGACCTGAAGTTGGGAGACCAGAGTACTCCAGGGGAGAAGTGATGGCGGCTTGAACTAGGATTATGGCTACATGTGAGGAGAGAAGCTCTTTAGGTAGCCTTGGAGGCCCATTCCAACCCAGACACCACTCTCAACACAAGAAACAAAGGAAATGAGATACAACTGACAAGAAAAACAAAACTCAAAACCATGCCCAATTCTCTACACATAACTTGCTGGGATAGAGCAGAGTAGCCATATCTTGAGGCAGCACAATAATGGGGAAACTTGCTGAGTTTGAAAGAACTAACATCTTACAATTAGGAAACCTGACATGAAGTGCCTCAAAATACAAGTTTCCCAGCCTGAGTCTGCCAGCAATTTCCTTTCCTGTATTCATAATTGATACCAGATGGTGCTACAAATTTGCACAATGGTTCCTGAAAAATTAATGCAATGATTAAAATTTCAGTCCCTCTTGAGATGGAAGGCGTTTGGATAGGCACTGGTTATTCCTTTATGATCTTGGGGTGTCTTGGGAAAGTTGGCCAAATTTGTTGCCTATTTGCATACCTCTCCACTCCCCATTCCTCTGCAAACTCTACTTAGAAACAGGAAAACGGAAATCATCATTATTTAAGTTTGTTAGTATTTCCCTGGGGAATGCTATTTGGGGGAGAAGAGGTTGGGGAAAGTGGTATGTTGGTTCATCTGATGAACATCAGATGTTCCTCTAATTATGATTAGTTCTTTAAATGGATGGAACAATTCCTGAGGGTACTTCTGCATCGATGACAAGCTAGTGATACAGACTAACAGGGTACTGAAGAGACAGGAACAGGCTCCAAATATTACAATATTTTATTTCTTCCTACAATTCCTCTTGGGGACAGCTAGGTGGCACAGTCAATAGAGCAGCAGGCCTGGAGGCAGGAGGACCTGAGTTCAAATCCACCCTCAGGCACTTACTAGCTGTGTGACCTTGTACAAGTCACTTTACCTTGTTTGCCTCAGTTTCCTCATCTGTAAAATGAGCTAGAGAAGGAAATGGCAAACTACTCTCGTACCTTTGCCAAGAAAACCCCAAATGGGGTCACAAAGAATCAGACATGACTGAAATGACTGAACAACAACTAAACACTTCCTTTTATATTCTTTCCACCTTCTCGCCCCCATGGAAATTTGAAGTTTCCCCTGGAAAACACTGCCACTCATTCTTTCATGTTCCTTGACACAAGGGAGGGGCTCAGTGCCTTTCCTCATTCCCTGGATCCCTCCCCCTCCTATCCTGAGGTATCTGGTCATTCTCTAGCTTTCTCATCTTCAGACTCTCATTATACCCACTGGTCCAATCTATTGTCTACAGCTCAGCCCAAGTTCTCTCTCTCTGCAAATAACTCTTCAATAGACCCTGCTATTCTGCCAAGCTCTCATCCTACAGGTCTTCTTTCTTCCACAGTCAACTTAGCAGAAAACACTGATCACACTTAAGGCCTCCACCTCCACATATTCCATTCACTTCTCAAATTCTTGAAATCTGTTTTCCAACTCACTGGGAAATGTTCACTTCAAAATAACACACAATCCCTAACCTCTAAGTCCAAAGTCGTCACTCTACTTGACCCCTGTAGCTTTTGATACCATTGATACCATACCATCCCAGGTTCACTCTCCTCTCTTGGCTCTCATCACAAATCTCTTTTCTTCCGGTTCTTTTCCTCCCTTTCTGAGCATTTCTACTCAATCTCCTTTGCTGGAAACCATCCATCATTTGCTACATCATCATCTATCATGCTCTACCATGTGCGTCCCCTCAGAACATGTCCTAAGCCCTCTTCTCTCCCCCATTTTAACTTGCTCCTTTGATGGTTCTATCAGCTCCCTCAGGTTCCTGTGAATCTAGGTATAATTTCTCTTCTGAGCTCTAGTCCCATGTCTCCAACTGCCTAATAAACATGTCCACCCGTCTGTCTTATCAGCATCTCAAATTCAACCTGTCGGTAAGGAAATCATCTTTCCTTACCTCCATTAAATTCCCCTATTTCTATTAAGGGCACCATCATTCTTCCAGTTACTTAGATTCACAGCCTCAGAGTTATACTTGACGTTTTCCTTTCCTTCATGCCCTCTCCAATATCCAATCACTTGCCCGGTTATGTCTACTTAACTTCTGTAACATCTCAAGCATCTGTCTCCTTTCTATACATACACAGCCCACACCTTGGTTTGGGCCCTTATCACCTCCTCTTGCCCGACCTGCCACAACGGTGGTCCTGTTCAGCTCTGACGCTACAATCCTCTGAACACTTTTCTCTGATATCCAGTCAGTCTCCATGGTTCCAGTCTTTCCCCGCTCTCCATTCTCCATTCAGCTGCCAAAACAATATTTATAATGCAAAAGTATAGCATATCATTCTCTCGGATCAAAAAGATTAGTGGCTTCCCTTTGCCATAAGGATAACATCCCTACGATCTGGCTCACCATCTAGCATTCTAGACTCATTACTCCCCTTTACTTATTCGAATTCCAGCCAAACTGTTCTTCTAGTTATTTCCTCAACTCAGAATTCCATCTTCCAGCTCTGGGCCATGCCTGAAATACACATCCTCCTCACCTACTTCTCCCAGAATCCTTCTCTTTTTTTCACAGTGTAGAGCATGTACATAAAGCCTTTTTTTGACCTCTCTTCTGTTACTGCTCTCTCTTGGCTCAAATGACCTCGTATGATCTGCACACAACATGAATCAGCCAATGAAACGTAAGCTCCATGAAGGAAGGCAATTTGGTTTTGGTCTTTGTGTTCCTAGTGCGTGGCACAGAGCCTTGGATATACTAGGCACTTATTAAATCTTTGCTGAATTGAATGGAGCACAAAAAGGTCTCAGGGTTTCAAAATATTTGTAGCCCAGAGTTTTCAATTAGGTAATTACAATGATAATCAGAGGAAGAGACTCATGTAGCTACAGAATGAAGGATTAGTGCTAGAGGAGACAAGGTAGCTATGAATTTTTCTTCTCATATATCCCTCAACGGCCAATTATTTCTTCAGCAGTCTTTCTTAGGGCTACATAAAAGTGAGTGACCAAAATTTCCTTTCCTTATAATGGTAGGCAGGTTGTGTAACTTTGTTGCTTCTCAATTTTTTTTTTTCAGAGGGGCTTGGGGAGGCAGGAGTACAAATAGGCATCAAATATAGAAAGTCTAATGGGTGATAGTGGTCGGGAGGAGGGAGAATACAAGGTCTTCACAGGCTTGAAAAGAGACAAGGCGTTGACTAAAAAGTGTGGCCTTTGTTACCAAAGGAGAATGCACTACCCCACCCAAAGTAAAAACAAATAAAACCATAACACACACACACACACACACCACACACACACACACACACACAGCGCCTTATTCTTCTTGACACTTCTGACAACACTATATCCAGTCTAAGGGAAAACTCTACTAGACACACTGAGGTTGACAGATGAAGCCCTCTCTTGGGGGGAAGTCTCCATTCAGACTGCAGGCCTAGACTGGAGTGGAATGGCACTAGAGATGTATATGGGCAAATTCAAGGCTTGTGTGTTGACAGGTAGTATAACCTGACCTGGGATCATGCTATGACTTGCTAGATAGCAGAAACATATTTTAAAAACAAAACAAACTCCCCAAACCATCTTCAAAGCAATTGAAAAACCTCAGAAGCCTTTCTTTAAAGCAGTGATTCTTAACCTTTCTGTGTGTATAATGGACCCCTTTGGCAGTCTGGTGAAGAACTATTAATCTATTTTCTGATTAGTGCATAAAATTTTAAACACAAAATAAAATATACAGGAATGTAAGGGAAATCAATTATATTAAGTACAGTTATCAAAATATATTTTGTAAAATGTTTCTAGACCTCAGGCAAAGAACCCAAGATCTAAAGAAAATATTGAAGGCCACAAAATTGAGGCAGCACGCAACTCATAAGCCTGGTTCCTACCTGCGCAAGATTCTTCCATCTCCCTTTATCACCTCTTTTTGAATTTTGATTTTCCTTCTCTTTGGCTGGTGACAGACCTGACAGTTATAGAAGTGTACAACAGTGCCCCATAGCAGCCACCAAAGGTATTGCCGCAGCAGTCCTATCCATCTTTCTTTTATATATTTTCTCTCCCCTACAAGAGTACAAGCTCCTTGAGGGTAGGGTAGTGCTTTTCTTATTCTTTATAGTTCCTCCAGTGCCTAGTATTGTGTCTTGTACATAGCAGGTAGTTCCTAAATGGTTGCTGAATTATTACCTGAATGTATCAGGAAACTGTATTAAGAGAAGAGACATGTGAGATGTGCTACGAAGTAACACAAGAGTCCAGGGGACAGACACACAAATTCATCTCATTACTTTCATGTCACATCATATAAACATGAAAAGACAGCTAACTATACTGGGCAGTACATGCTAATTGTGAAGCAAACGGTAAAGATTCCCAGCACTCTAGTAGTTCAGAGGAAGGAATCACTGTGAACTAGATGTCATTATGAAAGGCTTGACAGATGAAAATTTTTATTCATGACTTGAATGTCCACCTAAGAGTGATATTTATTAAATCTGTGGCTGACTGAGAGTTGGATCAAACGACCAATATTTTTGATGACAGAATCAGGATTCAAAATGACCTTTATTGAGTAGAAACAAAGGGTCAAAAAGGGTGGAGTATGACAGTAAGAAAGGAAAAAGCCTGAATTTAGTTAAGGAAGGTAATCCTCCCTCTGAATTCTAGTACACTAAAACCACCCCAACCAATCAATTCGCAAGTGTAAAGCCTCCACCATGGGTGAGGCACTGTGTTAGGCCCTGGAAACACACAAAAAAAGAATGAAACAACACCTACTTGCAATGAGATTATATTCTAAGAATGAAGACATCAAGTACATATAAAATATATGTAGCAAAAAACAAAGTCAATAAATATAAATTTATATGAAATAATTATGAGCATTATGTCCAGTTCTGGGATATTTCATTCTAAGACAGATATAAACAAAATCGAGGAGGTCCAAGAGAAGGCAACCAAAACAATGAGGCCTTGGGAAACTCCACCATATGAAGACTACTTGAAGGAATTAGAGAAATGTCCTCAGAAAACATCGGGTGGGTGACAAGGTGATGATGATTGTCTTCAAATATTTAAAGTGCTCTGATAAAGCTCCCCTTCCAGGAAGGTTTATTTTTGGGTGCCTTCAATGGGCAAAAATAAGTTAAGTGGTGAAAGGTACAAGGGGGAAGATTTCAGCTCGAAATATGTAAGAACTTTATTGCTCAGGAGTCTGGATAACCATTTCTCAAGGAAACAGGGATTACAATAATGGCTAAAATATTGGACTAAGTGACTTCTAAGTTCTCTTTCAACTGGAGTCTATAATGTTATTAAGATGAATTTGATTTAGGCTTGCATGGATAAGGGAGAATAAAACAGGCCAAGAAAAGAGGGGGCAGATCATCTACGTGTTACAAGCGAAGAATGAGAGCAGGAAAGTGTAAAGGCATAGTAGCGGAACAGCAAGCATACCAGTTTGGGCAGAACCAGTCTTATAATGGAAGAAAAGCCTGAGAAGTAGGTTTGAATTCTTGGAGAGAGTGATGAGATTTTATTCTACATGCAACAGGGGAAGTATTAAAGGTTTGGAACAACACTGACATATGGGTTATGGATCAAAGGACTATAGATAGGGTTGTAGAAGACATCTAGTCTAAGTCATTTTGTAGATGAGGAAGCTGAATCCCACAAAGGCGAAGTGACTTGCCCAAGGACAGGATTAAGAACCAGAAGGGGCTTTTCTTAGGGGAAAAAAATGGGAAAAGACTACTCTTTTAAAGGAGAAGAAGCTTGAGGCAGGGAAAGATGTTTATCAGTTTTCAGAATTTAGGCCCTCCTGGATAAATGGCTGAATAGTGTCCTCTGTGATGGCGGCATGAATATTTCTTCCTTAGAAAGAGTTCCTGTTCAGTTTCTGCTTGCTCGTTAGGAAATACTAGATTAGAACTCTGTCACCTGTACTGTAAGGTACAACTAAGGCTGAGACCCAGACAAATTAAGAGGAAATGAAAGCTTTGGCACAAACTACCCAGCATAGTCATTCTTGGATGTAGTGGGAGTTCATTTCTACGATGCTGTCTTCCTGAAAACTACCCCAAATTAATTTACTATTTTGTACTTTGCAAATAAGTAGGATAAGGCTTAAAGGTCACTTAAGGAACTTACTAAGATTCTCGATCCATCAGGGCCTGGTTATTATCCTGCTTGTCGCAGCTCCCATCCTGCCCAGCTGGGCTTCATAAATAGTGGTCAGCCTCTGCCTGAATGAAACCATCATTCTAAGGGAAGTAGGGGAAGAAAGACTTCCTTGGTTTTCTTGCCAAAAGGGACCTGTTTCTTTGATGAGTCCTCATTCCCACACAGATGTCAGTGGACTAGGGTCAAATGCCAAAAGGCAAGAACTGAGGAGGGTGTGGTCATCACCTGCGTGGAGGCAATTTGCTCCTGGACCAACAGAAGAGCAGTCAGCTTACAACATGATTAGAATCTCAGAGTCAGCAGGTATCTCCAAAATCATCCCTCTAATCCAATTCAATCCAATTCAACAAGCATTTAAGTATCTTCTAAGTACATTTATTATGCTAGGTACAGGCCAAGGTCGTCCCCTCCCCCCCCAAGGCACAAAAGAGTCCTTGTTTTTAAGGAGTTAACATTTCTACAGGGAAAGTGGTGGTGGTGGGGGGAAACAGTGATACACACATAATCTGGGGAGGGAGAGAACATTAACAACTAGAGAAATGAGAAAAGGTCAGTTCAGCAGAACTGCATGGAAGCAGAAAGCTGAAATATTCTCTCCAATATCATAACAAGTGGGCATCCAGGGTCTCTGCTTGAAAAATTCCCATGACGGGGAACCAGCTACAGTAAGAGGAAGCAGGGTGCTCTTAGGGCCAGCTCTAATTGTTAGGGGTTTTTCCTTCCATCAAGCAGAAACTTCTTTCGGCAATTTCCACCAGTTGTCCCTACTTTTGCCCTCCAGAGTTAAGTAGAACAAGTTTAATATATCTTCCATGTGACACTCTTAAAATGTTTGAAGAAAGCTTTGATTTGGTCATTCAACCAATTCTGACTATAACTGCATTATTATTATCCATCCCCAGATGGATGCCCATAAAAATATAAACAACTGGTGGTTGTTTATAAGTGGTAAAGTAGACAAAGTGCCAGAAGACTCGAGTTCAAATCCAGCCTCAGACACTTCCTAGCTGTGTGACCCTGGGCAAGTCACTTAATAACCTCCCTCTGTCTCAGTTTCTTCATTTATAAGATAGGGATGATAAAAGCACCTACTTCCCAATGTTGATACGGTTATAAAATGACCTATATTTGTAAAATGCTTTGTAAACTTTAAAGAACTACATGTTATTAAATTATTATACATATTATATTGTTAAAAATGACTGGATACTAGGTCTACATAGCATTCCCCTGATATTCTGGTCCACTAATCCTGTCCAAAAAGAAGATGGCATTGTTTTGGCATGACTTGCTTTCATGAACCCTTGTTGGCTCATGCAGCTCACCTTTTCCCCAGGTGCTTACAAATTGTTCTTTAAAAAAATGTTTTACAATTTTATTAGGAACAGAATTTGAAGGCCACAAAATTTGTGAAAAACCCATTTTACCCCCCTTTCTGGGAAATTCGCCCAGCTCCAATCCAATGGCATTTCTTCCAATCTCCACAATTTTCCAAAAATTACATACAACAGGTCAGCAAATATATGTGCACATTACTCAGAGATAATAACTTGAATTTATTGAGGGGGCAGCTCTTACTCTCCCCCACTTACCTTGGGCTTCAATTTCACAGCAAACATTTTTTTTCTATACTTCCCAGGGGAGATTATTTTCCTCAGGAGAGAAAACAGAATAAAAATAAGTACTGAGTGGTTCTGCCTTCTCTTTGTTACCCATTATCATCACCATATCCACTCTGAGCCTCGCAATGCTCTCTTTTCTCACCTTTCTCTAGTGGCAACAGAGCTAAAAAGCCATTTTGATTATTCTGAGCATTGCCAGACAAGCCTCAGGAGACTGTGACGCATTCCTGACACTCTTACAAGGCCATACAACCTGTTGGTGTTCACCCTCAGCTCGTTGGCCTTGCTGCTAACTTCACCCTCAAACTTAAATGTCAAGAAACACAAACATTTTAACAGACAAAAAAAAGACCAGGAAGAAGCATTTATAAGAAATAGTGAGTTTATGATGCATCCAGTGCTTTAAATATATATGCATATGTGTGTGTGTGTGTGTGTGTATACAATATATATAATTTAACCCAATAGTAATAGAACTGTTCTGCTTTGCTTTCTTCTGAGTTTTTCTGCTCCCTTGTGTATATTTTAAATTTTTTTTATTCTTTCTCTGTCTCTTTGTCTCTGTCTCTCCACATACACTCTCTCTCTCTCTCTACCCCCCAAAAGTTGCACTAAGACTTTTGGGACACTGTGTGTGTGGGTGTGTGTGCATTTTAGTACACACTGAGCTAGGCAGTGAGTTCTCTGCAGAGTTACATCTGTTTCTTTACATAACTTTCCTCATTACCCCCTCATAAAGAATGGTTTGTGTCATCAGCTTTTTTTCCTTGGGATCATCCCATCTATCTTCAATCAACTTTTCCTATAATAGGCATTCTCAATCTGGGGCCATGGAATCCCAGGTGAACTGTGGATAAATTTCAGAGGGTCTATGAACTTGGATTGGAGAAAAATTACACCTTTATTTTTACTGACCTCTAAGGGAAATCATAGCCATGAGATCCTACTAATTTTTTTCTCTGAACTCACTGAAATTTGCTCTCCCAAAACTAGCAAATGCCAAAGTATTCCCAGATTTGATTTCCTTACGTATCTTAAATTTGAAAGTGAGAGGGGTAACTTTCTGCCAAAGCTCCTGCCATTTCTCCTATGGTAACTTATTCTTCTTTGTCAGTCCAAATCAGGTCCAGAATATCAGTTTCCCCATTTATCTTTTACCTTTTAAAGACCTAAATATCACTGAGGCAAATTAACAATTTATAAACTGCTATTTTAAAAACAGATTTTTACTAATATCATCTGTTTGTATACTACTTATATTTCCCAGTGGATCCTTCTACTTTCCCTGTCCCAGACAAACCATCCTTAATTACAAAGAGTAAAAAAGTTTTTAAAAAAAACAACCCAGTTCAGCAAAGCTAACCAACATATCAAAAAAGTCTGACATTAAATGCATCTATAATCCTCTACTTTTGCCAATAAATGGGAGGAGATGCCTTCTTATATCTCTTCTTTGGGGCCAAGTTTGGTCATTATAACTTTGCTTCATTATTTTGCAGCACATTTCTCTGATGAAGGTTTGATATCCCAGATACATGGGGAACTGATTGAAGTATATAAGAATAAGAAACATTGTTCAAAAGAAAAACGGTCAAAGGAAATGAACAGGGAATTTTCAAAGGAAGAAATTCAAGCTATCAATAGCCATGAGAAAATGCTCCAAACCACTAATATTTAGTGAAATGCAAATTAAGACAACTCTAAGGCTCCACTTCATGTGCATCATATTGGCAAAGATGACAAAAATGGAAAATGACAATTATTGAAGGGGTTGCAGGAAAACAGGCACACTAATTCACTGCTGGAGGAGCTATGAATTGATCTACCCAACCTGGAAAACAATTTGGAACAATACCCCCCAAAGTCACTAAACTGTCATACCTCTTGATGAAGTGATGCTACTATTAGGTCTCCACTTCAAAGAGACCAAAGAAAGAAGGAAAAGGTAAATATTTAGGGAAAAAAAGCAGATCTGTGTTTAGTTTGTTGTAGAATATAAACATTAAACAGCGTGCCTTTCAATTGGGCAGCAGCTGAACAAATTTTATATATATATTTATATATATGTATATATATGTATGTATATATGCATATACGAAATGGAATATTATTGGGCCACAAGAAATGACAAAAGGGATGGTTTCAGAGAGACCTTGGAACACCTGTATGAGCCTATGTAGACTGAAATCAGCAGAATGAGAAATATATATACAACAATAACATGGTAAAGAAAAACAACTTTGAAAGATGTAAGAAATTTGACCAATGAAATGAGCAACCATAACTCCAGGGAATCAGTGATGAAGCATGTTTACTTACCTCCAGACAGATGGCTTCAGAGTGCACATGAGACTTTTTAGACACAGCCAAGATATAGATATGTTTTGCTTATATGTATATCTGTTTTAAAAAGGGTTTTGTTTTTCCTATTTTTAGAAATTGAGGGTGGGGAGTTGGAAGGGAGAACAGATATAGCAATAATATTGCAAAAAATGTATAATACTCATCTGCTCTATATTATATAAAGGAATGCTTGTTTTGTTTGGTGTTAAGTTCAGAATTTTTAAAAAATTAAAATAATTTTGCATCATTCAATTTCACTTTGTTGTGCTTTCCATTTACACTGTTGTATTTATCGTATATAATGCCTTCCTAGTTCTGCTTGCTTCCCTTTACATCAGTCCATAGTCCTTTCATGTACTGGTTGGACACAATATGGCTACCAAGGTACATCCAGCTCTCCAACTCTGTTTTTGTGACTCCCATGCTTCTCCATCTTCATCACATTTATCATTTCTTGAACTACTGTTTTTAGTACAAAGCTCCAGCACATGTATAGATCGTTTATATTTCCTCAACACTATGAGATCATGCCTTTATGTCAGCTGTCTGACCCCATTTTCCTTCTGGCTGGATCATCTAAGAATAACTCCCTTTTCTCTTTCTCTCCATTTTAAAATCCCTTGACATTGTCCCCAATTTTCTCCTCCTTTAGTCTCTGATGAAAAGCTGGTACTTCTTCTCACCAAGGTTAACCCCTCTACATTTATCTTGATCTTATCCCCTCCTTTCTTCTCCATCAGACTCTCCCCACAATTATCCACTAACTCTATGTACTGGTTTCTTTTCTTTTTAATTTTACTACCTACAAAAACACCCATCGCCCTTATCCTAAAAAATAAAAACAAAAATAAACAAAACCTCCACTATGCCCTCCCGCCCCCACAAGCTACTGTCCTACATCTCTCCCTCTTTTCTAAGCCAAACTCTTAGAAAAAAGCTGTTCATGGGCATCACCACCACACTGTCCTCCATAGGTTTTCATATTGTTGCTCTCCTTTGGCTCTTTTCCTACTTGTCTGACAGCTCCTTTGTTAGTTCAACAGCCATGTTATGGTCCCCAGTTGTCAGTGTAGCCCATGCCTCTGTCCTGAGACTTCTCTTTTCTCTGAATACTCTCTTGCTTGGTGACTGCATCTGCTCTATTCAGATTACTCTCAGCTTTAGAAATCCAGTTGTCCTCTATCCTGAGCTCCAGTCTCACATCACCCACTACCAAGTGGCTATTTCAAACCAAACAGCTCATAAACATCTCAAAATCAACATGCCCCAAACAAAATTCATTACATAAATATATATTCCCCAAGCCACCTCTCTTTCAGAATTTTTTATATCTATCTAGGGATCCACCATCCCTCTAGTCATTATCAGGTTTGAACATCAGCATTAGCCTCATCTCTTTCTTCTCTCTTACAGACAATTAGTTACAACTCTTGCCAGTTTACCTAAGGTATAAGTCTGACTGCATTAATTCCTTCTCAAGAACCACTAATGATTCTCTCTTGCTCTCTAGGAGCAAAAATAAATTCTTTTGACTTCTCACAAACTGACTGCAATCTACGTTTCTGACCATATTACACATTATTCCCCTCCTTCCTGTACTGTGGTTTTTAGCTAGTCTGGCTTTCTTGCTGTTCCTCACGTATAACATCCTATCTCCTGCCTCCATGAATTTGTACTAACTGCCTCATGCCTAGAATACAATGCCTCCTTACTCCTACCTTTTAGGATTTGTTTCTTTCAAACTTTAGCTCAAATATCACCTTTAACACAGAATCTTCCCCAATCACTCCTGCTGCTAGGCCTTTCCATCACCAAATTACCTTTTATTTGTTTTTAACATATTTTGCATGTAGCAATATAGCCACATATTTTTCCTCCCTCGGTAGGAATCTCTTTTAAATGCTTCGTTTAAGTTGTGCATGTGTCCCTCCTTCAAACTTCAGGGGGTAAAGGGGAGATAAAGTTACAAAATCACAGAATTCTTGAGCTGAAAAATGATCTTAGAGAAAAATCTGCTCCAACTCCCTCATTTTTCAGACTAACAAACTGAGACCTAGATTGGGAAATTGACTTGCCCAAGATCACAAAGCTGGTTAGTGAGAGCTGGGACAAAAACACACATCTCTCGATGCCTGGTCAGATATTTCTTTTTTCCATTGTTGCATGTTGGCCATTATGAACATGAATTTCCTATCTTGCTACTTGATGCTATAACTTTAAGTTTCACTGTCTATCCCTTCTCTAATAGAATGTAATCTCCCTGACAATAAAGACTGTTTCTTTTTTTTTTAATTGTTTTTTGTTATTACTTATTGTTTATTGGGTTGAATTTGCTGTAAAGCTGTAAGAATTCAAATTCTTTATAAAGTACTGAATTAATGGAAAAGTGTTGTGCCATGCATGCATTGTGCGAAGTGCTGGGGATGCAAACACAAACATGCAAACAACCATCCAACCAACACAGAGTCTATTCTTTTTTTTTTTTCCATGGAGGAATGTAAACAGCTCAACTTTAATAAGGCCCTTATGATTTCTCTTTCCTATTTACCTTTTCATGCTGTTTTTGAATCTTGTATTTAGCTCTGGTCTTTTCATCAAGAATGCTTGAAAGTCCTCTATTTCATTGAATATCCACTTTTCCCCCTGAAGGATTACACTCAGTTTTGCTGGGTAGGTGATTCTTGGTTTTATTCCTATCTCCTTTGACCTCCAGAATATCATATTCCAAGCCCTCCAATCTCTTAATAGAGAAGCTGCTGAATCTTGTGTTATCCTGATTGTGTTTCCACAAACTTGAATTATTTCTTTCTGGCTGCTCACAATATTTTCTCCTTGACCTAGGAACTCTGGAAGTTGACTACAGTATTTCTGGGAGTGTTTTTGGGATCTCTTTCAGGAAGTGATTGGTGGATTCTTTCAATTTCTATTTGACCTTCTGGTTCTAGAATATCAGGGCAGTTTTCCTTGATAATTTCTTGAAAGAGGATGACTAGGCTTTTTTTTTTTGATCATGGCTTTCAGGTAGTCTAATAATTTTAAAATTTTTTCTCCTGGATCTATTTTCCAGGTCAGTTGTTTTTCCAATGAGGTAGTTCACATTCTCTTCTATTTTTTCATTCTTTTGGTCTTGTTTTATAATTTCTTGATTTCTCACAGAGTCATTAGTTTCCATTTGCTCCATTCTAATTTTTAAGGAATTATTTTCTTCAGTGAGCTTTTGGACCTCCTTTTTCCATTTGTTTAATTCTGCTTTTTAAGGCATTCTTCTCCTCATTGGCTTTTTGGACTTCTTTTGCCATTTGGGTTAGGCTATTTTTTAAGGTATTATTTTCTTCAGTATTTTGGGGGGTCTCCTTTAGCCAGCTGTTGACTTGTTTTTCATGATTTTCTTGCATCACTCTCATTTCTCTTCCCAAATTATCCTCTACTTCTCTTACTTGCTTTTCAAAATTCTTTCTGAGCTTTTTGATGGCCTGAGACCAATTCATATTTTTCTTGTAGGCTTTGGATGTAGGAGCTTTGACTTTGTTGTCTTCTTCTGGTTGTATGTTTTGATCTTCTTTGTCACCAAAGTAAGATTCTATGGTCTGAGTCTTTTTGTGCTGCTTGCTCATGATCTCAGCCAATTACTTGAGTTATAAACTCTTTGTTAAGGTAGAGGTCTACTTTCAGTGTGGAGAATGTACTGTCCCAAGCTTTGGGGGGTTTTGTGCAGCCGTTTTCAGAGATACTTCTAGGGACCTGTAAGTTTTCAGTTCTTCCAAGGTGGTAGGATCAAAGATGAGTTGTTTATTCCTTTCCTGGCCTGTGCTCTGGGCTATGATTGACCACAAGCACTCTTTTCTGCCTTGGAACTGTGAGAAGGATTCTCACTGCATCACCACTACAAGCTGTACCATGCCAGTGCTCCTCCTAGCCCCAGGACTGCCACCCAGAACTACGACCCAGATCCAAGTACAGGTAAAGCAAGAGAATCCTGTCTCAGCACCAGCAAAGAGATCCCTGCAATCCCCCTCTGATCGGCTGCTCAATTCCCACTCTGTCTGTGGGCCAAGATGCAGCCGCCACCCTGGTGCTGTACTGGGACTGGGGTTGGACCTAGCTTCTCTCTCACCGCAGTCAGACACACCTTTCCTACTCACCTTCTAAGTTGTCTTTGGCATTTGTGGGTTGAGAAGTCTGGGAACTGCCACAGCTACCCTTGATTCAGTCTCATGAAACCTGTTCCAGGTTCACTGGGGCCTTGTATTTGCCTGCATGATCAGCACTGAGCTGTGCTCCTCTCTTAGCCCAGGGCAACAGACCTTTCTCACTGACCATCCAGGTTGTCTTGGGCTGGAAATTTGTTTCACTCAGACTTTTTGTGGGTTCTGCTGCTCTAGAATTTGTTTAGAGCCATTTTTACAGGTATTTGGAGGGGTTTCGGGGAGAGCTCAAGCAAGTCACTGCTTTTACTCTGCCATCTTGGCTCTGACCTCCCTTTTTCTTTTTTTATTCTCTAGAACCTAATAGAGGATCTATAATAGCAATTCTCAAGCCTTTTGTTCTCAAGACTCCTTTATACTCCTAAATATTCTTGAGGATCCCCTATGAGCTGTTATGTGTTATACCTGTCAATATTTATCTTATAAGAAATTTAATTGGATAAAAATTTAAAATATGTATTCCTTAATTCATTTAAGATAATAATAAACCCATTATATGTTAACATAAAACATATTTTATGAAAATAACTATAATTTCTCCAAAAGTGAGAAGAGCAGCATTCTCTTACATATTTTTTCATATCTCTTTGATGTCTGGCTTAATAAAAGTTGAATTCTTATTTTTGCTTCTGCATTCAATTTGTTGTTCTGGGTAAAGTATAGCAAGAAAATCCAGCTTCACACAGATATGAAGTTGGAAAAAGGAGTATTTTCGTAGGCAAATGATGTCTTAGTATTATTATGAAAATAGTTTTGACCTTGTAGACCTTCTGAAAAGGTCTTAGGGTCCCCTAGAGGTCCACAGACCACATTCTGAGAACCACTAACCCAGAACAGAGTATGCTATTTTTCAGTTATCTCAGTCATGTCTGACTCTTTGTGACCCTATTTGGGGTTTTCTTGCAGAGATATTGGAGTGGTTTGACATTTTCTTCTCCAGTTTATTTTACAGATGAGGAAACTGAGGCAAACAGGGTTAAGTGACTTGCCCAGTGTCACATGGCTAGTAAGTGTCTCAGACCAGATTTGAATTCAGGACAATGAGTCTTCCTGACTCCAGGCCTGGCACTTTATCCACTGTGCCACCTAGTTACCCCAGAACATAGTAAGCACTTAATAAAAGCTAATTGATTGATATTTGCTTGCCACAATACTGATTCTACTTGTCTTTCCTCTGATCGTGGTCACCCAATTTGTTCTCTACCATGTTTATCCCTTTCAGTTCATAATTTCCTCATATATAAGCTCTTCTTGATATATAATGCTATGTTACCTGTCCCTTCCCTTTTTATTTAATTCATACCTCTTAGGAAATAATGTCCTTCCATTGCCATATTCCAGTCATGAATTATGACTCATGTCTCATTGATGCCAAATATTCTTTCCTACATGGGATCTCTTGTTCACTTAAAGGACAATACTTTCTCCATTCCTGAAGACATGTTCCAAATCCCACTTTCTCCACAAAGTTTTTCTGGATCATGCTAGCTGGTGCTCAAGTAGCTTCCTTCACTTGAACTTTTACATTGCTTACAATCTGTACCACACAAATTAGCATTGAGTACGTTGTCTCACACTGTTCCCTACTGTTCCAGGTGTGGTAGTTTTGTCTCAACTGGATTAGTTGAGGACCTAGTTAGGTCCTCAAGGAATATATGCTCACTGACTAATCAATGAGTAGGTGTAAAGAGGGCATTTATTACCAGCAGGGAGTTTGATACTATTATCACATTATCACTAAACAATGGCTGTTAATAAGTACATGTATGTGTATAGTTCAGTGATACTTTGCAAACAAATAAAGCCTTATATAAAGTCTCTAGAAACCTATAATTGAAGACAAACTCAACATGGACAGTCAGGGAGGAAGTTTTATAGAACTTGGTTCCAGATTTTTCTTATGTACTTCTTACTTATTTCCCAGAAGCAAGATGTAACTTGCCTCAACTGCCTGAATTGTCTCCTCCCCAGGGCAGAGGAGAAAGCATTACAATTTCTTCACAGATGGGAGGAAACGCCTACATGCAAGAGGAGACTGTATCGACAGTAAACTAACTCTAGGAGGTGGAGAAATGCTCAGTGAGATGAGATAGTAATGTTGGGGTTTATATTGTTTAACAAGGACACAACAGAGGATTGACTCCAAATGGTGCTTCACATCTCCCCCAACCGGAGGCTTGTGTTAGGTAGGGTACCAATTCTGTCCCTTCTGTTTCAGGCAGGGGATGAAACCAGTATTTGTTTACTGCATTCACAACAGAGACATATGGGCCCATCATAATATATCCAATTTTCAAATAATCCTCATCAGTAGTCATAAAACAAGCTCAGCCATCTCTAACGACATCCAGTAATGAAATCTTCCTTATATATCCCAGGCTGAGAGAAGCAGGTGCCTGAGCATAAGGCAAGAGCTGATTTCTAACTCTGAGCTATCTATACCTGCCCTGGTCCCTTCCTGGTCCTGACAGCTTCCACCTGGCACCGAAACTTGCACACCTCTTGTGTTACCATGCAGGATCATGTCTTGTCCCAGCAGACCTTAAAAGAGGGTTACTGTGATTGTCAAAAATCAGGAGAGGAAATTATGATTCATGATAGCCCACATACAACAATGGAAAAATTACCTACTAGGAGTCACAAGAAGTGGGTTTTAGTTATAGCTTTGCTATTAACTAGCTGTGTTACCTTGGCCAAGTCACTTCCCCAAAATCAGAATCTTAATTTGCTTGTCTGAAAAAATGAGGGTGTTGGACCATATTTTTTCTAAGGTCTTTTTAAGTTTCAGGATTCTATGATTCAATAGGTCTACGTCTAGGGTTTGAAGTACATTCACAACTTCAGCAAAAGATTCAAGAAGGCTCCCACCTGAGTATCTATCAGATGTTGAATGTTATATGCTCAGCTGCTAATGATAATGCACAATCTGAGGAGCTTCAGCTCTTTAACTGAATGCAATGAAAGGGGATGGAGTGTTTATATAGTCTCTAGATCAGGATTCTTAACCTTTTTTTGGTGATAAACCCCTTGGGCAGTCTGATGGAGCCTATGGACCCCTTAGAAGAATGTTTTTAAATGCATAAAATAAAATACATAGGATTACAAAAGAATCCAATTAAATTAAAAAAATAATTGTCACTATTTAAAAAAAATTCTCAGGCCTCAGGTTAAGAACTCCTGCTGTAGGGGCAGCTAGATGGCGCAGTGGATAGAGCTCTGGTCTTGGAGTTAGGAGGACCTGAGTTCAAATTTGGCCTTAGACACTTGACACTTACTAGCTGTCTGACCCTGAGCAAGTCACTTAACCCCAACTGCCCCACCAGAAAGCCAAAAAAAAAGTAACTGGGAAATATTTACCAGGATAAATAAAAATACAATAAAAATAGACATTACATTTTAAAAAAAAAGAAGAAAAAAACTCCTGCCATAGATGGAAAACAGTGCCAGAGACGTGGACTGGCTCTTATAAAATCTGGGTGATGGTATTACTCCCTAGAGGCCTTTTTTCTTTTAGTCTGGTTTCTCCATTACATGTAAAAATGATGGAAATATGAAAAAAAAAAGGTGGCCAATTTAGAAATGAGGAAAGGGATTCAAAATTCAATAGTTTTTGTTCCTGTTTCAAATTCTGTTCTGGCCCCATGCTGCTTGGTTCAGGCCATTTAAACTCCATGGGCCTCTCATTTCACATCTGTGAAATGGGACTAAATTAGTGACCTATTATACTGGTAATACAAGCTTTGAACCACAGGTAGGGCTGCTGGAGGAATGAACATCATTAAAGAGAATGTGAGGGTTTTTTTTTTTAATTTAAAATGTCTAGGAGGAAAAGATAGTGATGATCATTCATTTAAAAAAAATAACCAAGGAATGCTACTGGTTTTATTCAACTTCCTGACTAGCAAGAAGTCCACTAGTTCAGAGGATGATTTTCCATTCTGGCAGCTGGGATATCAATTAGAGGAAGGATCAGTAATCTTTCTGAAGTGGAGTGCCAAGTCTTCATTCATCCCTTCCCTTGAAAGCGTGAGGGCAGAGAGGGAGAGAAGGAAGCTGAGGTAGTCGCCTACAGGCATCTACTCAGGCAGTGTGCCCACTGGAGCCTCTGGCAGGGGGAGGTTAGGGATACCAAACAGGAATCCTTGCCACCCACTGTTTGGGCCTTCCTCATCCTGGAGTTCAGAGAACTCAGATAATATCTCCTCCTGGGCAGCTTTCTGACATGCTTCTCTCAAGTCCAGCTGATGTGCCACTAAAATCACCTCAGATACTACTTCATGATATACATGCAGAGCTGGAAAGTCAGAGGTTAACTTGTAAAACCTTTTTCATTTTACAGAGAAGGAAACTGAGGTTCAGAGAAGTTAAGTGACTTGCCTAAGGGTAAGCAGCCAGGCTAGGATTTGAAGCTAGATCTTTACTCTCCAGTCTAGACGGCATCTATAGAGAAGGACCTGGGACACCCACCCAGAAGCGAATACACTCTGTAAGCCCAGGTCACACATGTGCACAGCACATTCTGAACCAGCATTGGGCCCAGCTGGGCATGTTGGTAATTAGGTTAATTACTGTTATGACAGCACTGAAAGAGACAGGCACTGGGAGAGGCAGAAGGCTTTCATTTGGCTGTTGATGTCCATGCCGGATGCTCTTGGTGACAAGGCCATCAGCAAAGTTGCCAGCTAGTGCCTGGAAGATATGACGGGGTTTGGACACACAAAGGAATGTGCCAGGATGAAATAGTACTACTGCATTAGGCCCTTCACCAGCACATGCCTCAACCAGTCCATCAGCGCCTAAGGTCCTGCCTTCCGTCAGGAAAGTAAGGGAGGCAGAGCTCACATCAAGGGCACTTGAGTGCATAGGAAAAGTATGAAGTGACTGGGAATGCCCAGCATGACAGATGAGATACAGAAAACAAACACAGACATACAGATGGCAGAGGGGGTCAGGAACCTCCAGAGAAGTACAGAGACCTTGTAGATCACCTAGTGTTACCCCTATTATTTTAGAGATGGAGATAATAAGGATCAGAGAAGTGAATTCTTAGCCCTCTACTAGGCTATGAGCTCCATCGACAGGGTAAATGTTTTATCTAATACTTCTATATTTTCCATTGCCTAACATGATGCTCCCTCCATACACATTAGACACAATAAAAGTCTACTGAATTAAATTGTCCAAGGTCATAAGCTGATTCTCAAACTAGGGATAAGAACTCAACCCAGTGCCCTTTTGATCACACCATACTGCTGCTTCAACAAAAAAAAGGGGGCAGGGGGAAACACCAAACCAAGGGAGCCAGCCATCTTCCCCTAAGCCAAGGACTTGTTCAAGTAATAGATATCTTTTGCTGGAGGACCATAAAGCCAGACATTCTGAGTCATCTACAACTTGCCAACTGGGAACTGGCTTGGGGGTGCACCACAACAGCTAGAATCAAGAGACTCCTGCATCAAGGTAAAGAGCCTGAGTGGCAAATAGTCTGCAGACAGTAAGTCAAAAAGGAGGCAAGTTCACAATGCCTAATGGCTGGGATTCCAAGATGCTCTCCTTAACTTAAAAATGGAGATCAGTGTTTCCTTGGAATCTGACTGTCTTCCTAACCTCTGCCCCTTCCTTATCATTGCAAAGGACGATCCTAATCCTTTTGTTTCCCCAATGAGTATTAACAAAAGATAATTAAAGCATGAATAATGATAATTACTATACTTAGATTTATAGAGTGCTTTATAGTATATAGGTAAATATAGAGAATTGAATTTTTCTTCACACAAGGCTTACAAGTCAGGTAAGGAAGATATTTTATGTACATTTGACAGATGATGAAAGCTGGTTACATGACTAGCTAGGCAATGACTAGGATTTGATCTCAGGTCTTCTTCCTACTCTGAGACTGTCTTTTCCATTACATCCTGATTTTAGAAAACAGTCCTTCAAACACCTCCCCTTGCTGTCATCATTCTTTTGGAGCTAATAAGGTAACTGCTATTGTTTCCACATAGGAGTTTGAGAGGATTAACACCCCCAGAGCCTTCATTAGAATCAAAAGGGCTGTATTAGAGACCAAAGTTGTGGGGAAATGGAGGCAAAGAAAGCCTGGGAAAATGCTTCCCTTCAATTTGAGAGATATCAAGGACAAAAAGACTAGATTTGAGAGTGTCTGTTCAGTATTTGAAGAGCTATTACCTAGAAGCAGGATTTAAGCATGCTCTGTTTGGCCTGCAGGACAAAAATCAGGTAGATGTTTACAGAGAGGCAGATGTAGGGAAGAAAGGAAAGCTTTAATATTAATTGGAGCTGTCCCAGAGTAGAAAGAGCTACCTCAGGAGGTGGAGCTTGTCTCTTAGAGGGCTTCAAGGTGAGGCTCGCTGCCCATTTCTGGCAGCCAGGGGATTTTGGAGAGTCAAGTATTATAAGGATTATATGGCCTCAGAAGTCTCTTCTCACACTGAGGTTCTGTAATGCTGCTCAAAAGTCATGAGTTATTTCACATTAAGGGAATTTGTATTCTTATGGAATGTACTAGACACTCATGAGACATCTTAGACAGTGGGGTATAACCCACAGTCCATCTAGTTCAATGTTCTTTTTTTTTTTTGCCTTTTTACGGGCATTTAAAGTTGGATTCATTTTATTTAAGTTTAACGTTATTCCCATGCTGTGTTTCAGTAAGAATACTACATATTCTGTATCTGCAGCTCCAGTCAGATATCCAGTAGCACAAATTAGCTTCAAGTTACACATACTGACCGAAAGAGGTTGAGTGAGTGAAGGGAAAGCAGTGGAAAATCATGGTAGTTGTCTGCATGATTAGTCTCCCTTCTAGACCTCCTTTAATAATTCTGTATACCTTCCTTTTATCAGAGCAGGGAGAAGGCCAGAGAAGGTGAAACGGCAACAATTCAAATCAATAAATGTGTTCTAAACTTCTTTTCACTCACACAGCCACTATCCTAATTTAGATCCTCATCACCTCTCACCTTTAATGAAGTAAAATTTATTTGTTTTTGGAGTACATACAGTGATATTCTGATTTCACTGTATGTCAAGGGTATTTTTTTTTTGGAGGGTAATGCAATTGTTTACATCAATCAATCTCTAGATTTATACTTATTATATAATCAGTAGGCCAATTTATTTTGTTTATTCATTTGCTTATTTTAAATTCAGTTTTATTTTATTTTCAGTTACCGACGGTCTCTCTCCTCCTATGCAATCCACAATTCCCTCCATCAACCATTGATAAGGCAAGAAATGCAAAACCTATTACCAATATGAAGTTATTCAAAACAAATTTCTGCATTAGCCATGTTCTGGGAGAAAAAAAAATCAAGAAAAAGAAAGACAGAAAAAAATACATGCTTCAACCTGCACTCTGAGCCTATTAGTTCTCTCTCTGGAGGCGGACAGCACGTTTCATCATGAGTCCTTGGGAACTTTGGCAGATTATTGTGTTGATTAGAGTAGCTAAGTCTCTCACTATTTATCATCATTACAATATTGTTGTTACTGTGTACAATATTCTATTGGTTCTGCTCATTTCACTTTGCATCAGTTCATATAAATCTTCCCAGGTTTTTTGGAATCCATTCCCTTCATCATTTCTTTTAGCACAATAATATCCATCACAATTACATATTACAACTTGTTCGGCCATTTCCCAATTGATGACTATCCCCCTGTTGCCAATTCTTTGTCACCACAAAAAGAACCACTATAGATATTTTTGTATATATGAGTCCTTTTCCTTTTATCTTTTTGGGGTACAGGCCTAGTAGCAGTATTGCTAGGGCTTAATACCTTTTTTGGGCATAGTCCCAAATGGCTTTCCAGAATGGTTGGACTAATTCACAGTACCACCAACAGTACATTAGTATGTTTGTTTTCCCCACGTATGTCATTTTCCTTTTTTCTCATGTTAGCTAATCTGATGGGTGTGAGGTTGTATCTCAAAGTTATTTTAATTTGTACTTCTCTAATTTTTAGTGATTTAGAGCATATCTTCATATGACTATTGATAGCTTTAATTTCTTCTTCTGAAGAAATTAATAACTCTTCAACATTTATCATTTGAGGACTGGCATCTTGCTCTTATAAATTTGGCTCAGTTCCCTATATTATTCGACAAATAAGATTTTTATCAGAGAAATTTGGTACAAATATTTTTCTTAGTTTCCTGCTTTTCTTCTAATTGTAGCTGTATTGGTTTTGTTTGTGCAAAAAGTTTTCAACTTTATGAAATCAAAATTAGCCATTTTGCCTCCTGTCAACTTCTCTATATTTTATTTGGTCATGAACTCTTCTCCTGCCTAGTGACCTGACAGGCAATTTCTTCCATATTCCATTAATTTGCTTATATCACCCACCCTTCATGTTTAAACCATATACCCATTTTGAGCTTATCTTGGTAGACAGTGTGAGATATTGGTCTATTAGTGTGAGATGTTGGTCTATGCCTGGCTTCTGTTAGACTACTTTCCAGTTTTCCTAGCAATTTTTGTCAGATAGTGAGTTCTTGACCCAACAGCTGGGATCTTTGAGTTTATCAAACACTAGACTACTGTGCTCATTTGCTTCTGCATATTATGTCCTTGATCTGTTCCATTGATTAACCACTCTATTTCTTATTCAGTACTAAATTGCTTTGATGATTACAGCTTTGTAGCATAGTTTGAGATCTGCTACTACTAGTCACCTTTACTTCCCACTTTTTCCATTGATTCCTTTGATATTTTGACCTTTTGTTCCTCCAGACGAATTTTGTTATTTTTTTCCTGTCTATAAAATAATACCTTGGTAATTTGATTGACACAATACTGAATAAGTAATTAAATTAGGTAGTATCATCATTTTTATATTAATCAGAATTATACAATATAATTATATGTTAAATAATAATTATACTGAGGCTGTTAATTTTATCATAATCATAATATATTTTACAAATTCCATATAATTGTATAATAGTATATTATAATTTATTATATTAATTGCTCTGCCTATGCCTGAGCATTGAATATTTCTTCAATTATTTAGTTTTTTATTTATGTGAAGAATGTTTTGTGTTTGTATTCATATACATATGAATGTGTATATCTTGTCAGGTAGACCCCTAACTATCTTTACTGTCAGTAGTTATTTTAAATGGAATTTATCTTTCTATCTCTCCCTACTGGTTTTTGTTGATAATATATTGAAAAGCTGATGATCTGCAGGGGTTTATTTTAAATTCTGCAACTTTGCTAAAGTTGTTAGTTGTTTTGACTAGTTTTTTAGTTGAATTTCTAGGGTTTTTTAAGTAAACCATCATATCTTCTGCAAAAAGGAATATTTTGTGTCCTCACTGCCTATGCTTATTCTTTCAACTTCTTTTCCTTGTCTTGTTGCTACAGCTAGCATTTCTAGTACAATATTGAAAAATAATGGTGATAATGGACATACTTGCTTCACCCCTGATCTTATTGTTAAGGTTTCTAGTTTATTCCCATTACAGATAATGTCTGCTCCTGGTTTTAGATACTATTTATCATTTTCAGAAAAACTCCACTTGTTCCTATACTTTCTAGTGTTTTTCTTTTTTTTTTTTAAAACAAGAATGAGCTATATTTTGTCAAAAGCTTTTTCTATTAAAATAATCATATCAGTTTTGTTCATTTTCTTACTGATATGGTCAATTATTCTTAATTGCTTTGCATTCCTGGCATAAATCTGATCTGGTCATATTATATGATTTTGGTGACATATCATTATAATCTAAAATAGTATTTTATTTTAAAAAATTTGCATCAATATTCATTAGGGAAATTAGTTTATAGGTTTCATTTTCTGTTTTGGCTCTCCCTGGTCACAACAGCCTTCTAATAGGTCTTCCTACCACAAGTCTCTACATTCAACAATTCATCCTTTACAAAGTTGTCAAAGTGACATTTCTAAACCCCAGAAATTACTTTCCTGTTCATTAAATTCTACTGGCTCCCTTCTTCCCCTAGGACCAAATACAAAATCCCCTGGAATTTACAGCCCTTCACAACCTAGCCCCAATATCCTAGCATTCCAGTCTTATACAATGCTCTTCTTCCCACAGTCCATGACCCAACCAAAGCAACCTTCTTGCTGCTTCTCACACTGCCATTCCGCCTCTCCTCTCTGCGCCTTTGCAAAGGATATCTGACATTCCTGGACTGCATTCCTTTTCATCTTCACTTCTTAGGATTCCTCATGTCCTTCAAAGCTCAACTCATATGTTTCCTCCTACAGAAAACCACTCCTGATCTCCCATGTGCTAATGCTTCCCTGCTCCCAATTACCATGAATTAATTTTGTACATGTTAATGTACCTGTCACCTCCCTTGAAAGTATGTAAGCTCCTTGTATATTGTTTTTCTCATTGTCTACTCAGAGACCTAGAATGGTGCCAGGCATGTAGCAGGCACTTAACAATGCTTGCTAATTGTTTAACTAAAGTACTTCCTGAGTTCAAGTAACTGCACTGGGTTTACGGGGAGAGGCCCAATAAACACATGTCCATAAATGAATCTGAGAGGTACAAAACAAAGAGCTTTGTGAGGTTTAAGGGAAAGGTTGTTATAAATAAGGCTTCATGGACCAAAAAGGCATATAAGCTGGGCTTTAAAGGTTAGAAATTCACAACTGAAAAAGGGAAAAGAGGACATATTTCAGGAAAAGGGAATATCATTAGTAAAGGCAAGGAAGTGGCAAGTAATAAGAGATAAGGCTAGAAAGGGCCTTGAATTGTAAGCAAAGGGGTTTGAATTTTGCTTGGTAAGTGAGAGGGATCCACCAAAGATTTCTGAGCACTTAACAGCAGTATTAAGATAGTCCAGATTGGGAAATAGAGAGGAGGCGAGAAGCTATTGAAATAGTTTAGGTCAATGAAAACATGGGCTTATACTGGAGTGGTGGTAGTGTCATATACATCTCAACAGGACAATTACTGCTTGTACTGAAAACTGGTAGTTCAGGATTCAGTGTGCTATATTCTCCCTTATTTGTTGGTCTAAACCATTAGAGTTCATGGCCTTATCATATCTGGAATGAACATTTTAGGAGGGTTTTATGGAGAACAGACTTTTTTTGTTTGTTACATGTTGATTCTCTCTCATTTCAAACAGTTAAAAAAAAAAAGACCTAAGATGAACTTTGGTTAAGAGTATGAGAAAAAAAAAATTCAACCAAGTAGAGAGGAAAGAGGAGATGGTTGGAGCATGTGAGATGCCTACCTGACATTCAATTGTAGTATTAGAAGAACAGTAAGAAAGCAAGAAACTTTTCCCCCCCGAAAACTCCTCACTCTGGGTAACCCCAACAGACTGGTTGACAGGTTCCAGTTTCAGAGTCTTTGATTATAACACTAAGGGAAAAGAAAAAGAAAAAGGGTTCCTTGACCTTTTCTGCAATTCTAAACCCTTCCCATTTGATATGAGATGTCATGTTAAGATGCAGACAGCTGTATCTCCCAGAGCTGGGCAGAGATTAAATCCCCAGAATGCTGCACCAGAAAATGTAAAGCAAAATATAAAAACAAAGCCACGGGTAATTAACAATCTGGAGGAGACAATGGGGGTGTCTTTCTTTGGCAGCTCACTGCTCTGCTTGGTCTACTGATGAGATCCATTGTGGTTTTTGACTGTGTGTGTGTGCGTGTGTGTGTGTGTGTGTGTGTGTGTGTGTGTGTGTGTGTGTGTGTGTACAAGATGTCTTCTGAAAGTATAGCACTCTTGCAGTGGCATCGTCACTCTTCTCTGAAAATTTGTGGTGACAGGAGGAAAGGTAAGGAAATAAAGGTGGACTTGCACACAGAGAAGAAAAAACACAGACACAACTGAAGGAAAGTTTTGCTTTGGCTACGAGTATATCTTGCCTTATGTTTCAGTTTTGTTATGAGTTTGGAAGCACGCTGAGGGATGACACTGGTATCCTGGCAGCTTGTGCATGGTTAAGTACCCTGGCTATGTCTCTTCGTTTCTGTTTCGCACTCACACTCAAAGGTGCTGGACAGTCTGGATTGAAGGAGATGGGCTGTAGCCTTTAGTCAAAATGAACTAAAAACACCCAGGAGGAATGGTGCCTATCAATAAAGACACATTCGAGCCAGTGCCACACAAAGGAAAGGGTGTAGGTTACTGCATATCAACAGAGTTCTCGCTCCCACAGCTGCAGTGGTAGGAATTGATTGCCATTTGCTGTTGGTTTAATTCTCTTGATTAACCCAGGTAACTGAAGCAGTTGGTGGTTTCCCTTCCTAGGTGTTCCTTTGGGAGTGGTGAACCCTCAAGACAAATTGCTTCTGCCATGACCCTCTATGAGTAACTTGTAAAAGATTAAACTTTGACACAGCAGCTCTGCATCTTGTCCTGAATTTTAACATTTCAGTTGTGTCTACCTATCTTCACATCTTATGTTACAAATGATATGGGTATATGTGTATTATACGTACATGTACGAAAGAGTTTTTAAGAGTTCCATTAATTTAGCAACCTTGATGACTCCAAGAAAGCCCTCTTGACTGGCCACCAATAAGCAATTCTAGCTGAATGCTGACTTCGGATCATTTCAAGGGAAAACCATGGAGGGAGACAGGTTGCACAACTAGGTCAGGGCGCTCCATAATTTTACGCCACCACTCATATAGGGCTCATTGTGATGATGTCATCTGTCATGTTCAGACAGTGCTCTGATCTTCATCTTTTGGGCTTCCTGATGAGCTCAGCATATACTCACAGATTTGTTAGTCAGGTTCACTTGTCACATCGACACCACTGGAACCACTGGAACCCTGGGATTGTAGATTTAGAGCTAGAAGGGTCTTTAGAGATTCAAGTAGTCCAAACTTATCATTTCACCCATGAGGAAAATGAAGCTCAGGCGCCCCAAACCAAAAAGGAAGGGCCAAAGCCAGGATTTGGCTCCAAATCCAGTATTCTTTCTTTTATATCATGCAGATGTTTAGCAATTGCCTCCAGCATCTCTGAAGGACTTGGTTTACTGAACATGACACTGTGCAGACTCTGGTTTTTGGTTTTTCATGGCCTTAAGATTTCTTCATTCATGCCTAACTTCTGAACATGCTGGAAAGGACTGGCAGGAGCTAGCGGATTCTTCTGGCCTAATTACATGAAGCTAGTTCTACAAATTTTGAGAGGGAAATAAACATAAATAGCCTCCCTGCTTTCTGACCTCTTCAGGTTAATGAAATGCGCCTACATCCTCCCAGTCATTTCTTTCTTGGAGATTTCTGCATAAACACATAACCCCAGCATGAATCCAGCATCTAGCTCTAAGACTTGGCATCAGCTTGGTATTTAGCTAGGAGAGAAAGAACAGCACTCTTCCTGCAGGTATTTTGAATGACAAGCTTCACTGGCCTCAGGCTTAGGGGAGGCAGTTGATAAAGAAACAAATGATAAAGGGGAAACCAGACTCAAGGTGCTTTTGTTGGGAGTTTTATTCCTTCCAGAAGGGAGCAATGGGTATGGCTCCAGGATCTTTGTAGAGGTGAAAAGATTTCTCTTTTGTTATGAAAAACCCTTGAGTTATGGGGAATCAACAATGATGGAGGGCAGAAGAAGGTTTAAACACAGGTGCAAACCTAGCCAAAACACCTACAGATTTCAAAGCCAGTCTGTCAGTGACTCATTCTTCCCTTTTAAGATAAGGTTTAGGTCAGTCATTCAACAAGAATTCTTTAAGACCTTGGAATGGGCACTACTCTAGGTGGGGGGGGGCGGTGGCACAAAGACAAAGATGAAACAGTCCTTGCCTTCATGGGGCTTACATTCTACTGGGCAAGTCCAAACTTGTGACTGGAGAGTAATGACCCTGGTGGGAATCAGCAAAACAAGGTGATGTTATCAACTATCCTAAGCAGCTGCACAAACGTCCCTGAAAGAGCATGACCCACAACTCAGGCTTTCTCTTTTCCCAGATTGAATTGTGTTCCTCTGAAGATGGGGTAATGTGATGCTGTGGCAAGAGCATTAGCTTTAATCCTGTGATCCCAGGATAATCTTAATCTACTCACAGATTGTTTGGCTATATACCTGATTATCACCAACCAGACTATTGCTACCATGTGCCTCTCCCCTGTCAGCAATTTAAAATTTCTTTCTAGTCAAGAGGTAGCAATAATAAAAACTCAGGGAAATTTTTTTTTAATTCATTAGGAAAAGAATTGGTGGCTCCTGTTACACAACAACTGAGTTAGGTCTAGCTGAAATCTAGAGACTCTCTGAGTCCCACTCATTTTACTAAAAGCCTAATCTGTTTGTGCGCCATGAACAATTTTGGCACTGAGCAGTCTAGCTAAACTTCCCAGCTCTGAAAAAAAGGGATGTGGAAGCTCAGAGGGCTGGGATTCAGGATCTGAGCTCTAGACTCTTCCTCATGTTATGTTATGGTGTGACATAGAAAGCTCTTAAATGATGAGGAACCAATAAATGTGGGGAATTTTAGGGTCTGAGAAAAGAGGGGTAATACTTATGTGTGACCTTGGGTAATTTGGAAAAGAATTCCAGTCTTTCATACTTTCAAAGGGTTGCTGTGAGAATCAGCCATATAATGTTTGTGAAAATGGTCTAAGAGCTTCATTAGAACAGCAGTATAGAAACAAAAGTTTTTGTTAGTATAGTGGGGAGGATAGCACAGGCTTTCCAGGCTAAGCTAGGTAGAGTCCATCCGACCAAGTGCTAAGCCTCTGCCCTAATCACTTAGGTAGAATCCTGTGGCCCAAAGCTCGGTCATGGAACAGGGAGGGGAACAAGGGTTTGCTGCATCATTGTAAGGCCCAAGTGCTTCAGAGCTGAGCTCCATTCTCCATGGAATCAGTCAGGGTACATTTTCAGCCCTCCATGGACTGTTCGTCAGCCACTGCAGCATGGGGGCCTGATGATTTATTGCTATCACACCTGTATTATCTCTTCCTATACAAGACAAGACGGTTCTTCTTGCTTAGCAGACCACGAGATCATCTGAGGATGGAATGTACAGCATATGTAATGCAGTCAGGATAGTGAAAAGGAGACTGAGCATGGTGTCTGGGGAGTTGAGGAAGGTCAGGTAAGATAACTTGTTGGCTTTGTGACTACAGAGATGTCACTTCAGCTTTCTGTACCTCAGTTTCCTTGTCTGTAAGATAGGGATAGTGAGCTTGATACTACCTGCCTCACAAGGTTGGTATGAAGAAGTCTGTAAAGTGCTATAAAAAGTGTAAGTAACTATAACGATCTAGGTGGTACTAGACTCCATTAGGAGGAAAGGTATCTTAAGCTCTCTAGCTCTTCTCTTTAACTCCCCCCTAAACTCTAAACTCCCAACCTGATTTCCCCAGATTCCAAGCAAATTTCTTACTTAGGTATTAGCGTGGAAGTGTGGGGTTTGCTCTGTATTTTTAGACACAGTGCTGTCTCGCTACCTCACAGTCACACTAACAAAGTTTCTTTCCCTCTCTGGGTCTTTCAACACATCCCAAAAGGTAAGGTGAATACCTGTTGGTACTAATCCATTCACACCTATACTGTCTCAGAGACATTTTTATTTGTTAACTCTAAACTTAGGCAGCAAGTCCAGAAGTAAATCAGGAGAAGCAAAGAGCAGAAGTACAGCTAGAGAGAAGGAGCTTTGTGGGCACTGTGAGTCAGCAGAGGTCAAGCCAAAAAGGGTCAGCTAAGAAAAGGAAGAGGCAGGTAACCCGGGGTATAAATAGGCAAGATTTAGCATCTGGGAGTCAAGTAGACCTAGAAACAAAGATTTAGGCACCCAGGCCAAAGGCTGAGGCAAAAAAGGGTCAAAACATAGTCAAGAAGTAACAGGCAGAAGATGCCAACAACAAGGGGTTTATATAAAACCAAATGCCAATGGTTCTTAGCATACCTGCTTCTCGGTACTGCTTTCAGAATGTGGGCAAGCCTAAGTCCACAGGTTTGAGCACTTGGCAAGACTGGGGCATCAGGGTAATGACTGACACTCTATCACATGCCCTAGTCTTACCATTTGGAGGCTGAATGCTGTAGAAGCAATACCTACAATGCAGGATAAATTAGTTTTTTATTCCAAAAAGCAGGGAAGCTGTCCTTGAGATTTGACTGGTTGAGGGGGATAAGGCTCAAGCTTCCTAGTTCTGTAGGACAGAGGTATCAAACTCACAGCCTACAGGCAACCTGGCCCACAAAACTCCTGTGTGTGGCTGAACCAGATTAAAATGTAACTGGGAAAGGTTTAACAAAATAAACAAAAATATAACAGATAATGTTAATTTGTAGTTTTCTAAGTCACTATGTGGCCCACAAGGATCTATATGTTGTAAAGTTTGACACCATTGGTCTAGGACATAAAAGCCCGGGAGGCATTCACAAGAAGGCAGTTTTCTCCAGAATCACCAGATGTCCCTCTGTCTTGTGAGCCACCACCCCCCAAAACAGTTGGATGACCAGATACATTTCCAAACAGAGATAAGAGAGGGCCTGCATCTAGCTGAAGCAACGTTATATCCTTACTGAGTATCTTTTTCATGCTATGTCAAAGCAAACCTTTTTGGATAACTGCTAGAGGGCCTACAAGTATCTCATTTCATTTTGATCCTGGGCCTGAAGTAACAGACCAGCCCATTAAAGAAGGGCGACTTAGCTTCCTTATCACCAGTATGATTCATTGGCCTCTGCCCTCATTCACCTCACCATTGGGCAGAGAGGGAAATAAAATGGGCACTGTCTTTGGCCTTGAGTTGCTCTCTACCCCCTTTGCACCTTTACCCTGCTGCCACGGCAGGTTGGCTCCATGGCCCCACGAAGCCTCGGACCGAAGCATGGATAACTCAAAGGCTAATTGCACTTGTTGCAATGAAGAAGAAGACAAGGGCTCCCAACTGTGCTGTAAATGGTAGGGAGCATTGGCTGGGGTGCTCAGGCTCAGCTTATTGGCTCAGCATGAGGATACTCCTCCAGTTTAGCTGACTAGAGCAATTCATTTTTAATGATTCCTGTTAGGATTTTGAGCTGAACAAGAGATGAGGTTCTGCAGCCCTAAGTCTGGCTGTGATGGGGAGGGCAGAGAGGGGAGAGGGCTTGGCAGCCTGGAACTTCAACTTCAACAGTACCAAGTGATAGAATCCGAAGCCTGATTTTTGTAGTGAGGATGTATCCAATAAAGATTTCAAAAGGTCATCTTGTATACTCTCCTGCTCACATGCTCCTTCAATAACCTATTTCAAACTTTCAGATTTTCACAATCCTTACACTCGGCCAGCTCTTCCTTGTCTCTAACCAGCTCAAATGCCACCTTGAATCCTTCCCTGATTCTACCAGTCAGTAATTTAGCCTTCCTTGGACCTCAAATTGTACTATATGCTTGCATCTCTCAGATTTATTATTTATCATTTTGTACCATAGTGATTTGGAGCTGGATATACTGGCTTGGTGGTATGCTTATGTCTGCTGCCTTAGGATCAGCCTGGCTTGCTTTGGAGATACCAAGTGACAGAAAGACGAACACACCACAAGAGTAATACATTTTCTGGAAAAGAGCAAACCAAACAAGCATATCTCCTATGGCGTGGAGCAGCTGTGATCTGTCAATGGAGGGAGCGTCAATGGGAATGAATTCTCAGGTGCCTCAAGTACTAAAGTAAGTAAAGGTTTTAGTGAAGTGTCACATATGCCCAGTAGAGTATAAACTCCATAAGGGAAGGAAGCCAGAGCATCTAAACTCTGCATCTCTCCAAGAACACCTCCTACTGCTCTGTATATAGCACATGCTGATGAATGCTTGTTGAACTGGACTGAACTAACCTCCATCCCATTTGAAGCTGGGGGTTCTCCTCTATCCTCTACTAAAACTCCTATGTCTAACTGTGATGTGGCAGCGACCCGTGTTCTTGAAGGCTGTGCTAGCAGAGCCTCAAGTCTTGCAAATCCTACTAAGCTGGAAAAGTTTCCAGGACAGACTCCGTGATGGGCTTTTAGTCCAAGGACCTGCCTAACTAAGGTCAGATAAGTTCATCATATGGTTAGCTGTGGGGTGAGGGATTTTTCAGAAATAGTTACATTTGAAAACCACTCACTAAGTGAAGGAGGAAATGTGACCTGCATCAGTGTAGGGAGCAAGTGTGCCAGATAAATGATTAACCCTTCAGTACTAAAATACTCTTTGTATGCCAACTTACTTTACTACAATGCTGTGTGACATCAACTGCCTAAGATAGCAACTCACCAGAGCTAGGGATAGCCACTCCTTGGAGTCACAAAGTCCACTCCCAATCCCAGTTCCCAATGTGACGCTCAAATGGGCATCACACTCTAAAAAGGGGGAAAAACTACTTTCAACTACTTTATTAATTTAAAAGAATCTCTAGATATGCTTACTGGGGCCATACTCAGTTCCACAAAGGCTTCACTCCCCTATAATAATCTCTGTCCAGCCAAACATGTAAATGTACACAATTCCATCAGGTTAAAGAATGTCTTCACTAAAAGAGAACCAAATAGAATTCTTTGAAGTTCTTTTTAAGATGTAATAGAACAATCACTTGGGTAGTTTATTACTGAATTGATACCAACAGTTTCTTTTCCTGTGTAACTTTTACAATCCTTCCAAACTTTTGGGTCAAGTAATAGCATTTTTATCTAATTTTAGTGTTCTCTTGAGAACTCACCAGGTGACGAGCTGTCCACCAGATTAGGGTTACTACCTTGTCACTTGGGTGGGAATGAAGGAGATTCTACTTGGAAAAGATAAGCAGAAGCAAGAGTGGATGTAGATATAGGGCAGGGAGAATCAGCTGTCTGCTGAGAAGTGGGAGGAAACTGAATGAAGATATTCCACTGGACAAGAAATTATGAGAGGCAAGAGCATGGAACAGGGTCCTTTGGGTACTGGTGCATAGATAAAATTAGTACACTTGGCTAGGTGGAAAAAGCAGGCACTTTTTTTGTGTGTGTGGCACTCTGTATTCAGAACCTGGGGACATCCTTAGCAGAAAAGCACTCATTTATCAAGGGCTAATGACTTGATTTCTCCTACCAATTAGAATGGAAAGCACGTGTCATCAGCTTTATCAAAGATTAACAGCCGAGCAGAGAGTGAAGTGGGAAGGTTTTGAAACAGAAATAGAAACTTACCTTAAAGATGAGACAGTCTGATTTGTGCTCTGCATACATAGAGGTAAGGCGGTACTGGTTCTCCGTGGTGAGGTCTATCCGGTATCCTGTCAGGGTATAGCAGACCTTACGGAATTCTTGGATCTTGGTCTGGAAAACCTCCTTTAGGCGTTGATTTCTCAGTTCAGAACTTTCCAATTTCTTTTTCAGATCTACAAAGTTAGAACGTATGAGACAGCATTGGATCAAGAGGTTTTATGCCTAAGAACAATTCAGCTTCTCCATATAGCTCTAGGTTGGGAGGCAGGAAGCCTAGGTTCCAGTTCTGGCATTACCAATGACCTCTGGGAGGTCATTTTATCTCTTTAAGCTTTGATTTCCTCATCTTTAAAGTTTAAATTTTCAAAATTTTATATTGGGGTAGGGATGTAAGTGGATGACTATCACTGCCAGTTTAACTTACACACAGTGAAGATGCCTCATCCTGCTTTATCAACAGGACTGTTCAGGACTGGTAAGATGTGAAGGAGGGAGTCACTTCTCATTAGCAATACATGACTTCCAAGTTTGAGATAATTCCACTCTAAAAATTCTTACCGTTTAAAAATGCATATCAGACTTTTAGGTTGGATGTCAGCCAGACCCAGAGCTTCTTGCCAGGTTTCTGCTAGTATCATCAAAAGGGTTGACTTTGTGGTTGCTGCAGACTGACCTTAGTCAAAAACTATTTTGCTGGGTTAACACATGAAAGTAGGGTAGGTGGCATGGATCCCAGCACAGTGGATTTCAAGAAGGCAAGTCAGAAGAGAAGAGACTGACTTAAACTAAAGTTGAAACATCTGGCTCTAGAACTTAGCTAAGTGTCTTTGGAATTAAAATTTTCAGGCTTTAGTTTCTTCCTATGTAGAATGAGAATAGTAACACCTTTACTACTTATCTTACAGGGTTGTAAGGATTAAATTAGATAATGCATGCACATTGGCCATTGAGAAAATTTTAAGTGTATGAAATTTGGATTGTCCTTTCGGTCCAGTTTTTTCATATCAATGAAATAAATACTATGGTAACAATATGTCAAGGTTTACAAGTGGCATTAGGCAGTGTATTACATGTGGAAAGTATCACATTGTTTTGGAGAATCTGTGAGTAGAAGAATGGAGCTTTTCATGCATATTATTGATAATGTATATGCTTTGTAAATAAAAAGTGTTATACACATATGGGTCATTCCTCATTCAAGGAATTAGTCTACAAGGAATTCTCTCTGCCAACAAACCATCTGATTTCATACCCATGTGTGGAGAAAACCTTATTGGGATGTAGATAGGGAGGTAGGATCTGAAAGTTACTCCAAAGAAAGTAAGGACTAGTCAGATTGCTGTTGCTTCTTTCCCTGTGGAAGGGTCCTAGTCAAGAAGAGAGACCCTGATGCATCAGGCACACACAGCATGTTTTATTGCTCTAAAGGGAGCTGCCAGCTGCAGGAATCCATCAAGAGGATACACAACAATTACCATGAATCTTTCACCCAAGGTGCCTTCCGAGTAATTAAACCTCGATTTATCCCCCCATTAATTAGCGCAATTGGCTTTACTTAAACACACTGAAGATGCCTCCCAAATACCTGCTTTATCAACAGCACTGTCCAGGACTGCCAAAATGCTAAATCGTGTTCAGTCACACCAGGGTGTCCCTTCCTCTCTGACAGCTGGCATTTCCTCTCTGAAAGGCCACTGCCATGGGAGACTAGCAGTATCAGTGAGCCGAGCTCGGGGAGCTCTCTGGGGTGAAGGAGTGCTTTATGAGAATAGGAGAGGAACGTGGACCTCAAAATGTTGTGTCCTAGGATCCCTAAAACTGCTCTAAGTATGGGGCACATCCTGGACAACATAGCTGGCTGGGTCGTCCTGTTCACAGCCTTGGTGAGAGAGGAGGCCAGAGGGTATATGGCATCACCACTATGGGCCCATCATCCAGATAATGGATTGATTCAATCTGTCTCTCCTGCTTATCTCCTTCATCCTGAATTTTTCCTTGTTTGGCAACACACAGGATCATGGAGCCAAAAGGGGCCCAAGGCAAGTCACTTAACCTCTGGGTCTCAGTTTCCTAATGTGAGGTGGTTGGACTAGAATGATATCTAAGGCCCTTCCAGTCCTAAACCTATGATCCTACGACATCACGATACTATAACACATCAGTTTTACATGTTTCAAAGTTTCTGAAATGCTTTCATATTAATTACCTAATCCTTTCAACAGTCCTGTGGGCTTGGCAGGTGAGGGATAAACACAGAAATGGTACAGTGGAAAGAACCTGGATTTGGAGTCAAAGGCTCTGTATTCAAATCTCACCTCTGGCAGTGCCTGCCCATGTGATCTTAGGCAAGTCATTCACCTTCCTCAGCCTTAGTTTCTTCATTTGCAAAATGAGAGAGTTGGGATAGTTTATAAGGTCTCTTCCAGTTCTGTGTTTATGATTCTATCACCTCCATTTTACAGGACTAAGAGGTCAAAAAATTTACCCAAGGTTGCAAGACTGATAAGTCCTACTCTTGAAACCAGGTCTAGTTCAGTGTTGAGCTCTATTGTGGGGGTTCTCAATCTTTCTGTGTGTCACAGACCCCTTTGGTAGACTGGTAAAACCTATGGACCCCTTTTTACAATGAAGTTTTTAAATAACTGAAGGGAAAACTCCATTTTATTTAGAGGTCATTTAGGGGCAGCTGAGTGGTACAGCGGATAGATAGAGTGCTCCTGGAGTCAGGAAGACCGGAGTTCAAATGTGGCCTCAAACATTTACTAGCTGTGTGACCCTGTTTGCTTCACTTTCCTCATCTGTAAAACGAGCTGGAGAAGGAAATGGCAAACCACCCCAGTATTTCTTCTGAGAAAACCCCAAAAAGGGGTCACAAAGAATTGGACACAACTGAAAATGACTAAACAACAACAAATTAATGATGATATTTTTTCCCCATTCAAGTTCATGGACTCTAGGGTAAGAATGCTTGCTCTACTGAGCAGCTTCTCTGAAATCTGCTTCCTCCTTTGGAAAGCAGCAAGAACTAGAATTCATATCTTGACATTCAGTCTTGGGTTCATCCTGCTATAAAAATCTCTACTAGAATTTCCATTTTACAGATGTGGAAATTTGGCCTCAGAAAGTTTAAGTGACTTTCTCAAGACCTTAAAAAGCATCTAGTCTAAGTCTTTCATCTGTAAATATGAAGAAACAGGCCTGAAGAAGGAATGAACTCATGAGGCATGGACTCCAGGGTTTATTAGCTCCCACGTTAGATCTCTTTCAACAACTCCATGGTACCTGTTACTCTCCATGAGCATAGAAAAGATTATCAGCTTGCAGCAAGAGATTTGGCCAGGAAGGTGGGGACAGATTACTTTTGGGTTAAAATGACAATGAAACTCTGGCCATTCAGTCCTATTGGGGAAAGGCCAGGATAAAAAAGTGACAAATCTGAAAAGAGGAATATGTTTGAACAAAATGACTTTTATCCCCCTCAAGTACACACACAATAACTCTATTAGAAATGCTGTTCAAGCTGTTCTTAAACCTTAGATCATTTAGTTAAAAATATATCTACTAAGTATATAGAGTGTGCCTAGCCCTGCACATTTTTTGGGAAATAAAAGTTTATAAGATACAAAATCAGCTCCTGAGAACCTTCCAATACAGCTAAGAAAGCAACACACATACACACAATTACATAATAGTATAAGATAGTGTATACAATCATGTGCTAGACTGTATGATAAAGTCTCCACACCTTGTGTCAGGAAAGAGAGAGATCAATGTGAATTAATGTAGTTAGGGTTGGGCTTTGAATAGTATGTAGATTTTGATGAATAAGAAAGCATTTCAGGAAGATAAAATTCATTTGTAATTAGTAGCACTATTTACATGATTATAATGTACTGGCTTTCCACCTGAGTCCTACTCTGATACCTTGTTATACAGCACAGAAGTGACCCTGGATTTTTGAGGGTCACCTCAAAAGTTTTATTAGGCCTTAGTATACTTCAAAATATTGTTTAAGGACTACACTAGGTAAAATTGGAAAAGCCTAACCCCAGAATGTTGGTCACTAAGTGATACAAATTTTTTTGAGTAAAAGATGTTAAATTATTGATTAAAGTATGGAAGATGGTGTCATCTGTGTCCATGGAAAGAACACCTACTATCTGTGAAGTCATGGATACTTGAAGTCATATACAAAAGCCTTCAAAAATGTGATTTCTCAAGTCGATTAAAGACACCACCTACAGTCTCATTTTCATTCTCAATTTGCATCTCAACTTGCTCTTCACAGGGAGTACAGGGGGACCTGCATCCCAGGTTGGATAAGCAGAAATTCTGAATTGGTGAAGGTTGAACGAATGAGATTATACAGGACTGTGTCCCAGTCAGTACCCAGAGAATCACATGCTACATCAAACCGTGAGAAGACAAACAGCATTCTCTAACACCCTCTCCATCGGCCTTGAGAGCCCCACTGCTCAAGTTGGCTTGACTTGTATGGGAAGTGCAGACATTTGTGCACCACCTGCCCACCTTCCCTCCTCTTCCTGGCTTCTCCATTCATCACACTGGTTCCCAAAGAGTCTTTCTAGACATTGGTATTCCACAGCCAAAATGCCTCTCCATCATGGCCTCTGGCTCAGAGCCCTTGATTAATCGAGTAATCAGACTACAAAATCAAAAGGTTAATTGGCAGCTGTGACCCCAATATTCTTCCTGGCTTCTCTCAGCCACGCAGTCCTAAGATGGAACTGTTAAAAGGATAAAAACCTATGTGCAAAAGTAAAAATTCACTGACCACATCTCAGAGGTAATATTTCACCACTGTCAGAGATTGCATTGCCTTTAATATATCTCAGATGTCCAATGGGGAAAAAATTAAATTTTGGTAATAAATGCAGTCTGACCTTGGAAAAGTAAATATCCCCCTTTCCCCATGGATATAAAAACGCTATCATTTATGCATTTCATAAACTCTTGAAGTAGATGGGGCCCAAGTTTATGAACTGGTTCAATGTCTGTATAGAAACTGCACCCCCCAGCTGGTTTCTTAGCAGACCAGAACTCAGGTGGCACTTTAGTTTCTGCACGTGGAAAAGGACATGAAAGGATAGGCTAAGACAATTTCTATAAAAGAGATTACACCAATTCTGATGTCACAACATTGTGTCAATAGTCAGGGTTTCCAGGGGAAGCAAGTCACGGCTTCTTGTTGCACCCTGTCCCTAAAAGCAGGGCACCCTGTTCCAAGATAATGGGACAAATGTACACTTTGAGGTTTTTGTTCCTAGGCAAGGCATCTTATCACACTATATTTTGAACAGACACAATGATGACATTTCCTTCTTAGGAAAAAGTAATCTAAATATTTGAGGATAATAATTATTGTCGACCTGACAATGGTGTTATATCCTTTTACCGCTAACAACACGCCATAGAATCACAGAATGTCAGAGTTGTATGGGAATTCAGAGATCATTTGACCCAATCCTCTCATTTTAAAGATGAGGAAGATGAGATGCCAAGGAGGAGGTGACCCTGTGACCAAGATCACAGAGAAAGTCTATGGCAGAAGTGGAATGAGAATCTCTGTCTCCAGATTCCCAGGCCAGTATTTCTCTTGTCTCTCTAATGCAGTGTTTTGCTGCCAAATTGTTTTTAGTGAATGATTAAAAAAAGAGCTTCTGTGACAGTTTTTTGATCGGTCACTGATACCTGAGACAGCACAAATCATTATCCCTGAGACGGGATTTGGCCATGGGGAGAGCAAGTCAATTGGAAGGAAACATAGGTGTAAGGGAACTAGAAATGCAGAGGCGAGTGAAGTCCCTGGTACCCTCAATGCTCCACCTAGATTGGAATAGAGTGGGAGCTAAGCCAGTGGTGTCAAATACAAATAGATATGGAGATGCCTGTAATTACATATTGACTTGAAAATCACATTTTAACATTATCTATGTTCTACTGGATTTTTATTTATTTTGTTAAACACTTCCTAATTACATTTTAACCTAGTGTGGGTTGTTCTTGGGAGTGCCACAGGCCCCCCGAGTGTTTGACACTCTTGATTTAGGGGCCCAGCTCTCCATGGAGCACCTGCCTCCTCTAGCCTCCCAGGCCTAAGAATGGCAAGGTATCCCTACCTTTCTCAGGCTGTAACCTCCTTCTCCTTCCTCAGCTGACCTCTTCCTGATCACCTTCTCATCTCTATGGTGACACTCTCATATTCTATCCATTTATCCACAGTGACAAGAATTTATGGATTCTTTCCATGTATTCCAAAATTAAAAGTATTCTGTGCCCAAATCAGAATGGGAAACTTCTTGGTCTAAGGCAATGTCCAATATCCCTTATTGCACAAGAATTTTCTTATATTAAAGCAATATGTTGAAATCTCATAGTCTAGAGCTTAAGAATCTTCTTGGGGGGAGGTGGCAAATTAAGATGTTATTTAAGGATGGTATTTGTTAGGATTATACCTAGATTCTATGTACCCTGGATCACAGTAGTCTCAAGGAAAAATTGGGGAAATATCAGTACTTTTTTCATGTTGGTAGAAGAACAAAGAGGCAAAGTGTGGGAGGAGCCTACAACCCTAGAAGTTTTCTAGAAGCTGAGTTTACTGGGAACTTCTTTGGCCTGCTTTGTGGAGACTGTCCAGTTTTGAATGGACATACTGCGGCCAGAGAAAGGTGGGGGGGGGGCAAGAAGACTGAAAGAATCCAAATCTTGGATTCAAGCTCTATTGACAATCATTTAAGAGGAGATGGGAGCCTTTAGTGCAAGACTGAAGAGAACATCAGTCAGTAAGCATTTATTAACCGCCTACTATGTGCCAGGCACTCTGCTAAGTACTGGGGATTCAAAGAAAGATAAAAGATAGTCCCTGCCCTCAAAGAGCTCACAATCTAATGTGGGAAATAACAAACAAATATATGCAAACAAGGATAAATAGGAAACAGTTAACAGAGGAAAGTCACTAGAATTAAGAAAGACTGGGAAAAGCATATTGAAGAAGGTGGGATTTTAGCTGGGGCTTGAAGGAAGCCAGAGAAGCTGGGAGATGAAGAAGAGGAGGGAGAGTTCCAGGGATGGGGCACAGTCAGTGAATATGCACAGAGCTGAGAGATGGAGGGTCTTACTCCTAGATCGGAAAAGAAGCCAATGTCTTTAGATCAAAGAGCACACGGAAGGTATAAGGTGAAAGGAGACTGGAAAGGTAGAAGGATGCTAGATTATGAAGGCTAGGGAATCTGAGTTCCAGATCTTGAAAGGAGATCACTTAGTTTCTGAATAGCATTAGACATAAAGGCCCCTAAAAACAGGACCTGGGCCTGATGACCATTATATTTCTCTTATGAACTGTCTGTCTGTTAAAGTCAAAAGGGAAAGATAAAGGCTAGTGAAAAGATATTTGGACATACAGGAGGACAGGGCACCAAGCTAACCTATATTCAAACCAGCCAGCATTTTAATGAAAAGGGCTGAGGAAGCAAACCTACGAAAAAAAATCACTTTAATATGGGGTGGAAAAAAGTCAATGCTTTTGAATTATCGACTCCCTTGTTAAGATATTACTCTTCCCATTTCAAATTTCTTGTATTTCAATCACTTACATAAACTTTAATGAATAATTCACTTGTTGGTTTGAATTAAATAAATAAAAGATGGGTTTTTTCACATTTAAAATGTCACTACTTTCCACTTGGTTGCTTTCATGCAGACAGAGTTTCAGAGTAGATGGGAGCCTGATGCTAGGAGGGCCAGGGCTGTCTTTCTGCTTGAATCAGGAAATTAAAAGGATGTAGAGGCATGGGAGTGGCTGATCTGTTGGGTGAGAAACACAGATCTGAAACCAGAAACTGAATGGGATGGTCTGCTCGTGGTTAGTCTTCTAGAGGTCAGTTAGTCCAAAAACATTGACAAAGTACCTCTTGGAATGTTGGACCAAACCAAGCATAACGAAGCAAGGCCTTGGGAAATACTACCCAGCTAGTGACTATTGGCACAACCCCAGGTCAAGGTGAATAGAGCACCTGCTTCCCCTCTTTGCAAGACAGGCAGCCTCCATCTCTTACTGTTTCATTCATTCAAAACTGCCTAAAACAAACAAAACTAAACCAAGTGCCCCCCCCACCCCGGTTTCCCTCTGACTCACTTTTACCTGTTCATATGATGGTTTTTGTCAGTGTCTATACACATGAAGGAAATAGTGTCCAAATGTTAAGGATTTATCATAGTGTGTGTGTGTGTGTGTGTGTGTGTGTGTGTGTGTGTGTTTGCGCATGCACGTGTGTATAGTCAAAATGTGGTCTTATGTCAATCTCCTTTAAGAAACAGTAACTAAGAATGTCTTGATGGGCATTCTTTGCCCACCTGGACATTTACAATCAGGTTTGATTTTAAAGCACCTGGGGAAACAGTAGGGAATGCAATAACAAAGCCAGATGGGCTCACAATCCTCATTGCAAGACTATAAGTTTCCCAAGAAGAAAAACAGTTTAATTTTCATCTTTGTACCAAGACTGGTACACAGAGGTACTTACTAAATGCTTGCCAAATTGAAAAACCACAGGCAATATAGTAGCCTTCTTCCTAGCTGAACCCTAAAAGCTAAATATTTAGGCTTGTAAATCAACTCTGTCAGGATGGCAGAGCAAGGTGTTTAAATCTGGAAAGCTTGGCAACGGATGCCTAATAAAGTATAATGAAAAGAAATGATCAATAAGGATGGTGCGCTCTAAATTCTGAGTAGTGTAAATGGTACGTATAGCATAAGGTTTTAAGTGACAGTATAAACCATGGGATCATTTGTGGAGATTTTAGCTCATACAACCTGAGTTAGATGGATGTCAGGAGGCTTTCAGTCCATGTCATAGTTGACTTAAAATCCCCTCTACAACAAAAAGCGTCAGAGGTCACATCTGGTCCAACCTATACCTGAGCAAGAATTCCTTTTTCAACATCCCCCAATCTTTCATTTGAAGACCTCCAATGATGGGGAACTCACTACCTCACAATTCAGCCCAATTTTGGATAGACCTAAGTGGCGCAGTGGAGAGAGCGTCAGGCCTAGAGTCAGGAAGAGCTGAATTCAAACCTGGCCTTTGTCGCTTGCCAGCTGTGTGATCCCGGGCAAGTCACTTAATCCTGTTTGCACTTAGTTTTCCCCTGTGTAAAATGAGCTGAAGAAGGAAATGGCAAACCACTCCAGCATCTCTGCAAGAAAACTCCAAATGGAATCCAACTGAACATGACTGAAATCCCCGAACAACAACTATTTAGGGAGCATTTTCTACCATAAAACAAAAATTTGACTATAATTCTATCCTTCTTTCTAGGGTCAAATAAAATGTTTTGAGAAAAATTTAGAAACTATTAATAAAGTCAGGGTATCAGCATCAGCAGTCATTTCTGATGAGAAGACTCCGTCCCCCTCTCACCCCGCCCCCAACACAACCTGTTAAGAAATAGCTAATGAGTGCTCAAGTGTTTTGGCCTTAGAGCCAGGGAGATCTGGGTTCAAATTTTACCTCTGACCCTCACTGGCTGTTTGATCATGGGCTAATCATATAATTTCTCTGAGTCTTAGATTCCTCATCTGTACAGAGGGATAATAATGTCCATCATACCTACCATGGCAGGGTGGTTGGTGAAGCTCGAAAGACAAAATGGATGTAAAGTGTTTCATATACAACTTCAAAGTGGCCTATAAATGTCAATGATTATTATTATAGCAACAATATTAGCTTACTTCCCTGGGTTTTCTAAAAAAAGTTGTTAAGTCTTCCCTTTCTCCTTTCACAGAGTCACGTCACAGAAAGGGCAGAATTCCTAATAATTTTAAAGAGAAGATGTTTCTTAGGGAGGGGCAGTAGATGGGGTCCCAGGGTTTTTTACACAGGCAGAGGGAGGCTAACCAGGAAAGCGGCCTTTCATGGTGTGATAACCTGGGTTGTAAAACAAGGATTCTGGGGCTCAGTGTCTAGCACTACCAGACTTCCCAGTAACCCCCAAAAGTGTTCTTCCATGGAGAGAGCCTTGATGGCAGCCAGCCCTCAGGAACTAGCTAAAGGAAACCCAGGGCTCTCATCCCCCTTCTGCTAGGTCCTACTGACCTTCTCTACACCTCAGATTTCTCATCTACAATATGGGGGGGTTGAACTAGGTGAACTATCAAAAGTCCCTCCCACCTCTATGATTCTAAGTGGAAGGTGAATAAGAAGTAAAAGAGGAGGAGGCAGAAAAAGAGAATCAGGTCGTTAAATCAAAGACTATTTTTATTATCTTGAGTACTTCAAGAATCATAAGTCACACAAATGTTTACAAACAGGGACAGAAATGAAAAGTGATTGAGGGCATAAAAACAGTAGCACAGAATTCTGAGCTACTGCTTATCATAAGAAAACTGGGACAAACGTAACACAGGCCGAGAGGCAAGCCTTGATGGTTCAACGTCTGACCATCCTGTCTCTGTATTACAGAAACTCTAGATTTTTTTTGGGGGGTGGAGGGAAATTGCCCTGGCTGCTTTAATTTTGGGCATTATACTACTAATTGAATTAGAAACGGTCGAGGGCTGAAAGAAACCTCAGCAATCATCTAGTCTAACCCTTTTATTTCACAAAGGAGGAAAACTGGAGTCCAGGGAGCTCAAACAACTTGCCCCGGGTCACCTGGCAAGTGAGTGGCAGAGGTAAGACCCAAACCCCTGTTTCCTGACTCTAAATCTACCACTGGTTCTGTTGGATTGCTTCCTCATTAGGCCTCTGTTAGAAATAAAAGATGACTTTGTGCCAGCATAGCTACAAGACTTTTGAGGGGTGGGAGTTTGGTGGGTGGAGGGGAAAGGGTTTGAATCTTTGGCTACAATGACACTTGGGGAGGAAAAACCCACTGGTGGCCTCCCTAGCATCTACAACATTTCAGTTTCATACCATTTCCTTTGCTCGCTTGAAAAATAGAGTTTCCAGCTTTTAATGCAGTGCCTGGCACACCGCAGGTGCTTAACAAGTGCTCATTGACTTGAAATACCCAGCGGCGTTGTGTTTCTGAGTCCTGATAAACATCGCCAACTCTCTGCCTTTCTGCGTTTCCGGTGTCCGCCCTGCCTTCACCTTGCCACATACCGAGGGCAGGAGCCTCGGCTGTCTCTGACCTGTTTCCTCCCAGACTTCAGGATTCCTCTTCACCTGACGCGTGCCCCACCCCCACCCACCTCCCTCTGTTCTTACTCCTTACACCCCACTGCACACTCTTTGATTGAGTCACATTGAACTCCTTGCCGCTATTCGCACAGGACTGCTCCAGCTCTGGGCATTTTTTCTGGCCATCCCTCCTGCCTGGAATGGCCACCCTCCTCATCTTCACCTTCTGGCTTCCTTCAAGTTCCATATAAAATCCCACACCTACAGAGCCTTCCCTCTGTGGATCGTTTCCAGTTGATTCTGGATATAGCTTGTTTACCTGTTGTTGCACCTATTAGATTGTGAGCTTTGTGACAGCAGGGACTTTCTTTGCATTCCCAGTGTTTGGCACAGCAGCTGGCACACAGTAGGCACTTAATGAATATCTATTGACTGGCTGACTCACCTGGCTCCTCTTGGAATCTCTGGAAGCAGTTGTGGATATTCTTTTAAAAAGATACAGTATTTTTTGGAAATTGTGTTGTATTACATAAAGGCTTGTGAGAGAAGAGGGCAGTTTTACCCCTGAGAAAAAAGACGTCATGATAAAGGAGCATTTACGACCACAGATTTCCAGAGATACAATTCATAAGCTGAAATTTATAGAATGATTTTATACTGGAAGGAAACGTGGAATGTCTGAGAGACAAAGAGAGATGAAGACACTCACACACAGAAATGAACAAAGCTTTCTCCATCCCAACTTTATTCTACTCATAACTTACAGCTTGCAGCCCTGATTGGTCAAGAGTCCCATGCAAAAATTGCATGTTTCTCAGCTATTTCAGTGCATCAATTTCCTTCTTATCAGTTCTCTGTCAAAAGGGCAGGATGATAGTCAGGGGGTAGGAAAGGTCTTTCCATCTGGGTCTTTCTAATTCATTTTAAAATGAAGTCACTCACACTGGGGACAGCAGTGTCTAGCAACTCACAAAAAGCAAGACCACAGTTCCACCATTTTTTAATCGAACCGATGTGACTACTAATGTGCACTTTGAAATAGTGATTCTCAGTTCTGGGTTCTCCTAGAGATTAAAAAAAAAAGAGGGAATGAGGAAATAAGGACATTTCTCTGTCCTTCACTCTTTCTCCTCCTCCCAAAAAAATCCTTTTATTCTTTAGGGCTGAGCTCATACAGACAATATAAAAAGCAGATATGTATTTAAAGATTAAAATCTGCCTTGAAAGGGCAGCTTATAAAGCAGCTTTCCATCATTTTGATACAAGGGTCTATGTTGCAAAACGTAATTGGCTTTAAATGCATAATAGAAGGCAAAAATATGCATGATTTCATCTGCACCTACAGATGAAGGGATAGTGAATTGGAGATTTCTGATAACATTAGACTTCAGTTTTACAGGAGCACACACAGAGTGGAAACATCTCTGGTTAAGGACAAACTTTTCAATGTCCTTTTCTCCCACCCATGCCTATTCTTGCTATGGTTGATAAAGGCTGCTACAAAAACATATGTTGGATTGGCTGGAGCTTTGAAATAGATGCAATTTATCTGAAAACAAGTGGTAGTAACTGATGAAATGAGGACATAGCAACAATACTGGTTCTGACATTCAACAGAAATAAAAACGGTGATTGCTGGACTGCTTCATTTAGACTAGCATTAAGCTAAACTAATTAAAATTGTTGAGTTAGAAAATGTATATTTTTTTCTTTAAAATATACAGATATTATAATTTGAGAAGCAAAGAGATTGAGGGGAGAAAGGCAGAGAGAGTAAAAGACAGAGAGACAGACAGACAGACTAAGATCTTTCTAACAGCTGAATGGTCAAACTATTAGAGAGGTCGTCAGTCTAAGTCCCTTATCTCTCCTCTCCTTTTAGTAGTTTGAAACAGTCTTTGAAATGTTCCTTTGGGGACTCAGGACAGACTCATTTTTCTTTCTGAAAATGAACAAAATACACTAAACTAATGTTGGAATTTGTAAGCTTTTTTCTCCCTCAAGGATCAATATTTCACTACTACTAAAAAAACTACTTTATTCCTCAGCATGAATCACAATCAGCTTTGTTTTCCAATTTGGCATATTCAACAGTCTTCAATAAAAGAGGCAAACTGTCCAGTTTAAAGGATCGAGGTTTTAAAAAGAAATTAAGAATACTTGAAACTGATACATTCAGCATGCGTAGCCCAGCCTGCTTCTAAACCAAACAGCACCAGAACTGAGCAAGCTAAACTTCAGTTCATTGGATCGTTCTGTTTCCAAAGGAGCTGGGGATCCTTCCAAATTGATGTACAAAGGACGGTCACTTTGACTCTCTCGAACATGGATGTCTCAGTTCAACTGCAGAGTGCACATAGCCTTCTCCCTTCTTTAACCCATGCATTATGAATGTCCCACTTCTTCTGGGGATCTTTTCTTGACTATCCATGACTTCATCTTTCACTGAATTCCTTCGTGTCCTTCCAGGCTGCACTACTGACTCTCTACAAGACTGTCTACAATGAGAAGGCATTTATATTGTGCCTACTATGTGCCAGGTACTAAGCTAAGCACTTTTTACAAGTATTATGTCATTTGATCTTCACAACAGCTCAGCAAAGTAGGTGCCATTAGAAATCACTTCACCCTGGAAGCTCACTCCAACACTGGACCACTCACACTGGAAGTACTCTCTGCCCCTGCTTCTTTCTCTGGTTGGTTTGTTCCTCCCAGAACCTCTATTTCAAGGAGGTGACTCAGGACAACGACGCCTTCATTCTTCTCCAGGATACACTCCTGACTATTCAAAGGGCTTTCTCTACCACCTCTCTCATTTTCATTCCCCCATCCCCCGCAATGTTTCAGATCACTTTTATTTTTGTCTCCCTCTGCCAGAACATAATTTCTTTGAAAACAGCGACCGTCTTTCTTTCAGCTTGTTACTATATTTCCAGCACTTAGCACAGTGCCTGGCACATGGTAAATAGTTAATAAATGCTTGTTGATTTGACTTGTCTGTATCTTATAATGTAGCACTTCACAATTTCTTCTACTGCTCCTTAGATACTAAACATACATTCAGCTTGCTTCTCTAGCTAGGTAGTAGGAGTCCTGAAGGCAGGGTCCACATATTCTACTTTTCTTATATCCCCCCACAGCACTTAATAGTGCGTTAGACCTCAAATGTGCCTTCACTAGTGCATGGCAATTCTTTTATTCATCTTGGACTAATGCTACCACATTCTCTACAGTGGTTGTTCTAAGTTCCTTCTCAAGCTCTCAATACCATCCGGACTCCTTCTGTCTCAGGAGAAATCTCTTCCTACTCTACTGGGAAAATCAAGGCTATCTGCTATGAGCTCTCTCAGATCCCTTGCTTCAAAATTTGAAACCTCCTTACCTCTCCACTTTTGCTCCAGTCATGGAAAGTGAAAGAGCTCTTCTTTTCTCCTTGGATATTCTCTCTACATGTGACTTTCATTTCACCCTCCCCATCCCATCCCTGCCCCAATCTCCTTTGGAAACTTGTTCCAGTGATCACTGCCTGCCTGCCCCATCCACCACTCCCTCCCTCCATCATCTTCCATCTTTATCAATTTGCTTCCTTTTCTACTACCTACAAATACACTAAAGTCCTTCCCACACTTAAAAACATGTTCTTAATCCTGTTATCATCCTATATCTCTCCTCTTCTTCACTGCCTAGAAAGGGTAATCTATATTTACTACTTCCACTTTCTCAAACCCTTGCAAGCGGGTTTTGAACCCCACCACTTAACTGAAACTATGCATCTCTAAAAGGTTGCCAACATTTCTTAGCTGTTAAATCAATTGCTGTTTCTCAACTTGACCTTTCCACAGCTTTCAACTCTGCCGCCCACCCCTTCCCTTTGGGATATTCTCATTTTTCCATGGCTTCAGTCACAATGACCTTTTGTGGTTTTCCTCCTATCTGTAAGACTGCTTTCTTTCAACATCCTTTGCTGGCTCATCCCATTTCCTTTTACTAAGTGTGGGTATTCCCCAGGGCTTTGTCTTGGATTCTTTTCTCTTATATCTCGACCTTACCCCCCCTCCACTAATTTCTTCTGTTGCAATGGGCTCTGTTATTTCTTCATTAATGACGTGTGTGTGTGTCTGTGTGTGTATACACATACATACATACATACATACATACATACATACATACATACATACATAGAGACAGAGACAGAGAGAATCCTAACCCCTTTCCAACCTTGCATCTCCAACCACCCTGCTGGACATCTTCTTTTGGATGTTCAATCAGTATCTTAAACTGATCATGTCAAAAACTGAACTTAACAACTCCCCATTACTACCCCATTCCTTTTTAAAAAATTTAATATTTTATTTTGCCCAAGTACATGTAAAAACATTTTTAACATTCTTTTCTCAAATTCTGACTTCCAAATTCTCTCCCTCCCTCCCTCCCCTTCCCCTTTCTTGAGAAGACAAGCAATTTGACACAGGTTATACACATATAGTCATGCAAAACACATTTCCATGTAAGTCATGTTGTGAAAGAAAACACAGAGAAAAAACCCCCCAAGAAAAGTAAAGAAAGTAAAGAAAAAGTGTCTTTGATCTGCATTCAGGCTCCATCAGTTCTTTCTCTGAAGAGAGGCAGCACCTTTTAATACCGGTCCTTCAGAATTTTCTTGGATCATTGTACTGCTGAAAACAGCTAAGTTATTCACAGCAGATCATTAACCAATATTGCTGTTACTGTGTACAACGTTTTCCTGGTTCTGCTCATTTCACTTTGCATCAGTTCATGTAAGTCTTTCTAGGTTTTTCTGAGAGCACCCTGCTCATCATTTCTTATAGCACAATAGCATTCCATGACAATCATACACAACAACTTGTTAAGCCATTCCCCAGCTGATGGACATCATCTCAATTTCCAATTCTTTGCCACCACTAAAAGAGCTGCTATAAGTATTTTTGTACATATAGGTCCTTTTCCTTGTTTTTAATCTCTTTGGGATGAAGACCTAGCAGTGGTATTGCATGGTCAAAGGGTATGCACGGTCTTATAACCCTTTGGGCATAGTTCTAAATTGCTCTCCAGAACAGCTGAATCAGTATACAACTTCACCAATAGTGCATTAGTGTTCTAATTTTCCCCACATCTCCTCCAATATTTGTCATTTTCCTTTTCTGTCATATTAGCCAATCTGATAGGTGTGGGGTCAACCTATTCCTTTGATAAGGTTTCCTATTCTGTTGAAAGAATCACTGTCCTGCTAGTCACCCAGGTCAATTCCAGTCATCCTTACCTCTTCCCTCCCCATCTCCATTCAATCAATTGCTGGATCCTGTTAATTCTTTCTTCAAAACAGTTCTCACATCTGTCTCTTTACCTCCACTAATTCAGCACTCCTCACCTCTCAGCTAAACTATTACAATAGCCTTGGCGTTAGCTTCTCTGGTCTGTCCTTTGGATACTTCCCAAAATAGTCTTTCTTGGTTAGGGACAGCCTAGCTTAAATCATTCAAGAGCTTCCTATTGTGTCTAGGAAAAACCACAAACACTGTAGCCTGTTGCTGAAGACTCCACGTCTGTTCCAACCTACCTTTTCAGCTTTATTTCATGTTGCCCTCCTTCATACACTCTATACTCCAATTAAATTGGACTATTTCCTCAAACTTGGCATGCCTTTTCCCCTCCATACCTTTGTATGAGCAATAACACATTTCTGGAAAGTAATATCTCATCACCTCTGCCTTTCAGAATCCTCTTCTTTCAAGGCTTAGTTCAGATGCCACCTATTGCATATCGCTTTCCCTCTTCCCCTCCTCCTTTTCTCCTCTCTTCCCCAATCATTCCTCAGATGTTCCTAGAGTGCTTTGGTAGGGGTTCTTGTTTTCCTCCATCACTCCCTATCTTGTGTATATGTTATATCCCACCCAAAGAATGTAAGTAAGCTTGTCGATGAAAGGAAATGGGTCATTCTTTTTTTTTTTGCATGCTCTCCCATCATGTCTTACACACAACTAGGAATTTAATGGGTATTCGTTTAACTACATTAATGAATTTTAGTTAAACTGACTAGCAGGTGTTCAAGAAATAATTGTTACTTTATGCCTCTTGAGTTCCAGAATTAGCCAGGCCTACTTTATATCCTTTCCCTAGCAATGTTCAAGTACTGGAGACCAAAGCAGAGGTATCGTTCTCTCATTACCACTAATGATGAACAGGCTTACTCTTTTAGACTCAGGTTCCAAACCCAAAGGCTTGCCCACAATGCACACAGCAGTCCCAAGGTTGCTAATGGTGAGAAAGTAGCTACTGGGGGCAGCATTGCTCAGACATAAATCAAGGCTAGATCAAAAAGGGTCAGAACTCCACTGACCATCTTCATAAACAACATCTCCTCCAGGAATATCAAGACTTCAAGAGAAAACGTACAGGCTACTACTGGGCTCTATTCCTCTTCATCATCTAAAGCCCTATAATCCTTGATTATACCTATGTCCCAAATTGCCAATGTTTTGAATAGGCAGGGTTTCTACGTCTTCAGAAAAGTAGACTGAATGATCCTCTTCCCATCTGCTATTAGAGGGTACCTGATTTCAGCTGTTAGACAACTCCATGCAATCACAAGTCCTTCCTTCTATCCAGAGGTGTGCTGGAACGAATTTGTATTTCCTCAAGACAGTCAAGTGTTAAAATTTTCAGTGTGAGCATTTACATCTTGGAAATTGGCAAACACTACAAATTAGGGCTTGATTTACTATTTTGTTGACTGTCTAAATTTATGAAAGAGAAGGGGAAAATGTTAATAATGCAGATTAAGCTCAAAAGTGTGTCATGTGTATATTTTTTCCTTCAGACAGCTGGTTGTTAAACATTTATCAGAACATCCCTACTTCTATCCCTTCCTCCTATCACACAACTAAGAACTATTTTGACTTTCTTCTTTAAGCTAATAATAATAGCTATGATGATGCTCAACATGGAATGATAAATCAGCAGTAGCTGGAAGGAGTCAAAATCCTTGCCAATCTTATATACTATCTGTGTGTCTCTACAGCACTTATAACTGCCTTAGAGTCATAAATACACACATACCCCAGACACCACAAGTAGAAACCAGGCACCAAAGTATGAACAAAGCAAGTACTTTTCTTTCCAGGGAGGGAAGAAAAGCAAGAACTGATAGTGTTGAACTGATCACTAAACATTTCCAATCCTAGGCAATCTCATTCAGATTAAGAACCACATTTCCCTTCCTTTTTAAAAGATAAAAATCCATATGTAAGTGACTATGAGGGCAAGAAGTTTGAGAGTGAGATTAAGGCAGAGCAAAGGGTAGCCTGAAGGTCCCTGGTGAAAAATGAGTAGCTAGTAAGGTCTCTGCCAAAAGGTGCAACCAGAGTTTTAAGCTAATGAAAGACTGTCCTCAGAGACAGAAGATTGTATAATATATGCAAAGATTAAATTATAATCAAGAGCACTTTAAAATGATTCCAGTTTACTGGATAAGAGGCTTGAAAAATAACTAAAAATAGAAGGCCCAATTCCTCCACTCCATTTTGGTTCCTCACTTCCAGGAACACTTGGCTTTGGGGAGGAGAGAGAAGATGGGGGAAGAACTGATTTTCTTCTGTCAACAAAGCCCTGGTTAAAAGAATGTGCAGTTTTCCCTGACCAACATCTTCTTCTACCTGGCCTAGTCATACATACAGGCTAGCTCTCAGCAAGCATGTTTTCCTTGGGACCTTTGCCAAGCCTTCCCAGACCTGACAGGAGACGAGCCCATGACTGGGCAGTGCATTGCATCAGCTTTGCTCAGCTCAAGGGCCGAAACCACGTTTCCAGTGTTTGAATTATTTATGACCTGCTAACTTCTAAACTATTTCAGTTTTACATTTTTAAATATTTAATAAATAGGCATTAAATATTTACGCAATTTTATTAGAAATTGTGGAAGCTGGGCATTGCAACTCTAATTGTCAAGTTTATCACTAGGTCCTGACTGGCTATTCAGAAATGCCATGTCTAGTTTATTAAAGAGAAAGAAATAAAAAGGGAGAAGTCAGTGGACTGATGCCAAAAGTGATGGCCATCCATAGACTCCTAACCCCTTTCTAAACCATAAGCCAATAAGGAGGTGGAACTTGGTCCTACTTCAGCATGGAGAGTCCTGCTTCGCTGATTTTAAAGGGATCAGATAGAGGCATGGACAGTCTTCTCTTCAAGAATCATTGTCCCAGATTTTGATGGGCAAGATTGTGCTGCCTGCTCCCAAGAGGGTTAGGATGAGAACTCAGCTGGTTGCCTGAGGAGATGCAGTAACATTGCCAAGTGGGACTGGCATTAAGATGTCTGCTCCCTTGCTTTTCCTCTTTGCAGTATTCAGGTAAGCTTTTCAAACAGAAAGGGACACAGGAGACCTGGCTTCCCTGCCAGGCTTGCTTTACCAAGGCGGTGGTGGTCCCGTAACACTCTTCTCCAAACCTTCAGCCACCCCTTAGCAGATGACATCTCTTTATCCCTGATTGGTACAGGAGGTCCTATGTTCCTGTCTCTCTCTATTATGAGCCCATGTTACCCTGCTGTGCCGGAAATTGTATGGTTTACACAGAAGATGACACACAAGCCCTGGAATTATATGCAAATGAACAGCTCTGGTCTTCCCATCTTCCCATTACAATTCCGACTCTCAGACAACCGCACTGGGTAAGCTCAGTGCCGGCTTTCAAACAAGGGGCATCTCTGTGTTATTAACATCTCACTCCAGCAAGCAGTTTGTCACCTTTTACAAAAATGATTTGAAAAGACACCAGCAATTATACCCCACCAGATTAGTGGGTGGAAGTATCCCAGTGCAACAGCCAGGGGCTAATGTGACATAATATTCACTGGGAAAACTCCCTCTTCCAACCAAAGGAAAATGCAGAACAAGTTAAATCCCAAATGGATGCTGATCATTCCCATCCCATCAAAAAAAAAATTAATTAAACTCCATTAAAAAAAAAAAAAAGAACAGCACTACATAAGCCAGAGGGCTATGGAAGCCTAGATGGATCCTTTGGGGGAAACGTGTGGTGCCTTGAGGAGAGGAAAGGGAGATCAGTGCAGAGGAGGGATGGACTGGGAAAAGAGAGGGCACCATTTGAAATTCCTTGGAACTGTGTCTGATATCAGGTAGTCTTAATTGTCCCTATGCTCCAAGTCAGGAGAGGATATTGACAGGTAGGAGACTACTAAAAACTAGCAACTTGCAGGCTCTCAAAACTATCTACATTATATTTTTAGGATGAAAGAAACAATACTCTTTCATGAAATGGCTTCTAGAGGACTCAGAAAACTAATGGTAATATTCCATGGGGCAGGCATCTCACCTTCAAGGGCCATCGTGTCTCAAAAGTCACCTTCAGGAAGGCCACCACAGAGTGCTACCTCCAAGTAATGTTTTTTCTAGAACTTAGAGCAAGAGATCTTGAGAACCGATGGAGTTAATAGGAGGGCAGAGTTCTGGGACTGTCATTGCACAGGGATGGGTGTCTGAGAACAAAACCCAGCTTGTACCCATTCAGAAGCTTCTTGAACTACCCTTAGATTTGAGACTGAAAAATGTGATAAAAGCTTAGCTAGGCCACACAAAACTCCACTGAAAGGAAATACCCCAAACTGAAGAGCCAAGCAACATTTAATTTATTACATTTCTGTTTGTCTTTCTCTCACAAAGCACACACATAAACACAAGTGATACTGCAAACAAAATCAGCATTGCCTGATTTTATCAAAGCAATAACGAGTCATTTTTGTATCTCATGCTAGTGACAATTAGTTCGCCCTAATGGGGTGAGGGAAGGAGAGAGGCAAGAGACTGCTAAATGCGGAGAAACAGAGACCCTGGGCACCGGCACAAGACCACTGCTACAAAGTCTGCCAAATGGGGAGGGAGGGGCACGGAGGGGACTGCAGAGAAGGCCGGGTGGGACACAGGAACAACTCATTCCCACCATCTGGTGGCTTCCTTTTGTGACTAATTATTCTTGCTAACTAGCTTTTATTATTTCTAGTGATAGAGGCCTAAAAATGCTGTCAGTGCCATCTAAATTTGCCGTACACAGGCAAAGTCCAGATCACCCATCCTAGTTATAGCTCTGCTTACATGGACAGGTAGCTAAGTAATCTTTAAAGCAACATATAAAACAACAAATAAATAGAAGTTATTACTGTTATTATTGGCCAAGCTGTTAAAAGTTCCATACATGGAAGTAGCAAGACTAGCTGTGGTGGATCCTCACAAAACAAAGAGATCAAAAGACTCTTAGGTTGAACAGCCCTTAACCTACAGCAAGCATTTCACATTCACAATCCCTCGCTGCCTGCTAAACACTTATGCAGCACTAGAAACTATACAGGACAGAAGGTAGGACCATCAATACTTTTCTCTAGGTACTTATGCACTAGATTTGGATGGTATAAACAGCATGGCTTAAAATTTTTATTTTGAACTTAAATATTCCCCCCCCCCAAAAAAAAAGACATTTCCATATATACATGTTTAGAATTTGAGTATCCTGGCAACTCTGGCCTGCTTTCAACACTCATTTTTTTTCAAAGTAGACATTTTGGGCCCTACGAGATACTTAGTTAGCTAAGGGCAAGCCTTGCCCTGGAAACATCTAACCGTTTCCTGCTACATTCTCCATCTGGAAAACCCTCGGTAAGACTCATACCCTTCTCCCATTGGTTAGTTCCTCCTGGGACCTCCCCTTGTGGGAGGTCCAAGCCTACTTTCATTCTCTCTCCAGCCCTGTTCCTGGCTTCTAGACATCAAAACCATGGCCCTAAAATGGGTACCTCTCTTCCAAACACCAAGGCTGCTTCCCTCCCCCACCTTTTCAGCTCCCTTTTGTGTTAGTTCCCACCCTTCCCCACCATTAGAATGAAATTTCCTTGAGGGAAACAATTGTTGGGTTTTTTCCACTTACATTTGTACCCCCAGTGTTTAGCAAAGTGCCAGGCACAAAGTAAGTGTTTAACAATCTCCCCCTGCCCAGCCTTGCCTTGCTTTGCATCTAAGAGATTGATAAAGTTGACAAAAAAAGAAAAGTGAGAAATGTTGGAGGCGTTGTGGCAGCACTTTAATGAAGTGCTGGTGAAGGTGTGAAGTCATACAACCATTCCGGAAAGCAATTTGGGATGTCTAAAATGTTATTAAACTGCATGCCCTTTACTGACCCAGTGATAACCACTACTCGGTCTATACCACAAAGAGAATAAGAGAAAGAGGAAAGAGACCTATATGTACAAAAATATTCATTGTAGCTTTTTTTTTCTTTTTTGGCAATGGTAAAAAAAAACCCTGAAAACTAAAGTACCTCTCAGTTGGAGAATGGCCAAACAAATTGTGATATATGAATGCAATGGAATACTCTCGTGGCCTAAGAAATGACAGGACAGTTTCAAAGAAACGTGGAAAGACTTGTATAAACTGACACAGAGTGAAATGAGAATAATTTATGTAATAACAACTACATTGTAAGAGAGAAGAACGTGTATTTAAGAACCCTAATTGATGCAATGAGCAACTATGACTCCAGAGGACCACCGAGGAAAATCTGCCACCATCTCCTGAGAAGCAGTGAGCTGGATAATGCAGGATAAGACACACGTTTCTGGACATAGTTAATGTAGTCATTTCTTTGGCTTGATGATGTATATTTGCTACAAAGACTTTTCATTTTTTTTTCCCCAGGAGGAAGGGAGGTTAAGAGGGAGTGACAATAAATGCTTGCTAATTGAAAATATATATATATAATTTAAAAAGATACATATACTAAATGAGAATTGTATATGAAACTGTGAGCCTCTATATTATACCACTTCTCAAAAGCATACAGTAAAATCCACACATGACTTCCAAACCTGAACTGCTTGTCTATGTTTTCTTCTGAACTTCGTTCTGTTCTCTACAATGAATTAAAAAATGTTTTTCTCAATGGCTCTTTTTTTATTTTGGCATCAGTACTGATAACCCTACTTGTCCTCCTCTCCCTGTCTCCAACTAAAAAACAGAAAGAAAAAATCCCCTCATAACAAATAGGCATAGTCAAGCAAAACAATTCCACATGGTAGCCAAGTTAAAAAAACATCACTCCTTTGTGAGGAATAGATAGATATAACAGATAACACGCTTCACCTTAAGTCCTCTGGAGATGTAGTTGATCCTTGCTCTGATCAGAGTGAAGCCTTCAAAGGTGTTTTTCTTTACAGTGCTGTTATGCTTGTATACATTGGTCCCCTGGCTTGGCCTACTTCACGCTACATCCATTCATACTCACCAGTATTCCCTGCAATTACCTCTCTTTTTTGTTTTGTTTTGTTTTTTACAGTGCAATCATATTCCATTACATTCATCAAACCACAATTTGTTCAGCTATTACTCAACTGACAGATATCCCCATATATTCTATCATTTTCCTTTTTTCCTCTTTTAATCCCCACTTTAGGATGAGGAAGTTGGCTTTGTTAGAGACTATTCCTTCCCCGGTATTAACACCTCTGCCCCACTCCCACCCTTTGAGCGCTTCAAATAAGAGTGAGGTTCATCTGGCACCCAGTCATCCCACTATTCCTCCATATCTGAATACTCTTCTCACACGTGCCATTTATGAGAAATACCAAATTCTGCCCTCTTCTTTCTCCATGCTATTCTAGTGTGTCCCTTTATTTAGTCTGGTGAGAATTTCATGTTTTTGATGGAGTTGTTGCAGGGGAGTAGGGCAGCCTGCCTCTGTTCTAGCAGCAATGCTGACCAGAAGTCCTTCCACAGGATGACTTTTCAGGACACCGGAAAGGAAGGAGTGACAGTCAGTAAGCATTACTCAGCTTTGGAGAGGTTCAGGCCTTGGAAAATGAACATTTCTCCAAGCAGCCAGAAAGACCTGGCTGTTAAAGGAAGGAAACGTGAACTGTTTAATGTTGCTGAACCTGAACATTAGGTTGCTTCTACCTAAACAAATATGTCACAGGATAGGGCTAATCAGGATGTGTGTTGTGTGAGAAGATGGAGGAGGGATGAAACGCCAACAGGCAGGACAGTATACTTTATACAGAAATTTTTTTGATGCACTGAAAAATTCCACAGGGGGTCACATTGTTGGGAGGAATGACAAACCATTGGGATGAGGGCTGGAAAATCCTAGTGGTCGTGTCACATTTAGCAAGTCAAAGATATGTTTATGTAAGGCTGTAGAGAGCTAAATCCATTTTACACGCTGTATGTATTATTAATTTCTAACAGCGGGCTTAGAAAAACCAAATTCCCTGGAATACGAGCTCCCTTTGAGTAGAAGGAAGCCTTTTCAAAACTCATCTTTTATTGACTGAATCATTTTCGAGTCAATCTGTCTGCTTTCGGCAAGACAAGAGTTTTAAGTCTTCTCTCTCTTTTTCTCCTTTTTGAGTCATGGCAGTCTATTAAAACCTGCTAATGTATGCAGCAAGGCCTTGGATCTGAAATGAAATGAATTCTTCAGATAGGAGCAGATTAGGAAAGAAGAAGATGGAAATGGTTCAACAACCTGAATGGCCTGGAGAGAGAATGCTCCCTAGTGAGGGAAGAGGCCAAGGAATGAGAGAAAGGGGATGGGAGTGGGAAGAGAACAGACAAAAGTTAACTCTTTTGGGGACCCAAGAAGAAAATCTTGGCAGTAACAGAAGGAACTAAAGAGCAAGAATTGTAAGTGGTAGGGAATCTTTAGGCTTGCCCCAGGCAGAGTCAGACAAAGAGAATAAATGAAGCAAGCCTGGGAAAATCTCTCCTAGGAAGAGGAAGTCCCAGAGGTGAAAAGTGAATAAATTAAAAGCAGATTAGCTACATCTGTATAAAAGAACCTGTCTCAGAATCTAAAGCTGCTACCCAAGTGTCCTGGGGGCACAGTTTTACTACCTTATCTTACTATGAGGACACTGGTAGAATTCTGGCTTTAGAGGGTCTGTCTGTGTGGGGAATAAAGGGCCATAGAGATAATGTCTAAATACCATTTTCTTCAGAATTCATCTGTAAACAACTAAAATAAAACAGGCATACACCCAGAAGAGGACCTTGAATTATTACCTGTCGGTCAGTGTTGCTATCTTGAAAGGGCGAAGAACTCAAGAGAATGAAAATTTCTAATAAGAGAAAGAACAGTGGCATCGGTGAGAAATCTAAACCAGAAATGCTGGGATCTGACCCCATGGAACTTCCTGAGAACACCAAACCCACAGACAATTTCAATCCACACCAGAAATCTGACACTAAAGGGACATTGGGTAGGTCCTCGCTGTTTCAATTGGATGAAGTCCCTTTTAAAACAGAGGAAAATATACAAGAAGAAGGACAAACTAAATAGATCTAAAGGGCTTCAAAGGCATTAGCTAGTAGTCCGCAACTATGGCCATTATTCACAGAGCTCAGCGTTTTAGTGAACTTTCAGCTGAATACGTAGAGGGGTATTCTGCCGTGATCAGATTATACATGGAGTACTGGGTACCACATTTTTAGGAAGAACAATGACAAGCTGGAACACATGGTACAGTGGAAAGAGCACTGGCTTTAGAGCCACAGATCCTGGGTTCCAATTCTACCTCAGTCATTAACTGTGGGCTTTAGGTGAGTCATTAATCTCTTGGGGGTTTTTACTCATCTGTAAAATGAAGAGACTGGACTAGGCGACCTTACTGTAAGGTCCCCTCTGGCTCTAAATCTGTGAGCCGGTATTCAGGGAGGCTGCATAAAGGGATGTGGGGTATATCAAACAAAGAACAGTTGGAAGAACGTAGGAATGTTTAGCACGAAGAAGGAAAAGCCCAGGGGGAAGGGGATACAATTATTATCACGCTGATGAGGTAGCAAACTTATTCTGACCATCTCCAAATATAAGGAAAAGCATCTTGGCATTGAGAACTATTCCAAAGTGAAGGGAGCTGCTTCAGAAAGTGAGTTCTCTATCAACTGAGGTCTTCTGACAAAGGCTTGATGACCACTTTTGGGAGATGTTTTAGAGGAGGGGCTGGACTTGATGAGCTCTCTGAGCTTCTATAACTGCACCTCACTCGGAGGTTTGTTTTATTTTGTGAAACCACAGAGGCCCTAACCTTTCCACTACATACTTGGTTTCTGGCCACTGCTTTGTTTCAATCTGCCAAACCTGACTCGCATGACTGTAAAAGATGCATGTCGAAAGCTTTACATTTTCCAGTAACACATTTAATTAACCCTGCTTCTCTTCTCATGCCTTAGTGCCTACCATCACCCTACTAATATCAACTGGTCCAACACTGATTGCATGTAGCCTAGTTGCTTGCCTCCTCTTATCCAATCCTGACTTTCCAGCCAAGGCCCCTGGTTCCACAGTGGAGTTCCAAACACTGTCCTTTTAATCCCTACGGGATTTTATTAAATATTTCTATCAAGGCTCTAAGTAGCAAAATGTCAGCCTCTGAGATGGTTCTATCAAAGCCCTGCTGCTTAGTGAAATACATCCTGAGCAGGAGAGAGGAATCAAGGTGTTTAAGCTACCAAATCAGCTTACAAGAGGTTCCCAGTTTTTGTGCCAGTGATTTATCACCTTGAAGGTTAGTGGGAGATAATACTTATTCTCTGGTTGAGAACAGAAGGTCTTGCCTGAGAGCTTACTTGCAACTTATGGCTTTACTATTCCATTTATTGACAGCTGACCATTTTTTGGAAGTGTTATAGATGCTTCCATCTGTAGATCGAGACCTCTGGCCAGGTAAGTGTGTCTATAAGGAAGCAGCCAGGACAGCTTATGCTGCATGTTAACTGGGTGAATGAACTAGGGATGTTGAGCCTGGAGAAAAGAAGCCTTAGGGAATATAATAACAGCAATCTTCACCTAAATTATAGCCTCTAAGGGCTGGGAGGTTCCTAAAAGGTCATCTAAAACAGTGTGGTGTCAAACTGAGATAGAAATGGGGCCCACGAAACCACACATAAGGATCCCTACAGACGTCATACTGACTTTTAAAATGTAATGTTTTCTATGTTTCACGGTATTTTTATTTATTTTGTTAAATATTTCTCAATTACATTTTAATCTGGTTTGGGCTGCATTTGAGAGGGTTGTGGGCTGTGTGTCGGACTCCTCTGATTTAAAGCAACCAGGGCCAAGACAAGAATCCCTTCCTGACGTCTCAAACAAATGCCACGCCCCAGCCCTGGCTCTGCTAGAAGGCCTCCTTGAAGAAGGACCCTACTACTTCTCAATGTAGCCCAAGTTGCTTTTAGAAAGCTTTAACAGTGAGGAAGCTTTTCCCTACATTGAGTCTAAACCTGACTCATTTTAGCTTATACCCATCATTCCTAGTTCTATGCTGTAGGGTCAGGTAGAAAAAGTCTAACTCTTCTTCCCCGTGCTTCCCCCACCCTTCCTTCAAACACTTGATAATGGCTTTCATGTCCAAAGCCTGCTCTTCTCTAGGCTGAACATTTTGCACAATCCACATACAGCAGGCATACTAGCTCTCTTGCCTTCCTGGCTGACATTTCTGGGACATCCTCACTTAGCCAGACACCCAATCTATATGTGAAATATTAATCTTCTCTGTAATGAGAGTTGCATGTGATGGGCACTGGTCTTCTTATTATCTTGGTTCCCCTTTTATAGATATATTCTAGCCTGCCTGTATCTTTCCTGAAATGTGGGACCCAGGACTGAACACACTAACATAAACATGGCCTGACTAGGTAGAATTTAGTGGAACCATTATCTTCCTTATTCTGGGCATAGAGCTTCTCTTAATGAAGCCTAAACTCACAGTAGCTTCTTTGGTTATCCTGTCACTTGAAGGATTTCCATGTGGCAAAAGGATTACACTTATCTTGGCTGGCCCCAGAGGATGGAATTTTCATATGGGCAGAATTAGGTTTTATGTGAGGGAAAACTTCCTGACAATTAGAGCTGACTAGAGGTGGAATGGACTGCTTCAGTGACAAGGGATTCTCCCCACTCTCCACCAGAAGAAAAATTCAAGCAGAAGGTAGATGAGGTGGAGGCAGGATTTTTGGTTAGGTATGGACTGAATTCAGTGACTTCTCAAAACCTTTTCCTCTCTGAGATGCTGTGACTTGGGAGCTGATATGATACCAGGTCAGGTCTCTGACTGTTTTGAGGCCACTTCGTCCAGGTCTGATGTTAATATCGTGCTATTTCCTAATAAAAAAAGATGTGATAAAGCCACACACAAATTTTCCTAACCTTGGACCTGTGTGAATCTCTTTAAGATAAGAAGTGTATCTTTTAAGGAGGGTACACCGTGTATGGGGAAGAGGAAACCATAGAGAAATGCCACTAGAGGTTTCCAGACATACATTTACTGTCTCAAATCTAAACTCTACAATCTGGGTCAAGTTTACTTCTTCAGACTTATTTTTTATTATCCCTCAATATGCACTTCTGCTGTCATCAGGATGGTCTCGCCACTGTCTCATAAGTAGGTCACCTTCATTTTGGCTTCTGTGTCTTTGCTTGTGTTACTCCTCATCACCCTCCCTCTTCATATTTGCTTACCAGATTCTTATGCATCCTTTAAGACCTCAGCTTCTTTAGAAAGCCTCTGACAATTACTCCATTCTTCACTGATTTCTCTCTTCTATGAACTCCTATAGCACTTATGTGCTATTGCTAGGATGACTGTATTTTCTGAATCAAAAATGAGGGGACAAAACCTGACAAAGGTATATCAAAAGCATACTTTAATACTTAAAAATCAGAGACTTCTAGTCACTCTAGCTATACATTACAACTAAGCACTTAATTATATATAATCCCACACCATTCACTCTTGTCTTTTGTCTCACCACCTATACCACAACCCAGTTGAGGGCAGGAGCATGTCTTCTATTTCCTCTATCTCATAAAAACTAGCCCAGTGCTAGACACAGAGTAAATATTAGTAAGCACATTAACTGGGATGAGTTGGTAATATGAATCCCAAAACCTCTGGGCTCTGGAAGGAAAGGCTCATGGTATGAGGATCAGTAGAAGGGAAAAATAAGTATTGCATTTCAATTCTATACACACCCAGCCCATCTCTGCATAAAGAACATTTTAATCAAACTCCTCCTTGCTTCTGCTGTTCCCCCAGGGATTCTAAGAAAAGTGAGTTTCTCTCTATGAGTTGGAATATATCAAATGTTTTACACCCTGGAGATGAACAGTAATAATGTCCTTCTTATCCCCTGGGTCATCTACCTCCGATTCTGCCCCTTCTCTGGGCCACCACGTTCTTCCTGAATGGGAGGAAGTGGAAAAGACAGTGATTCAACCTGCCTATTAGCCTCCCACCTACGCTCTCAAAGATTCTGCAGGCTCACGAACTTCAACATCTTTGGGACGATGCATTTTCAGAAGCAGAGAAAAGGCTGTTCTGCCATTATGCAAATTGAAATAAGCGGGTATGCAAAGGTTCCTTGTAGCAAATACTGAAATGCAAGTTTGAAGAGGACCCTTGAATACATTTTTCAAAATTATACATTCCATACACATAGTGAAAATGGATTAAAATGGACTCCGCTTCACATTTCCCCAAGTGTACTGTTCAATTAAAATAGCCTCAGCTGAAGGCCCAATAAAGCAAGTAATGTTTGAAACTCAATTTTCTGAGACATGTTGAGAAGCTTCCCTGTGTGTGTGGTATTTGGACCACCTTAGACCTCTCCCATTCCACTGCTATGCTAATTAAGAAAGATAGTCTTCTCCGTTCTCCTACTCGCTGCCTCCACATGGTGGCCGCTTGCTTTGATTACTCTAGAGTAGACAAACTGAACCCTTCTTGTCCAATGCTTGGCCTAAATCACATTTCTACTACTAAACTAAGGTTAATAAACATTGTGGATTCAGAGTGGCAGAGCCAGAAGCTGAAGAACAACATAAAGGAAAACTAATGATAAAACTGTGAAGTCAATCATATTTGTCTAGGGGGTTTCCCTGGGTAAGCATCATAAACAGAGAACCAGGAAGCGACCCAGAGATCATCTCCAAATCCCTCATTTTACAGATGTAACTTAGCCCCAAAGAGGTTAACTGGCAGTAAGACCACAGATGCAAAGCACAGACTTCTGACTTTAAATCCGAGGCTCTTTCCACCATACTGGTTTCTTCTTTCTCTGTCATTTCTTGCCCTCTGTTGTGCCCCCTTCTCTCTGCCCCTCAAAAACCCAATGCTCTGATGTTCTCCCTATACCTCAGTCTGTTACCAAAACCTACTCAGAAATACTTTGTTATATATGACTAAGTTTAAATTGTTATCCCTTCTAGGAATTTTACATTTCAATGCTGATTAATTCCTTAAGAAAAAGAGAGTGACTTCATCTAAGATAGAATATAAGCTATCATTAAGTGGAGAGTGGAGAATTTCACAAAGCAGTGGGTTTTCTCAATCTCAATAAGTCATACATTGTAAGTGTGATTACCTACTCTGGCTGTACATAATGCTGGTTCCTTAACATCTTAGAGACTTACCTGAGCCCAGCATCCCTTAATTGTGGTGATGTAAAACCCCACGGGAACAAGCATATTTTATGCTATTGGATGAAAGTATGGCAAACAGTTCAACTGCGATTATTAGATTTTATCACCTTAGAGGATTCTGAGTAACCTAGCAGAACACAGTGCATCCAGGAGACTTCTTAACACAGCAAGTCCTTTGGCCTTGTGATGAGTTCATCACAGCAAAACTAGATATCCCGGCTCAATCCTATTACAGGCCACTGCTTCTAATACTCAACAGAAAAAGAAATCTATCTAACTAAATCAGACACAACTCATCACAGCTTTTGTAATCAATAGCAACCTGGATTGCAGTTCTCTGCAACCCGGTTCTCAGTCAAGAACCAAGGGCAGGGTAATATTCATGATACTTAATGAGAATGAATGAACCACCTAGGAATTTGAAAGGAAGACACAGTACATCTAAACCTGAATATCACTGATAGGCCTTTCAGAGAAGAACAGGTTGAATTAGAGATATTTTAAAGAAATCAATCTACAAATGTGCTATCCTGTGTGGCATCAAAGTAAACACAGAGCTTTGGCATATCACAAGCCCTCAGGTGGCTCAGCTGGTTTTCCTGCCCTTGGGAAAGGAGCTCAGAAGTAGGCAGCTTTTCCCTCTATCTTCTCCATGACCTGTTTTCCAGCCATATTTCCTAATCAAACCCCTGAGATGGCAGAGTTACTATGTAATTCTTGCCACTGAATGGTTCATTCAGGCTAAACTTTAAACATTGATCTATTTCTTCTTAAATGGGGGCATAAAAAGTTGCTCTCAGTTGGCTAAAACAGCTTCAAACACAGACAACACAAATAGCAGCTATTATCATTATAATTTACAACAACAGAGCATTTTCTAATTTTCAAAGCACTTTCCCGCACAGGGGCTTAGGACAGCCACCTCTTCATTTCTCACTAGGCTACACTCAGGATTTTCCCAACATGCCCCAGAAACATCTTTATAGATCACTTCAGAACTGGAGTCCACACCTTGGAAATGTCTTCGGTTCCTGCGGTCCCTTCCTCAGACTTAAACCCAGATTTATGCCTTTAACTCTATCAGGACACTGAATTCTAGGATGTTGATGAATCTCCACTCATATTACAAGGAAAGCCTGATGGATGGATAACATTGGGTCTCAGCCTTGATGTGACAAAAATTATAGGATAAAGGTGTCATAAGCACTGAAAACTGGCATCAAGTCTGAGATTGGGAATTCTTCCCTAGCACTTGCTCCTTTTCTTATTCTTTCTTCTATTGCTCTTAACTGGTTTTTAAAATCTTTTTTTTTTTTAACAAAAAGCTCTTCTAGGTCTGTACTTTTCTTTGAAGCTTTGCTTGTAAAGGTTTTCAAGTTGTCTTCTTCTGTAGGTCCAGAGAAAATGAACTGGTGGCTGCCGTTTGGTCCTGTTTTGCTGCCCTGCTTATTCCACTGTAAGGTATGTGCCACGTTAAAGGTTAAACTGAGTTGGCACTCTGTTCCTGGGCTCAAAGCCTACAGCTAAGTTTATGGAATTTGCTCTACGTTCAATTCCTAGCTGAGCCCCACATTTGCTTGCGCCCACTCCTCTCTGCTTTGAATCTATGATACAGAACTGGACAATGGGCAGCAGAGCTGCCTGCTGGCACCCCTTGGGCTCTCAGAGTCTGTTGGGTTGTCTTCCTGCCCTGGTGTTCAGTCTCAGCCCCCTTACCGTCCCCAGGCACTGGAATATTTCCTGCTACTATTCCCACTGCCCTCCTATGCCGTCGGCCAGATCGCTTTGTCTTCCTAAGCTGCACAGGGCTGGAAAAATGACTCATTGTAACTTTGTCTTGGCTTTCCCTTTCAGAATTTGTTTTGGAGTGTTTTCTGGATTGTTGTGGGAGAGATGCACTCAGGAGCTTTCTCCTATTCTGCCATTTTGGTTCTTTTCTCTCTGGAATTCTTCACTGAGAAAAACATTGGAAAAGCTCCAGAGTTTCAATACAGTCTGGTGAATAGGGGAAGTCGGGGGTTTTAAATAAACATTTGTTTAACTTTTCCAAATGCCAAAAATGTATAATAGGTTCATAAATGCCTACCAGTTTTCTACAAAAATAAATTAAGTACCTAGTATGTGCAGGGCACTATGCTAGGTGCTGAGTATATAAAGACAAAAACCAAAGAGTTTCAGGGTTAGGATGGTATCATTGATACTTTCTTCACCCCCTTTATTTGAGCCTCTGGATAATAATGAGATTATAGGCAGAATGTGTGTGTGTGTGTGTGTGTGTGTGTGTTCACAGCTGGAAAGGGTCTTAGAGATAATTTAATTAAACTCTCTTCATTTTTCAGATGAGAAAACTGAGGCCCAGAGAGGATAAATAATTTTCCCAAGGTCACACAGTCATGCCCATGACTAGCCAGACAAGAACCCAGGCCTCCTGACTCCCAGGCTAGCGTTTTTGTCATCTTTGTCACCACAAATCGAAATAACATCAGTTGTTTGTCACCGACAGCGGCCTGTGTGTCTGACGGGAGCAACTGCTTTAGAAGGAACCTGGCAACTTTTACCCAACCAATTTAGCACCAGGGACTCCATTTCGGTGAGGTGATAATCCGTTTGTGGATGCTCAGATGCAGACAGGAAAGTAACAGAAAACTTCTTCAAGGGTGGCTCCTTATACAACAGGGGCAAATGAACAGCTACTATAGGCTGTTCTCACCTGCTTCCCACAGCTGTGCCAATGAGACCATGGAAAAGCTTCTCAGAGTTTGCTTCCATCAACTGAGGCTGAAGATTTATATCTCCTGGACATCCAGTTTCTTTTACCAATAAGGTTTTAACCACTTCTCCAGTAAGATTATTTACCCTGACTACCCAGCATGATATATTTGGAGTTAAGAGAACTGAGTTCAAATTCTGCTAGTGCCATCACCTCCCCTATCTGGGCTTCAGAGGACTTAGCCTAGATCAGGGGGTTTTAACCTCTTCTCTGTCATGGAATACTTCTGACATTCTGGCGAAACCTATGGATCCTTTCTCAGAATGATGTTTTTAAGTGTATAAAATAAAATATTTATGATTACAAAGGAAATCAATTATATTGGAAAAAAGTCACCTGATTTTTTTTTTTAGAGAAGTTGATGGACCCCAGGTTAAAAATACCTGGCCTGAACAATATCTAAGATTTCTTCTGGCTCTAAATGTATGATCCTATGACCCACCTAGGAATACTCCAGCAATACTAATCTAATTAGCATTTTTAAAAATTTCATCAGTTTTATCCCCACTTCCTACAAAATCTTTGGCCTTGATAATCAGCTTCACTTATGGGGACTTAAGAGGATTGGTCAAAGGGGGTTCAGCACCACTGAAGGATCTGGATGCCTGAACTTCAGGTCACAACGAAATCTTGTAAGATTTCTTGCAAGATACTGGGACACTAGAAGGTAGAAGAAATGTTCCTGTTGTTGTTCAATCATGTTCAACTCTCTGTGACCCCATTTGGGGTTTTCTTGACAGATATACTGGAGTGGTTTGCCATTTCCTTCTCCAGCTTATTTTAGAGATGTGGAAACTGAGGCAAACAGGGTTAATAAGTGACTTGCCCAGGGTCACACAGCTAAGTAAGTGTCTGAGGCTAGATTTGATGTTTTTGTTGTTGTTTTTTGTGAGACAATTGGAGATAAGTGACTTGCCCAGAGTCACACAGATAGTGTTATATGCTTGAGGAGGGATTTGAACTCAGGTCCTCCTGACTCCAGGGAGGGTGCTCTATCCACTGCCCCATCTAGCTGTCCTTATCTTGCATTTATGAAGTCCTTTAAAATGTTTTCAAAACTCTTTCATATATATTATCACACATGATGCTTATAGGTTTTTTAATTATAAAAGATATTTAAAAACAGGCATACAAGATTTTTACTTCTTTTCCTATTAGGAAAAAATGTCCATAAAGGTTCAACTTCATAACAGTTCTTTATAAACACAATAAAGCTGAACTGTGACTCTCTTCTCTTCTATTCTCTCTCTCCTTCCCTCCACCTCACTTTCTCTGTTTTATTTTTCTAGTCGGTTTCTCTGAACTCTTTTTCACACTTACACATTCCAACATTTTGCCGAGAACCCAACTTTACAATTTGTATTCTTCTTTCTTTTGTTTTCCTTTAAGAAAAACCCTGTAAAATCTTGATTTGTGGTCATATCTTGTTTACTTTCTCTTTCCCATAACTGTGGACAATTAGTTCTCTCCCTTCAATCCACAAGTCTAAAACAGACAAATAACGAGAGCCTTCTAACCCTTATCCTTGCACTTCTTCCCACTTGATCATAATCTGTCTAGACTCACAGATTAAAAAGCTAAGAGTCTGGAGAGTTGATGGTGAGAGGAAAATGTTAGAACAATAGGGAATGTGATGCTAGGGATCTTTCCTATATGGAATAAGGGAGATTTGAAACACTGCCAATATTTTCTCCCTTTCTTAAACTTTCCCTGACTGTAATCATGGTGATCCATTTGGGTTGCTACCTTTCTAGTATTTCAATGACTTCTGGAGTCACAGACTAATGGTACAGACCTGCAGCTCCCAGAGGTTTGAACAGTACCACTCAGCTGGACAGAGCACAAAGCCCCTGCCTACCCACTTAGCCTATAAAACACTCCATCCAGTCTTAGTCTATTTCAGCATAAGGTAACCTAGCTCCTTCCAGTAAGCATTCCCTGAACTCCTGGGGCTGACTCACTGACAAAATAACTTGTTACTTGACAGGCATATACTGAAGTGCAAACATATTGTGGGGAAAGGTTCAGATTGCAATTCAAAGGAAGATCTTGTGTTGGCCAGGGACCCTTTGCAGGACATTTACAGCTCACACTATAAAACCACTAAAGAGAAATCATCTGGGATATGATGCTTCTGATACACATGTGATAGATAACAACAAATAAGAAATTAGCAGTGGCTAAGTGGTGCAATGGATAGAGCATAGGACCTAGAGTAAGGAAGACCTGAGTTCAGATCCTGCCTCACATACTTCTTAGCTGTGTGGGCAAGTGGGACAAGTCACTGAACCTTTATCTGCCTCAGTTTCTTCAACTGTAAAATGGAGATAAAAATAGTACCTACCTTCCAGGGTTGCTGTAAGGATCAAATGAGATGATATAAAAAATGTTTTGCAAACCGTAAAGCACTATGTAAATGATAGATGGTATTATTATTATTTTAAGGGAAAATGGTCAACTATAAGCAAACTAACAGAGATACAGACAGGAGAGAGAGTTTCATCTTACCATGACATTGCCAGATGGATTAAAGAGAAGCACAGGCTCCCTTGAGCACAAAACAAAGCTCTCAGGCAAGGGCAATTGTGGAGAGGACCAAGATCTCATTGAGATGCAGGATATTTATGAATACCTAAAGTATAATCCCTCCCATTTAAATACTTCTCTGATGCCTGATCACGGCATAGATGTAACTCTGGGTTCTCAAAGATGATGCTGACAGGATACAGACTCTGGAATGGCTTCTTAGATGGACCTAGTGATGAAGGACTGGGCTAACTAAGTTCAGAGAGGCTGGACATGAATTTTTGGCCAAAGAAATTCTTAAAGATCATTTACCAAGTCCATAAGAGGTTGCATTCAGCATCAGTGGAGTATCTACACAAAGGAAAGCCTTAACATCCTAAAGAAATTATGCACATGCTGCTTCTAAGGTTCTTTGGTTCTCAAATTAAGTTTAAGGCTTTCCAAGTCCAAATACATACATTCCAAATTAGGTTTTCTGTATAATACTGCAGGTCTCAGAGGAAAAGCTTCATTTTGAAAACAGGATTTTAGAGAGATTTTATTATGTAACCTCAAGTTGACCCTAAAGAGAAAATCTTCCTTCAAGAAATCAATAGATTTGTTTCTTTGGAACCAGAGCTATTCATTTATTGGGGTCAAATAGGTCTGCCAGGAGAGGGAGGGGGAGAAAGAGGAGGAGAGAGAAGGAAAGGATGGAGGGAGAGGGAAAAGGAGAGGGAGAGACAGACAGAGGGAAAGAGACAGAGAGGAGAAGAAGAAGAAAGAGAAAGAATAAAAGAGAAGGAAAGAAGAGGAAGGGAGAGGGAGGGAGATAATTTTATTGTATATATCCTGTTTGTCATAGTTGTTTGTATGTTATCTCCCCCATTAGACTGTAAGCTTCTTGAGAGCAGGAATTAAAAAAAAAATTTTTTTTGTATCCTCAGGGCTTAATATAGTGCTTGGCACATGGTACATGCTTAAAAATGCCATTGACTGGTGTAACTGAGATAGAGTTTTCTCAGTCTTGCCTCTGTAATCACGTCACAATCAGATAGCCTACAGTAAAAGTACAATCTTCCCTTGAAAGCAAAATCTCATTGTCATCAAAGTTATGCCAAAGTTTAAAAAATGAAAATGGGGGAAAAACTGAACCTGAGCTGATCCCTAAAGGTTGGCGTATTGAGACCATCCAAAGAAAAATAGAAGATTTAGGGATGCGTATATATGTGCATGTTGTGGGGGCCCTGAAGAACCACAATATCTTTCTTCACATATTTTAAAGACAATTAGATGAACAAGGTCACAGGCATTCTGTGTGGCTTCAGACAGTAGAACTAAGACCAGAAGGAAAGAACTTACAGGTAAATAGATTTCACTTAAATATATGGAAGAATTTTTTAATAATCAGAACTTTTCAACAACTGACTAGGACCCTTTGTAAGACAGTGAGTTCCCCCTTGACTAGAAGGATCTAAGCACAGTCAGGGACGCCCCCATAGAATCTAATAATGTGGAAAGAGCCATCACCACCCACAATTTAAAATCCTTTCAGGAAATGTTGGTTGTCCCAAGTGACTCACAGAAAGTCAAAAAAATCTCCTTTGTCAGTTAGAGAAAGTAGAGTATATATGTTTTGCAGGGGAAGGTAAGATAGAGACGACTTTTGCCATAGCAGGTTTGCCTTTCATTTGTTTTCCATGTCCAAATTCCTCTATTTATTCATACCCTGGTAGAGCAGTCCATAGTCAGACTGGCCAACATATACTTACTAAGCCTTTTATTTCCAATTAGACCAGACCACCTCTAAGGTCCAGACATTCCTGTTCTAACTCTACGATCTCTCTCCCCATCAGAACCTTTCAAAACACTAATTAATGGTGGCTTTTAGAGCAAAGGTATCAAACTTACTACCTGTAGGGTTATAAGCAGTCCATAAAGCTCCAGAGTACCAACTGAACCAGATTAAAATGGAATTCGAAAATTTTAAACAAAATAAATATAAATACAGTACCACATAGATAATGTTAACTTGTGGTTTTCTAATCTATATGCGGCCCACAGGGATCCATTTCAATTTGAGTTTGACATCACTATTTTAGACCATCCCCTTAAATATAACTCTCTAACTGTGGGCTCTTCAAGATAAAAGGGAATTATTCTTTCCTATCCAGATCCCATGACACTTTGTATTTTCTAGGATCTTGCCCAGAGGAAAAAGACCACCAGTCTGCACTACCTAGCTGCCTCTCAATGGTCTTCTAATGTACCAGTGTACATTAATTTTCCTCTGTTGTATGGTATAAAGACTGTGGTGGATTTCCCTCTTCTTTGCCAATGATGATCCTGATCAAGAACTGAATCTAGGGTCCCATCTTCCTCTTGCAACAGCTGAGAACACCCCTCACCTCATCTGCATCAACGCTGATGTCTTCTGAATGCCTTACTCTCTGGCAGGCTGCTGTACCATACTGCTAACACCAATGAAATTACCAATTTACCAATGAAAATGGCTGTTGTGCTTTGTTGAGGCTATGTGCTACGTAGTTCCCCTCTTGTTATTTGCTTGTTCTAAGTGTCAGGTACTAAAGCACACCAACATCAATTAATGGTTTAATTGGAATTGTAGAGAAATCCGTAATTGGGCACTTGACTTTAGCTATCCATTGGAGTTTACAGACATATTGGAAAGTAAAAGAAAGGGGAAAAAGTGAACTGCAGTCTATAAGGATACTCATTTCAGCTGTTTCAATGAGACAAACACAGATGTGCTAATTAACAGTCTTTAGGCCAGGAATGTTGTACACTTTACAAAAACAGAGAACAAAGTACAGCATCACATGGGCAAGAAGAAAGCAGGGTTCTAACCTTAGCAGACAGGGATTAAATTTTAAGAAAAAAAAATAAACCAAAACAAAAACAGAGCTCAGAGAAAGAATTAATCCCAACAGCTCCAAGGGAACAGCAGGAGGACGGAGAAGAACATCAGGCATTGTGGTTTGAAGCTAAGAAGCAAGAGGTTTATGAAGGTAAACAAGAAAGTGAACGGAGTAATGTGGAAATAGATAAAGAGCATGAAGATTTGAAAAAAGGCCTATGGGGACGAGATGCTGAAAGGCCAAAGCTGAGAAGGAGGAAGAAGAAGAAAGCATCCTAGAATGCAAGAGCAGACCACCAGAAACCACATGTGGACAAGAATCACAGGGCAACACAATAATTTTATGTTCAAGATAACCTACTAAAATGAAAAGGGAAATTTGACAGTGGAAGGCATAGAACTTGACAGAATCCAAAGAAATAGCTCCTCTAAATTTCTGTAAGAAAAGGGTTTCTATTTGCCTTTTTTTTTTTTTTGGTTAGGTCCCATCAAGGAAGCTGAGTCATGCAGGGGCTACTTCATTACCCCATAATGAATGGTTTTGTTCGAAACAGCCATTATTTTGGCCCTCAGGGTAAGCTAAATTTCTACAAGAATACCCAAACCCTTTTCATACTGTCATGTTACACTCCCAAGTTCATAGGCCATTAAGGAGCTGTGCCTGGCCTACTTGTCAAAAATGTAAAATGATATTCATATTAGGAGCAAAATTTCCAAATACTTAGGTTTTCAATCAGGGAAATTACTAACACCAGGATTTAGGCCTCAAAAGCCCTAAACAACAAAAGTGGTGAAAGTAAGGCAATATCAGATGCAACAATATCCCTAAGTTTCAAAGACACCAGGGTAATGGTGAGTTTCCAGCAATGGACAAATCATTGTTGCTCATTTACACTCTCTATAGTGTGTAACACTTAACTACATTCTAGGGGAGTCAAGCTATGGAAAGGAACTTTCCCTGAGGTTCCAATACAAGGCTGCTTCTAGACCTTGAAGAAGTCTAGAAGTGATACTGGCCAATTTTGTAGAATCTGGCTCCCTTGAAAGCCAAAGACAGGCTGTGGTACTGAGATGACACCCCTCTCTAGCCTACCTCTAATGTTCTCCATCTCTATCTGCAAACTAGATTATTAAATTACATGATTTCTGTACAACACCAATTAAACACCTAAGTGATGGTATTGCCCTTTATTACCCGACACAGAATAAACAAACAATGTGGAAAGGGAACAGCCAAGGACGTGCAGTAATTAAGCTGCCAACCAGCTTTCATTGTCATAACCCACTGTAAGCAGTGGGAAAGAAGCACTCTTGTTTCTCCCTCTCTTTCTCTCCCTCTCCCTCTCTTTCTCTCTCTCTCTCTCTCTCTCTCTCTCACACACACACACACACACACACACACACACACACACACACACACACATTTTACTTTAGGCACTTGTATCCTACCTAGAGATGCTGCCCATAGAAGATCTTCCTCTTTCTGGGGATAAGTGGAATAAGCTTTCTGAAAAAGGTCTTCACTCTAATATGGTGGCTGGACATGGGAATGAACTAAGAAGATGACAAACCCTCTTTCTTAATATAACAGATGATAAAGAAACAATTATTTGGTTTGGGATCAAATTCATTTTCTCAATGGTCTTCTTCTTCTTCTTCTTCTTTTTTTTTTTTTTGCTTTTTGCTGAGGCAATTGGGGTTAAGTGACTTGCCCAGGGTCACACAGCTAATAAGTGTCATGTGTCTGAGGTCGGATTTGAACTCAGGTCCTCCTGATTCCAAGGCCGGAGCTCTATCTACTGCACTACCTAGCTGCCTCTCAATGGTCTTCTAATGTACTGAGATCTTTCCTATCATCTCTTTCAGAGAATCCTGAGCTTCAGAAAAATAGATCCTCAAAGGCCTAAGTCCAACCCATTAGTGGCAAGGTATCATTTTCCTCTCCACTTGTTCTCTAGTTTAGACATGGTTGAGCAAAAAGTAGGCTTATGCTCCCATGAGACTACCAACTTTGAGGACAGTGTCCTTTTCCTTCTTATCACTCAAAGTACCCAGTAGAGGGTTCTACACAAAGGTACAAAGAAAGAAATACACAGAATGTTTGCTTCTGGCACTTGTTCAGATGGATAGGACAAGAACTTGAAACTATCAGGGATGATGGACGTGAATGTGGCTCACTGGCTGGGATGACAGTTGTACCAGATACAGGCTCACTTCTCTGCAGCAACTTTTTACTTCTGCCTATTTTATTCTATAAACACTGACTGCTTCCTTTGTATAGAGCACTGTACTAAGAACTTGGGGAGATGCAAAGTTTAAACATAACTCAGCTCCCTGACTTCATGGAGCTCATGGTAGAACTCTACAGACCTGTATTTTTATAGAATAACAAGAAAACTCTCAAGATAGAATATTGCTATTCTGGTCTTTGGATCTGACCTGTGAAAACCAATTCATTTTGCCCAGAAGCATGAAGGAAATGGAGAGTTCCTAATTAGAAAGAACTAAAACTCTTCCTTCACTTATCAGAGAAGCCCTTTCCTTTGGAGTCTGAAATCCAACAAAGAAAAACTACAAACTGGGTTTTACAATGATGGAATGTGGGAAGGCAACTGGATTTTTATACACATCCAAAGGGGTAAAATGGGACAAGGCTTCTACCTGTGATGATTAGAGGCAGTGGTCCTTCGAGCTGTTTCTAAAGTGACAAGTACCTGGGACAGCCAATAAATGGCTTTACTTTTCTGCTCCATTCCTTGGCACCATACATTGGCAGTTACTACGTAAAAGCTTCACTTGGCCCTTCCATACTTGAAATTGCTGTGTCTAACCTAAAAAAGGCACAGATGATGAACCAGATGATCTAACAGGACAGATGTATTCTGAAAAGTGACAGTATATCTATGTCAATGAGACATTCATTTTAAAATGAAAAAATATATTAATGTAAAATTATTCTTAAATTAATGAATTTCTTCAGTGCGATGAAAAGGAAAGAGCCCTGGATTAGAAATCAGGCACCCAGGGCGCTAGTTTTGGTTGTGCCAATAACAAGGTATATGGCCCTCAGAAAATCACAATCTTTCTGTATTTCAATTCCCTTACCTTTTAAATGGAGAATTATACAGTGACTATAGTCTGGGATTCATGGGCAACCTGTGAACAGATTTTAGGAGTTCTGTGAACTTGGATGGGGAAAAAATACACATATACATTATATACATATATGTACATATATATATATATATATATATATATATATATATATATATATATATTCTTTATTTTACTAACCTCCAACTGAAATTTAGCATTTCCTTCAATTATTTAAACAGTTCTGAGAAGGGATCTATATAGGCTTTACCAGTGCAACAGGGGTCCATGACACAAAAAGATTAAGAATTCCTGACTTAGAGCAGGTGTCTCTGACATGCAGCCTGTAGGCTGTTACATATGGTCTACAGCACTCCTAGTGTAGCCCAAACCAGATTAAAACGTACTGGAGAAATATTTAAGAAAAATAAATGAAAATACAATAAAACAAAGACAATATCACATTTTTAATCTAAGTTAATATGCAGCCAGCAATGATCCTTAGGTATGAATTAGCGACCCCATTTCTAACTGAATCTGACACATTGATCTAAATGACTTCTAAAAGCCCTTCCTTCTCCAAGCTTCTAGGAGCTAAAGCGATTTTGGGCAGCTAGGCAGCACCGTAGTGCACAGAGTGCTGGGCCTGGTGTCTTCTAGATACTCATGTTCCTGAGTTCAAATTTGACCTCAGACACTTACTAACTCTGTGACCCTGGGCAGTCACTTCACCCTATTTGTCTCAGTTTTCTCATCTGTAAAATGAGCTGGAGAAAGAAATGGGAAACCACTCCAGTATATCTGCAAAGAAAACCTCAAATGGGGTCAAGGAGAGTCATAGACAATTGAAAATGACTGAACAACAACAAAAAAGCTGTTCAACCAATTTCACAGGGCAATTGTGAAAATTAGATGATTTAACATATTATAAAGCACTTTAAGAAGTACACAGAAATTTTGTTGCTTTGTTATTGAGTTATTTTTCTGCTGTGTCTGACTCCCTGTGACACCATTTGGGGTTTTCTTGGCAGAGAAATTAAAGTGGTTTGCCACTTCCTTCTCCAGCTGATTTTACAGATGAGATACTAAAGCAAACAGCGTTAAGTGACTTGCCCAGGGTCACACAGTTATTAAATGCCTGAAGGCACATTTGAACTCAGGAAGATGAATCCTCCTCAATCCAGGCTTGGCACTCTATTCACATGCCACCTGGCAAAAATTTATCTTGTATTACTCATCATTATTTGTTTGTTAAATTCAATAAACATTTACTAAGCAACTGTTATGTTTAAGGTGCTATGCTACACAATGGAGACATAGATATGCAAAAATGAATCTCTTCCATCAAAGAATTGGCAATATAATCCAGACGGCCATGATATTTAAATAAATAACTATGAGCAGGTCACCGTTTCTCTAGGTTTCAGTTTCCTCATCTGTAATTAAAAAAAAAGGGTTGAGGGAGTTTGGACCAGATTATTTCTAAAGTACCTTCAAGCTCCAAGTCAAATAATCCTCTGATCATAAAGAGAAATAAGTCTCAAGAGGGATAGGAGACTGAAAAATAAAATCTTGACAACAGAAGTAAGAATTATCTTTATAAAGAAGAAAAGAAGAGGCAAATAGAGAGATTGATGCGGCTGCAAAGGATGCTCTCAGATATACTTAATATGACAAAAGACACGTGCAAAAGATAAAAGTGAAGGTAAGAAGGGAAGAATACATACAAAAATACGGCACAGTTATTAAATTTAAGCCTGGAATGACTTGAAGCTGATGAAAAATTATGACATAAAATGGATTTTTAAAAGCTCTGTCTAGGTAAGAAAAAGAATAAGAAAGCCTTTATAAAGAGAACTGAGGAATGTCATGTGAGCTGCAGGCTAGAGAGTGGTATCATCCAGCTCAGTTTCACAGGTCCATCTTTGACTTTCACAAGAAGCCACAATTCAGAAAAGCAGCCAATGCTGCTCTCACTATGAGCATTGTAATTTAGAGAGTAGAACGGGGTAGAAATTTTTAGGAGAGATACTGAAAAAAGCCTTCACCAAATTCCTCCTCCGAAATTTTATTAGGGTGTAGAGAAAGGGCTTTCAAAGGCAACGTCAGTAGTGCATAAGATCTGGCAGGTCTTGGCCAAACTAGAAAGGATTCAAAAGTACATGCCTATGCTGTCTGATGTGAAGAGCCTCATCACCAGGATGGCTACAGGGATGACGATTTCAGCCCATGACAGTTCTTAATGAATGTCTAAACTTTTGAGCTGCATCTGAGGGAGGAGTACTCACAATGACAAAATTATAGATGTTTAAAGGACCAGAGTACCGAAAAATATGAAGGATTCCAGACAAAAGGGACCCTAATGGGTCAAAAATCAAGTAATTTGTGGATCAGCTGAAGGAACTGGGGATGTTTGACCTAGGGAAAGAGAAGGCTTAGGGTAAGGGGTCATGACAGTCATCTCCAAATAGATAAACAGTGACCACATGGAAAAACAAATTCTTCTGTGAAGCTCCAAAGCAGCAGTAGGGGAAAACTACCAGGAGAAAGATTTTGGTTCAATATGACAAAGACTTTCTTAAAAGTTTGTGCTATTTTAAAGTACAGGTACCTTAAAAGTACCTTTTGAGTTGGTAAGTTCCATGTCAAGAGGGGAGTTAAAGCAAAGTCCAGATGACCACTGAAGGGGATATCACATAGGGTAATCAGGCACTGAGCAAAGGGATTAGACTGGACCAGGGTAGAGAAACTGAGGCCTTGAGTCCACTTGTGTGGCCTTCTAGGTCCTTCAGTGTAGTCTTTTGACCGAGTCCGAGTTTTACAGAACAAATCCTTTTATTAAGGGGATTTGTATGTGAAGCTTGGATTCAGTCAAAGGGCCGCACTTTAGGACCTAGAGGGCCACATGTGGCTTCGAGGTCGCAGGTTCCCCACCCCTGGGCTAGATGATCTCATGGGTCTCTCTCTCAATCATGAGATTTTAAGGCAGATGATATATCAGAGAGAACGATCTACTTGGACACAGGAAACCTAGACTTGAATCTTGTTCCATCGTGAACTGGCTGATAAATACACAAAGTGCATGACTTTGGGCAAGTCATTTAACTTGACTGAGCCTCTGTTCCCTCAAACATAAAATGGGGGTAACAATAATTGCATTAGGGAAGGGAATAAGCATTTATATAGCACCTACTACATACCAAGCTTTGTGCTAAGTGCTTTACAAATATTACTCCATTTTATCCCTGCAACAAGCCTGAGAGACAGATGCAGCTATTTTCTCCATTTTACAGTTGAGGAAACTGAGGAAAATAGAGGTTAAGTAACTTGCCCAGGGTCATACAGCTAGTAAGTGTCTAAGCCCCATTTGAACTCAGGTCTTCCTGATTCCAGGTTCACCACTCTTATCCCCTGTACCACCTAGCTGCCTCATTACATATTTTATTGGGGTGTAAGGAAAGTCCTTTGTAAATCTCAAAGCCCTATGTGATAATTTTTGGACGTGACCAATGTGGAATTTTTATTTTCTTGATAATACTTACTTGTTGCAGGGTATAGATTTTCCTTTTCCTTTCTCTCCAAAAGGGATGGGGAAAGGGTGTTGGGAGAGTAATTGGAGACAGGGAAGGAAAGGAAGGGAGAGAAAGAAAAAGAAAGGGAGAAAGGAAAAAAGGAAGGAAAAGAAAGAAAAAAGTGAAGAAAAAGAGAAAGGAAGGAAGAAAATAAGGAGGGAGAGAGAAAGGAAAGATGGCCATTTAGTCATCTTTTTAAAAAATTCAGACAAGACAATAGAAGGAAATCCATAAAGAAGGACAGAGAAGCAGGATAGCTTGGGAAACTACAAGTTGAACGTACTGCATACTTAAAAAACAAGTTGTAAAACATACCTGCAATTTCATATAACATCCTCTACTACATATATGTGTGTTATAAATGTTACATAAATATTAGCGATGATGATGATGATGATGATGATGATGATGTGTGGCGTTAGTCAAGCCATTTTACTTTTGTGACCCTCAGTTGCTTCATCTATGAAATGGGTCTAATAATCACATTACTTACTTCATAGGGTTGTTATGAGAGAAGCAGTCAGAAATGTAAAAGTGCAAGTCATAATAATCATCATCATTCAATGGTTTCTACTCATTTCATATTAATACTGAACATGACTAAAAAGATAAGTAGGACCCTTCATGGACAATGCATTTTACAATGACCTGCCTTGGGATTTCCAGGAATAACTGGATCAGAAGAGCAGGGGCTACTTGTGCAAGCATCATCACCACTTCCCTACTCTGAGAAATCAGTGGAGTTTTCAGCAGAAATGAAATCTTCCTTGAATGTAAATGTTCAGAACAGTGAGGTATTATCACTGACATACAGCACTTTTTGGCTGCTGAAAGCTCGCTGGAAGCTTGCTGGACAGTAGGACACTGTGTCCAAGTAAGACAATTCAAAGAGAACAATTTCAGCCCTGCATTAATGCAGGTGAAAGGCCTCGTGCTTCAGTGTGTCAGCCTGGGCCTCGGACAGGCCACCTGTCATCCTGTAGACCCAGTCTGTGTCAGATCTGCATAGGAGTCACATTGTACAATGTCATCAATGTGTGGTTCCTCTTTAAACACGAACTTATCAAGTCCCCAAGCCTGTGCTTTGGAATATTTGGCCAGGCTCTCCATCGGTAGGCATGGTAATGTTTTATTGAACTCTACTAGTCCCTGCTCAGAATAGCACAGATGATTTTTTAAAAAGTAAAATGTCATGAATACACATTACTCATGGCTGGTCAGGGATCATTCATTCATTCTTTTAACAAGCATTTATAAGTCCTTTGCTAGGTCCTAAGCGCTGGCTTTAGACAAATATGAAACTTTGCCTGCCTCCAATGTGCTTACCTTGGGGGTGAGGAGAGGAGCACAACACACACACAGAGAAGTCCATAGGAGAACAGACACAGAGGAGAGACAAGGACAGTAACTTCAGAGAGTGCCAGTTTTTATATCAACTCCTAAAAGGCAGATGTGGCTCCTGAAAGCAGATAGGAAACCTAGAAAATGGACCTGGTTAAGCCCCAGCGCCTCATCCTTGTGGTGATGGATCCATTTTTTTCGTCTTCACTACAAGTTCTAGTCTGTGTGCTTCTTTGAGTCATCCTGTGTCAATGAAAGGTTAGCACGGATAAGGGAAATCCACAGATAACCCACATCTCTCTTTTTTGCCTGACCCTCAGTCAAGTCTTCTACCAGAACCTTAAAGAAAGTACACAATGAGTTCATTGACTTTTACTGTCTTCCATTACCTCAGAGGGCAGCATTATATGCAAGGAAGGAACTGTCCAGATTCGAAAGGAAGTGAAGGAGGAAAGAAATGTCCAGACAGTACACATCTGTGAGCTGCTGTCTTCATTCAGAGACCAGTGAACCAAGCTGTCTCCTTCTGACGCTATGGCTAGTCTCCACCCTGGGAAGACCTTACACAGAAGAAATCACAAGTCCTCATGACCACCCGCTCCCACAAAATATGAAAGATGCTCCCTTTCTGAGGCTACCACCTTCACTCTTATTGGGACACAGCAATGCTGTGGATTCTTTCCACCTCCCAATTACGTGGGCAAGGCACCGCTGATCTATGTCATTCTAACATGCTGCTGACATCTCAGCTATCCTCCAGCAAATGGATCCTCAGCCACTATGAGTGATACAGATTATAGACCATATGTAACTCTATAGAAAGTAAATGGATTCTTGGGGCTTAGCTGCTCACAAAGATCCAAGCTTTGATTTTCAGAAGGAACAATGCAATGACAACACATGGAGCTGAGATCTGAGGCTTTCCCCCTGACAAAGTGTTCCATTGCAAATGGCATGCTGGGTTGTTTTTTTTTTTAAGTGTCAAAGAATTTCTGTCTGCCCAAATTGGAGACTTCAGCACAAGCCTTTCTTCTCCTTCCTGTTGATGAATGAAAGAGCATTTTCAATTGTGTACAACTAGAGGCCTTATGGCACATCATTTCTAATCAAAGGCTACTCTGTGATGTAAACTGTTTGAACAGGCAGCTTAAATCATGGCTCAGTGGGAGAAGAGGAAGGACAGTGGGAGCACCTACTGCCTACCTACTTCTTCCGGACAGCCGAAGGGGCCCAGGGAGCAGGACCAGCAGGATCCAGGGCCAGAGTCCAAGGTAGCACTCAGGTGCTACACAACTGGATCCTCTGGGCACTGCTTCCAAGATCCAGCTCAAGTAGACAGGACTTAAGAGGGCACTGACCCTCAACATCCAGGTATGTATCTTTCAATTCAATGGAGAGTGTTTATCCTTGGTGCACAAAGGGCTAAGGCCCAGAAAAGGTTAAACCAGAGAAGCAAACTTCACCTTCCTTTCCCATCTGAGACACACCCCTGGGGATAACCCGTGATGGTACCGAGCCAGACAGTGTGACAAACTTGATCACCTCCACCTTGCCACTCTGACAAGATTAGATTACTTTAATATTAATGAATTGCCTAATTAAATGCCAATTAACAATCTCCATTGCTCAGCCCAACCACAGCAGGGTGGCTGTGGGGAGGAACCTGCTCAGAAGCAGCTTGGCTCAGTTCAACAATCCACGGAGGGGGAGGGAACAGAGAATTCAGATTTTCACAAGCCAAAAGAATTTTCCTTTGTGCAGAGCTGTTGACTTAATTTTTTTTTAAAAGGGAAAAGAAACATTACTAAACAATTGATTTCCTGATTAACCTTCAGAGTACAATTATAAGAAGGCCAGGCAACAAGGGAAAGCTCCACCCTTACCTGCCCCTCCCAAGCTCCCCTGTAAATTAACTGGCTGTGCAATGAGACTTTGAGAATAGAGACAGTCTGAAACTGACCTGCCATCTCTCATCACATTTGGCAAGATGGTCTGTCCAATTGGCAGACCTCTCAGCAGGCTGGCTGAAAAGGATGCTGTAGGTAGGGAAGAAAGACTTCTTTCGCCATTGGTGAGAGAGGTCTTGGGACTGGGGCAGGGAAGGCAGTTCTGATCCCCATTCCCACAGCCTGAACAAAAATAGCCACTCTCTCTCGGGAAATCCCTCAGCAAAGCAGAGGTGCTTTTTATCTTGGGCGATGATGGGTGTTTCGATGGAGGCTGGAGTGTCCTCTTCCACGTAGCCCACGACCAACCATCTATTTTTCCTTCCTATGATTTATGAAGGATCACTCTGTTACACAGGAAGGTGATGTCTTTCTGATGGAAAAATAAGGAACAAAGTATTGTAACATGTTCAAGTTCTAAAAATGGATTGATATGGAATACATCCTGGGTCTCGTGACTCCACATTCTGATTGATCTTTCTATTATCTCTCTGACTCTTAGTTCTCTAAGGTCACTGAAGGCATTCCTCCTCTGATCCCATCAATACTCCTTCTCTAAAGAAGGCCAAACTTCATGTTCTGTGATCCATGAAGGGTTAGAGAAAGTTGATGATAATTAAGATTAAAAGATCATGGGACTGAGGATGAGAAAGACCCTGAGAAGTAATAATAGCCCCAAAACTTCATTTCACAGGTGAAGAAGCTGAGATTGGAAGAGCTGAAGATGCCAAGAGAACTTAACTCTCAAGCTGTGTGTAGAGCAGGGCAACCTGGAAACGCCAGTTATTCTGCTTCCGCTAACAGGTGGCACTGGATGCGGCCAGGGCTCTGTTCTCATGACGAACCCCATTAACTGGCCTCTGGACATTACTACTCCAGAGAAAGGATCTGTATTTCTTCTGGCCCGACTTCCCAGGAATAAGGAGAAAGAGCTCTTGCCATCCACTAGGAAGCAGAGAGACAGATTGATAGTGACTCCACATGAAGAGGTCAGGCCATCCAGCCCCTCTCCTCCTCCTCCAGTCAGAAACAAACAAACAAAAACCATCATTCAGATTAAATGCTACTGCAGCAAATCCCCCAGAGAGAAGAAAACTGAACACTGGAAAAAAACAGGGAGGGGCATGTGCCAGGAAAGGAGAGAGGAAAACGGTAGGAGGTTTAAGAAAAGGGAGAACCAAAAACTTCAGTTGCAAATACAAGAGGGGGAAATAATTAAGTAGAGGTTGTGAAAGAAAGCAAAAAAAAAAAAAAGAGAGCACAGGGGGAAAGGAACAGGATGGCTAGAGAGGGCACTTGGTGTTTTAATACAAGCCTCCTTTGGCTTGCTCTCGTCTGTTCTCCTCTCCCTGCAAGATGCATGGACAAAAAGATTTAACATGCTCCCAGGGGTAGCTGCCTGACCTTGCTCTATGAGCCTCAGTGACAGAATCCAGACCTGAGTTGTCATGAGAAGAGGAAAAAGTAAGTCATAAAGATCTGGTTCTTTCTAATAACAGGCCCAGCAATAGTCTGTCCCATCAATACCATGCTGTCCATCTGCCATCTTCAGACTACAGAAGAGGGGGCAACCTGGTCACTGAGCAGGCTGCCAGAATGCTTCCTTTGATGGAGCCGCGTTACAGCTTTTAATAGAGATGATTATCACATAAATGAAGGAAAAGGACCACTGAACTCCATGGCAACTTGCCAGCACACACTGTAGCCGCCGGTGGTTCTGCTCAGAGAGATTTAAAGTCCAGCTTAACCTTGATTTTTAATAGAGTCACACTTAATGAGCTTTAGTGTCCACAATAATAATTTCCTTATTACCTCCCCAGTAGTCAGAGTCATGGTCAGAGGGAACGTGCTGGAGGCTGGATTGACAAAAGCCTTCTGTAATGGCCAACACATTATTATCAGCACCATCAACATCATTGTCCTTAAAGTCTTTCCTGCTTGGTGTAATTATTATCCTCAGAACCCACCATGGGATGACTGAAGCTCACATTAGGCAGCTGCAATAGAGGAACAATTTTGGGGCTAAAGGCCTCCCATACTCCGTAGCTTTGCTCGGGTGTCCCTGTGAGGCTAGAGCCATGCAAGTTCATGCATTAGATGTGCCAGAGGGGAAACTATCTGCTCCTTGATTTAATGTTGACCCTATCACAGTCACCATCTACTTGTTTCTTGAGAGACTCCTTTTTAACTAGAGTTGGTCAGGAGAGGTAGATCAATTAATCAACATACTTATTAAACATCTATGTGCAAGGCAATCTGCTGGGCACTCTGGTGGTTATAAAGTATAAGACAGAGGACTAAGCACTGGGATGGAAAGTTAGGGATCTGGTTGTGAGTCGCAGCTCTGCTGCTTGGAAGCTACGTGATCCTGCACAAATCATTTCTGTGCTTGGAACCATTGTTTGTTCATCTGGGTGATGGGTATAATCTCAGTATCTATCTCAGAGGGGATTTTGTGAATTTAGAAGTTTTAAATAAATGTCAGCTATTATTATTGTTATTACCATTCTGACCTCAAGGAGGTTATGGTCAATTTAGAAGGAGAAGGAAACACGCATACATATGAAAAGATAATTTATAGCAGATAGCCCAGAAGGGACCTCAAAAATTATTTCGGCCAGTCTTCTCCTTCACGCACGAATCCCATTCACAACATAAGTAACATGAGGCTATGCAGACACGGCTGCAAATATTTTCAGTGAGGAGGAATTCCTTACCTCACAAGACAACCTAATTTTACTTCTGGGTAGCTCTAATTGCTCTTTCTACATTGAACCAAAAGCTTCCTCTCACTAACTTCTACTCACTGGGTTGCCTTCTGGAGCCACAAAGAATGTATCTGTTCTTTCTTCTACGTGGCAGCTTTCCATATGTTTGAAGTCAGAAATGATGCCCCCCACAACGCTTCTTCTCTAGGATAAAAACAATCTCATCCTACCCCACCCCTACCTGTTACCACCTATACAGGTTTTTCAACTGCCAAGTATATGAAACACTTTCAATAATGTATTGGCTAATCAGAGAAGGCTTCAAGGAGAAAGTGACACTTGAACCAGAACTTCAAGAATGGGTGGGACTTAGGAAAAGAGGACAAGAAAGATAAATGCCAGTTCAACACCATCTCTCACAGCTATCCTCTTAACTCTGCTCACATAACCACCACTTAACATTTGGATTACAGTTATAACAGTATCTCTAAAAACAATAAATGTTCATTTTTATTATGAGCTTACCATGTAAATTCTTTTTTCCCCATTATGTACAGTTTGCTTTTTTAATAGCTTAAATTAAACACGGTATTTTGTAATTTCAACATTGCTCTGATAGTCTGTTCCCTTTTCAACTCCCGCCAGCCATCTTCTTTTTACTTAAAAAAAAAAAAGATTCATGCCTGTTCTTTCCTTTTTTTAGTGTCATTATCACTACCCCCTAAAGAAAAGCAAAAGCCCTACACTGTAATGAACATAATCATGAAAAACAATCTGCACATTGGCCATGGCTGAATGTGAAAGCCTCGTTCTGTGCCTATAGTTCATCACCATCAGAGAGTAGGAGGCATGATTAGTCATCAGCTTTCCGGTAAATTTGTCATGGCATTGATGACAGTTCTGATATCTTTCAAAGCTGTTTTTCTTTACACTGCTGTAGTCACCGTATACATTGCTCTCTTGGCTCTCCACACTTCACTCTGAATCCGTTTGTACAAATTCTTCCAAGTTTCATTGAATCTGTTCCTTCCGTCATTTCTTATGGCACACGAATACTCCCTTACATTCACATACCATAATTTCTTGAGCCTTTCCCCGACCGACGGGAACCCACTGTGTCTGCAATTCTTGGCTACAATAAACAATAAATTTGTACATGTGGATCTTCTCCCTCCTTTGCTGATCTTTTTGAAGCGCAAGCTTGGCAGTGGTATTGATGGGGCAAAGAGTATGCACAACATATGGACTTTTTGTGGATGGTACCAAATTGCTTTCCAGCTCTACCAACAGTGCAGGACTGTGCTTATTTTCATAAAAGCTTTCAAAGCCATTTTCTTTGGGAATCTCAGAGCTTTAAAAGTTCATATTTCTCTTATTATTAGTGATTTGGAACTTTTTCATATTATTGTTGATAGTTTGCTTTTCTTCTTTTGAAAACATCTTGTTCATCTCTTCTGATCATTTAGCTTTTGGAGAATGGCTATCCTCCTGAGGTATTTGTATCAGTTCCCTATCTATCTTAGCTATCAGAACTCTTGTTGAACAGAGGAATGTGCTACATGGATTCCTTCCCCCTCCCCCCATTAATTGCTTCCTTTATATTTAAGCTACATTGATTTTATTTGTGCAGACTTTTCAACTTTTCGCAATAAAAACTATCCATTTTATTTTTTGTCAGTCTTCTCTATCTCATGTTTGATCAAGAACACGTTCTTGACGGTTGCAAAAGGCATCTCCTTCTTTGCTCCAGGAATTAATTTGTGGCATGTTCTTTTACATGTAGGCCTTGTATTGGTGTGAGTGTTGGCCTAAGTCTAATTTCTGTCAGAATGGTTCCAAGTTTTTTGTTCAAGAATGAGTCCTGTTTTCAGTAACTGGAAGCCCGAGGCTCATCAAGCACTATGCTTTATTTGCTTGTGGGTCTTTTGAACCTAATCTGTTCCAGTGATCAGCTTTTATATTTTTTAACCAGTACCAAATAGTTTTAATAATTATTGCTTTATAGTATATTTTGAAATCTTGTTCTGCTAAGCTGGCTCTCTTCCTCCTCCTCCTCCTCCTCCTTTTTTGACACAAGATCTTCCCATTTCATCCAGGCTAGCGGTATAATGACTACTCATGGGCCCCAGATCACTGCTGGTTGGCATGGGAGCTTTAACTAACACTATTTTTGATCAAAAACGTCCTTACACAGCCTGGCGGCCATCTGCTTTTAGGGGCTCACCATACTGTACTGGACTTAGTATAGACAACCAATTGGCTTAGCACATTGTTGCTCAAGCTTAAGGCAATTAAGCTTCAGCCTCCCCAGCAGTTGGGAATTACCAGCATATGGCACTTAATGGGGCCACCTTTCTTCCCACTTTTTTTCCTCCATTATTTCACTTTAGAGTCTTGACCTATCATTGATTCTAGATGAATTTTATCATCATTTTTTTTTTGTTCAGTAAAGCAAGCTTTCGGTAATTTATTGGTATAGCACTGAATTCATTAATTAACTTAAACAATATTGTCATTTTTATTATACTGGCACAGCCCAACCATAAGCAATGAATATCTCTCCAATTACTTAGGTTTATCTGTATTTCAGTAAAGAGTGTTTTATGGTTATTTTCATATTATCTTTTGGATGTGTCTTGGCAGTTGGACTCCCAAATATTTTATATATTCTGTAGTTAATTTCAATGTTGGGTTTTTTTTCCTAACTCTTCCTGCTAGGTTTTGTTAGTAATACATAGAAAGGCTAATGATGGTTTTTTGGGTTTATATCATATTCAGCTACCTTACTGAAGGTACTGTTTCAATTAATTTTACTTGACTCTCTAGGGTTCTCTAAATAAACCATTATTCATCTGTAAAAAGTAATAATTTTGTTTTTTTTAGCACATCCTTACTCTATTTCTTTTTCTTATTTCATTATTATGAAAAGCACCTCTAGAACCAAACAGTAGTGATGATCATTGGCATTCATGCTTTACCCTGATCTTGTCATAAAAGCATCTCACATTTATTCATTATAGAAAATGTTAGCCATGGTTTTCAATATATATTATTTGCTATACTAATAAAGAATCATCCATTTATTACTATGTTTGTTACTATTAAAAAAAATCAACCAATTAACAAGTTTTTACTATGTGTCAGGTACTGTACTTAGAAATCAATGTTGTAATTTGTCAAAAGTTTCTTCTGCATCTATTGATGCAATCATATGAGTTTTATTGTTTTTGTTACTGATGTAATCTCTTCTAGAGTCATGAAGTCTCCCTTCTTTCTGAGTTCAAATCTGGCCTCAGACACTGAGTAGCTGTGTGAACCTGAGCAAGTCACTTCACCCTGTCTGCCTCAGTTTCCTCATCTGTAAAATGAGCTGGAGAAGAAATGGCAAACCACCCCAGTATCTTTGCCAAGAAAACCCCAAAAAGGGTCATGAAGAGTGAGACACGACTGAAACAAGTAAACAACAATAACAACCTTTACCCTCTACAGTCTAGATTCCAACTACTTTCCAGTGTTATTTCTTACTACCACCTTTCATAAACCATGTTCTAATCAAACTGGGTTACTAGCTATTCCTTAACTGCTGTTTGCCTCAGTTTCCTCAACTGTAAAATGAGGGTAATAATAACACCTACATCCCAGGGTTGTATTGAGAGTCAAATGAGATAATAATTGTAAAGTGCTTAGCATATAGTAGGTGCTATAGAAATGCATATTCTTTTTCTTTCCCTTCCCCCAAGGAAAAAGGATGAAACATATCACCCATGTCTTGACAGAGTAGTGATAGACTCAAAATGAAGAATGAGATGCACATTTGTTGGACATGGCCAAGGTGAAAACTTTCTTTGCTTGAATGAGTATCTGTTAAAAGGGTCTCCCTGTTCTTTTCCTTTTTTCTAATAAAATGGGATGGGTGGAAGGGAGAAAAAAAAATACTTGCTAATTAAAAATTTAACTAACAAAAAACTAAAAGGAGGAAGAATTCAGCTTACCATACGGAAGAACTTTTTAACAATTAAAGCTGGTAATACCACAGGCTGTCTCACAAAAGACATGAGCCTTCAGTTGCTTTACATGTCCAAGTTGAGGCTATCATGAACACTGCACAGGGGATCCCTACATTAAGAGGAAGCTTGGACTAGAATGAGATGATCTCTAAAGTCTCTTCCAGTTCTTTCGACTCTATTCATCTCTAGCATTCACCACCAAATTCACATATACGTTGTGAGGATTAAATGAGTTAAACAGATGTGAAATTACTTTGTAAAGCATAATGTTCCACACAAGCAAAAAGCATTATTGTGGCGGGGGGAGGGGAGAGGAGGAGAATCACACCTACAATTCTCCAAAGAAACCTTCTTGTCTTCCATATGTCTCCTCTTACAATGGGGAAGATAGGGCAGAGCAAGGAAAGGAAATGACTAGAAAGAAAATGCCACCAAAAGCTCTGAAGAAAAATCTTTCTTCTCATTTACGAACACCATTGATGTTTCTTTGGAGCTCTTCTCTCTGATCAGGAGGGCCTCTTCTTGGGCACCCCCAGGCTACAGCTGGGGGTCAGTCAGAGGCAATGCCAGAACCAGGAGCAAGTAGTGTCCCAAAGTGCCCTCCACCAAAGGCGTTGGCTGTGCATGTTGGCATAGGGACAGTTTGATTCCCGGAGCCCTTTCCTTCCTTCCTGTTGATTGATTTGTTTTTCTCTGCAGCTGCAGAGTGGATGTTCTCAGGGCAGAACCTGCAATTGTAAAAATCTCCCGGGTTTGGGGGTGTGTGAATCAACTCTAGCTGGCCACCTCTCTGCGTGTGAGGTGACAAGTCACACGTTCCAGAGACTGTTGCCTTGATTTACAGAATTGAAGAGTGTGCATAAGAGGCATTGACCTCTCCGTTACTGTATTAAAAAGGTAACTCTTTCTTTCCCTCTCTTGTTACTGAATCATCAACATATTCAACTGCAAGGCACTCTCCTAGATTCTGTAAAATGTTCTTGGTCAAATGAAATATGTACTCTATTTTCATGGAGCATTGGATTTAGTCATGATTAATGGGGCACATATAAACTGATAAATGATATTAATTTGTTTTAAGGGGGACTGAAAAGATTTCAGGCACTTGTTTCTCCACTGATTGCCTGAGTTATTCCTTATCTGCTGGACCTTGATGTCTAAACCTGGTTGCTCAACCCCATAAGGAAAACATCACCTTTTTCAGACTGTTGTTAACACTACATGGTCAATCACAACTCCCTCTAGGCCAGTATGTGTTCCGTTACGATTTAGGAAAAAGTCCATTTACAATCAGGTTTCATTACAGTCTTCTTCACCTTGGACCCCAGCCCTTTCAAGGCTGCTAGCGATAATACTCCTGAGCCAGCATCCTTGGGATCTTGTCACCTTCTCCTTCCCCACTCCTCTCTTAGATCAAAGGCCAAATGGTTTTGGTGCCATAGCATCAGCAGAGAGATGCTACTGAGGGATATACCTGAAATCTCCTGTGAAGGCTGCAGGCATCCAGCCACTTCCGATTTGTTGGTAATGGAGCCCCCTCCTTCTAGGACCCGGACCAGCTCCTGGAGTTGCTGGCACTCCTCCTGCAGCTGCTGCTGCTCCATCTTGAGGCGTTCCTTAGCAAGGCTGGTCGGGTTCATACTCAAGTGGAGCACTTTTGTTTTGCTCTGGTCATAGTGACCCTGGAAGAGGAACAGAGAGATCCTAGGTGTCACCAGTGGCAACTTATGTAACTGCAGCTTAAAGTTATACAATACAAAAAGAATCAATAGATCCCAAACAAGCATATCCAGCCTAAATTCATTAATCAGCTCCACAAAAACATAACTAGTTGGAACACTGTTAAAAGAGGTAATGTTTTACAGTTATTGTGTTATAAGTGGGGAGGCCTTTCTTGGAAAGAGGTTGAGTGGTTAACAAGAATTTGGAAGAGGCAGGAGAAGGGAGGAGAAATGGAGGAAGGATGCCTTGAGTGGAAGCCAGCACAGTTGGGAGAGCTGGGTAAAACTGTCGGTACTAGAACAAACCAGAACCCGAACCTGAACCAAAACCAAACCGGAAATTTAAGAACCAAGAAAGGTTTACTGAGTTTGCCAGCAAGGGAGTCCCACCCACAGGGACAGAGACTCAGGTTTCAATTTAGGCAGGAGGTGAGTTGGGTATGGGGGCCTTTGGGACTAGACAGAGCCTGTGGCTGGGGGCTTTCAGTGTAGGAACAGGGCAGAGGATGTGGTATCCCTTTATTGGACGGAGCTTGTTGCTGGGGCCTAGCAAGAGACAAAGCTCTTCTTCAGAGTAGTGATCTCTTGTAACCCTGCCCTAACAGATAGGACTATCCTTGCTGTTTTAGCAGAAAGGAAGGTTGCAGACAGAATGGGAGTTGCAATAAAAACAGGCTCGGGGCAAGATGGAGGAGCTATAGACAAAATGCAGTTGCTCAAGTTTTCTCGGCTACCTGCAGGAGCCCCATGGGGCAGAAATTCAATGTGATCAGAAGCATAGGTTGGTGGTGGTACGGGAAAAGGAAACTTTAGGTGATCAAAGGGCATGGCAAGTAGAGCACAGAAGAATGACGAATTGGACAGAATGGCTAGAGTGGTCTTAGGCCATGACACTCCATAAGGAGTCAGGATATGGAGCTAAGCTTTGTAAAACAGGAGGGAGAAACCAATGTGCTGGTTACAGCATCAAATTAGAGTTTTGTAACAATTTGGTTGTAAAGTTTTAATGGTACCAGCACAAAAAGATCTTGACCAGGATACCTTTATTTGGGCTATGCTATTATTTCATTTGTCTAGACAAATTAAGAGAATCGTCATTAGAAACATGTTCTTCTGTATAAATCAACTGCCAAGATAACTGAAGCTTTGAAGTACTAAAACTTTTTTATATTAATTATTTTGATGAAAATCTTTCTTAAAGGTATTACACACTTCGTCCTAGAGAGTAGGAAGAGGAAGAACAGGTACAAAAAGTAAACACAAGAAGTATAAAATCACTGGATTTGGGGACTATTTAATGTTGGGGATAATCCTGAGAGTCTCTGGAGCACACTTTATTACAGCAGAAGACAAGAGAAATTCAGAACCAGGTAAGACCCCAGGGCTGTAAGTCACTCTCGTAAAACCATTTCTCTCCCTTCCAATATGTACCAGCTGAGAAATAACCAAGCTTGTTAAACTGAAACTTTAATTTGATCCACAGTTGTGAGTCAGTATGGCTCTTGGGCATCCCCTCACATTGAGTAATGGTTATAGCGTTGGTGACTACCATTTTCCCTGAAAATCTTACCTCATGCTTGACTTCTTAGCTATATTCTGCATGATCATAAAATCAAAGAATTAGACCTGGAAGGAATCTCAGAAGTTGTCTAGACAATACTGAGAGTTGGTATTGTGGATAACTGAGGCTCCTTTCTTTTCTCAGCCTACTTAAATACGAACCATCTTGTTAAAGATTCAATCTAAATGTCTCTTCTTCCATGAATCCTATCCAGGATACCTGTAGCATATAGTGATCTCACCATCCTATTAATTTCTAGAGTACTATTTTTCTGTATTATTCACTTACTACATAATTGCCTTTTCCTTTCCTACTCCTACTACCTTCACTTACTGAGCCCTCCTTTTCTCCAGCCTTTCGAGCACTGATTTCACTTTCACTCATTCCTTCCCTACCCCCACTGACCTTGGGAGGAGAGCTGAAATACTCCTTGCTCTCCATTGCCACTTCCAGTCTCTCCCTCTAACACCATCACTAAGTAAACTCTGTTCCTTTCAAATTCACACAATTCACATTGATTGCACAATCAAAATTCTGGTGCCTGTTGTCCACTGACCTCCAGAACCCTCTGCTCCTTTCCTCAGTGAGTTCAGGGTCTGGTTCGTAGTCTTTCTCTGTTCTCTAATTCCTTCCTTCATAGTAAGGGACTTCAACCTATATCTTGATATGCTTTGCAAACACCCCAACCTCCTAGTTCTTCAGCTTATTAGTTTTCTATTACCTCCTCAACCGCACTTCACCTACATACAGAGATGGTCATACCCTTAATACTGTCATATATCACCCACTGTACACCTCTTCCACGTTCATGAATTCCTTTATCTGATCACGATATTTTGTCATTGCATCCCTCCCTCTTCTAAACCCTGAATCTGGTTTCCATCCTCATCATCCCTCCCGACCCAGCCTTATCCTTCTACCCTTCAGTTCTTCCCCAGGCCATCACCCCCGCTCTGGCTACACTCTCCTCCCTTCGACATCTTGAAACCTTGGAGAACCAGCTGAACTCAACATTGTCTTCTTCTCTCAAGTCCCTTGCCCTCTCATCCTGAAGATCTTGCCCTGCAAAGCCTCAGCTCTGGATGACTCCACCATCTACTACCTCAGTGCCTATTCAGATGGTTCAGAATAAACCTGGAAAAAGTCATGAAAAACTGTGTTGACTGGGTCTGCTAAAAATGGATGTTACTTAATCTCAATCGGGCCTTTACTGTGCCAATTACACCTCCATAATTGACTCACTAACCCACTCAACACAGCAGCATTTCCAGGCCTTTTCATCCCTTTTCAAACCTCCCATGGTTTCCTCAACCTCAACCCCCTTTCAGCTGAGAACTTTGTCTTATATTTCACTGAAAAAACTGAGAACATTCACTAAGAGCTCCTCTCCTTCTCTCTTCCTCATTTCATATCACTAAGATATCTTCTGTCATCCTTCATTCCTGTTTCACTTGAAGAGGTAGCCCTTTCTCTTGCCAAGGCAAACCCTTGCAGATGCACAAGTTTCCTTATTCCATTCTATCTTCTCCAGCAAAACTGCCCCCTCTATCACTCTTCCTTTCTCACTTGTTTTCAATCTTTCTTTGTCTACTGGCTGCTTCCCTGATGTCTACAAATATGTCCATCTTTTCCCCATCCTCAAAAACCCTCATCTGATCTATCCATCCCTTCTAGCTAGCATCCTATATATGTTCTCTCTGTGTGTCTCTTCTCTCGTGTCTCTGTCTCTCTGTTTTTTCAAGCTAAACTCTTTCAGAAGGCTGTGTATAACTGATATCTACTTCCTATCCCCTTATTCCCCTCTTAACTCTCTGCAGTCTGGCTGCTGATCTCATCAATCAACTGAAACTGCTCTCTCCAAAGTTATCAATGATCTCATAATTGCCAAATCTAATGGCATTTTCTCAAAACTTATCCTTCACTTCTCTGCAGCCATTGATATTGGTGATCAACCTCTTCTCCTTGATATTCTCTTCTGTCTGGGTTTTTGTAACATTGTTTTCCTCCTCCTTGTCTAACCATTCCTTCTTAGACTCCTTTGCTGGATCTTCATCCAGGTCACTCCCACTAACCATTGCCCAGTGCTCAGTCTTGGGCCTTCATCAATTCTCCTTTTATAACTATTTCATTTGGTGATCTCATTAGTTCCCACAGATTCAACTCTCATCTCTATGCTGATAATTTTCAGTTTATTTGTCAAGTCCTAGTCTTTTTTTCCCAACCTCCAGTCTAGCCTGGACAACTGTCCACTGGACATCTTGAACTTGATGTCTCATAGATGTCAAACTCAAAAAGTCCAAAACTCAACTCATTATCCTTTCCCCTAAATGTTCACCATTACCTAATTTCCCTAATATAGTAGAGGGTACCACCATCTTCCCAGTCACTCAGGTTTGCAACCCACATGTCATCTGTGACTCTTCCCTCTCTGTTATTTCCCATATCCAATCAATTACCAAGTCCTGTCCTTTCTAACTTTTTAATATTGCTTATATAGGTCCATTTCTCTCTTCTGACACTGCTACCATGCTGGTGCAGGTCTTCATTGCCTCTTACCTGGACCACTGAAATAGCCTGCTGGTAAATCTTGCCTGCCTCAATTTTCTCTCTACTCTAGTCTATCCTCCACTCAGCTGCCGAAGTTAACTTCCTAAAGTTCAAATCTGACCATGTCCCCCTGGCCCCTACCCAATTCAATAAAATTCAGTGCCTCCCTATCACTTCCAGCATCAAATACAAAATCTCCTGTTTATTGTTTGAAGCCCTTCATGATCTGATCCCTTCCTATCTTTCCAATCTTCTTACAATTTACGCCCTCCCACATACTCTATAATCCAGCAACACTGCCCTCCTTGCTATTCCTCACACACTCCATCTTCTGACTCTGGGTATTTTCACTGATAATCTCACTGAGTTGAAACACTCACTTTCTCTCTTCATCTGTATCACCGGCTTCCCTGGCTTCCTTCAGGTCTTGGCTAAAGAAGCCATCTGTAAGAAGCCTTTTCCAATCCCTCTGAAACCTCTAGATGATCCTGAATGTATCTTATTTGTATACAGTGGTCTGCATGTTGTCTCCATTGTTAGACTGTAACATCCTTAAGAACAGGGACTGGTTTTTGCCTTTCTTTGTATCCCCAGTACTTAGCACAGTACTTGGCTGTGGTGTTTAATAATGCTAGTTAACTGCCTGCCTGCTTGCCTGCCTGTAACAATTCTTATACCACCTTATTAAGTTGTACTTTATGTGCTGTACTGTTAGTAAACTTTTTATGTAAGAGCTATCTCCCTCTACTAGAGCATAAGCTCCTTGTGAATATTAACTACAAATTAAATTTGTTGTTGTTGTTTCCCCCTTCACAGGGTCTTTTACATCATAGTGGTTCAATAAAAATTTGTTGATTGAGTAATATTGACTGTCCGAAGTTAGTCCTTTGGAAAATGGAGCATTACCATAATAGTCTCTGCTTGAAAAAAACACCTGTAAATAAAGTCAGATGAGTCCCTAAGCCTCAGGTGGTAAGCAGTGAAATGCTAGTGAATGAGTTCTAAATTGCTCAGCACTTTATGATAAATTCATGTGCAGTCCAACCTTTCAGAGATGTAGGCCATGTGGCAGAATTAATTTATTCCTACAGGCTTTAGGAGGCCAGAATGACACCAGTCACGGGGGTCATTGGTGAACTAGATTGGATACTTCCCTGAAGCACAAATTCAGACGGAAGATTTTTCTCCAGGAGGCATTTTGTACACAGAACACACAATCGGGCTGGCAAATCCCAATGTGCCCGATTATTATTGCCCTCAAAGAGAGAGAACACCCCCCTTGTCATGGTACTACGTTTGCTCACAGGCCTCTTGTTCAGCTCCTATGACCTGTGCACAGACCTTGGAATGGGCCAGTTCCCCAGACATAAGTAACTTCCTTCAAAAACAGGAGCTCAAGGATGGCATTAGTCATGGGGCTGTCAACAGGTTAAGGAGGACACAAATTTACTCTGTGTATAGACATATCTGTAGAATTATGACTACCAAACTCTAAAGCCTGGATCCCTTCTCAAACAGTTGCTATAAAAAAAGATGCTCTGGGACACGAATAACCGTCTAGACATTTTAGAGAGAGCCTGGATCTAACCAAATGCTAGGCTATATTGAATTTTGTTCATGCTCAATAAAAATGATATGAACTTATAAGCAACTTAGGCTGTTTAGAAAGCTGAAAATCCTGGCATGCTAAATGGACCGATGAAACATGGTGGGCAGAGGAAGGGGCTGCTATTTTTTTTTTATCATATTCTAGTTTTGTTATTAACATAGTTTATGAAAATGCTCAGATGTGACCCACTATAGACTTTGACTATCCAATGTATTATCAAACTAAACTTTCCCAGAGCCCTAAAGCCAAATCACCCACTACAACACAATTGTCCTCTGAGCCAGTATACAGACAACAATTTATATTTCTTCCATTCAATTCAATCAATAAGCATTTACTACATACATCAGGTATTATATTAAACACCGGCAATACAAATATAAAACTGAGACAGTCCCTGCCTTCAAGGAGCTAACATTTCACTTAGGGCAGAGGGAGGGGGAGCTAACAAGGTGTTAACAGGTAACCACATATAAGTGTGTATAAAATAAATACACAGTGATTCAAGCAGCTTACAATCTAGCAGGAGGAAGGACAAATTCATGATGCTATGACGTGTAATATGGTAAGCACACAGGAAAGGTTCAAACAGAGAGAAGGTCAAGGAAGAGACCACTGGTAGCTGGGGCAGATCAGGGAAGATTTCAGAATGAGCCTTGAATGAAGGGAAGGATTGCAACACACACAGATTGGGGGAGATAATTCCAGAGGGAGCACTATACACACAGGCCCGAAGGCAGGCCAAGATCAAAGGGCATCAAGCTATCTAGTCTGGCTGTAATACGGAGGGCATGAAGGGGAGCAGTGTGTAAGAAGTCTGAGAAAGTTGGATTCAAAGTGTGAAGGATTTTGGACAATACAAATAAAAAGCCTCTTTTGTTTGGCAACCAGCGAGCAGGTGAATAATAATAAAAATAATGACAGCCAAGAGGAACATCTTATCCTCCCCCCAAACCCAGGTAGCTGGGGCTGAGATTAATCCCAAGTTCCAGATGGAGGAGATGAGGCCAGAGAAGGTGACCTCCCCAAGGTCACACAGCCAGTTAGTGCCACATGTGGGACTAGAACAAAGCCCTTCTTATTTGACTCAGAGCTCTTTCTATCAGAAAATGCAGCCTCCTACTTTGTCTCAGGCTGTAAATATGAAGGCAGAATCTGTCTGCATCATTGGAGACTAAAACCGTGTGTGTGTGTGTGTGTGTGTGTGTGTGTGTGTGTGTGTGTGTGTGTGTGTGTGTGTGTCTGAGTACACAACCACTGACATTACTGGCATGTAATGTTGCCAACATGCTGGCTAGACAGCAACAAGCCTGCTGGCCACAGCTCCTTGGCCCCCTTGTTCTGCTCTACTGGGGCCAGCTCCGTGAACACGGCCCGAGGTGATCAGATTGATACCAGCCAAGAAGGCCTGTGAGACATTCAAGGAAATTGGTGACAGCATTTTCAAAACTTCTCCACTAGATGTTTACTTTTAAGCTCCCAAAGGCAGAGGAAAAGCCAGACTTCTGTATGTATCCTTTTTCCAGCCTTGCCTTCCCCCCCTCCCCCCCCCCCCGCCCGGCCTTTTTTTTTCACCTTCCCTTTCTCTCAACAATTCTTCAAAGAGAAAAAAAGAAAAAGGTAAAGGTTAAAGGCCTTGTGACTATTTCGTGCCCTCTAGTGGTGCTCAGATTAACTTTTTTAATCACTGTAGTGAGTTACAGGAAAACCTTTCAAAAACATTTCAGAAGTAGAGCTCCAGATATTCAATAAATGCAACAACTACAATATTCCCTTCCATCCATTTGTCTGGAGCAGTCAGGAGAAATGATCCTGGGACAATAGGCAGAATTTAATATGCTTATGTACGTGCTCTTTCATTTTTTATTCTTTTCTATCTCTTATTCTGTTTCTCAAAGAGCACTGAGTGGTACTCAATACTTAATGTTAATCAATACTGGGTTCCTGCCCCAGCTCTGGCTCTCTGCAGCTGTGCACCAGGCACATTGATCTGAACTTCTCTGAGCCTTAGTGTCCTCTACTGTAAAATGTGGGGATGAGAACAGAGAGAATGTTGGAAGGGACCTTTTAGCTCTAACACTCTAAGATCTTATGATTTTTCTTTCTCCTTTTTTTAGAAGCTAGTTCATTTCCCAGTTATGACTACTGTCCACATACATTTCTTTTCTGGAAAAAAAAAAGAATTAGACTGTAGAAATGACAAATGTTCTTTGGATCACCTTTCAGGGTGCTTAATCCAAGCAACTCCCAGTCCTCTCACTGCAAAGCTGAATGATACAATAGTAGAAAGAGCATAGCCCTACTGCCTTTGGCACCAGAATCAAAGCTAAAATTGACTCTCATCAACAAAAACTAAAAATGCATCTTATAAATGAAGAACCTGAGGCCCAGAAAAGTGAAGTGAGCTTGAGAAACACAACTAGCTTCTGTGTGTTTCAGTTCTACATAGCAGCTATGTGACCTGGGCTTAATACACTGATTCTATATTCTGCTTCAGAACTGGAATAGAGAAAAGTGAAGCACGAAGAAGACAGGGGGTCTTTGTAAGGCATCCCCATTGCAGCCTAAGGTACTAGATTTCAATGCCTCCTAATTATATTTAACAACACTCTAATCAGACAGCCCCTTGTCCAACCTGCCTAAAATTCAACCTACTATCCTGGTGACATTTACTTTATGATTTCAAACTGCTGGGAATCGGGGTTCCCATACAGAGAGAGCAGAAGTAGAACTGAGCATTTGTTCTCACTCTAAGGACAAATGAGCACTGTTAGAGATTAGAGACACTTTCCTCCTTCTAGATCAATTTGATCTGCAAACATTATTTTGCTCATTCCCATTTTCTTTTCTAATTCACGCCACTTGGAAAAAAAACAAAACAAACAAAAACCATTGGGCCCTGTTAGAAAACTATGCTCTTCTGACTTTTTTCTGTGTTCTCTCTTCTAAAGCACATCCTTTCCATTGCTTGCTTTTAAATACAAGGTTGGAAGTGTTGTGTGGGGATTCACTTGCATCTTTGTGGGTTTGCTAGAAACCTCTGAAAAAATTCAATGTGATAAAGAGACATCATATTACTCTAGTCAAATCTACCTGGTTTTAAATACCTGGGGGGGAAAAACCCATTTAACTCTAGAAATCCTTACTCATCTCTGCTATTAGGTGGCATAAAGGAAATAATGACTTAATGTTCAGTGTTTTGAGAAAGACTGGCTTAGTTTTTAAGTATCATGTTTTGAAATAATAAATGTTTAGGTAAGTGGCACAGGGGATAGAGCACTGGCCCTGGAGTCAGGAGGACTTGAGCTCAAATCTGGCCTCAGATACTTGACACTTACTAGCTGTGTGACCCTGGGTAAGTCCCTTAACCCCACTGTCTAGCCAAACAAACAAAAAGAATAAGAAATAATAAATGTTTAAACATGACCCTGAATTGGGACTTGAAAAAGATAACCACTAGGCAGCCAGTGGCTAGCCCAGGATCTACCTCGGTTCCTAGGACACAGTGTCCTGGAGCTCAGTTCCACAGGAAGAGACAGCACCAGATTATTTCACAGATCCCTTACAGCTCTGACATTAAACAAGGTTACTTGGCACTCTTCCTGCAGGAAAGGCTGTAGTGACACTTTCAGCCCATGAGAGGGCGCACTGAAAAGTGCCAACATGTTTTCCTTTTCCTTCCTGAGTAGGACAAAGTATCACCCCTCTTTTCTTTAAGCCAGGAGCTAGTTTGTTCTCTCTGGGCCTCCTCAGCCGTACAATTTTGGTCCCCTGTCATTCGCACAGCCTTTCTTCTGATCCAGATTGCCAGCCTTCAGGCCCTATCGATTCCATGAGAACCCTTTTCCCATCCTAGATCGACCTGACTCTGCTGCCAACACCCACCAAGCCTATGAAATACTATCTCGCTGCCACAGGGCCTCTTGGGGCGGAGGACAGGGGCAAGCAAGGAGGCCGCCCTCATCCCCTAACACCGGGCTAACCAATAGGACTGTGGGGGAATGCTAATGGGGAACAGGGCATGATGACTTACCTAGCGATTTAAACCCTATCAAAAACTATGTCAAATTGCTATGGCATCAAAGCTCAAGTATAAGCACTATCAGTACTAAGAGGGCAGCTAGGTGGTGCAGCAGACAGAGCACCAGGCCTGAAGGCAGGAACACCTGAGTTTAAATGTGGCCTCAGACACTTACTAGCTGTGAGACCCTGGGCAAGTCACTTCACCCTGTTTACCTCAGTTTCTTCATCTGTAAAATGAGTTAGAGAAGAAAATGGCACACCATTTCTGAATCTCTGCCAAGAAAACCCCAAATGGGGTCACGAAGAGTAGGACACAACTGAAATGACTGAACAACAGATCAATACTGAGAGGTTTTATTACTTCTTTAGTGTGACTGATCCTAATATTTAAATCCCATCCATGCTTCAATAGATTTTCTTTGTGAGTAGCAATGGCTGGGGAAAAAAAAATTCATGACAACGATTCGAACCTCTCCCTACTTGGCTCATGTGGTCCTGAGATACCAGCTGTATACTTTCCTGAAGGTCCACATCTAAACCCTTTCCATCTTGGTATGATCTGGCATAGTTTATACACCGCTAGCATAGTCTTCAAACACTCAGGATCACCTCCAGGCCAAAATGAGACACTGCAGGAGTCTTGGAACAGATGATAAGCACTTATCAGTTTCAAGAAAACTTAGAAGTCATCTAGTCCAGGGATCCCCAACTCAAATTTCATGTGTGTTTTAAACCTATAGCACTAGTAATATCAATTGGATTATGTGTTTGCTTGAACAAAAGGACTATTAGGGATAGGGTCCTGGGACTGAGATAACCAATTTGTTCAACATTCAAACCAGTTGCAAGAATATATATACATATATATGTATATATATTCCTGCAATTATACACACACACACACACACACACACACACACACACACACACACACACACATACATATTCTAACATACCTAGATAGGTAGGGAACCAATTTCTGCTTAGTCATTTCTAGTGAAGAAATGATTTTGCAAGATAGTTCCATCCCATCAGCGGACAGTTGTGTGAATAAGCTCCCCCTTCTATTTAGTTAAAATCTGCCTCACTGCAACTTTCACCTGTCAGTCCTACGTGTGCCTATGAAGGAGAAAAGGGCTGATGAAGAACGGTTTCTCTTTTCAAAATGGGGCAAGAGTCAATGGGTGATACCCATTGGTCAAATCACATGGCCAATGGCTATTCCTGGCACAAATAGCAGACTTCTCTTGGGGAATCAAGGTTCAAGCTCATACTAGTTCAGGCTACAGTAGCACTTTGGACCCAGGGTTTATCCCCCAACGTGGTTCTAGAGGAAGGCATAAACTTGGGTCCCTACGGTATCTGAAAGAACAACATCAACAAACATTCTATTTGACACAGACAGAGCAATACGAAGATCTTATTCCCTTACAGTACAAAAATATGAGAGAGGCAACAGTTGGGAAGCAAGAAGGTACCGGACTCAGATTCATGAACCTCTAGGTTTGAATTCTGCTTCTAACACTGACCAAATGAATGGCCTTGCACAAGTCATTTCACTTCCCTGGGCCTCAGTTTCCTTATCTGTAAAGCAATACCTATCTCAAAGAATAATTGTGGGCACTGAGTGAGATAATATACATAAAATGGCTTTGTAAATCTTAGAACACTATACAAATGTCCCCCAAAAGGGCATAAGCTCCCTGAGGACTGGATCTGTTTTATTTTTTGATTTTAAGGTCTATCACAATGCCTGGCACAGAGTAGGGCTTAATAAATGCTTGTTAAACATCAGCTACTTTATGATTATTGAGTTATGCTCGTAACTGATTCACATTTCTGATGTACTATTTGCTGTTTATTATTTAGCACAATGCCTGGCACATAGTAGGGCTTAATAAATGCTTGTTAAACATCAGCTACTTTATTATTATTGAGTTATGCTGGTAACTGATCCACATTTCCAATGTGCTGTTTGTTGCTTTTTGTTCATCTGGTAAAATTCTGAATTCCCTTGGGCTCTCCTGAGTAACAGAGCCAAAACTGTTTTGAATAGTAGTACACAGACATAAAAAGACAAAAAAGTCTCAAATATCTGATAAGAAAAAAGAGTGGGGAAATATACAAAGTTTGGGGGTTGCAATATGGGAATAACTATGTAGTGAGTAGAAATGCTTTTATGTAAGCAGTTGACAACAATTACCTATAAAGATACTGTTTTGCAAATACAAAGATGAGGCTATGGATAAGTTATCAGAAGGGCATGTACTTGGAGCAGTCTTCTGAAGCATTTGTGATGGGTCCTCCTTGTAACCACTTACAAGTCTAGAATTTAGCATTAAGGGCATGATCTTTGTTGTAGAGCAGTCCCTCCTCCTTCTCCCTCTACCCCCGACTTGGTACAAAGTTAACTTGTCTATAAAAGGATCAAACCTTCAACCTTGGCCTAATTAGCAGTGAGATTTAACCATGTTTGATATTGCCCTAGAGAGGAATAAAGTGCTTACTGAAGAAGTTGGCAAGTAAGGAGTACATTTTAGAGGCTTGGGATACTTTCTTTAAAGAGCCTAGTCTCCTCTAGGAAACACAGTATTGCACAAATATGTGAAATCAACATCCTCTATTAGCAACCAGTCACGTGTCATGACTCACCTTGGATAACAACCATCTAAAACACTTCTGAGTCTATGATGTCGGCACTGAATTCCAATGTTGACATCAGCAGTTAATCAAAGGATTATATGATTTAGAGACAGAAGAGCACTTTAACATGGCCCAGCCTAATTCCCTCCTTTTACACATGAGGATACTGAGGACCAGATAAACGAAATGATGTAGACTCGCTCATACAGGCAATGACTGGTAGAACCAGATCTGAACGCATCCCCCCAAACTCTAAATCCAGTTTCCTTTCCACTCTCTCATCTCCAGTCAGTAAGAGAACAACCTCAATCTTCTTACTCTTGGTCCAACTGCCTCCTACTGTACCAAGGGAGAGAAGCACTCGGACAAAATTTCCCACAAATGAAAATCCGCCATTTTATCCAGCCAATATACCTGTCATAAAGATACATACAATTCCATCCAGAGGAGAGACAGCACCAAACTTCTGTATTGAAAAGAATATTGAGACCCACAGTTTGGACAGGGATAAGCTGCAGAAGATTCTGCTAGAACCAGCAACTGGGCCTCCAGGAAGTATTGTAAGAAGCATTCAATATCTGACAGGGGAATTGCAGTGGCAGTGACCCTCACCATGGCTTTCTGGGGGTTCTTTCTCACAGGAACTCTGCTGCCCTTGAAATTCCGTTGGTTCCGATGCCGACGAAGTCTGAAATGCTCTACGGTTTGACTGAGCGCTGCCAGGCATGGTCGCTACTCAACAAAACACAGTGTACTATTCACTCCTGAAAAGAGGGATGCTGACTGGAGAACCTGGCGCTTAAAGTAGCAAAAAGATATCTGCACCAAGACGGATGCAAAGAGGCACCCTGGGTACCTTCTTACCAAGCTATCAGAGCTCCTCTAGAGGAGCAGCGGTGAAAGTGTGCTAAGGAAAACAAAACAACTGGTGTGCTGCATCAGCTCAGTTCAAGGACATAACACCAAGAACAAAAGGCTTTGATGAGCAGCTCAGCAGCTTTCAGCCCAAATCTTCGAGGAAAAGAATGGTGTGCCTTCTTCTGCTCACCCTCAGATTCCATCAGATCTCAAGGACAAGAATGAAGATCTTGATGGCTCCATGACAACAGTGGGGAAAGTAGTATTCATGGTAACGTGAATCTGGAGCTCCATTGGTGATCCTTATTAACCAAGAGGTTAAGCCTCCAACCTGGAGGCTTTCATCAATCTCTCTTAATTCCAGTGCTTTTTCTCTTTTAATTATTTCCTATTCATCCTGTATACAGCTTGTTTCCTATATATTTGTTTGCATGTTGCCTCTCTCATTAGATTGTAGGCTCCTTGAGGGCAGGAACTATCTTTTGCCTCTTTTTGTTTCCCCAGTGCTTTGTGCAGTGGCTGGCACATAGTAGGGGCTTAATAAATCTTTATTCATTAACTGATTGGTAGTCTAACAAAACAAAATACTAATATAAAAGTATTGCAGAATCACTGGCTCAGAGAGTCCTAGTCTGAGATAACCTGTAAGACGGGAACTGATTTTACAAGAACTAGGTTTAATTCTGGGGGTGCCTTTCAGTCAGGAAATAGATAATTGATAAGTGTTCACAACTAACGACTTTGCTGATCTCTCTTTGGTTTACCTTATTTAACCTGACAGAAGCCACAAAGGCCTCACACATGAGCTTATAAGTCCTCTTCCCTCTCCAGGTAAATGGTACCAGTTGCTGCTAATTTTCCAGCCCCTCAAGTTTCCCAGACTAAAGCTCCATATCACTAAAAGTTTCCCAAGTAAGCCAGCCTAGGAGAGAATCAGCACAGAAATGTATATAGGTGGCCTAAATCAATTTTTAAGGGCAAGTTTATTCTATTTTCTCGTGTGTGTGTGTGTGTGTGTGTGTGTGTGTGTGTGTGTGTGTCCCCGTGTCCATATGGAAGAATCCGGCCAGAAGACTGAATGGATTGCTGATGCCATCTTGAAATACTGACAATCGCTGATGTCATCTTGAAATACTGATAATTAGATGTAAATCTATAGATTAGTATCCTAAACTTAAGGACTATTTTTGTGATGGGAAGTGTGCTCTTCTGATCTAAGGACATTATGAAAAATGTTTAAATTTATGAAAGCCAGTTGGTCTTCCTGCAGTCAAATGGCTGACTGCTTATACTGAGATCATCTTGAATGTGACTGAATGGATACTGAAGGTAGCATTGGCTTGTCTCCCAGTTTAGATTCTGTTGAGCTCTGAACTGGGTAGTCCATTCTCCCAAATGCACACTAGTAGCAGTAAAGTTCCATTTATACTCATTCATCCCAGGCTAAAGAGGTTATTTTCCCACTGACTTGTTAATGGGAAAACTCAACAAATGAGAGATCGAGGCTGCTAGGAACTACATCACTGCAAGTAGTTTGTAAACCAAAGGGGAAGCACAACCATTTCCAATGCTTTTTAGCAAATTCTTTTCTTAGTTATGAAAATGGTCTAATATCAAATGGTTGCCAAGATGCCTCATGTTTTTCCTTAGGGACTGATCTATAAAGTCAGAAATTCATCGGGAAGGCCTGGGAAAAGCTTAACTAACAGAAAGGCTTAAGTGATATTTCCTCAATTCTTTCACTTGAAGACTCTTGGATGGTAAATTTCTCTCACGGGCTCTTTAACTGAGTCACTCAATTAGTGAAAATGATATTTCTTTATATTCATGTGAAAATATGTGCCCTCTTCAGGTTTTGTGGAACCACTAAAAGAGCCAAATAAAGGAACAGAAGCAAAAACAGAACCAAAATCAAACACCAGCCCAAACAGATGCCTTGGGATACAGACAGTACAAGCAACTTCCATTTTTTATGTTAAATAACCATGCCTTGGAGAGCCAAGAGACTCTCTCCTCACCAAGGGGCATATATTTACCAAAAGATACTGCCAGAAAAACACAAAGGCAATAAACTGAGAGACAACCACAATGCACCTGTTCATACCAACCTCTGCCAGGAGCATGCTTGGGAACCATAACAAAAAACCGAGGAAGAAATGCTGCCGTCATGTTGAGAAATGTACTGAACACTGTAGTAAATCTCTTCTTTTTCTCTCTTTCTATTTACATATAAATGTTTGAACTAGAAGTACAATTTCGGCTCCAACAAGAACAATGCACAAACAACAAGGGCATTACGGAGGGGGAGGATGGGGGGAGAGGGGTGGAGACTGGTGGTGGTTAGAAGGCCTGAGGCATTATATGATTTTCTACAGATGAAAAGAGAAATAATGGTGCTCTATATTTAAATGTGCAATCAACTTGCAATCATTAAACCACCCGTTTAACGTTTAAATTAAATATACCCTAGAAAGTGCTACCCTCAGATTAACATACAAGGATAAAAAGAAATGTTAAGCAGGTAAGAGACTGAGTCTTCCATGAATCTGAACTAGAGCTGGCATCCTGAAAGCTCACTGCCTCTCAAAAGGAAAGAGGTAGAAAATCAGAATTTTTGAGCACCCAGAGAGGAGGCAGGGTCTGCTGACCTGGGTGCAAGGAGGGATTTAGCTAATACAGTCATCAAGATTAAAGCAAGCTGTCTAAGTGACTGATCTTTGCCTGATGTGCACCTCCATGGGCTGCTACGGAGTAGAAACACTGCTTTAGCTGTCTTTTCTCTCATTGCTGCTGATGCACCTGCCTGTAGAATCCTTATTCTAACAAACATCTAAATCTGCTACGGCCTGGGAAACCAAATGTAAGAGCTTCTTATAACTGTGTGTAATGTGAGCATAAACAGGCTCTGAGCTGCGATGAGGGGGAGGGAGGAAGTGACTGTAGATGAGCTTTTTGGTATGGACTTTGTGGCTGCCCACAAGCCTCTTCTACTTTCTTCCTAGTTTGCCTCACTTAAATCCAATGCATGTGCAAGTCAAGATATCACCCGTGTGCTGTCTTAGGTCCTCTTTGAGAACAAAGAAAGGACAAATAACAACAACATTAAGTTTTTGGCTGTGGTTCACCGATTACGAGATCCACAGGTCACAGACTTAAAATCAGAAGGGATCTCAGACCATGGAGTCCGATCATCTCAATTTGCAGATGAAAAGATGGAAGATCAGATTGCTTAAGTGATGTCCAATGTCACACAGTAAATGGTGGAGGTGGGATTTATTTTTGTGTATGACATGTCTCCCCCCTACAAAGGTGTAAGGCTTTTTATAAAGCAGAGAGCTATAAGGGCAGGAGAACTAGCCTTATTGAGTGATTAGGCCGAGACTGTGTGACAGTCAGGAGGAAAATGCTTTGTAAAATTTAAAGTTATTAAAATGATATGTTAGATAGGGAACTAACCAGGAATGGTTGGTAAAAGGCAGCAGAAAAGTTAAGGCTTTGCAAGAAATGTCTCCATGGGTACAAGTGAATAGATTAATATTGATTAAACACTACTAAGCAAAGGGCATACAAATAAAAGGAAGAAAGACAAATCCTGAATTCAAGGAGCTTACAATCTAGGGGAAGACTACACGATAGGGGAATGGTGGCTAGGGAGCAGTGTTCTGGATAGGGAAGTCAGAGGGAATGGTGCCTGGAGCCATGGGCAATTGACCACAATGTCCTTCCCAGGAGAGGAAGTGCTAATCTAAATGCTGTTGAGGGGAAAGGGGGGAGAAAGGACAGAGACAGGGACGTGCATTGGCATGACTTTAAATGTCAAAAGGCATTTTGCATTTGCTTCTGGAGGAACAGGAAGACATTGGAGTTTACTGAGTAGGAAGAAGACATGATCAGACCTAGGTTTTAGGAAAATCACTTTAGTGATTGCTGGAGCGGTGAGAGACTTGAGGCAGGAAGACCCACCAGTGGACTATTATAAGAGTCTAAGAGTGAGGTGATAGGGGCCTGCACTAGGGAGGTGGCAGAGGAGAAAAGGAGGCATATCGGAGAGATGTTTCAAAGGTAAAACTGACAGACCTTGGCAACAGCTTGTATATGGGGGTGGAGTGTCGGGTTGAGAAGAATCCAAGATGACTCCTAGGTAGTAAGCCTACAGGACTGGGAGGATGGTGTTGCCCTCTACAGTAATAGGAAAGGTAGGAGCAAGGGACAGTTTGGGGAGGTGGGGTGAAAAAATAAATTGTGTTTTGGAAATACTGGGTTTAAGATATAATTTGAGATGTCTAAAAGGCAGTTTTAAGAAAGTGAAGGTCAGCAGAGAAACTTTGGTAGGAGAGGTAGATTTGAGATTCATCAGCATAATGATGATAACTAAATCCATGGGAGCTGATGACATCACCAAGTGAAGTAGCATAGAGGGAGAAGAGAAGAGGGCCCCGGACACAACCCTGAGGGATACCCAAGATTACAAGGCATGATCTAGATAAGGAGAGAAGGAGCAATCAGATAAGCAGGAGGAGAACCAGGACAGAGCATGTCCCAAAAACCTAGACAGAAGAGAGTAATCAACAGTAGCAAAGGCCGCAGAGACTGTGGACAAAAAGAATGAGGACTGAGAAAAGGCACTCTTCTGTGCCTTGGCTTCTTTATCTACAAAAGAAGGATGTTGGACTAAGATAATCTCTAGTTCTGAAGTCCTATGATCATCCTGGGAATGTGCCGTTCAGAAAGGGGCCCAAAGAGTTCTTGAGAGAGATCCAAGCCCCTGCCTTTAGATAGGAAGGGGATTAAGGCATCCTAGTAGGAACAGGGAAATGGACAATCAGCTAACACGAAGGAAAGCTACCCAGAGGGAGCTGGTAGCATTAAAGGGCTAGCAGATGGGATTGACTGTATTAAAAACTTTGCTGAAATCTGTTGGAAGATGACAGCTTTGAGGAAGAAAGGGGGGCAATGGCTATAATCTTCTGCTAAAAATTTGTTGCCTTGTTTGATTCACAGCTGAAGGAATTGTTGAGACACTGACAAGAATCTTAAAAAAAAAAAATTAAAAAAAAAACACCAGACCCTGTTTCAAACATTCCTTTGATGCGCTACTGCAATTATTGACTAAACAAAAATATTTCACTCTCCAAGGGAGTAAAATACCTGACGTTTTCTTTTAATGAACACTGTTAAACACAGGGAAATTTTAGTCAGCATGTTTTAAGGGGTATAAAAACACATGCGACAAGTAGTAAGTAAAACTAGGGAAGGGGGAAGAAATGAGGGGCTGAAAACATGAGGACCAGGGCTTGAAATTTATGGACAAATCTCTCCCTGGTGACTGGGCTGTCCCAGGTGGCAGATGAAACACTTATGTTGCATATCAGATTGTCAAGCAATTCTTAAACTGAGATACTCTGAGGAAGGAGGGTTTGCCTCCTGGATCCTGCCTGTCCTCTAAGTGAGGCAAAAGAGGGAATGTCATCCACGCTGTCACCTTCCTGACGAGGGTGCCAAATGGACCAGCTCTTAGGAGTAACAAATAAGATTCTTGAGGCCAGGGACAGGTTCAGCTTTGTCTTTGTATCTCCAGGGCCTAGTACAGTAACAGTGACGGGTACATAAGTATGTCAGCAAAGTCCAGTTTTAGTAAATGCTTGCTCAGTAAATGCCTATTCAATCGACTACAAGTAAGAAGCACCAGTACATGGTTCCATATTTGAGTAGGGCGAGGGAAGTTGTTTTTAATGGGGTGGGTGAGACAGGAATCAGGGAATTGAGTAAGGAACCCTTTGGGGCAACCTTGGTGACTAAGTGGTATTCCTTACAGGGACTCCTAAACTGTCAGCAAGCATTCCCTGTGGCAAGGTTTTGATTACACAGGATGAGCAGCAGATCTTAATTCGGAGGAAACCCAAGCCCTACATCCCGGCTGAGATAGTTCAAGAATTGAATTTCTCTCGATAGAACACAGCAGGAGGCCTCCTCTCTGCTCTTAGGAGAAGGGTGGAGCAGGGGTGCTGCTCTTCTCCTTTTGGATTTCCTGCTTCGTTTAATTTCTAGGTAAGCTCAACTAGCTAACCATATTTCTCCTTTGCTCCATGAAATGAAATGAAATGTCCTCCACCCTTGCCATCCAATAAAGCTTTTCCTTATCTTCCAGAGAGCTATGACTTCATCTACCCCCTTAAAGGAAAGGGAAGGGCTTTGGCCCCTTCTTCTTTTCCTCCTGCCTGTGAAGTTGCTGCAGAGTTGGGCTTAACAGACACTGGAAAGGTCCCAGCAAGCAAGGAACTCTGGTGCCTGCCCTGCATATAAAAAAAAAAAACCACCCTCACCAGAGAAAATCAGCAATGCAAGGCGAATTAAAAAGCACAGTTAAATAACCTCAAATCCTCATGCATATTTATAAATCACCCAGCATCAAAACTAAATCAATACTCCTCCTCTGGGAGAAAAGTATAGCTCAGAGAGAGGAAAAGGCATACAAGCTGATTTCAGTGTAACCCACTGAGTTTCCTATGGAGCCCCCAGAAAATCTTACTGGGTACAGCACCATCCTGAGGCTGCTTTGAGCAAAAGACAGGAGAAGAACATACCCCCCCTCCATCTCTACCTCCACCTCCATCTCCATCTCCGATAGCTCCCTGCGGCCTAAGTGAATCCCACAAGTTTTTCAAATCCCACCTCCTTGGGGACACAAAGATGTCACTAATCTCTAACCTCCTGGAGCAGGAAGCGACTGTACCATCCAACCATTTGGCATTTCGCAGGGGTCATAAACTGTTGTTCTCTTACATGCAAGTTAGCATTTACTAAGTGCCAGGCACTGTGCTAGACTACGGATATGAAGACAGAAATAAAACAATCCTTACCTTTAAGGAGCTTACATTCCATTGGAGGAGAAAAGATGTATAAATACAAGTTTATACAAAGCACATATAAAATAAACACAAGGTAGCTGTAGGGGGAGACCCTAGCCTATGGGAGGGGAGTGGATCAGGAAAGCTCTTCTTAGGGATTTGCAAAGGTTTCAAGGCAGACAGCTCAGGATGGCTAGTGTGGAAGAGGTTAGTATGAAGAAGGGATGGAGTCAGACAGTGGGGAGATTTGAGGACCAATCTAAAGAGAAGGGGATTTTATTTGTGAGACAATGGGGATCCACTGAAGCTTCTTCAAGGATGTAATTATAAGCATAGAGATGACTTGCAAAGGGGGAAAGACTACAAGGACAGTGAGGGGTCTCTTATTCAGGTGATAGACACTATGGGAGTAGCAAGGAGGTGCCAGATTTGAGAAAGATTGGGAGACTACATAGGCAGGACTTGTAACTGATTGTAGGTGACAGAGAAGGGACAAAGGGAGACGATTTCTTTGTGTGCCTCATGGAGGTATCATTACAGGACTGGCAGAGGAGGTGCTAAATAAATACCTGCTACTGATAACTGAGACAAGTTTAATCATGGTATATACTATTCATTCATTTCATGTCTACCTGCCTTGAGCCTGTCGTCACAGTGTGAATTCCCTGAAGGCATCAATGATCTTTAAAAGAGACTCCAAGACCAAGAGACTGGGAGTGTGTACATTGGGGGCAACGCTTAGCATTTGCTAACTGACCCAAACTGCCTAAAAACTGTTCTAGGCATTGTCCTGAAGGCCCTGCTATTCATCTGATGGTGAAATACAAGCAGCGGGGAAGCTGGGTGACCAGGCTGGGGGAAGAGGGGACTGTCCACAGAAACTCTGGTAAATGTACTAATCACAGGCACCACCACCAGCTGCTCAACGGGCCTTCTTCAGACTCTTAAACACTCACCCACATTTAATTTAGGTGCTCCCTGCAACTACTGCAGAACTGTCTTTATAGTTCTTTGAAAGGTCCTCAGGAGAAGTTCTCTCCTGGTCTCCCTGAGGGTTAAGAGAGAGGTGCCAATGTGAAGGAATGCCGATCACAAATCAGGCTAAACACACACAATGGTATAGCAAATGGGGCGGTGGGTGGGCGATCCTTATTTTCAATTTTCATTCATCTCCATTGACAGAGGTTTCTCTTCATTTGAATGCCCGGGTAACTTTTCATTCCTTCTGTCCAAAGCTCTCTTGGCAAAATAAACACTTTGCATGCACAGTCCACAATCTCCCATTTAGCTGTCAGGGCTTTAATAAATGATTTATTATGCTCCTATCTCATAGCTCAGTACAAGCATACACAGCTAACTCAGCAGGCACTTAAAGAGACAGCCGACCAGCCAATCCTCAGGCATACAGATTTCACCAGGGTGATCTCCTTTCGGAGGAAGGCAATGTAAATTTGGTGGCTTTCACCCAGGAGAACCAGGGACTAGGAAAATCAAACTAATCTCTGCCATGGTTCCAAATAAAAACTCACTATTGCCTGGTAACCTGTTAAACCAGGGATTGATGATGAGAGTTACTCACCAGGCTTTTCTGGAAAAACACTTCTTGAATGCTGATTGCATCACTGCATCACTGGATATTGCTTTGAGTGATGCCCTTTACAACCCGTCTTTCATGAATTGCTATGGACCTGACACTGCATTACTTTGTGGCTGACTTTCTGGTGATAATCTGATCCTTCGATGCCCAACGTGCAGTCTTTGCTGCTGGTCCTATGCACGATGCTTTCACACCTTGGAAGGAACAACCACTTGAACCTCAGTGACACAACTGTCGAGAATCCAGGGTCAATTCTATGCATCCAGAGACTTCAAAGTAGGACTTTGTAAAGATGAAAATATGACTTATTGAATTTGTTTCTGTGGTCCCAGATTCAAATCGTTTTATTTTCCCTAGAAGGTAAGTCACTATGATTCAGAACTCAATCTTTGCCCACCCTGCTCCTATGGAAAAGGTCAGGGATGAAATGCAGCAGGGGTAAGAGGGCTCTGGCACCCTCAAGTTCTAATCTCGACCAGCCGTTCCATTTTCTGCTCTACTCACTGACACCTCAAACGGAACATAGAGTGAATGACTGCAGGAAATACCCCAAAGAGGGAACACTTTGGCTTTTAATCTCTGTCTCCTGCCTCTGTCCTTTTATCTGTTACTTGTTCAGGGTCAGAAGGTTCTGCCTGTGGACATATGAAGTTTTCAAAAGAGCAGAGGGAGAGTAGAGGGAAACGAATGAATATCAAAAAAGCAGAGTAGAAGGAACTTTTTATGAACACTGTACTTAGTCTCGACAACTGCATATTTTCCACTGTTTAACTGGATGGAGTGGCTTAGTGAGTAGTTTAAGTACTGGGCATCTGGAATTACAGTTATACTAAGGCTTACAAACTTAATTCTCCACAAGTGTATAACCCAGAAAATAAGTTCTACATCTAACCACCATTGGCACTTCTCTAAGGTAATATGTCTTCATGGTATTCTTGTTCAGAAAGCTGATCTTGAGGGCTGAAATGTGACTAGTGGAAGGATCGTTGTTATTGTTCAGTCATTTCAGTTGTGTCTGACTCTATACCCCATTTTGGGGGTTTTCATGGCAAAGATACTGGAGTGGTTTGCCATTTCCTTCTCTAGCTCATTTTACAGATGAGGAAACTGAGGCAAATAAGGTTAAGTGACTTGCCCAGGGTCACACAGCTAGTAAGTATCTGAGACTGGATTTGAACTCATGAAAATGATTCTTCCTGATTCCAAGGCTCTATCCACTGTGCCACCTAGTGGCTGAGGGAGGTCAATAACTAAGCATAAACCAAGTCAATAAACATTTAATTACAACATACAAAGGCACTGTGGTAAACACTGGGGGTATAAAGACAAAAACAAAACATTCACGGGCCTGAAGGAAATGACATTCTACTGGGGGGAACACATGTTTGAGAAGGTACTGAGCATTACCTAGTGGGGATAGAAAGAGGGGAAGGAAGAGATCAGGGAGGGCCTCCCGAGGGAGCCGGAAGAGGCAGGGACGGGAGGGGGCTTACGCCAGGGATGGTGACAGAGCGCACGAGCACAGAAACGCGTGACGAAACTCCAAGGTCTGCGAGTAGCAAGCGGTTCAGTTCCGATGGAACACAGAGGACGTGAAGGGGAGCAATACGAAGTTAAGTGTGGAAATGCACATCACATTTATATTGTGAAAGGTTTTAAATGCCGGGCTGAGGTGTTTGTATTCATCCCGGGAGCAAGAGGGAGCCATTGGGGGAAAAAAATGTGGTCAGACTTCTGCCTTGGAAAGATTCTTTTGCTAGCTATGTGGGAGATGAATTGGAGAGGGAGAGAGAGAAGAGGCAAGAGACCTGTAAGCAACTATCAAAACAGTTGAGGAGAGAAGTGATGAGGGCCTTAGCAAAGACTGACTGCATGAATAGAGAGAGAAGGATGGACGCAAGATTCATGGAGGTAGAACCTGCAAGACACGGCAACTGACTGGACAGGGGGTATAAGAGAAAGGAAATAATCAAGGACAACTCCGGGATTGCGAACCTGGCTGCCAGAAACGGTGGTGGTGCCCTCCAAAGAAACAGAGAAGTTTAGAGGAGGAGTGGGTTTAGGTGACCAGTTCTGTTCCAAATATGCTGGGTTGGAGGACTTACAGGCATAGATGTCTAGCAGCAAACTGGCAGAAATGTGACTGGGATTTGGGAGTCAATGCATAGAGATGAAGTTGAATACATGGGAGCTGATAAAACCACCAAAGAAAATCACATACAGAGAAAAGAAGACTGAGGATAGAGCCTGGAGGGATACCTATGATTAGGGGGTATGAAATGGGTAATTATCCAGCATAGAAGACTGAGGAGTGGTACTAAAAGGTAGGAAAAGAATAAGGAGAGAGAAGTATCACTAAAAGAAGGAAGGGGCGGTCAACAGTACCAAAAAGATGCAAATATGTCAAGAAGCTACTGGACTTAGTGATTAAGAGGTCCTTGGTAAACAAGGAAAGAGTGGTTTTAGTAGAGTAGAAACACCACACTAGGAGGGACTGAGAAATGAGTAGGCAAGAGGTAAGGAAGCGGAGACAACAAGTAGAGTTGACTCTTTTTGAGGAGTTTGATGATGAACAAAAGAGAAGGAGAGATAGGGTGCTGGATGGTATTGTTTTCTCAAATGGTTTAATGACACAAGGTAGTTAAGTTCCTGCATCTACCCTCGGTGCAAGGAAGCTTCCAAATTCAGTCCTAGAGAGGGTCCAGGACTGGAGCCCCACACAACCAATACCAGCGATGGCAAAAGGATGAGACGGTGCTGGGACCAGGGCAACAGCCTGAACCTGCCTGAGGACTTACTGGTAATAGAGTTGAGGTTGGGGTTGACTAACACCGGGCACTGGAGGCTGTGGCATGAGATATTAGGTCAAAGAGGTCTTCACAACAAAGAAATGTCTTTTAGTTATAATTCCCCTCCCTCCCCAGTCCCCCCTCCCCCTGCATCCCACATTCCTTCACCAGGAAGCAGCCTGATCCAGCTTGTTTACCCTTAACAAAGTCACTAAAAATAAGGGCAAGAAGGGAGTTTAAAGACCATTTAATCCAAATCCTTTATTTTTAGAATATTAGGAAGCACAAGTTTGATTGGATGTCAAATTTAGCCCCATGGGTCAAAGGTCAAAGGCAGCATACATCTTTTTTTTGGGGGGGGCATATATCTTCTACAGGAGACTCTTATTTCACACTATTTTTCCCTATTTCATTTATATTTTTCTTTTTCTGTTGTTTTCTTGTTATTGATGGTTTTCTCTATCTTTTTGGCTTCTTTTTTTGGTATGGGTTCAGAATGGCAAACTTAGATTTTATATTCTTACTTATTTTTAGAATTTAAAAAACACATTCATCACTTTAAAAGAATCTTCCTCTGATGCCTCATCCTAGTGTGGAGGTGACCCTGGGCTCCTAACAGCTTTACAAGCAGAATATAAACCCTGGCAGGTTCTACCATAATGGAAAAGTTTCTAATATGGTCTTGGCAAGAGAAGGAGTCAGATGCCCAAGAGGCAACACAGCTAAGTATGGAGAGATTCATCACCAATCAGCTGGCCACTAAGGTAACAACCCATAAAACTACTTGATCATAAATAATACATTCCATCTTAAGCTCTATTTTCCTTCATATTTTGTATATTATCAAAACCCAATCTGGATAACTGGGGCTAAAGGACCTGCTGGTGGAATATCTTTGCACTCCTCTCTTTGGAAGATGAGGCATTTTAGGTCATATGTGCCTAGAGAAATCCCAAGGCATTCTAGTCCTGGGTCAAAGAGATTTCAAAAGAGAAAATAGTAGGGCAGGAGTCTACTACAACAATATGGGCTTTTTGGGGAAGGCAGAAGAGGAAGGGATAAGGGAAGGTAGGGCTAATTTTCCAACATCAACATTAGCAAAAAGGTTCTATTGTAAGATCGCCTTCTAGATAAGATATCAACAGGACCACAGGTAGGATTCATACCTAGACTGTAGATCATCTAGGTCAATCTCATCCAACAGAGATGCCAATCCAGAGAAATAGATGGGCCTGGTCAAATGTCATATAGGTATTAAGTAGCAAAACTGACATTGAAACCCAGGTCTTTTAATCCAAAATTCAATGTACTTTTCATTATGCCATGTTGCTGTCACAAGAATCAAACAAATCTGGAACTACCTGTCCTATCTAAGACAGTGCAACTCTATTTCAGAAGGATTCAGCTTGCAAGGACTGTACAGTGATATTAAACCATAACAGAACTTCCTCGATACCCAAGTCTTTTTCCTATCAAACTTGGAATCTAGTCCTCTTGGAAGTCAGGTGCCTAATGAGAAGTAATGAGTGTTCTTAACCAGTATCACTCTCGTGCTCTCCCCTAGTTAAGCCAAACCAGCTAGGAATGATTAAAAGAAGACCACTGCCACCAGCTTTCCCCCATCCCCCACACTTCTTACTCCTTTCAGAATATTTCCAACCTTGGCAGTGTGGTAAAGGCAAGATGGGGCTGCCTGCTGAGGAAATGACTAAGGAATGGGGAATGGAGGGCAAGAGAACACCTGTTTGATAGGGATGCTATTGTTCAAATTTGCATAATGAACAGGGGACGGAAATTAACGTCTCTCATACAAAAGTGCCCTGAAAAGACAGCCTAAACTCACCAGTAGGCTTCAGCTGCAAAGTGAATACAGTAATTGGTCTGAAGAAACTGAGACAGAAGTGGCCAGGTGTCAGAGAGAGGGGAAAAATCATCTCATTCTATGATTAGATGGCTATATTTCAATTCGGCTACCCCATGGGCAAATGAATCTGTGACATCACCTTGCAACAGTCATCTCACCACCACTTTGACAGGCTTGCTGTGGGGACCAGGAAGATGGAAAGTGTGTGTGTATGTGGGGGGGGTGCGTGTGTGTGTGTGTGTGTGTGTGTGTGTGTGTGTGTGTGTAAAGGATAGCTCAACCAGTTGGCACTAAATAAAGTCAGCCCACAGACCTCCTCTCTCATCCCAGGCTGCAGCATAGCAATGATTCTATTACGATTCTTCTTCCTTTCCCCTTTTAGACTAACCTTGTCACTAGAAAGCGAGTCACTGATGAAGCATCAGAAAACAGCAGCCACAAAATATTTACTTAATGTTTGAAAACAGAGGGGTATTGACACAGTGGAGTGCTATACATATAGGAGACCTAGAAAAAGAGGAAAGCTAAAGAAACAGAGACTGAGCTCTGCTGCTTGTCTTTTGTCACTTGGCACAGACCCTCAGGTTACCATAATTTACTAGAGCAGGCACTACAATCCCTGAACTCCTGAAGCTGACTTAATCCAAACCCAGTGCCCATCATCATGTCCTGCCCAAGCCTGCTCATTAATGCACACCAGAACTTAAGCTTTAATAGCGATAAAGGACTTGCAGCCTATTACATGGACTTTAATAATTAGTCAAGCTGACTTCCATTCAGAGTCCTTCAGGAGGTGATTTGTTGAAAGGCAGAGGCTCCTAAAGAGTTCAGGGAAAGATGGTTGCCATACATTCTCATTTAACTCCTTTTCTGATGGCTCAGAAAAGACTAAATCATAGTCATTAAAACAGAGAGACAACCTCTGATCATTGACAGGCCCATTTTAATAATATGGAATCTGATCTTGGCTAAACCTCATTCCAGTGTATTTCCCCTGCTGCTGTATTTTCTCTCATGAGCACTCCCCCCCCCATTATTTGTGCTGTCCCCCCTGCTCATCTCAATGCCACTGGGTTGCTTTGCATGCGAGGCCTGTGTGAGGCTGCTCAGACCTAGATTGCATCTGCTGATTACCCAGCCCAAGGGACCGGCTAAAGTGCAAGAGCTTTCGTCAGAACTGGGGAGGAGGGGGAAGGGGATGGGAGGGAAGGTGCGGACAAGGGAAGAGCAAAGAATATAGGAATTAGAGGCCACATTGAAAATCTTTATGGATTCATGGCATGCTGCATAAGGACAATTCTTTGATAACAAGCTCATCTATTTATCCTGACTAATGGACAGCCTGACTCTGATATGTTATTACATTTGGACATCACATACAAGGGAGATCCATACTGAATAGCACTTTCTACCTCCAGGAGGGGAAAAAAAAATTTGATATTTGCTTGGAAGAAGGAAAGAAAAAAAAAGATACACATACAAATACAAAGGCAGTCAAACTGGGCTGAGGTCTGGGGGCCATTTTATCTTCCTTTCCTTTCTCACAGTCACTCAGCAAATCTAATCTGCTCTGCCATCAAGAGCTGTCAATCAGGTCTCCCAACAGTGCTGTAGCACCCAGCGGTTGGGCAATAGCCATGGAAAGGTAAGCTGCTTGCACTAACTTAAGACCAAGGTGGGCCCAGGACAGACAGCAAATAACAGGCAGCAGCCTAAATCCCCCAAGGAGAAGGAAGGGACAGAAAGGTGGTGAGTCTCAGCACATTGGCCAGGCCTTTGCCAGGAACAATCTCGGGAAGAGAAACAGCCTTAACAAACTCATCCATTTTTCCTGACTAATGAATGGCCTGATGCTGTGATCGGTCATCATGTTTGGACATCACATACAAGAGGAATGCATACTGAACAGCCTCCCCACTCTAGCAGGAAAAAAAGAAAAATTGTCTAATTTGTCTAATTGCTTAAGACAGGCTTAGGACTAGAAATGGAATTACAGCATACTAAGAAAGGAATGCTACAGCCTAACGAGAAAATTGAATTCTTGGAGATTAGATGCCAAGTATCAGGGAAGGTCCTCAGGTTATTTCAGTTATCATTGCATATCTGAAGAGTCCCCTCCTTATTTCAGTATCACACTGAGAATAAGATGGCACGCTTCTTGTTGTGTTCTGAAAAATCCAACCTAAAGTTTAGAAATACCAAGCTCAGAGTAGATTAGAGAGAGAAGTCTCTGAAACCCAATGTTTTTCCTTGACAGAATATATCTCCTATCATACAAGAGCCAATGTGTTTCTCATTAAAGATTGAAGTTCAAACACTTTCAAGATGAGTCTCAGTTGATGTTAAGATCTAGAGTTCTCTTTGCTGCCTTTCCTTAATCCAGAAAATGTATAAGTGAGTTGCAAAAGTTGCTGAGAATCTGAAATGTTTAGTCATTTCTCAGGCCAGCTGGCATTTGGACTCTCTAGATAGAAATTTGTTGGCCCACTGCAATCAGTGGGGAAAAAAGGACACAGAAGAAGCCATCCCTTGGTGTACTGAAAATTAACCCAAGAGCAGAGAGCAGGCAAAGGAGTCCTCAGAGCTGGCTCAATTTCATTCTTGGAATCTGCAGCAATGTTGACCTTACGGCATGTTTTCCATGGCAGAAGTGACCAAATCCAATAGCACAAGTGCCACACGCAACACATTTCACAGATGCTCTGCTACTTGCTACTAGGAAGTCCCCTCCAGTGGGCAGCTCAATTCAGGAAATCATTTTGTTGTATTACACTCAGTGATGACTCTTTGGATCTCCTGAGGAACATTTTTCCTCATGCCTGCTTCTTTGTAATTAGCTATACCAAAAGAAAGGTGTTGTTTTTAGCACAAGCAAATTCTGTCATTCATCTTCCACCATGGCTCCACACACCTATGCTCTCATCGTGTCAGACGGTCGCCTTGTGTTGTCCAAAGACCATCCAATCACCATGTGCTTCTGATAGCAGCAACATCCAGAGAGAACGACATAGAGGAGCTTGCAGAAAGCTCTTGCCCTTCACCTGGGGATGCTAAGCAGCTCTATCCACCAGAGTTCAAGAGAAGAGTCAACTCTAATTACTTCTCTGTTGTCCTGATGAGAAATCTCTGTTTGACTTCTTAGTAAGCGTCCTTACTTCTAACCCTGGAGTGCAAATTTCCAACTGCAACAGATTATACAGTTTGTAGAAGCACAGACAAGCCCTTTGAACCAAGAAAAGAATTGGCCCTTTCTATCTCCTCACCCTCATAGACATTGTGACATTTTAATTAGCTTCCCACCCATATCTCTAACAGAAATCCCTCTGTATCATGCATACAGAAAAGGTCTTATATTTCTCACTCTTATAAAGTTGGGATGTGAAGGGTATACTGTTTAAAAAAAAAGAAAAGCCCCTTCCTCTCTTCCCTGCCACCTACTCATCCATGAATTCAATTATTTGCCAGCAGGTGCCAGGAACCCAGAAGTAAAGCTTCAATTTTGCATTGCCTGAGAAAACAGAATGGAAAGTCTTATCTCCCCTCTTACTTCATACTCCAAGTTCAATTGTCTCATTTTCCCAAGGCAAAGAGAATTCACTATGGATGCTCCCTTTATGAAAGAGGAAAGTCAATGCTTGATATGAGAGGGAGACAGGGAACAAGGTGCTTTTGTTAAAGCAAAAACTCAAAGGAAATGTAAGGAAGAACTATGGAAGCCAGAGAACGCCTACAGCAGAGAGGGGAATGACTTTAAATGAGAGAGTGATACAGCATCCAGAGCCATCTACTTCAGTAACTGGCATCATCCCAGCACATCTGAAGGAGGCAACAGGAAAACAGGCTTCATAAAGAAGTAATGCTTCATGAGAAATCCCTGGGTGTGGGGCACCCATGGGTGGCATGCAAGGAGCCACACACCTTCTGTCTTGTGCTGGCTCACCGATGTTTCTAATGTGGGAGATCTAAAAAGGTCTGAGGAGAAACTGCTAACTCCTGCTTAATGTGATCCCTTGAATCTAAATGGTCCCTATCTTATTCCAAGGACAGAATATGAGTGAAAAGAACAAGACGTGCCTGCCCAATACATACTATCCACCTTCTATCATAACCAGAAGAAAGCAGCCCTCTCATCCCCATGTGCTACCATCCATGATTACAGGACACCGGCATAATACGGTCTTCCTGTAATATATTTTCTGTTTTCATAAGACTTTGCTTGGAAGCTTTATTGAAGAAGCATATGGAGCATAGGTGTCTAAATCATAAAGCAAGACTAACGCAAGAAGCATAAAACTTTAAGTGCAAACACTCCACTGCAATAGAAAAGACACAAACTTCCTGAGTGGCTATATTTGTCAAAACATTGGATCCGAGAGTTATAGCTGTAAGGCAATAGAGGCCATCCAGGGCAATCCCTGGAAACGAGGCCCAGAGAAGTTAAATTACCCAATGTGACTTGAAGTGCTAAGTGACAGAAGTGAGATTTGAACCCCAGTCTTACATATCTATAAATAGTATAAATATTTCAATAGATTCATGATCTCATCAATGTGAGTAAATGCTCTCCAATGCCACCAGTTAGAACCTGCCAAAGGTTTCTATCAGACTCTTGGTCCTATCCTTGCCAATCTTAAAGAAGTGATGTTACACTCACCAAAGTGAAGGTCTTCCTTTAAGACTCAATATTATGTGGACATCAAGGTTGTATACAAATTCTTTCTTACCTTTGGCTCTCGCTACAGTACGAATGTATCGCTTTCTCTTCAGGTTACAAATCTCTTATTGATGACATGTAGCTTTTTGCACGCAATTCCTTGTAGGTAATATGCTACAGTTCCATTAATGAAAGGTAGCATAACATAGAGAATTCAAAGCTAGCCAGGAAGCCAGTAAGATCTGGGTTCAAGTCCTGCCTCTGACAATATGATCCTGGACAAATAATTTATTCTCTCAATGTTGTTCTCATTCACAGGTCCACCAACAGTGTGACAATGTGCCCATTTCCCCTTAGTCCCCCCAACATTTATAACTTTCTCTTTTTCGTCATCTTTGCCAATCTAATATGTGTGAGGTGGAGCCTCAGAATTGCTTCAACCTGCATTTTTCAAATTATTAGTGTTATAGAGCATTTCTTCATATGACTATAGATAACCTGAGCTTCTTCCACTGAAAAATGCCTATTCACATCCTTAGATCTTTTATCAAATGGGTAATGACTGTTATTCTTATTTGAATCAATTCCTTATACATCTTGGAAATGAGACCTTCCTTTATTAGAGAAACTTGTTGCAAAGATTTTCCCCGGTTAATTGTTTTCCTTTTAATCTTAGTTTTATTGGATTTTTTTTTGCATAAAACATTTTTAATTTTATGTAATAAAAATGATCCATTTTATCTTCTCTGTACCTTGCTTGGTCATTAACTTTCTTCCTATTCATAGTTCTGTTAGGTGATTTCCCCGCCATTTTTCTCTAACTTGTTTATGATGTGACTTTTTATCCAGGTCATGTATCCATTTGGAGTTTATCTTGATATGAGGTATAAGAAGTTGGTCTAGATCTAACTTCTGCCATACCACTGTCCAATTTTCCAGACAGTTTTTGCCAGATAATTAGTCTTTATCCCAGTAGCTGAGGTCTTTGGGTTTACTGAATATTAGTGTACAAAATACATTTGCTTCTCTATGTTGCCGAGTCTTCCACTCAATGATGCTCATTCTCATTCCCGGTCATACCCCGTAAATCCCAGTGGTTCTGAATCCCTGTAGGTCATTATCTAAACCCCATTCCTCATCCCCCACCTTCCAATTCCTTATTCCCATCCTCTTCAACCTTTCTATCCCTAAGTCCCAATCAGATACCACCCACCCCTTCCACCATGCACTCTCAAATGCCTGCTCTGCAGACAACAAACTTTTCTTCATCCTAAATCTTTTACTCTCCCACTCCTTCCACCTAGTTGCAATCACTGACTTTCCAGCACTGGCTGCTTCTTTACCTATTCCCCTTGGCTCACTGGTGGGGACAGGGGAGTCGGAATGCTCCTTGTTCACCACTGCCACTTTCAGGTTCTCCCACAGTCCCCACCTGTTAGTAACTTTTATTCCTTTGAGGTCATTATTTATATCTACCACCCTATCAAATTCTGGTATCTGTTGTCTATCGACCTCCAGGTTACCCTTCTTCCTTCTTCCGTGAGTTTGGTACATGGCTCACAAGTTTTCTCTCTTTTCTGACTATCCTCATACTACAGTATTTCAACATACATACTGACTCTCCCTCAAACACCTTAACCACTCAGTTCCTCAAATGATTCACTTCCCATGAGCTACTCCTCCATCCCACCTCAGCCCCCTACAGATGGTTATACCCTCGATCTTTCCATTACCCACAAATGTATCATATCATATTCAAGAAACATAAAAATCCTCTTATCTGACCATAAGACACTGCTTTACCCTCTCCCTTTGCCTGCCTTTACCAAATCCTACTCTTCATCCACACTGCAACATCCAATCCTTTGGCCCCTCAGTTCTCTCCCAGGTCATCTCCCCTTCACTAGTAACTCTCTCCTCTCTCCCCCATCTTGATCCCTTGGCGAACCCTTTAAACTCCACATTGTCCTCTTGTAATGAATGACCCTTTATCATATGGATGTTGTGCTCTGCCAAGTCTCTGATTTGAATCACTCCCACCACCTACCACCTTCACTCATAGACATGTGTTGTTGAGCATAGGTGGAGAAAATCACATCACCATTTGGACTTGGTCCACTACATAATTATATTAAACAACTTCATTTGGGCCCTCATTATGCTAGGCAATCCTTTTACATCTTCCTTGTCAACTCATTCAGTCTCTATATTATGGCTCTTTTAAACCTTTTCTTCCCTCCTCAAAGCTCCCCCTCTCTTCCACTCTCTCAACTGAGAACTGCCTCATATTTTACAGAAAAAAAAACCTGAGGCTATTCACCTTGGACTCCTTCTCCCCTCTTCCTCATCTCTTCTCACTATGCTTTCTGCCATTTTCAACTCCTTCATCTTTCTCACACAAAGAGGTAGACTTCTTTATTCTTTATCTAGGTTCCCTGTACTAACTGCAGATTCGATTCCATCCTGTCTCCTCCAAAAAACTTTCCCCAACATCATTCCTACTATCTAATTTTCCACAGGCACACTTTGGAGATATTATGGATTTGGTTCCAGACCACCATGATAAAACAAATAGTGAAATAAAGTGAGTTACATGAACTTTTGGTTTTCCAGTACATATAAAAATTACATTTATACTATACTGTTGTCTATTAAATGTGCGATGGTATCATGTCTAAAAAATGTATATAGCTTAATTTAAAAATACTTTATTGCTAAAAAATGGTAACCATTACATGAGCCTTCAGCAAATCATAATCTTTGTTCTGGTGAAGTGTCTTGCCTTGATATTGCTGGCTACTGAGTGATTAAGGTGGTTGTTGGTGAAGGCTGGGGTAGCTGTGGCAATTTCTTAAAATAAGACAACAATGAAGTTTGCTTCATGAATTGACTCTTCTTTTCGCTTGAACACTTACAGGATATTGTAAGGTTGGTTATGAACTGGCCTAATTTCAATATTGTTGTGCCTTGGAGGATAGGGAGGCATGTGGAGGGGGAGAGAGATGGAGAATGGCTACACACACAACATTATTGATTAAGTTCACTGTCTTATATGGGCACAGTTCATGGTGCCCCCAAACAATTACAACAGTAACATCAAAGATCACTGATCATAGATAACCATAATACATATAATAACAATAATAATAATAAAAGTTTGAAATACTGCAAGAATTACCAAAATGTGACACAGAGACAATGGGAAGACATTTGCTGGAAAAATGGTGCCAATAGACTTGCTCAATGCAGGGCTGCCACAAACCTTTAATTTGTTAAAAACAATATCTGCAAAGAGCAATAAAGCAAAGTGCAATAAAACAAGCTGAGCCTGTGCTGTCCACAAATAGCCCTATGCTGAAAAACACAAGAAACCTTCACTTGATTCTTCCAGCACCACTGACTTTGCCCCATCTCTCTTCTGCCCTTCATGGTAAACTCCTTGAAAAGGCTGTTGACAATAGGTGCCTGCACTTTCTTCCTCTCACTCACATCTTAACCTCTTACAGTTCAGCTACTGAAACTGCTCTCTCCAAAGTTACCAAGGATCTCCTGATGGCCAAATTCAATGGCCTTTTTTCCAACCCTCATTCTTCTTGACCTCACTGCAGCCTCTGACATTGCTGATCACCCTCTTTTCCTTGATATTCTCTTCTCTTTAGGTTTTTAGGATACTGCTCTTTCCTGGTTAACTTTCTAACTATCAGACCATTCCTCCTCAGTCTCTTTTGCTGGATCCTCATCCAGGTCATGCCTTCTAACAACGGGTGTCTGAAACGGTTCTGTCCTCGGCCCTCTTTTCTTCTCCCTCTACACTACTTTCCTTGGTGATCTCATCAGTTCCCATGGATTTAATTACCATCTCTGTGCTAATGATTCTCAAAGCTACCTATCCTGTCATAACTCTCTGTGACCTTGCATCTCTAATTGCTTTTCAGACATCTTGAACTGGATGTCCAGTAGACTTCTTAAACTCAACTGGTACAAAAGAGAATTCATTATCTTTCCTACTAAACCACTCCCCCACCCCATCCCCACTGAAACTTCCTTCTGCCAAGAGTAACACCATCCTCTCTGTCCCTCGGACTCACAACCTAGATGTATGTCATCCTTGACTCCTTACTAGCTCTCACTCACTCCCATATCCAATCTGTTACCAAGGCCTGTTGACTTCACCTCTGTAAGATCTCCCAGTTATGCCCCCTTTCCTCCTATTATTCTGACTACCCTGGTGTAGGCTCTCATCACTTCAGGCCCCAATTTTTATAAGACCCTGCTGGTGGGTCTGTCTCCCTCAAGTCCCTCCCCACTCCAATCTATTCACTGATCTTCCTAAAGCTCGGATCTGACCATGTCACCCTACATTCAGTAACCACCAGTGGCTCTCTATCACTGTGGCATTCACAGCCTTTCATAACCTAACCATTAGCCACCACCACCACCACCACAACCTTTCCTTCTTCTTATATTTTGCACCCTGCTATATACATAGGATCCACTGGCCCCCTGGCTGTTCCACAACAAGACTATCCATTGCTAGCCTCTGGGCATTTCCTGTGATCATCCCCCATCCCTGTAAGTCTCCCCTCCTCATCTCTGCCTACGGGCTTCCCTGGCTTCCTTTCAGTCCTAGCTAAAATCCCATCTTCTACAGGAAACTTTTACCTACCTCATTCATTCTAATGCCCTCCCTCTTTTAATTATTTCCTATTTTTCCTTGTAGATAGCTTGTTTGTACATATTTATTTGCTTGTTTATCTCCCTCATTAGATTGCAAACTCCTTGAGGGCAAGGATTTTTGTTTCTTTCTGTATCTCCAGAGCTTGGCACAGTGTCTGGCACACAGAATGAGCTTAATAAATGTTTACGGATTGACTGATGAATCTGTTCCACTGGCTGATCTATTTCCTAACCAGTACCAAGTTTGAGAATTACTGCTTTAGAGTATAATTTGAGATCTGACACTGCTAGGCCCTCTTCATGTCTAATTCTTTTCACGATATCCCTTGAGATTCTTGACCCTCTTCACCTCCATATGAAATTTATTATTATTTTTTTCTGTAGCTATAATGTAATCTTTAGGTATTTTGACTGGTGTGGCATTGAATAAATAAATTAATTTAGTACTGTCATTTTTATTACATGGACTTGTCCTACCCATGTGTAATTACTATTTTTCCAGTTAGGTCTGTCTTTATTTCTGTTAAAGGTAGTTTGAAGTTGTAGTCACCATTCCTATCATATTATCTGTGCCTACAACTTCAAGGAAGATCACAAAATGGCTCAGCCCACAAGAGAGCTAAAGGTACACACAAAATACAGAGGAGAACAGGAACAGACAAGGACATCCAGAAATAACCAATCTAGGAAACCATCCTCCTCCAACAAATAATAGCTTAGATGTCCCGTTATCTTACCCTCTTTTCAAGAGAATCATTTCTACACTAGCAACAGAAAAGAGCCTCCCTTATGAACACTAGCAGAGGTTTTACTTCTTGCTTTTGTTTGCTACTTGCCAAGAGGAGGGGAGAGGGCAGTGTTATTCTCAGGACTATTGAAGGAAACTATTTCTTGATCACCACCACAACATAGCTGCACTTACTGTGGTAAGGATGAGGCACAGGGGAGCTAGGTTTTAGTGGCGAGGCAGGGAGATAGACAAGGTGTGGTCGATGCTTGGGAGGGCAGGCCTTTGCACACCCTGATAGTAGGAAGGTATGATAGACCAGAGGGGGAAAGAGAGACAGCACTAAGAGTGGGAAAAATACCTGAAGATGGGATATTGAGGTCCTGAAAATGTCTATTTCACGATTTTACTAGACGTCATGCTACCTGCTATATTGTCAGTACAGACTCTGACTTTGATATCGTGCTGTGACTTCCTAAGAATCAACTTCACATTATCTTTCTATGAGTCCTGGCTTCCTTAGGAAGCCCAACTTGCAGGGAATGTGTCAGGGTATAAGGGCATAGGAAGGTTATGGGGAAGCCTATTATCTTCCCACAAACCAGTTTAGTCAACCAAGGGACGGATGGGCCCAGTAGAAGCGCAGCAAGTGCCAATCACAGTGCTTGTGAAAATGCCACAAATCCCCGGGTATTATCACTACCAAGAAGGCACACATTTGAAGGTTTCCAGAGTCACAGTATGTGAGTTGGAACGTAGGGTTGGGTCCTGAACAGCAGCCCTAGGAGGCTCACGAGTTTAATATTCAACGTGCATCATCCTTTTCCTATGAAATAAAATCAGTGCCTCTGGAAATCTTGCTATATAAATGTGCATCACTGTTCTTTTTTTAGTCTTGGCGTTAATAAACATGAGCAGCCTGAGCACCACCTTGGATGGAGTTTGTTGTGTCTTTTTTTTTCTTTTGTCATTAAGCTTTTATTTTACATATACTATTCAGCAGAACAGATACAAGTCCAAAATGTATCTTACCTCTTCTGGCCTTTTGAAAGAAGCCCAGCCCAGCCCCTAGAACAGCAAGGCCCTGACCATTCTTTTCCTTTTAATTCTTATAGCTGACGACATTCCAAGTTCTATTTCTCCTTGCCTGTGAGAACTAAGGACGTTTAGAGCCTTCTTTTCAATAATGTAGTGGGGGTGGGGGTGGGGCTAGGCCTCTAACTTTTTGTAAGTCATTACGGCGCTATCTTTCATTTTCTCAAAGCCACGGGATCACTTCATGCCAGGGTTGGGGAGCAGTGAGGTGCTGACAAAAATATGAAGTACATTATCAAAAGGGGAATCATAAACTGACAGTGTCTGAGGAGACTAGGGAGGATGCCTATCTACCAGCGTCCAGTCTCTCTCCCCCAGAAATTTGATGGTGGAATTGGCAAGAAGACAGAAGATGGACCACAGTAATAGCCACTGACTAGAAGACCTGGTCACAATTAGAATTCTGGTGTCGACAAAAAGAGAGTTAAACATTACCATTTTACAAATGTGGTAAATGAAAGACTAGGAAAGATATAACTTGCCCAAAATTACACAGCAAATTAAAAGCAAAGTAAGGACTATAAACTAAGCCTCCTGCTTCCCGGTTCAGTGTCCTTCTTTTCCTTTATCAAGTATAAGGGCATGAAGCCTGGAGATTTATTAGATGAGTACTGTTTCTTTAGGGCAGGCAGGTGGTACAGTGGATAGAGTGCCAGGCCTTGGAGTCAGGAAGATTCATCCTCCTAAGTTCAAATCTAGCCTCAGACACAATAGCTGTGTGACCTTGGGCGAGTCACTTAACCCTGCTTGCCTCAATGTCTTCATCTGTAAAGTGAGCTGGAGAAGAAAATGACAAACCATTCCAGTATCTCTGCCAAGAAAATCCCAATGGGGTCACAAAGAGTCAGAAATGACTGAACAACAACTGTTTCTTTATGGTAATGAATGATATAGTTACCACTTAATTAAGGGATGAAAGAATGTACTCATCACTCTGAAGCATGAAATGCAACCTAAACCTTAGCCATGCTAACTTTTCTCCTCTCAACAAGTGCTTCCCTTGTAATTCCCTGGAGAAAGACAGAAATCTAACTTTCTTTCCTCCTACTGAGGCATTCCTTTTCAGTTCCCAGTTGTAGGTTATGATGTGATTACTAGGGCCTATTTGGTTCAACTTCTTAGAGAGAGCAAGTTTAGCTAAGAAAAGGTATGTGTGGAACACAGGTGAAAGAATTCATCCAAAATACTGTTTCTTGGCACTGGGGTCAAGGTGAAATCCAGCTCTAAGGTTCTGATTCTCAAGGGTAGAACTGCCACCCAGAAGGACTCGTAGAGAGGAGAGCTTCACCCTTCTGAGAGTTAAAGCAGGGCTTCCAAACTAGTTTGGAAACAATTTCAAAACAGACCAGTAGGGCACAGAGGCTACCAAAGCATGTAAGAGCTGCAAGAGACACCAGAAGATACCTACTCTGACCCATACCTAAATAAGAGTCACTCCACAGCATTCTTGACAAGTGGTCATTCAGCCTTTGCACAAAGACTTCTAATGAGAAGCCCACTAACCTCATGGGATGGGCTAATCCACCTGCTGGGCAGATCCAATGGTAGGAAGTTTTCCCTTCCATGGAACTGAAGACTGATGGCCACTTTCACCCTCTTATTCCTAGTTTTGCCCCCCTCACGCCCTCCCTGGGACCAAGCAGAACAAGTCTGATCCCTTTTTCACATTACAGTCTGTCTTAGAAATATTTAAATAGATATCAGATCTCCCCTTAAATCTTTTCTTCATTAGATTAACACAGCTGTGGTTCAATTCTGGAAGCATTTAGTAAATCCCTGCTATGCAGAAGGCTCTGTGCTAGGCACTAGAAATAAAAGACAGAAATGACAAATAGCCCCCAACACAAGGAGCTTACAGGGAGATGAGAAAGACAAAATGTCAACAAACAAGTAACCACCAACACAAGTGTGAGGAGGAAGGCCTCACTAACAACTGGATGATATCAGTAGAGGTTTTCCATAGGAGCTGCTATGAAAGAAGCTGAGGGTTCTATGAAATGGAGGGGAGGAGGAAATGAATGTCAGGGAGAGGGAGCAGTTGGTGCAGAGGTATGAAGGATGGGGCTGAGAAGGATAGGGGCCAAATTCAGAGAAGAGCAATTAGGCCTGTATGACCCAAACTGGCATGTGTGGAGGAAGGAAGGAAATTCTAGAAGCCTTTGGGAGCCACTGAAGCTTCTTGAGTACAAGAGTAGCAAGATGAGACATGTGTTCTAGCAACTGAACTGAGAACAGATTTGTAAGGGATCAGAGGAAGAGACCAGACAACAATGTGTTGTTGGGCAAAGCGAGAAAGGTCCATGTGTCCCTCCTAATCATAGAATTAGCACTCGCATAGAAAAGACTTTCAGAACTCTCTAGTCAGCATAGTAGTGGCTGTTCTCCCCGGGGGGGGGGGTAACAGAGTCCGTGGGATGAGAGGAAAGCAGTTTCAGGGTCACCCTGTTTCTCAATCTCGTATGCTCTTTGAGGGAACAGAAGTCTGGGAAGTTTCACCTCAGCCAGAAGTATGATAAATTCTTAAATGGGTTTTGGAACATGTTAGGTGACACTTGAACGAGGAGGCTCAGGGGAGAATGATGCAGTGAAGTCAGGATTAGAACTGAGAAGAGTCCAGAAGATGAGAAGGTGAGTCTCACCTCGCAGACTGCTGGACTTCTCACAACAGCCTGCTTAAAGAGGATGGAACTTCTTAACAAATGTCTCAGAATGGTGGCCAAGGAAGAATGCAGTCAGTCCTCTGCTGCCGTGAGGATTGGAAACACAATACCTCCCTTACATGGAGAACAATCCCAGGTAACTGATAGAATCTCAACTAAGAACAATAGATGAGGCACAGAAGGAAGCTGGCTGACAGAGCGGCGAAGGAGGTTAATTAACTACAGCCCCTTCCAGTAAATGGTAGAGGTGGCTAAAGAGAGCTAGAAAAATGGAACTAACCACAGGATCCCTAGTGAATGCTGTTTCAGGATAGAAGGTGACCCTGCAAACAGCTAGAATTGATAACCAGCTGCAATGGAAAGCAAAGACTAGCAGGGAGCAGCAGAGAGAAATGTCTGGCAGAGAGCAGGTTCCAGTGGAGAGCAGTGTGATGACGTCAGTCAAAAACATGAGCTGCTTGACAGCGCCATGCACAAGATGCCCTTCTGGGCATGTGCCCTGGTCATTCATGTTCCCTATGGGTGCATCCCTTCATGCAAGGGCCCTGGCCACGTGGGTTTTCCATGTGTGGATGGACTACACATGATCTTTTTACAAAGGTCTCCTTTTCCTACTGAGAATAGTGGGAATTCAAGGTTTATGAGGAAATTTTCTACTGCTGATTTGTTTATATTGCTATTTAATTAAAACGCGCTCGTTGCTAACGTAACGTATTCTATAGCTGACTCATAAAAAATAAAACGCATCTTAGGATATAGGGCCTGGAAAGTATCCTGACCCACCAAACACCCAGAACATGTGGTAGTTAAATGGGCCCTGAGTGAAGGGGCTTTGTGGGCTACAGACTGGAGAGGGAAAAGAATGAGAACAAGGACATTCATTAGTAGGCCATTCTGAGTCTTGTCAAGAGCTGATGAAAGACTGAACTTAATGATGGTTGTGTAATTAGAGAGAAGGAGATATACGTGAGAAATGATGCCATGCAGGTAGAATCTGATAGGCCTAGTTGTTGCTTGGCCTCCGTTCTCAAAGAGGACCAGGACATCAAGGAGATGATGCCATAACTTGAAGGTGAATCGGATTTAAGTGAGGGAGGGCTGTACAAGGTCACCAGTCTCAGTTCCTCCAGAGCCACGTGGGTCCAGTGGCAAGATGTAGATCAGGACAACTGGATATGGCCCCTGCTAGGCCCTAACTAACTGGAAAGAGGGGATGAGGAAGAAGAAACAGTGGAGTACAACTCTGAGATTGTGAACCTGGACTAATAGGTCACCCAGGTGAAGATTTCAGGCAGGTAACTGCTGAGGTGGGATGGGAGCTCAGGCAAAAAACAAGAGATGAATATTTAGATTTGGGAGAAAGGTGAATAGAGATAAATCATTGAACACATAGGAATTAATAAGATATAGTTATGTCTCTTCCCCTGAGGAAATTGAACTGAGCTCTACCCCAGAAGGAAACGGTGATAAGTTTATGGCCTATAAAACACAGTAAAATACATGCCTCTCCAGGTAATATTATACAAACAAGTGCAAGGCAGAGTGGAGAAAGTTAATAAGCCGTGTTCTAACATGTAGGACGGATCTCTTTACATGAAGAGAAGGTGCAAAGAGAAAAGAGAAAAAGACCAAGGCCTCTGCAGATATACATGATTAGAAATGGGGCGAGGAGAATGAACCAACTAAGATGATGAAGAGTGGTCAGACAGGGAGGAGGAGAACCAGGAGAGAACAATTTCATGAAAACCAAGGGAGGAGAGTATCTGGAAGGAAGGGTCGTCAACACTGTCAAAAACTTCAGGTCCAAAACAATGATGACTCAGAAGAAGATAGCCAATGGATTCAGCAACTGAGAGTCCATTGATAACTCTGGAGAAAACAGTTTCAGTGAAGTCATGGGGTTAGAAGCTACTCTGAAAGAGAATGAAAAATTAACTGGAAGGAAGCTGAAGAAGTGAACATAAATGACTTTTTCTCATCGTCTTGACTATGAAATGGAGACGCCATATAAGACAGCATGTTGAGGAGATGACGGAGGTGGGTAAAGGTTAAGTATGGGGACTGCTTATGCATACTTGTGGGCAGCAGACAAGCAGGCAGGACATGAGAAAAGACTGGCCATGAGGGTTGGAAGGTTATCAAGGGAGTAAATCAGATCATGGCAAAAAAGGGCCACAGCAGGAGCGGCTACGTGGCACAGTAGATAGAGCACAGGCACTGGAGTCAGGAGGACCTGAGTTCAAATCCGGCCTCAGACGCTTGACACTTACTGGCTGTGTGACCCTGGGCAAGTCACTTAACCCCACTGCCTAGCAAAAAAAAAAAAAAGGCCATGTCTTCATCAGAGACTGGAGCAAAGGAAGAGGCTATTGGGGGGGATGTCATTCAGGAGCTACTTCAATCTGTTTCCACATTGCACTATCTCCAAGGCCATTCAAAATCCTGGTTACTTTTCTCTGGGGGCTTCCTGAGATTGGGAGCATGGTGAACTATCTCTGTCGGTCATCACCAATGCCAGAGCCACAGCTGCGCTCTCGACAGAGCACCTGAGACAGCCACGTCTCTGCAACCGGTGGTGCCCAACAGACATAGCTCTGAGCTGAATCCCAGGGAGAAAAGGTGATGACTGACGTACCCCAGCTGGACAAAATGCTTGCCTCTCCGGGCAGCATTAAAAAAGACAAGTGAGAGGCAGAGTAGAAAAAGTTAATGAGCTGTTACCAAGCCAGTGGGATACTTTGGGCTGTGCACTCAGCTGGGCAGACTTTCTCACAGTAGAAAACCCCCTGAAGGCAGGGGCAGAGTTGCTTTTCTATTCGTTAAGATTCCATACCCCTTAGTTAAGGACCATACCTCTGAGAATACCCAACAAAACTTTAAATGGAGACCTGGGGAGTGGGACCGGAAGGCTTCTCAATACCTGCTCTATTAACCCTAAGACTCTAAGATTAGAAGATAATGCCTGTCTCATGACCTGACCCAGAAGGACAGCAGCTAAGGCAATCATCATGGGCACTGCAGGTTTTCAGGTCTTAGGGAACCCAGCAATTTTCTACCCACTCAACTTCCAAAAAAGGTACATTTAAGAAATGTCACAGTGTCAGATATTTTTATCTGTTTCACAAGCAGTGATCCAAGCTGGACTGTATATTGGGAAAAAAATTGCTTATTTTCCTACGAAATAATCTGTACGGCTATGGTGACAATCAGGGCAAAGCCTGGCATGTGGCTACATAGTTACCAAAGGGAAACTGCAAGGCAAGCAAACCAGGCTCCTATCTTTAAGCGAAACATGGCTTCTTTTGTTTTTGCTGTATACATGTTTCAGGACAAAGGACAGGAAACTGCTTAAAGAAAGAATGACAGAAATTGTCGGGTGGTCTAGCAAAAAGTTCAGTGTTTCCCTTTACAAGATTTCTCATCATCTACCTTCCAATGAAAAGGGAGAATATCATTACCCAGTAATTTGGGAAACCGGAGGCTGGTGAAAGGGAGGCATAATTGCTCTAGGATCCAGGGTCTTGGGCCAGCGGGGTAGTGCGGTGGACAGAGTGCCAGGCCTGAAGTCAGGGAGACTCACCTTCCTGAGTTCAAATCTGGCCTCAGACACTTACTAGCTGAATCACTTAACCCTGTTTGCCTCAGTTTCCTCATCTATAAAATAAGCTGCAGAAGACATGGCAAACCACTCCAGTATCTTTGCCAAAAAAAAGCCCAGATGGGATCACGAAGAGTTGGACATGACTGAAAATGACTGAACAACAATAACAGGGTCTTAAGATGTATGACTTCCTTCAAATTCTCATGATTCAGCCTTGCTTCATACTATTTCCCATGTCTTCCATATTCCAGCTAAACTGGACCCCTTGTTTATTTACTATCTTCCCCTACCATATTTCATATACTTTCCCCTTGCTTTGATGACTGCTTAGACTGTTGACTTAGACTGCTGACACTCTTGAAATCCTTCTAGTGACTAACTAGCATAGGACTCTGAAAGTGGTAGTCCATACCAAATTGTGGGTCACAAATAAATTCTTATTAAGTGACATTGTGGCTATTCCATTTTCCAAAAGATGCTATCCTGCCAGTTTTGGAGTTCAAAATCCAGCTCCAATCTCAAAGTCCAAAGGTTGATTGATGGTCAAGTCAGAAAGCAGCCTATGAGTGATACCAACAAGAAATTAGGGATCATGGAGCTTGTGACACAGATAAGAGAGGCTCCTGGGGAATTACCTATGAGAGAAAAAGGTTAAGAAAGCACCAAGTTCCACAATGCCAGAGGACATCGTAAGGGGTTTGGAAGCACTTTAGAAAATGGCCAAATAGGCTGTATTCTTTGGACCTATCCTTCAGCCGTTTTCTTGGTGTATGAAGATAGACTGATCAACATTGCCTAGGAGAACTTAACATGGGGAAGATAATAATATGGAGAAACAAGAACAGAGAGGTCATTGACGGTAAGAGGAAACAGTAATGGTAATCTTTCATATACCAAGGCCAAGAGAGTAATGATGCTAACTTCCCAAAAGCTTGGCCATGGAGTATTAAGGTTCCTGGTTACAATTTCAACATGTCTCAGTGCCTAGAACATAGATAAACTGGAGATGGTGGGGGTGGTGATGGGGGAGGCCCTACAGGGGGTAACAGAAAATGATGGGAAGCAATTCTTATGGACACTGTACAATTTGATCTTGAGAACTCAAGAAATGTTCTATTTAATTCCACTTGTAAAAAATGAAGAGAGGGGATAAATGAGCAAAGTATAGAGAAAGAAGGAAAAGGAAAAAAGCATGTATAATGTGTGGGTGGTGACAGGAGGGGGGGAATGGACACAAAGGGCAGCTGAAGAATGGCCTGTGGTGTTGGTACCACACATTTCAGGGGTTAGAAAGGTTGACTACACCTCTTAGTTTAATGAGTGTAAAAATTTCATTTATTATTCCTAAGAGAATTTAAATGCCTACAGTCTCATCTTTAAGCTCTCTTTCCCATTTACTGCTCACTCACCTAAGGCCACCTACATGGGAAGCATGCTAAATAGAAGCTACTTCAATAGGTACTGCATGAAATCAAGGTCAGTTTTCAGGTCTTCTTGCGAGACCTCGTTTCCAGGTCTTTTTGCCAGAAATACTCTCCCAAAAGCCGGTCAACAAGGAAGGGGATAGAAAGTAATTCACAAAGGAAGGAGCCATTATGTTGTAAGGATTCATTCAGAGTGTGTTCATTGAAACAGAAAGAGGGTGAAAACAAGGCACATTGTCAAAAATGGGATTCAGAGTTAGAAAAAAAAAACCCTCAACTTCATGGGCCATTGAAATTGCTCATCATTTTATTCTTTAAAGGGTCTTATTCCACATAAGCTGTACAGGAGAATATTACCCTTCCTATGTGAGTTTTTTTGAGGTAAGCTTCATGTTGGTGAATCATACTACAGATAATGGAAATTAGAAGCCATCTAGGTTATAAAGCCCTTGGGGGGAAGGACCTTAACTTATCTGAAGCCTATATTCTACCCAGTCCCTAGGGTAGGGACTTAATATGGTTGAATAGCAGAACTGGGATTCTCTCTCTTTGAACATATCAGCCTAAAATAAAATGGTGAGGAGGGAAGTGAACCCTCCTATAGTCTCTAAATCAGTCTCCAGTGGCTAAGGCCATGATTGTTCCTGTCTTCTAGCTCTGTAAAGGCAAAAACAAAGTTAGCATTCTGTCTTATATGTCACTGTGCAAATACTCAACTGTTCTCTAGGGTTGGGCTTAGAGACATAATGCCCCAGCCTGGTTGGCATGGGGCATATTTTCCTGTCCAAGTGAACTAAACCTGCAAATCTCTGTGCATGGTTACAAGAGATGTGCCTTTTTGTTTTACAAATTAAAAAAAAAATTAAAAAGACTTGTCCCTCTCTCTCCTCCCTTCCCAACTCACATACAAACCACCAGCTCTATAACTCTAACTGGGGTTTTGCTTTCCTCACCAACCAGCTGTGAACTAATTACAAAAAGTTCTAACTAGTCAAGCTCCCTCTCCAAGCATATGTTGCCAATTAAGTCAAACTGCAGCTGATTTTAATCAATCTTCCTTGAAGCAGCCAAACTTGAAGAATCTCTTCTCCTTCAGCTCAAAGAGCTGAGGAGAGCAGGAAAAGCAGGAGAGGGTATTTGCATAAGGAACACTTCACCATCCGCTCTGGTTGCCTGTAAACACACAGCTCCTGACCGTAATAAATGCTAATTGAGCGCTCTTCAGCAGTCCTTCCTCCTGCTTTAACCGAACAGTAAGCAAGTACCACACTGATTTGATCAGCCGCCTTTGTCTTAGGTTTGGACTTGGGCAGATTTCACAGAAAGAGCTGGTGGGCTGGGGAGGGGAAAGGAGAAGAAATAAAAAAGGAAGTTGCAGCCAATATAATGAGCCAAAGCCATCATGCCAATCATTAGGCACTCCATGGAAATCAGAGCTAGGCCTATAGTAGTCACAGAGTAGAAGAACAAGAACTTTTAGCCTGAATACAGTGGAAATGACCCACTAGTGGCATTGTATTTCTTGAGTTTCCTAATGCTTAAAATGCCAGGAACAATATTTAACTGTATTGAGTAGATTCAGATTCACCACTGGCCAAAATTACCACCCCCTTAGCACAACTCCATATTGGTTATAAGGTCAATGTTAATCCTATCCCTAGAAATCTCTCTTATAAAGGGATTCCACTGTAAGAAGTTGGAATGGGTAGAGCTAAAGCGCCTATGTGGGGAGCTAGTACATTTGTAATCTATCTGCAAGTCTGAGTTAAAACTAGCTTGACAGATCAAGGTGAAGGTAAAAATAAGGAAGAAAGGACTGTTTTCTAATAGGAGTCATTGCAGGAGTTATGAGGACAACTGTGCATTAAATAAGGAAAGCAGGATCCGCCAGGAAATGAATTCTTATTCTCTCTGCCTCTACCCAAAGTCTAAAACCTCTCTACCACCTAATCAGCTGGATAGAATAGCTTGCTGTTTCAATTAAGAACTATTGTGGAGTGTCTATTTTGTTTAAAGATAAAAACATATTCACTTGACAAGCCCATCAAAGGTTTTTGCTGGGGGGGGGGGAGACACAGGGTTTGCAATATGGGTTCTCAGGGATCTCTTCATGACAAGGCAGCATTTAGGGGTCCCTTTCTGTGCACGAGTTTATATGAGCAGTAAAGCTATAAGCAGTAAGCAATATCCAAGCTTTGGTCTTTATGCCAGAAGGAAAATCAATGCAGCCTGCAACTTGATGTCAACAGTCAAGGCAAAAAGGATATGAAGGAAAGTGGTTTGGGGGAGTGAGAGGGGAGGGGAAGGACAAAGGAAAATGGAAGGTTTTGAGAACGGAAATAGAAGGGGACCAGTATGTAGAAATAGCCCTGAGACATTAAAAAAAAAAAGAGACCATGCTCTGAACAAGGAGAGGAAAGAGTTTAGCTGTGTGGTAGGCATTTGGGAAACAGCATCAATATCTCCATGTCTTCACGTGTTAATAACAGATTCAAGAAATATAAATCACAGGAATAATCCAAAAGGGGTGTTGAACAAGCATAGGTTCTCTAGCCAATCAAAAGCCTTAAACTCCCACAACTTACTCATCCTGCCTGCTACCATCATTCTTCTCTGAAATGGACTGGCCTGTTGGGAATTAACTAGGAGACTATGTGCCATGCACTGAGAACTGAGGAGCGAGTGGGGAGGGAACAGAGGAAGTACGGAATTTCAATATTTTGACTGAATAACACCCAACAAATTAGACCAGGCATATATCCAAGCTTGTCAACCACCAGGAGACGCTTTAATTAACCATTAATTCAATTCAATTCGACAAACATTACACACGAAAGGGTGTGGCTCTTCTGAGTATCCCACCTACTTGCAAGCAGAGTACTTCCATCTCTAAACAAAAGGCTGTTAAGCCAAGGACCCTAGGCTGATTGGGCTCCTAGGCAGCCCAATCTTAGAGATAAAAAGCATTTCACTCAAAGAAAGGCTGTGGTGAAGGGATTCAAAACTAAGCCAATCAAGGAATGGTTCAAGAAATGTGGGGTGTTTAATTGGTAGGAGAAAAGATTTAGGGAAAACAAGATGGCTTGTTTCAAAAACAAGTATTTGAAGCTATTCTACAGAAAAAAGGACCAGGCATATTTTGCTTAGCCTGAGCCTAAACAAACAATGGATGAAAGTCTCTAAGAGGAAGGCTACAGCTCTAAACAGAACAACTTCATAACAATCAGAACTATTCAAAAATGGAATGGGATGCTTAGTGAGGTAACTAGTTTTCCATCTCTGTAAATCTTGAAACAAAAGCTGGACAATTTAATTGTTGATGATGTTGAAGAGTAAAGAACTATTTGAGATATCAATTGGCTTCCCCACAAAAATTATATGGTTTTCTCTCCATTGTTGCTCTATTAACCTCATTTTTATTTAATGAAGTTTTGAAATGTTTTTCTTTTCTGTTAATATCTACTCTCATATAACAATATTTGGCTTCACAGTCCTATTCTTCAAATTCCTGCCCTCCCCCTTTAGGATTATAATGCTAATACCCAGACTCTTAGAAATGGAAGATACCTCAAAACACTTAACAGGTAGTCAATTTGTTATTTTCTTTTACAACTGAAGCAACTGAGATACAGAAAATTTAGCCCAAGGCCAATACAACACAGTGCAACAAACATTTATTAAACGGCTGCTAAGTGCCAATTACACAATTTATGAGTGTGTTTGTGTGTACTGGGAGAAGCGCAGAATCCAAGGCTCCAGCTTTTTAATGTAGTGCTCTTTCCACTATGCCCTGCTGCTAAATTATAATACTTTCTCACGAGTCTATCTCAGTAAAGAACATTCCTGGGTTTTGGACTAGGGTCAGGGAAGTCTCAGTCAGAGGGTTTGGGGAACTTTCCACAAAGAAAGCCAACGATCTATTCCATCTGAACATATACCACCATCCACACAAATGAGTGACTGGTGTGGATTTGAATGATTCTTTCTAGAAGTCTGAAGTCCTAACCATTCAGAGGGCAATTTCTGCCACCTTTTCATTGGTGGTGAAATTGTCCTGGCCTCCTGACTACCACGCACTTCTTCCAAATTTAAACATCTGAAAAGATAACTAATTACACTACTTTTTCCTTGATGGTTCATCCACTATTCCAAACACTAATCTTTTTGGGGCAACTAGGACTCTAACAGCAGATAGAGAGCAGCGGACACCGCCATTCAGAAAAGCTAGCATCTGTCTTTTTGGTCCCTTCACACCATTCATGCCTTTCTTAATGTTAACAGAGGGAGCATGCTTAGATTTGCCCTTGCTGGTGGGTTACGCAGAGCATGCTCAAATATTCTCACTGGATACCAACCCTGCATGGAAACTGGAGGCAGCATTTCTAGCCATTCATGACTGAGAGGCTATTAACTGTGTGACAAATAAAAGATCTTTTCCTTGAAAGAACTAATTGACTTAGATAACGACTAGGAACAGAGCACGAATACAAAAGGTGCAACCTTGTCCACTTGTCAGTTCTTGTCCTCGGCAGCAAGAAAGGCAGGACTTCATTGAGTTATAGGGTGGGGAAGAAAAGCTGGATGTATTCCCTGACCTGCCATCATGGGCACATGATGCCTTTGTTTCTTTATTTTTTCATGAGTTTAGGTGAATGAATATTCCAAGAAGGGAGTGCCTAGGCATGAACTTGAGAGGTCCAGAGGCCCAATCAGAAGTCCCACAGCAACAGCAGTCAGTAGTAGAGTTCACCAGAGGCAGTAGTAGTGGCCATCGGAGCAGTAGTGACCGAGGACAGAGGAAATGCCTGCAGACAGATGTGGAAAGATAGTCACCCCAAGGATGGCAGTGGCTTCAGAGACTGTGACTTTTTTTTTAAATTCTGAATTTAGGAAATAAAATAAGCATTTCCGTAACAAAGTAAAATTTATTTTTAAAAAAAGGTATGCACATGAAATTGCAAATCTATTATGTACAATTCGCTTTTCCTTTTCAATACATGAAAACACTATCACGTAACTTTCTTTTTTTCTCTTCACTTCTCTTTCCCTGTACCCCTACCCTAGAGGTGGCTACCATTAGAGACAAATATGTGTGTGTGCGTGTGTGTATATATGTACATATATATATACACATACAGATGTAAAACCATACTATACATAAACTTCTATTTATCAGTTCTTTCTCTAGATGAAGATAGTATCTTTCTTCATAGGTCCTTTGTTGTTTATTTGAGCATTTATAATAGTCAAAATGATGTAGTCACCAACAGTTGTTCTTAAAACAATATTGCTGTTACTGTATACAATGTTTTCTTGGTTCTGCTCATTTTGCTCTTCATTATTTCACAAAAGTCTCTTTCCATGTTTTTCTAAAATCACTGGACTCATCATTTCTTATAGAACAGTAGTATTCCATCACGATCATGTAACACAACTTGTTCAGCCATTCCCCAACTGATGGGTACCCCCTCAATTTCCAGTTCCTTGCCACCACAAATAGAGCCGCTATAAATATTTTAGAACATATACATCTTTTTCCTTTCTTGGGAAATAGAACTAATAGTGGTATGGTTGGGGCAAAGGGTATAGATAATTTAATAACTCTTAGGGCATAATTCCAGATTGCTCTACAAAATGGTTGGGTTAGTTCACAGTTCTACCAACAATGAATTAGTGTCTCAATTTTTCCATATCCCCTCTAACATGTCACTTTCTCCTTCTATAATTTTAGCCAATTTGATAAGTATAAAATGGTATCTCAAGGTTGTTTTAATTTGCATTTTTTTAATCAATAATAATTTTGAGCATTTTTTCATATGACTACAAATTGTTTTGATTTCTTCATTTAGAAAACTGCCTATTCATATCCTTTGACCATTTATCAATTAAGGAATGACTTGTATTCTTATAGATTTGACATAGTTTTTACATATTTGAGATATAAAACCTTTATCCAAGAAACTGTCTATAAATCCCCTCTCTCCAATTTTCTACTTTCCTTCTGATCTTAACAACATTGGTTTTATTATACAAAACCTTTTTAATTTAATGTAATTGAAATTATCCATTTCATAGCTCATAATGTTCTCTATCTCATTTATTCATAAGTTGTTTGCCTATCTACAAGCCTGATAAGTAATATATTCCATGTTCTTCAGATTTCTTGTAATATCTCCTTTTATATCTAGGTCATGTAACTATTTTGACTTTATCTTGGTAAATGGTGTAAGATATTGGTATGCCCAATTTCTGCCAGACTGCTTTCCAGCTTTCCCAACAATTTTTACACAATAATGAATTCTTATCCCCACAACTTAAATCTTTACACTTGTCAAACACAAGGTTACTATAGTCATTTCTTGCTTTTAATTGTATGTCTACTCTGTTCCATTGATCAACCTTTCTGTTTCTTAACCAGTATCAGATGGCTTTGATAATTACTGCCTTATAATATAGTTTAAGATCTGGTATGGCTTAAAAACAAAACAAAACAAACAAATAAAAAACCTCTTTACATTTTTTTATTAGTTTCTCTGATATTCTTGACGTTCTATTCTTCCAAATGAATTTTTTTGTTATTTTTTCTAACAGTAAAATAATTTTGGGATTAATTTAATTGGAATGGCATTGAATATATAGATTAATTTAGGTAAAATTGTCACTTTTGTTATATTGGCCCTGCTTACCTATGAACAATTAATATTCCTTCAGTTACTTAAAACTGATTTTATTTGTTTAAAAAGTTTATATATATATATATGTATATAGTTTCTGGGTTTGTTTTCGTAGGTGTACTCCCAGATATTTTATACTGTCTAGAATGATTTTAAATATGGTATCTCCTATTATCTCTTCTTGCAGGGTTTTATTGGTGACATATAGGAATGCTGATGATTTCTGTGGGTTTATTTTATATCCTGCTACTTGGCTAAAATTATTAATTATTTCAATTTACTTCTTGGTTGAGTCTCTAGGATTTTCCAATTATATCATATTGTTTTCAAAAAGAGATAGTTTTATTACCTCATTTGATTCCTTCTATTTCTTTTTCTTCTCTTATTGCTATTGCTAGGATTTCCAATACAATATTGAATAATATCTATGTTTCACTCCTGATGTTATTGGGCATCCTTATTACACTTCTGATCTTACTGGGCATCCTTGTTTCTCACCTAATCTTACTGGGAAGGCTTCTTGGCTTATCTCCATTATAAATAATGCTTACTAATGATTTTAGGTAAATGTGTTTTACCAATTTAAGGAAAAATCTATTTAGAACTATACTTTCAGGTTTTTTTTTTAATAGAAATGAAAGTTGCACTTTATCAAAAGCTTTTTCTCCACCTACCAATATAAACATGTGATTTTTTACTTTTATTATTAATATAATCAGTTATATTAAGTTTTCCTTCTGTTAAACCATCCCTGCATTCCTGATATAAATCCCACTTGGTCACAATATACAATCTTTATGCTATATTGTTGTAATCTCCTAGCTAGAATTTTATTTAGGATTTTTGTATTCATACTTATTAACGAAATTGGTCCATAATTTTATTTCCCTGTTTTCACTCTTCCTGATTTAGGTAGCAATATCATATTTGTTTCATAAAAGGAGTTTGGTGGGACCTCTTCGTTGCCTATTATTCCAAATAATTTACTTTATATTCAAATTAGTTGGTCTTTAAATATTTGTTAGAATTCACTTGTAAATCCATCTGGCCAAGGAGCTTTTTTCTTAGGAAGATCATTTATGGCCCGTTCAATTTCTTTTTCTGAAATAGGTCTATTTAGATATTCTATTTTCTCTTATGCTAATCTAGGCAGTTTACATTTTTTGTAAATAGCCTTCCATTTCACTTTAAGTTGTTAAATTTATTGGCATATAATTGGGCAAAATAACTCTTTATACTTGCTTTGATTTCATTTTCATTAGCATTATATTCATTTTTGTTTTCATTTTTAATACTAGTGATTTAGTTTTCTTCTCTTTTAAAAAATCATGTTAACCAATGGTTTATCTCTTTTATCTTTTTTTAAATAAAATCAACTCCTAGTTTAATTTATTAATTCAATGGTTTTCTTACAATCAATTTTATTAATCTCACTTTTATTTTCAGGATTTCCAATTTAGTGTTTAATTGGGGATTTTTAGTTTATTCTTTTCTAGTTTTTTTTTAATTGCATACCCAGTTCATTGGTCTGTTCTTTCTCTATTTTTTTTATGTAAGCGTTTAGAGATACAAATTTTCATCTGATTACTGCTTTTGCTGTATCTTATAGGTTTTGATTTGTTGTTTCATTACTGTCATTCTCCTTAATGAAATTATTGACTGTTTCTATGATTTGTTCTTTAATCCACTCATTTTTTAAGATTAGGCTGTATAGTTTCCAATTAGTTTTTATTCTATGTTTCTATAGTACCTTATTAAATATAATTTTTATCGCATGATAATCTCAAAAAGGATGCATTTAATAAGTTCTGCTTTCCTACTTTTAGCTATTAAATTTTATGCCTTAATATATGGTCAATCTTTGTAAAGGTACCATGAACCTCTGAGGAAAAAAGGTGCATTCCTTTCTATTCCCATTCAATTCTCTCCAAAAATCCTTCATATATAGCTTATCTAAAATTCTATTCACTTCCTTGACTTCTTTCTTATCTGTCTTTTGGTTAGATTTATCTAGTTCTGAGAAGGTAAGATTAAAGTCCCTCACTATTATAGTACTATTGTCTATTTCTCCATGTAATTCATTTGACTTTGCTTTTAAAAAATTAAATGCTATATTATTTGGTACACATGAGTTTAGTATTAATGTTGCTTCATTGTTTACGGTAGCTTTTATCATAATGTAGTTTCCTTGTTTATCTCTTTTAATTAAATCTATTTTAGCTTTAACTTTGTCTGATTGCTACCCCTACTTTTTTTTACATCAACTGAAGCATAATAAATTCTACTCCAGCCCTTTATTTTAACTCTGTGTATATCTCTCATTTTAAAATGTGTTTCTTGTAAACAATATATTGTTTGATTCTGATTTTTAACCCATTCTGCTAAATCCATTTCCGTTTTCTGGGTGAGTTCATCCCATTCACCTTCAAAGTTATAATTACTATTTGTGTATTTCTCTCCACCCTAATTTTTTTTACTTCCAACCATTATCTCCTCAATTCATATCCTTTTTCTCTCCCCTTACCCTCCTATTTCTTATTCTACCCAGTCCCTCCCTTATCCTCTCCCCTACTCTCCTAGATCTTAATCTGCAGAGCCACCTAAAAGTCCCTCCCTTATCCTGTCCGCTCACTCTCTTATTTCTTTATACATTTAGAAGACTTCTATGCCATTCTAGATGTATATGTTGTTCTCTCTTTAACTGATCCAATGAAGTAAGGTTCCAGCACTACCAGCTTTCCACCCCAAGTTGCTTCCTTTGTTTCAGTTCTTGTTTTCACGCCTCTACCCAATTTTGCTGTTTAGAATCACTCCATCCTACTCAGCTCAGCCCCAACCCTTCTTTTAAATTATTCAAGGAATAATGAGTCTTAAGAATACTAATACAAAAAAAAAGAGAGAATACTAATAATATTTTTACATAGAAGAAGTAAATATAATTGGTCTTTAATATTTACCTTATATTTTTCCTTGATCTTATATATGTTGAATTTTCTACTCAGTTCTGATCTTTTGGTCAAAAACACCTGAAAGTCTTTCAGTTTGTTAAATGCAAATTTTCTTTTTTATTCAGGATTATACTCAACTTTGCTGGGTAAGTTATTTTTGGTCACAACCCTCACTCTTTGGCTCTTTATTGTATCAACATTCTATTTTTGATTGTAACTTTCAGGCAGTCCAACAATTCTTATATTGTCTCTCCTTGATCTGCTCTCCTGATCAGTTGTTTTTCTGATAAGGTTTCACATTCTTTTCTATTTTTTCACTCTTTTGATTTTGTTTCATCATTTCTTGGTATCTTATGTCATTTGCCTCGCCTTGCCCAATTCTAGTTTGCAAGCAGTTATTTTCTTCCTTAAGTTCCAGGATCTCCTTTTTCCAATTTGTTAACTCTCTTTTCACAATTTTCTTGGGTTGCTCTTTTTTTTTTTTAACCTAATTTCTCCTCAATCTCTCTTATTTGATTTTGGAACTCCTTTTTCAGTTCTTCCAAGAATTCTTTTTGGGCTTGTGAGCATCTGACATTTCTCTTTGAGGTAAGAGTGACTTTTTTTTACTTCACTATCTTCCTCTGAATATGAACCCAGATCTTCTCTTATTTCCATTAGTAGCTATCTATGGTCTGATCCTTTCTCCTTTGCTTACTCATTTTCATTCCTGTTTTATTTTATTTTTAACAGCTTATTATTGTAATCAGGTTCTAGTCCCAAGGTGTGGGTAATGGTGTCCTTCTTACTGTTATTTTCTGAGCTCTGTCCAGGGGCCCAACCTCAGGCACTCCTCTTCATCCCTTCCCCAAGGCTAGGGCCCCCAGCCACAATGTCCCACAAAGTCAACTGCTCTTGTTTCCTGTGGTCCCTCCTGTATCTGTAAACTTCAGCTCTCCTCTCTGTCCTGGAACCAAAACCAGGGATCCCACTCTTCTGCAAGTACCCACGGCCAAGAGGGTCCCTGTCCCTCTGCTTCCACACTTACTGGGTATGTACTAGGTCTTTCTCACCTGCAGCTGCAGTTGGGGACCTTGTATGGTCAGCACAGCTGGATCTGATATCCTGAGACAGCACAGCATCCTTCAGTCTTCCCCTACTCAGCTGTCTCACCCCCCCCCACACACACACTTCCAATGAGGTGAAAGTTCTTGAAAGTTCTTGAGGCTAAGGCAGCTTCCCAACCCAAATGCCCCCAGGGCTTCTTAAGTCAGCCTGGAGGTGTTGGCACTTCAATCAGGCCAAACCTGTGCCTCCGAGGTTGAATCTTTCCTGAGGTCCTCTCAAATTGTCTTAGGAGAACAATTGCTGTACTCTGACTTTTGTTTATTTTTGCTGCTCTACATTCACTTTGAAGCTATAATCTATCTTGTTTGTGGAGGAAATTTGGAGAGCCTAGGATTTTATGACCTACTCCACCATCTTCCCAGAATCCTCTCCCCAAGAGCATGACTCTTAAAGAGAGAATGAATAGCTATGGATTCTAAAAACACTGACATTTGGAGTCCAAATCAAAGAAAATGTAAGGGGAACTTTATGAGGACTCCATAAAGGAAAGAAAAAGGACTTTCCAGGCCACAAATTGGGAGCCTCCCTGATGCAGTACTTTAAGTATTTTCCCCAGGGCCCGCATGCATGCAAAGTGAGAGTGTGCCCTAAATTTTAAGAGTGATTTTCTGTGGCAACATCCTTCATTCACCATTAGCCTATAAAGATCTCCTCTCTGGTTACTCTGTATATCTATGATGCACTGACTTTTTAAAATAAAATTTAATTGGTATCCTTTGTTATCATATTGCCTAAATTTCCCTCTGAATTCCTCCCCTTCCACAGAGCCACTACCTATGTCAAAGCCACTTTTTAAGGGGAAAAAAAAGAGGAAAAAGAGAAAAAATAATCAGCAAAACTGATCAACACATTGAAAAAACTTCAAAATATTCCAAAGTTGTAGACCTCCCACCTCTGCAAAGGAGGTGTGTGGGGGGGATGCTTTCTTATATCTCTTTCAGGGGTCAGATACATTGCCTTTTGTAATGTATTTCACATTATAACTTAAGTACTAGCAAACTATTCTGAAAGTTTAGAAGTGTCATGTTGTATCTAGATAAGTGAGGAAGAAATAAAGACAATTTACTGCTCACTTGAAGAACCTAATGCATTTAAACCTCACTGTTTTTGAAAGTGACAAATAAGCCATAGAACAAAATCTTACACCATATACCAAAATAAAGTAAAAAATGGGTTCATGATTTAGATATAAAGGCTGATACTATAAGCAAACTGGGAGAGCAAGGAATAGTTTACCTGTCAGATTTATGGAGAACAGAAGAATTCATGACCAAATGGGAAATAGAGAACATTATGAAATGCAAAATGGATAATTTCGATTACATTAAATTGAAAAGTTTTTACACAAACAAAGCCAATGCAACCAAGATTAGGAGGGAAACAGAAAACTGAGAAAGAATGTTTACAACCAGTGTTTCTGATAAGAGCCTCATTTCTAAAATATACAGAGAACAAAGTCAAATTTATGAGACTACAAGCCATTCCCCAGTTGATAAATGGTCAAAGAATATGAACAGACAGTTCTCACATTAAGAAATTAAAGCCATCTATAGTCATATGAAAAAATGCTCTAAATCACTTTTGATTAGAGAAATGCAAATCAAAACAACTCTGAGTTACTACATCACACCTATCAGATTGGCCAACATAACAATACAGGAAAATGATAAATGTTGGAGAAGATGTGGGACAATTGGAACACTAATGCATTGTGAGTGGAGTTGTGAAATGATCCAACCATTTTGGAGAGCAATTTGGAACTATGCCCAAAGGGCTACAAAAATGTGCATACCTTTTGACCCAGCAATAGCACTTCTAGGGCTGTCTCCCAAAGAGATCATACAAATGGGGAAAGGACCCACATGTACAAAAATATTTATAGCAGATCTTTTCATGGTGGCAAAGAATTGGAAATTGAGGGGATGCCCATCCACTGGGGAATGGCTGAACACATTGTAGTATATGAATGTAATGGAATACTATTGTGCTATAAGAAACAGTGAGCAGGCAGACTTCAGAAAAACCTCGAAAGACTTGTATGGACTGATGCTGAATGAAGTGAGCAGAACCAGGAGGACTTTGTACACAGTTAACAGCTACACTGTGTGATGACTAACTTTGACAGACTTAGCCCTTCTCAGCAATGCAAGGATTTAAGACATCTCCAAAGGTCTCATGATGGAAAATGCTATCCACATCCAAAGAAAGAATATGGAGTTTTGAATGCAGATTGAAGCATACTACTTGCTATTTTTTTTCTTCTGTATTATTTTGTTTCCTCTTTCTTGTGGTTCCTCCTATTGATTCCAATTCTTCCTTACAACATGACTGACGTGAAAATGTTTAATAGGAGTGTATATGTATAGCCTATATCAGATTGTGCGCTGTCTTGGAGGGGGAGGGAGAGGGAGAAAAACTTAAAACTCAAAAGCTTATGGAAGTGATTGTTGATAAATCAAAATAAATTAATAAAAAATTTTTTAAAAAAGAAAAATAATGCCTTATCATTAAAAAGCAGTATTGCATATTAGAGAGAGGGGTAGCCTTGGAATCAGGAGGACATATGCCCAAATTCTGTCTCTAACACATAATACTTGGGTTAGCATCTCTAATTTGGGGATGAGTTGCCGATCTGCACTGGTAGATGGAGTTTCCACATGGAACCAACCATCCAATGAAATCGCAGGTCTGATTCTATCCCCATTCAAGGAGCGGGAAAAAGACATGTTGATATGTCCCTTTATCAACCAACTTTAAAATGGCAAGCTAGCTAGTCTCTAACAATTTTTAGCAAATTAAAAGTGGTAATATATTTGTTACCTCAAACTGCTTTACAAGGATGCTAATTTTAAATTTCAATTAGTTAGATTTTTTTTTCCATTAAAATGGAGTCCCATGACAAGAAAAGTTCATTCAAAAAATGTTTCTTCCTTTGCTTTTGTTTCAAATGAACAGAGTTCTGTGGGATCTTAATGGAAAACCCTGCCATGTTGAAAGCACCCTATATAGATAAGATATATGAAACTCCAGAAGTGAAAATTTTTCACTAGAATTCATCTGTGCTATGGCAAGTGCAAGCATGGGACTGGATCAGAAAGAATTCCACATTTTCAAAATGGAAGATAGTTTGAGAATCATATTATTCATTATTTATTACACAGGTGGGAATATCTGTACCCTTGAATACAAGTTCCTAAGGTGTCTCCAGCACGTATGCCAGGGAAGGGGTGACTGGATAATTATCTTAAGAGGTATGATCCTGTGTTATGAACTCATGACAGACCACTCTATGATACACTGCAGGCCTGGCACATGAGTAGTTCAGTATCATGTCTAGGCATACAAGGACTCCTGGAATACCTCTTTTAAGGTATGCCCTCATTCCTCATGTTCCATACAGAAAAAAGACACCATGGCTATATACATGACTCTGATGATAGCCAAGTGAATATACAGGTGCTAGGACAGCCTCTCTCTTTTCCCATAAGAACAATGTAGATGGAAGCACTGGGTTACAGAACGACAGGAATAGAAAAGACATAGAAGGTCATCTAATCCAAGTCACAGCCACATAGGAGCTAGCTCTTACCATGGTGAAGCTCAGCATAGTCTCTCTCTTTTTTGAGAATGCCTAATTATTTAATATTTGAAACATTTTTTATTTTGAACTTAAATAAACATGAATATTTTGACATTCAAAAAAGAACAGGAAAAAGCTGCATATGAAAACATGAATCTCTATTATAGCTTTTTTAACATGTATATTAAATTTCACATGACAGTAGGAATATAGTCCTGCTTCTCTGATTCTTTTGGAACTTCCTTCTGCTCTCTTCTGTGTATTTTTTAATGTTTCATTGATATTCTTTTCTCTCTCTCTTTCTCCCTCTCTTTCTTTCTTTCTTTTTTTGAAGCACTATGATTACAAACTCACTTTCCCCACATACTACTCCCCCACAAAATAAAACTCCTCCCTTGTAAAATAAAATAAAAATGAAAAAGTACAATTTGTAATAAAACAAATTTATATGGGAGGGCACTCTGGCTGGAGGCATTCTATAAACACCCTCCCCCTTTTCTCTTCCTGGGTTTCCTGCTTATATGCATGCTTTTTTCGTTTCCTTTTTTCTTTTTTCTTTTCTGTGCCACAGGACTTTCAATAGTGTCCAAAGGCACAATTTAGTCCTGATCATAACAGCAGAGAAAAATAAGGTTGCTGATCCCTGCTCTATGATTGCTTATGGGAATGATGTACCTCTTTCTCAATTAACTGATGGGAGCTGATATTCAGAGAGCCTCAAATACGAAGTGAGAGAAGCAGGAACAGAATTCAGGTTCTCTAGCTCCAAATCCAGATTTCCTCTGTGTCTAACACAGTTCTATAAACAGGTACATGTTTAATAAATTAAAATTTTTTTCCAATTTTGGACTTCTATTTAATTAAACCTCCTCAACTGAAGTGGATCAACAAATGACCTACAATTTGTATTCTAAGGGGGTTAGAGAAACAAGGCCAGTGTGTACAGAGGTAGGACTCAAACCCAGGTCTTTCTGACGACCTCCCCATGTTTTCTCTCTAACAAATATTATTGATATTAAAATAAAACTGTTTATAAAAGAAGCTTGTTTTCATGTAGCACTTCACATTTATAAGGTGCTTTCATAACCATGATTTTGTTTGATCCCCAGAACAAGTCCATAACACAGGTAGTAACATTTATTTATAGATGATGATGATAATGATAATGAACACTTATATGGTACTTGGTTATTCACAAAACAGACAATATATCTTATTTTACTGACCCTAATAACTTTTTAAGGAAGAAAATTCAAGTCTTACCACATCCATTTTACAGATAAAGAAACTAAAGTTTATGTGGATTAAATGATTTGTCAAAGGTCTCAACAGCAGTCACTGGTAGCAGAAGGTCCTGAGCCTGGGTATTATTTGACCTCTAGTAAAGTCCACTTCACAATCCTATGCTGTGTGTCTAATACACGATCTCTACAGCTGTGCTGATTTATACTTTTTACATAAATACAGTTTAATGCATGCGGTGGACCTGACTACAACTCAACAAGCACTCATTAAATATCTACTATGGTCATGGTACTGGAAATACAAAGACGAAAACAAAATGTCTCCCGTTAAATAACTCACATTCTCCCGAGGACAGAAAGGAGGGTTGGCATGTACGACACAAACACAAAAGAGTACAATACATGGCAGGGTTTGATGCGGGCAAAGGTTATAACCATGCAAAGCACTCCAGGATTATCTGGAAGGGAAAATTTACTTATCTAGGGATGTGTCTTCAATAACTTGTGCATTTGATGGTATGTGCGTGTGTATACCCTAGCTTCCCACATTAGAGTATAAGCACCATGAAGCAATAATGTCTGTATTTTATATACTCTGGATAAGGCCCAGGTTACTGAATCACAGGACTGAGAAGTGGAAAGGAATCTAGTCCAACTACTTCATTAGACAAATGAGGAAACTAAGGCCTAGAGAAGGGAGGTGATTTGTTCAAGGCCACACAAATAATAAGCAGCAGAGGAAGTATTCGAATTCAGGTCCTCTGATTCCAATTCAGTTTTTTTTACCACCCTATCATACTAAATCCCCAAATCTAGAATGCTGCATACTGTGGGTGTTCAAAGGTTGATTACTATCATCAAGGACTCTGTCCTTGTCACTAGCAACATCAGTGCACTTTGATAATTATTCAAACTATGATTTTTCTGGTCACATCTTTAGCTGCAATTAAATACTGATTTGGAAACATGCCATAAGCTATATTAAGTAGTGATCTCTCCAAATGAACTAAATATGAACTAAGAATCCCATCTAGAAGTTTGACCCTATATTAAGGTTTTAATAGTTTATAATTGAACATAGGAACTCATTCTACTCTTATGCAGGAATGCTAAATTCTGAAGTTTGAATACTGTTTCTCATGTCAATTGACTTGGTTTACAGGGAATATTAAACATTTTACAACATTGGGACTATTCAGACCATAACAAAGGCATTCCCAACGCCAAAGAAATGATAACTTATCCTTCATAGAAATTACAAGTGAATACTAAAACAAGAAGAGAAGACTCTTTAGAGAGTCTCGGCACAGAAAGACCTCAGCAACATGACATGTCTTCCATCTTGTACATGGGGAATATATTTAATAGTGCCTATACCCATGGAAGGTCTTGGAAAAGTGGTAATTAGAACTGAATGCTATGTGGGCATGGTGTTCCTTTTAGCATCCCTCTAGGAAAGATGCAGAAGCTTTCACACAATTATTTCAGTTGGGATTTGGTTATGGTCCCCCAGATGAGTATTACGTAGTTACCATTTGGAAAAGGCATGTACTAGAGGCCAGCAAATCTACTCGCCAAGCCTCAAGCTTCTGATGACTGCAGCCCAATTAAAGGAGAGCTGGATGACAGGCCCTTGTGCTAAACATGGCTCAGCTGACGCGTTCAGCAGCTCTCGGCCTCCTGCTTTATCAAAGTTGTCACTTTTCCCATCTCTAAGAATTGGTAATAAAAAAGAGATTTGATTTGCCTCTAATAGGTGTCAAGATAAAAATCAATGGCCTGTCTGAAATCTGGGTAATTTCAAACCTGCAGGTTTTCTGCCATGAAGTAATTCATGCAAAAGGGAAAATGAAAAAGAAAGAAAAATGAAAACAATGCAAATAGCTAGTGAGTCTGAGTTCTCCATTTTGAACAGTGCCAACAGAAGGAATGTTTGATGAAAAACAAACCAAAGACCACACAGAAAACATCACCTAATTAATTTCTACCCAGAGTTTTCAGTTGTAAAAGGAGCTTCCAGGCATACAGTGTCACTGGCCATAGAGCATCCTCTTTGGCTACTAGCAGGAGGGAGATGAGAAAGAAAAATTCATTAAATGAAGGGAGAGAAAATTGTTGCATCCACAATGCAAGTTTGTTTTAGAAATGGAGAAACATTTTCCTGCCTGGCTCTCACTCAGGAGAAGTACTGGCAAATTACCCCCCTTACATAATTTAAACCACTGGTCAGATGACACACCAAACTATAATAGGAGTTAGGTATCTGAAGAAAGGCCTCAGTTGCACGGTTCCTGGGATGGGAAATAAGCCTAGATGAGAGAAAGAAGCAATGAGCATGGAAGAGTGCTAACCCAGCAAGGTCAAATTTCAAGCCTGAATAGTACTGTGAGGCCTCTCACCTGGAGAGTCAATTTCTCAAGCTGCATCTCAAGATTTTTCTTATCATCTTCTAACTGACTTCGTTCCATCACCAGCTCCTCAACCTTTAATCTGTGGGTGAAATGATAGTAGACATAAGATTACACAAGTAAAATACTGGGAAAGTTCAAATGAATGAATGCATTAAAAAGTATTTATTAAACACTTTTTATGTGTCAAATACTATGCTAAGCAGCAGGAATACTAACAGAAAAAGTAAAACAACTTCTGCTCTCTGGGAGCTTATGCTCTAATTACACACACACACACACACACACACACACACACCCCAATCAGGATGCAACATGCCCAATCGTTCCACAGAAGGCCAAAAGGACTGACTCTGGGATTTAAAGACAAAGAATAATTAAGTGAATAATTAACCACTGGATTCATAACATTTTATGTGTAAAAGATCAGGAGTGAGGGATGGCATTGGAAAGAAGACTGGGGGTATCTTAGTTGACTAGAATCATAAAATGAATTGTTTAATAGTGAGAAGAATCTTAGAAATACAATGTCAAGATTACAGGAAATAATACTTCCATGAAATTGCATTTTTTGAAACTCTATGCTAGGAGAAGAAAACGTTTGGTGTATCTAGGAGAGAGAAATTGGACAGCAAAGGGCTAGGAAACCATCTCTACAAAGATCTGCTTATACTTAAAATGTATGGATTAAGGAAAGACATTAAAATACTTTTCAATCACATGCAAGTTTATCATAGAGCAGAGCAGGTAGGTTTGCTTGGCAGCCCTCTAAATATCAATTAGAATGAGTAGGCTTAAGTATAGCTTTCATTTTCCCAACACATTTATTTTCAAACATACTACTTCTGAACACAAACGCAGCAACCCATGCCTTGTAACAAAGATTAAAAAATGATTAAAAAAGCAGCTCCACAAAACTAGCCAACACATCCACCGTGTCCAACATTATACACAATATTGCACACTAATTAACTCCTCATTTTTGTAATGGAGGGAGACAATCTCATTTTCTCAAGTCTTCTTAGGGGCTAAGCACAGTTATTTAAAATCATTTTAAAAATTCAATTCTTTATTCTTTCCATTTATATTGTTATAGATACTGTGTACACTGTGGTCCTGGATACGCTTTGGTTCACTTCACCTCCATTCACATAAGCCTTCCTACAGTCCTCCAAATTCTTATATACTTGATACTGATTAGGATACAATAATACTACATTACATTTGTGGACAACAATTCGTTTAGCTATCCCCCAAACAATTAGGCTCTATTTTCCCCCTACTTCTTTGATACTACAAAAAACATGCTGCAGTGAATATTCTGATGTGTACGGGACTTATCATTCCATTTTTGATTTCCTTGGGTTATATGTCTAGTAGCAGAATCTCTCTTAATTCTAATCTGTTTTCCAGATAGGTTGGTTTAATTTACAAATCTCAGTGTATCAGTGTGCCTATCTTTGCACAAATCCTTCAATACTAAGTATTCTAGTTTCTGGTCGTCGTTGCCAGTGTGCTGGGTATGAGGTAACACTTTAGAGTTGCTTTGATCTGCATGTCTCTTATTAGTGTCCACACTTTTGGAAATTGCTGTTAATATTAATTCTTTTGAAAACTATTCTGGTCAAATCCTTTGACCATATTAACTGAAGAATGCCTGTTCATGTTGCATATTTGTGTAATTTATGTATCTTGAACATTTATTTATATGTCTGTTATCAAAGATATTTGATGAAGAAGTTCTCCCCCTAGCATGAATGTCCCTAGCAATGTTCATAGAAAAGCATTTCAATTTCATGTAATCAAAATTATCTATTTTATGAAGCAGCTAGGTGACATACTGGATAGAGCGCAGAGAGTAATGTAATCATGTTTCCTGGAGTCAGAAAGACCCAAACTCAAATACGACCTCACACACATAACAACTAGCTGTAATGACTCCAGAAAAGTTACTTAAACTCTGTCTGCCTCAGTTTCCTCATGTGAAAAATGGAGATAAATAATAACATCTACCTCCCAAGGTTTTTATAAATATAAAATGAGATAATTTTTATAAAATACTTTACAAACTTTAAAGCACAATGTAAATATTATTATTATTGTTGCTCTTGTTGTTAGTATTTTATAATCACATCTATGTCTGAGTTGATTAAGAAATCTCTCCCCTAGGCATAGGTGTAAAAAGTAACTGATCTCATTCTCATTTATTTTTTTTAAATAACATGACTTTTTATGTTTAAGTTACATATCTAATTTAAACTTATTTTGGTATTCAGTGTAAAATAGTATCTTAAATCTAATTCTACCAAAGTGATTTCCAGGAGGGGTGTGTGTGTGTGTGTGTGTGTGTGTGTGTGTTTAAAATTATGAACTTTATTAATATATAATTCATTTGTTTTTAAGTTTTTATGCCTTAATGCATGATCATTTCTTGTGAAGGTATTTATACACAACTGAGAAAATGTATATTCCTTTTGATTTCCACTCAGTATTCTTCAGAAGTCTATCATATGAAGAAATTAAAGCCATCTATAGTCATATGAAAAAATGCTCTAAATCATTACTGTTTAGAGAAAAGCAAATCAAAACAGCTCTGAGATACCACATCACATCTATCAGATTGGCAAACAGGAAAATGATAAATGTTGGAGAAGATGTAGGAAAATTGGAACACTAATACATTGTTGGTGGAGTTCTCAAATGATCCAACCATTTTGGAAAACAATTTGGAACTATGCCCAAAGGGCTACAAAAATGTGCATACCCTTTGACCTAGCAATAGTACTTCTAGGGCTATATCCCAAAGAGATCAAACAAATGGGAAAAGGACCCACATGCACAAAAATATTCATAGCAGCTCTTTTTGTGGTGGCAGAGAATGCGAAATTGAGAGGATGCCCATCCATTGGGGAATGGCTGAGCAAGCTGTGGTATATGAATGTAATGGAATACTATCGTGCTATAACAAATGATGAACAGGCTGACTTCAGAAAAACCTGGAAAGACTTATGTGGTCTGAGGCTGAGTGAAAGTGAACAGAACCAAGAGGACTTTGTACACAATAACAGCCACGTTATACGATGACTAATATTGTTAAACTGAACCCTTCTCAGCATTACAAGGATCTAAGACATCTCCAGAGGCCTTGGGACAGAAAATGCTGTCTATATCCAAAGAAAGAACTATGGAAGTCGAATCTCTATCACTTATTTTTACCTTCTGTTGAGTTTTGTTTCATCTTTCTGATGGTTCCTCCTATTGGTTTTAATTTCTACTTACAACTTCACTAATGTGAAAATATATTTAACAGGAATGTAAATGTAAAGCCTATATCAGATTGTGTGCCGCCTTGGGGAGGGTGGGTGGGAGGAAGGGGGAGAAAAATTTTCAACTCAAAAGCATAATTTCTTTGTTGTTTATTTTATGGTTAGATTAATCTAGGTCTAACGGGTAAATTGAGGTCCACTACTAGTATAGTTTTTATTTCCTCTTGCAACTCTTGAGTTTTCCTTCAAGATTTTGGATGCTAGGGGCAGCTAGGTGGTGCAGTGGATAGAGCACCAGCCCTGAAGTCAGGAGGACCTGAGTTCAAATCTGGCCTCAGACCAAACACTTGACACTTACTAGCTGTATGACCCTGGGCAAGTCACTTAACCCCAATTGCCTAAAAAAAAAATAATTAAAAAAAAGATTTTGGATGCTAAACCATTTGTTGTATATATGTTCAATATTGATATTAATTCATGGTAACTTTTAGCAAAATGTAGTTTCCCTAATTACCTCTTTTAATCTGGTCTATTTTTGCTTTTACTTTGTCTGAAATCATGATTGCAATCTGTCTTTTTTTTTCCTTCAGTTGAAGCATAATAGATTTTGCTCCACTTCCTTATATTAACAATACATATGTCTTTCTGATTCAAGTGTTTCTTGTAAACAACACATTGTTGAATCCTAGTTTCTAATCTATTATGTTAACCTTTTCCGTTTTATCAGTGAATTTATTCCATTCGCATTCACAGTTATGACTGCTGGGGCAGCTCGGTGGTATAGTAGATAGAGCACCAGCCCTGGAGTCAGGAGGACCTTAGTTCAAATCTGGCCTCAAACACATAACACTCACCAGCTGTGTGACTCTGGCCAAGTCACTCAACCCCAACTGCCTCACCAAAACAACAACAACAACAACAACTAAAACAAACAAAACCCCCCACAGTTATGACTGCTAACTGTGTATTTCCTCTCATCCTCATCTCTTAGATTTATCGTTCTCTTCTTTATGCTGTCCCTTCCTCAGAGTGTTTTGCTTCAAACTACCAACCCCCTTCGGTAAGATGAATTTTTGTACCCAATTGTGTTTCTATGTATATTTTACCATCCTTGATCCAGTACAGATGACAGTATGGTTCAAGCTCTGTCCCCCTGGTTTCCCCTCCATTGTATAAACTCTTCCTTGCACGCCTCATTTATGTGAGATAGTTTCTCCATTCTTTCTCTCTCATCCCCTTTCCCCCAGTATATCCCTTTATCTCACTCTTTCATTCCATCCCAATATAGTAGAATCGCACTCATGCCCTCTAAAAAGACTCTTTCCAGTGTTCTAGTGATGATAAAGTTCTTAGAGGTTACATGAATCATCTTACCATGTGAAATGTAAACAGTTTAACCTTCTTAAGTCCCTTACTATTTACTTCTCATATTTACTTTTTTTTTTTTGCTTCTCTTGAGTTTTGTGTTTGAATGTCAAATTTTCTATTCAGCTCTGTCTTTTCATCAGGAATGCTTAAAGGCATCTATACCATTAAATATCCATTTTTCTCCCTGCAGAATTATACTCAATTTTGCTGGGTAGAATATTCTTGATTATAATTCTAGCTCCTTTGCCCTCCTGAATACATTATTCTAAGCCCTCCACTTCTTTAAAGTGGTAGCTCCTAAATCTTGTGTGATCATGACTGTGGCTCCATGGTATTTGAATTATGTCTTTCTGACTGCTAGCAGTATTTTTTCCTTGACCAGGGAGCTCTGGATTTTGGCAATAATATTCTTAAGAATTTTCATTTGGGGATTTCTTTCAGAAGGTGATAGTGGATTCTTTCAATTTCCACGTGCCCTATGGGTCCAAGATATCAAGGCAGTTTTCCTTTTTCATTTCTTGAAATATAATGTCTAGGCCTTTAAAAAAAAATTATGGATTTCGAGTAATCCACTAATTTTTAAATTATCTCCTCATTTCACCTTGTATTAGTTCATACAAGGCTTCCTAATTTCCTCCAAACTCCTCATGTTCTTCACTTCTTTATTCCAAAGGCAAAATATTTTTTGAAGTTTTCCTTCCTTCTTTCTGACCAATTATCACTTCACTTGGGTGTAGGCGGGTGCATGTCATGTATGTATGAAAATCTTATGTCTATAGCTTGGTTTCAAATTATTAAATATAATAAATTTTGTTTTAAGTTATTTTGACTGTAAATAAATCCCGAGGTTCTTGAACACTGGAGGTGTCACAAATTAAAATTATCTTAAAAGTTATTTCATATGTTATGTAAGCTCTTTAATGGGGATGGAAGGAGCTGGAGAGCAAAAGGAAATCTAACTGTACATTAGAAATAGTTTTAGGGGAAAAAAAGGGATAAATGGGGGAGAATGAATTTTGAAAAGCTCTGTTCAAGTGCCTAAGATTCAAAGTGCTTCCAGGAGGAATAGCCACAGGAAATCTTAAGCTACATGAGGAAAAGGTTAATATAAACATGAACATAAAGACCTAAAATAGGCAAAAACAATGGATTCCTCAATGTCCACCATTTAAGTGACTCTCGTCAATAAAGCTGAGAGGAATCATTTTGGGGTGGGGGAGGAATCCGGGAAAGAAAGAGTTAGGAATGGGGCACCATGATAGCTGGTTTGGATATTGTAAAAAAGTTCCTATGGTTTTTCCCACTCTGCTGGCGACAATGCACATGAAAGGCAAAATGTGTTGGGGCATTTGATTAATCACCACTTCAGGATTAACTGGCATCTCAAGAATACAGCTGTCTGTGCCTCTTGCTTGGCCTGGCTTCCTCCTGGGATACATTTTGCACAAAGCCCTAAAAGTCCGCTGTCCTTAAATAGGAATTGGATAGCAGGCCAACACCAATTATAACCAGCTACGGCACATTCCAATTACCTGTGAGGTCATCATGAAGATATAATTGGGGAGATACTTGTGTCTTGGCTACTGGAATTAATAGTGCTTTCAACCTAGTAAAAGTTCAGATAGAACCCAATCTCACTTGTGCTAGTTGATAAGAACAAACCTTGGCCTATCTTTTTATTTAGCCACACGGAAAGATCTGAAAAGATTAGCAATGTGTTTGTAAAGAGATGTCAACAGCGTGGCTGCAAACTCTTCCATCAAATTTGAAATGCCTAGTACTCCCTGGGCAACTTCCTTGGGCCAACATCCCTTGGGTTTATATCCTCAACAAGAAAGCAAAACCTTGACAGCTTCAGCTCCTGGTGAGCCAAAACGTTTGATGCTTGGCTCACTTATGGCAGCTTCACATTGCTCTGCACAGTACCTGAGGCCTTTGGCCCAACCCACGAGGGGCTGAAAACAGAATACTGGTCTTGGCATTTTTAAGGTTTACAGATTTTAAAAAACAAAACAAAAACAACTTGATATCTTTGCTTTGCCAAGCCTGATGTTTCATCTCTACTATGACAGGAAAAGGACAAGAATGTGTTTCCTGAATAGAACTGGTTTGTTTCAGTCTCTGATGCATGATGCTTACAGATGCCTAGAAAAACTTTTAGGGATCTTCTCTGAAAGATGTCTCAAACTTTGCTGCTTATTTATTTTGGTTAAGAGAGGCTTGGTTTACGTAATTTTGCTTAAAAAACAAAATAAAACAGAACCAAGAAGACATCATTGGAAAGAATATGACCTAAGTGATAATCCTGGCTGTATTACTAACTAGAAGGAATAGTAAATGATAATTAGATGAGTTACAACCTCTCTGGAACCTAGTTTCCTAATCACCAAGGAAGATGGGCGAGATGAAGGAATTCTCCCCCAGAATGCACAGAGATAGAAACAATGAGATTTATTTATCTCATTGACAGATTCATTGGACAGCAGCTTGGATCTTTATCTTCTCTGGGGACAAGAAAAGACAAACAGGTAGGACGGATTTAGGTAAGATACTGGCAAATGCTCCATGAAATTTAACTTCCAAAAGAAGTAAGTAAGAGAAAGGATGGGATTTCAATATATACACACTTATGAGGTAAGAAGGGGGAAAGAAAGGGTGAAACAGGGAGAGAAGAGCAAGACAAAAAAGAAGAGAGGAAGAAAAAGGAGGGGAGGGGAGAGAGAATTAACACTCGCGGATGACTGGAGTATATGAGGTCTTGACTAGGTCTTGGGAAAAGAGCCTAGATCATTTTTCAAGGTCCTTTTTAAATTCACTATTGTTTGAATCTTATAAATTCTAGTCCAGCAACAGTAGGCTATATGTGATTTATCATGCAATCTATTTTTTTTGAGTACCTATTACATACAAGGTACTTTAATACGAAACTTCTCCTCACCCCCATTCACCCTTGCCAACATGCTGCTGCTCCCACTGGCCACATTCTCATCCAAATGACAGCCAAGGCTATGACAGAGAAGTCATGTGACTATTCTGGTGCCAAGCTACTGATAAACTATGTTTTTTCACCATTCTTCTGCTCGAGCAGTATGGCGTAGTGTAAGCCTTGGCGTGACCTTTGTCACCCAAAGGTCTAGTTTCCAATCCTGACTCCAACACATATAAGCTACGTGGTCTTGAGACTATGAACTTCAGTTTCTTCATCTATAAAATGGGGACAGCAATACTTTCACTTCCTATATAATAGGGTATTTGTGAGGCACAAATGAGATTTTGTAAGTCAAATGCTTGGTAAACAATAAAGCACTGTATAAATGTCAGCTATTATTACTGCTGCTATAATTCTGTCTAGTCTTGAATTATTCCTTTCACTTTGATGATACCAATGTTCTCACTCACCTTTCTACCTTCTACCACCAGACACACAAACTAGTTCCAAAAAAGCTGAAAAGAAGTAACAGTGGGGAGCAAAGAGAATCACCAAGGCCAGGTTTTGTTGGTCAACAAAGTGCTGTCCATGAAGAAATAAACTTCTGGCCCATTAGAGGGAGGCAGATCTCTCCTACTCCTCATCTTCAGCTGGTCACTCCTTTTTGATCTTTGCTAAATGTGATGGGGATTATGACATGACGTTGGAGAAAGAAGACTGGGTTAATGAGGGTCGTAACGAAAGGGAATGCATGTGCATAAGCCTTATGTGCATAAGCCAAAATACCACTACTGTTGAGGCAAGGTAAGATGGTTTTGAAATGTGATAAATCCACTTTTTAGACAAAGGACTGAAAACTCACAAATTTTGGTAATATCCCTGAAAACACTATCCCTGAGTATTTTCTAATTAGCCAGAAGTTAAAATGACCCAGAGAAAGGGAAGTCCTAGGGAGCAGGTTTAGTATACAAAGGTCCTCTACTTCCTTTCATATTTCTCAAATACGCTCACCTGAACCACCTCAATTTGTGCTTCCTGGTTGGAAACTTGTCTTCTATACTTGGGCCGCCTATTATCACATGTTGGCAGAGGTGCAGATGTTCCATACAGGTGTGGCATCTGCAAGGCATGTTGGGCCTCTAAAGCATCTTTATCTCCCCTAGCAAGCACAAAACCCTGTTGTCTCCATCCCCCTACCCACTCCCCCCAATCTGGAATAAAGATTGCACTGTGTGGGAACTCCTCAATGGGAATGGAAAAAGGCTTCCCAGAAGGATCCAGATGGCAGTGTAACTGTTCTGAGCTGAGCAGGGAGATTTCCAACAAGTGTGACTAATAGGCATTGGCAAGGACATGAATTTCTTTTGAATTACTGTAACTCTAGCCATTTGCTAAAGCCACAGACAACATTGAGGATTTACTAGAGTTGCTACTTGACAGGAGAAATGAAAGAGTTCAGATTTGTTCCAGTTGAGAAGGTACTTCAGTTGTTGCCACTTAAGTCTTCAGGAAAGTTTTTTGCCTTTGAAAATTTACTTATTTGTTATAAAGGAACACTTTGACATTATCATTATAGTTTAAAAAAAAAAGTCTCTACCTCTGGGAGGTAGCACCAGTCAAAACACTATGAATGAACAGAGCAAAAGAGACTGATCAGATAAAGGGGGTGTGGGGAATAATAGGGTGAATGTAGGTGGGTGGGTCTCTTTTCTCTGTCTCTTTTTGTCTCACTCAGAATATGAATTCTGATTGGGGGGAGTTAAAATGGATGGCCTTGATTTTTGTAGTGGTGAGCATTTGCTTGTCTACTGGAATGTTTTCAGAAATGAGCTTGAAAAAACAGGAACATAAGGTCAAAAGGTAAAAAAAAAACAGAACAATAGTAAAAAAAAAAGTTCTAAAGAGGCTTCCTAAAACATCTGATCCTTAATAGCAGATCTATACTCAACTAGAGGATGAGGGCCAGAGGATATCTTGTACCACCTAACACATCTGGGACAGTCTCATCCTTCTGAGATGTGAGCTAACTGGAGGGGTTAGATGGAAATGTATCCTTCCTGGCTCTAATACAAACTGTGATATGAGAAGTCACAGCAAATGCAATTGGAATGCTCTAGAACTAGGGGACTCACCATTTAGAAATGCATAAGGTAAAGAAGATCAAAGGAAATTTGCGTGAGAAACCCATAGTTAAGGTGATTCTACAATCCTATTCTGACAAGATAAAATACTGATGGGGAAAGGATGATGCATTTTTTTTTCCTGGGGATCGATTGGAAGCTAGTAAACCATTAACAACTTACTTGGGCAAGAGAAAGCCAATTAATAAAACACCTTTAAACATTCAAATTCAAGGATGTGGATGGAATTCTGAAGAATTCTCTCATCCCCTTATTTACTAGCACCAATTTTCCAAGACAAGAAAACATTTCTAACAGTAGGTTGGGAAAAATCGGCAGGTGAGTCACATAACTCTAACTTATTATGTAAAACAGAGCCTATTAACCACATAAAGCCATTATGTCATTGTTGTTTTCTTTGAAGAATTCTATATAGAAGTCTTTCTTAGTTATTTGGGAGTTCAAATGTACTTTCCATACCAAAAGTATCTGATCTGGTCTAACAATCATCCTTGCTCCTCAGCTTCAAGATGCTGCCCAAAGTGGTGGTCAGCACAGACTATTACAGTCAGGTCAGAAGAAGTGATACAAGACACTCTCAAGGTCTCTCTGAAGAAATATGGAATTGATTATGAGGCTTAGGAGACGATGGCACAGGACCACCCAACATGGCATGCCTTGCATCAAAGAAGGCACTGTGCTCTACATGCAAAGCAGAATCGCAGTAGCTCAAAAGAAATGAGAAATGCAAATTTAGAGACATCTCCACTCCAAATATTCATGTAGACTATTTGTGCCCAACCTGTGGTAGAGCCTTCAGAGCTTGTACTGACTGATTAGCCATAGTCAGACACACCGTACCTTGACCCTGACACAGCGATGTCACTTTGGTCCTCTTCCAACACAAAGAACAACCATCAACCAACTATAGTCAGTCAGTCACAGACCGAGTGCCAGGCACTGTGTGAATGGTGGGAGATACAAAGAAAGACAAAAGATCGCTCCTGATCTTGAGAAGTTCATGGCCCAATGGGGAGGACAACATGCCAATAACATCTATACAACAGACGGAAGGCACTAACATTAAAGAAGATCAAGAAAGGCTTATTGTAGGAGATGGAATTTTGGCTGGGACCTGAAAGAAGTCAGGAGGCAGAAATGAGTAGAAAGAGTATTCTAGGCATGAGGAACAACCTAGTGAAAATGCCCAGAGACTGGAGATACCATGCACTGCTCAAGGAACAGCAAGGAGGCCAGTGTCAATGTTCTGAAGAGTATATTGAGGTGTCAAAGGCAGGGAGGGTAAGGTGTAAAGGCTAGAAAAGAAGGAGGCCAAGTTGTGAACAGCTTTGAATGTTATATTAGATCCTGGAGGTAACAGGGAGCCACTGGTGGTGCACTGTTAGACGTGCTTTAGGAAGATCACTTTGACAGCTGAGTGGAGGATAGGCAGGGACGTCAACCAGTGGACTACTGCAATAGGCTAGCTGTCTAGTCAGAAGCGATGTGAAGGCCTAAACCAAAATGGTGGCAGTGTCAGAGGAGAGAAAGGGGCATATCTGAGAGATGCTACAGAGGTAAAATAGATAGGCCTTGGCAACAGATTAGATATGAGGGAGAGAGGAGACAGTGGTGAAAAAGAGTATGATCAAGGATGACACCAAGGTTCAATTCAATTCAGAAAATATTTCTTAAAGCCTACCATGTGTGAAGTGATCTTGGTTACCTGGGAGGATGGTGTTGCCCTCAACAGTAGGAGGGAAGTTTATGAATGGGAAGTGTTTGAGGGTGGAAAGATAATGAGCTCTGCTAAGTACAAGCTGAGTTTATCATGTCTGTGAGATGTATATTTTGAGACGATGCAAGAATGGAAGTTAGCAGAGAGATTATGATCCTAAGTGGATAAGTTGATTCGAGAATCATCAGCATAATCGAACTCTTGGAGCTGATGAAATCACCAAGTGAAATAGGATAGAGAGAGAAGAAAAGAGGGTCCAGGAAAAACTTCTGAGGGTTACTCACAGATAGATGATGTGACCAGGGTGAAGATCCAGCAAAGAAGACTGAGAAAGATATTTACAATACGTAGGAGGAGAAACAGGAGAAAGCCGTTGCTATTCAGTCGTTTCACTCATGTATGACTCTTGGTGATCCCATTTGGGGCTTTCTTGGGAAAGATAACGGAGTGGCTTGCCATTTCTTTCTTCAACTCATTTTACAGAAGAGGAAACTGAGCCAAACAGGGTGAACTCATTTGCCCAGGGTCACACAGCTAGTAAGTATCTAAGGTCAGATCTGAACACAGGTCTTCCTGACTCCAGGCCCAGCATTCTAACCACTGTGCTACCTAGCTGCCTCACTAAAACGTAGAAAGAAGATAATACCTGGAAGTGGGTGATGAACAGTGTCAAAGACTACAGAGAGGTCAAGAAGACTGAGGATTGAAAAAGACCATTAGATCTGACAAGAAATCAAAGATAACATTTAAGGAGTGGTTTCAGTTGAATGTTGAAGCAAGACTGTAGACAGTTAAAAGGAGACTGATAGAAAAGGAACCCACTGTAGAGGCCTTTATCAAGGAGTTTGATACTCCTTTGATACACAAAAGGGGGAAGAGATATAGGACATTCATTCTTCTTTAGTTCATCTTTGCTGTAGAAGATGGTGCAGTGGATACAGCTAGTGAGGATGGATGGATCGAATGAGGGTTCATTTTTTTTTCAGGTTGAGGGAGACATGGGAATGTTTGAAGGTGGCAGGGAAGCAGCCAGCAGACAAAGAGATACTGAAGATAAATGGGAGGGTGAGGGTGATGGGGGTGAAAATTTGCTCAAGAAGACAGGATGGAATGGGATACTTGTGCACATATAGGGGTTAGTCAGCCTTGGTATGGGCAGCAAAGGGAGGTTTGAGGAGAGATGAAATGAGTTGCTGTGCTAAGTGAGAAAGTGAATTAGAGAGGTGTAAAAGAATTGCCTTCCCATAGTGAGGGCCCAGTTGAGATTATATGACATAAATTTGTAATGGATCCAGTCAGCCTGATTTTGTGATTTTCTCCAGCTTGGTTCAGCTACAGAGAAAGGAGGAAATAATAAGGAGGCCCAAGAGAACAATGCTGAATTCTGAAGGCAAGATTCCATCTGGACTTTAGCAGAATCAACTTAAGCTCCAATGAAACAGATTGAATAATTTCTATTTTCTGCCTAACCACAACTCAAGTTAAACACATTCAGCATTTTCCTCGTGCCCCCTTCTCTGACCAGCTGCCAAAGCGGAAATGCTGATATTGCCTGGAGATGACACACCAGCGTTTTCTCAGCAAAGCAAGTTAAACAAATGTTGACCTGAATTTCTATTAATTAAACTAAGACTCTTCTTCCACAGCTGTGGCTTTGAGCCCTCTGAAAAAGAGAAAGTTATAACAAAGCTTTTAAATATATATATATATATATATATGTATATATTTGTGTATCTACATACATATGAATATACAATCTATGTATATCTCTCTATATTTTTTAATTAATTTACTTTTAGTTTTCAACAATCACTTCCATAAGCTTTTGAGTTTTAAATTTTCTCCCCCTTCCTCCCCAAGATGGCATGCAACCTGCATATCTGTATATTTTTAGACATAAAAAGTTTGATATCTTATACAACAATCTGTTAAGAGCTATTCGGCCTTATTGTGCTCACCCCTGTTGAAGAACGAATGAAACTAAACTGTAATATTTTGCTCACAATCAGGTGTTAATCATTGAAAAGAGGAGAAGAGATGTGTTTCTAAATTGGCTATACAGACCAAAGATTTGACTAAGAGGAATTAATGAGACAGGCTTTTAAAAAGTCATGTAAAACTCCTACATGGAAAGAAGAGGAAGAAAACAAGGTCAGAATCTTGTTGAAACAAATCCATAAAACACAGAAAGTTTAAATAGAAAAAGTCCTATTTTAAGTACCATTCACAAAGCACAAGTACAATCACTGTTACTGAAAGGCCTGTGTAAGAATAAGAGTTTGCATCATGCTGTTAGAGTCAAGTTATTGTATTTCATCATCGTGTTCTAAATTTACCAGCATTTCTTCTTCAACACTTTATTGGTTCACATAGGAAACAAGAAGAGAATATTTAGTAAAGAAGTTGATTCAAAGGCTTCTATTTCCATTGGAGTAAAAAGATATAATAATATCAACTAGCTAGCATTTTCAGTAACACTTTAAAGTTTGTGAAGGGCCACAGACAGTAGGAGGTACAGTGGATATAGAACGCTGCCCCTGGAGTCAGGAAGATTTGAGTCTATATCCTGCCTCAGACACTTCCTAACTATGTGACCTCGGGCAAATGTCTTAACCTCTTAGCCTTAGTTTCATCATATGTAAAATGGTGAGATACTAACACCTCTCCCAGTTTTGTTTTGTTTTTTAGGGAGGAGGGAATGGAATAAAATGAAATAACATTTTAAAGCACTTTAAACACTATATAAACTTAAAATGCTATATAAATCCTATTATTGTTATTATTAACTCATTAGATCTTCACAAGAAACCTGGGAGGCAGGTGCTATTAACGTTCCCCATTTAATAGATGCTGAAACTAAGACACAGAGAGCTCAAGTGATTAGTTGAGGTTTGCACAGCTAGTAAGTGTCTGAGGCAGAATGTGAACTCAGGTTTTCTTGGCTCCAGGTCCATTGCTTTATCCACTGCACTATCTTTCTACAGCAAAGATGAACCAAAGAAGAATGAAGCTGATATCTAACACAGGCTGAACTGTATATTTCTCTTCTGCAGTAATCATGTGGGAAATGAAGGAAATGCCAAAGTAACAATGAGTGAGCTAAATTAACTTGAGGCAGATCATGGTATGAAGGATAAGGAAGTAAAGAAGTAGGGCAAAAACTACAGCTCATTCAAAGACTGAACTACTCCAACATCAAGCTCCCTTTCCACCCCACATACAACATTCTCTTAATCCAACTGTCAGAGAACGGTTGCCTCTCCTCCTCTCCCCACCCCCCACTCTCCTCTCCTTTCCTCCTCTTCCTCTCTCTGTCTCTCTGTCTGTCTCTCTCCTTTTTTCCTCCTCTTCTTCTCTCTGTCTTTGTCTCTCATGCTGCTACATTTGGGCAACACTGTCAACATTTCAGGACATTTTGTCCCAAACCCTGGCTGCTTCTGGGCATGATGAAAAGAACAAAGAACCTATCCTTTAGTTCCATCTGTTTAAATAACTAGGTCCGTGACCTTAAGCAAGTTATTTTGCTCCTGTAGGCCTCAGTTTTCTCATCTGTAAAATGAAGGGATTGGACTAGGTCAGGGGTGGGGAGCCTGCAGCCTGGAGGCCACACATGGGCATGGCCTTTTGACTGAGTACAAGTTTTACAGGACAAATCATTTTATTAAGGAGATTTGTTCTGTGAAGTTTGGATTCAGTCAAAGGGCTAAACGTTGTCCACCCCTGGACTGGGTGCTATCTAATGCCCCTTTTAACTCTCAAAATTCCATGATTCAATAATGCAAAAAGACATTTCCTAATTCATAAGTAATCAAAGGAGATGAACAGTTCTCAAAAAAGAATAACAAACTATTAAAAATAATCTGAAAGACTGTCTCCCAATCATTAAGGAGAGAAATGAAAATCCAAACATCTTTAAGATTTCATCTCTCATCTGGCAAACTGGCAAAAATGACAAAAGATGAGAACAGTCACCATTAGGTGGATGAGGAAAGATGGGCACACTAATGCATTGTGAAATGGTCCATCTATTATAGAAAGCAATTTGTAATTATGCTAAGAAAGTGATCCATATGCTGTGACTCAGAGGTCTCGCTGATTTTATAGATACAGAAAGATCCATATGCACACATATATACACACTGTATATATTTATGTGTGTATAGGTATACACACACACACATACATACATACATACACACATACATACCACAAACTATAAGGAAGTCACTCACAAAAAGGTGCTAGATGTTAGGTTAAATTGACAGTAATAAGCTAAAGAAGGCACCAGATTGAATTAGGATCAAGAAATCCCAGGAGAAACATCAGGAAGCTACTTCACCTACTGTAAGACTACACAAAACCCAGCCTGTCACAGTGCTGGGAGCACTGGAAGTGAGGGCCCACCAGGAAAGCCAACAAGAGCTCTAGTAAACAAGTGTGACTAAAGAAGGTCTGGGGGATGGAAGCCTATGGCGAGGCCCTGACCTAACGGAATATAGTGATGGCGGGGCAGAAAGTGAAATCTGGCAGAAATGGCCTGCCTGGGGAGACCCTGAGGGGGATAGAAGCTGAAAGCAGGTCCCAGGCAAAAGGAGAACCAACCGCTCTCCTATAACTATAGGACTATGACAAGGGACCCACAGACCTACGAGCAGAGGGAGGAATGATTAGCAAGAGCACAGGAAATCACGGTCTGGACCAAAGAAGGCCTAACTATACCACCGAAGAGTGAGGCCAGGGACTGAGCTTGGATCTGGCACAAAGTAGCAAATCAAGAATTATGGCTGGAGTGAGAAATGAAGAGAAGGCACTGAACACCAAGAAGAAATATTTTTGATTTAAGAGACCACAAAAAGCAGTAGACAGAAAAGAAGAGGAGAAAGTATCTCTACAACAAGTATGAACAAAGAGAAAACTAACATGGTTACAAGGACTGAAAAAGTACCTGGAAGTAACAATGCAAGAGATCTGAAAAATGAAATAAAAACGATAGCTCTGGAAGAAAGAATTGGAAGGAGAACAAATAAGCTTTTTTTTTTAAGTAGAAAAACCAAACAAATCAATGATTTCATGAGACAACAAGAAATAGTAGAACCAAAAAAAAGGGAGGGAGGCAGGAGATGTGAGGTACCTTCTATACAAAACAACTAATCTTGAAAAAATATCAAAGAAAGATAGGCTAAGAATTGCTTTACTCTCTGAAAACCCTGACCAAAAAAAAAAAAGGCCATTCATCATACTTTGTGGTTGCTACTGTTGTTATTCAATCTTTATGACCCCATTTCCAACTCTTCATGACCCCATCTTGGGTTTTTCTTGGCAACAATACTAGAACTGTTTTCCTTTTACAATTCATTTTACAGACAAGAAAACTGAGGCAAACAGGGTTAAGTGATTTGCCTGGGGTCACACAGTTAGCAAGTGTCTGAGGTCAGATTTGAACTTACAAAGATAAGTCATCCTGACTCTAGGCCTAGCACTCTATCCACTGTGCCACCTAGCTGCCATCATATTTTAAGAAATCATAAATGAAAGCTGCCCAGATTTACTAGAATACAAAGGGCAAAGTGAAAGTAGAATAAATCTGCTGGTGATCTCCTGAAAGAAACCCCAAAGTGAAAATTCCCAGGAATGTCGGAGAAACAGGTCAAAGATAAAAATGTAACAAACCACAAGAAAGAAAAGTAAAAAGGAAACATCATCAGGATCACCCCATAATTGATAACAACAACCTTAAAGGAGAGAAAACCTTGGAATATGATATTCCAAAAGACAAAGGGTTACAACAAAGAAAAATTTACCCTGAAAGATGAAATATAATTGTACAAGGGGAAAAAAAGACCTTTAACGAAAGAATTCCAAGCATTCGTGCTAAAACAGATTTCCTGTTGAGCCCTTATCTGCATGCAAACATGAAGTCATGGAAAACAAAGAAATCCAGCTGCTTCTAATAGGCAGTAAATGCTGCTCAACAAAAATAAATACCAAGTAACGAATCGTGGAGGTGAAACAAAGAAACTGAAACTCCTACACAGAAAAAGTACTTCACCTATATTGACCAGGATGCAAGAGAGGGGGACTGGCAAATTAAACCTAGAGCTTCCTCAAATTCCAGAAATTAGCCAACAGCATGATGACCTTGTCAACAGAGAAGCAGAATACGCAACAAAAAAGGAGTTAAGATTAGAAGAGGTTGACTCTTCAAAGACTCATCAGAAAGTACGGATGCAGCATGGTGAGACATGGTGGGCAGTGGTTGTTTAAGAGAGGTAAAGATCCCTTAGGTAGGTATAGACACAGGATTGTGAAGGTAGAGAGAAGTGGCCAATTGTTTTTATCTTCAAAAACAGAAAAGCAGTATGAGACAGTAGAAAGAGAAGTTGATTTGGAGTCAGAGGATCTGGGTTCAAATGCTGACCCTGCCGCCTCTCACCTGTATGACCTTAGGCAAGTCAATTTACATTTTTGATTTTTGGGCTTCTGTTCCATCATCTGTAAACAGAAGTTGGCCTCAATGCTCTTTAAGATTCTTTCTGGTTCTAAGCATATGATTGCAGCCTAACCATAGTGGGAACTAAGATTAGGAGAGGCTGACTCCCATAAGACTCTTCTGAAAGTACCAAATCCACCAAACAGTGAATTTGGTAAGAAAAGCCAGGATCCTTTAGGGTAGACATAGGTATAGTTTTTTGGGGGTGTACAATAACAGCTAATTTCTTTACCTTTAAAAAGAGAATCAATAGAGTAAAATGTAATATTGTGGGACTTGAAAACATGAGAATTCCAGATATGAAACCTTAATTCTGATGCCTGTTAGCTGTGTGACTGTGGGTAATTTAATTTTTGAGTCTAAGTTTCTAATGTATAAAATGGAGGTAATACTGTAGCAGTAACTGCTTTGCTGAATTGTTGTGAGGATCAAAAGAGAAAATCTATGTAGAGCCCTTTGTACATACTAGAGAACTATATGAGTGTAAAAGCTATGGCCATTATTATCATTATTCTACTCCATCTAACACCTATGTGGCTGTCCCTCATGCTAGGAATGCACTTCTACTTCACCTCTGCCTCACTTGTTCTGTTCAAAATTCTGTTTAACACTTTCTTTGTAAAGCCTTTCTTGCTGTTAGTATCCTTTCTCCCACCCAATTTTTCCTGCATTTTTCTTTGAATTTATTTGTATTTCCTTTGTATAGATTCTGGCCGTCTTCTCTTCTCCCTCAGTACTATTTTACTTGGTGATCTCATCAACTCCCATGGATTCAATTATCATTTCTAATTCTGATGATTCTCAGATCTACTTAGCCAACTCAAACAGGGGGCCATCAGTACGTAGAACATTCTCTGTAAGGAAGAGTAAGAAGGCCAAAATTGCTAGATTGTATGAATGTAAGTACAAGGCAAGAAGGAGCCAAGTTATGAAGAGTTATAAATGCTAAAGAGGATTTTATATTTGATCTTTGAGGTAATAGGGAGACACTGGATTTTATTGAGTAAAAAGATGACATGATCTTGAGGCTTTTTTTTTTTAGTTTCACTTAAGTGATGACATTGATGATCAGATTATAGGGGAAGCTAGATGGCACAGCAGAAGCTCCGGCCTTGGAGTCAGGAGTATCTGAGTTCAAATCTGGCCTCAGACCCTACACACTTAGTAGCTGCATGACCCTGGGCAAGTCACTTAACACCAACTGCCTCACAAAAAAAAAAAAGTCAGACTATGAGAGAGTAAGAAGAGGTATCAAAGGGATTTTCCAAGAGTTAGGCTATGAAAAGGAGAGATATAGAACAAAAATATAATGCTGTCTAGTGAAAGTTTAATTTTAAGGAGGGGGTGACTTGGCCCTGTTTGTAGCTGTAGGGAAGGAATCAGTGGATAGTGAAAACAGAAGATCAGAGAGAGAAGGGGTGATTGCCAGGGCAACCTATTTTACCCTTAGAGAGCTTGAATTCTTAGTATTTCCCTATCTTGTTTCATGGAATGAAAAAACATAGCTGATGTGGAGAATTTATGGGAAGACAAGAGCTGTATAGAATGGGTAGTCATGGATATGCTGCAGTATGCCTCTTGGAGGGAACTTCCAATCCCTGAGACAGCAGACAGTTGAGTGTGCATCTTTATAATGAGCTGAAGTCTACCTTGTGGTAATTAGTCCTATTTTTGACTTTGGGGATCAAGGAGAACAAGTCTAATCCCTCTTTCATAGCTTTTAAATCTTTGAAGGAAGTTAATGTATATAAATAATTTTGTAAACTATTGAACAGCTATGCAGATGTGAACTATTATTATATTTATTGGCCAAAAATATTTAGGACAAATAACTGCTTCCCAGGGAGTAAAATCTGAACCTAATATATGTCTTCAGTAAACAGTAAAAGCAAACATGATCAGACCTACATTTAGAAGATCACTTGGGCACCCACTGAGCGGAGAACGGACTAAAGTGGCAAGAGACAAAACCTAGAGACCAAGCAAAAGGCTATTATGATAGTCGAGGTGTGAAATGATGTGAGCCTGCGTGAGAGTTATGGTTGCAGGAACACACAAAGAATGTTGGGAAGGGAAAAACAAGACTTGGCACCTGATTGGATATGTGGAATCGATGCCAGTAAGGAGCTGATAATAACACTAATGTTATCAGAGTTTTACTTTGGACATGCAGAGTTTGAGATGCCTACAGAATATGTAGTTTGAAATGTATAATAAGCAGCTGGTAATGCAAGACTATAGGACACGGGGTTAAGATTGGATAAATCTATCTGAGAATCATCTCATAGAGATGATAACTGAACCCATGGAAGTTGATGAGATCACCAAATATGACAGTATAGAAAGAGAACGGAGGAGGGTCCAGGACAGAGCCTTGGGGACACCCACAATTGATAGGCATACTCTGAAGAAATATTCAACAAAAGAGACTGAGAAGGAAAAGTCATAAAGGTAAGAAGAGAACCATGCAATCTAGAGAAGAGATTATTCATGACAACAAAATATGGACAATGTCAAAAGAAGGAACCAAGCATTTATTAAACAGGCACTGTATTAAGCACTTCACAAATTTGATTTCACTTGATCCTCACAGCAATCCTGGGAGGCAGGTACCAATCCCAGTTGTCGAGGAAACTGAGGCAAACAGAGGCTAAGTGACTTGCTTAGAGTCACACAGCTACTAAATACCTGAGGCCACATTTGAAATCATGTCTTCCTGACTCCAAGCCCAGTGCTCTATCTGGCACACCAAAGAGAGGTCAAAAAAGAATGAGGATCAAGAAGAGGCCATTTGGCAACTGGGAAATCACTGGGAACTCTGAATAGAATAGCTTCAGCTGAATGATGAAGTTGGCAGCCAAACTAAAGGGGGGTTAGAAGACAGTAAGAAGCAGAAGACTGTAGATGGCCTTCTGAACAAGTTGACTCACAAAAGGGAAGAGAAATACAGTACAACAGCTATTCAGGATGGTTGGATGTGAAGGTTATGACCAAGGGACAGTTTGTTCATCATTGCAGGAAGATATAGATTTTCAAGGTCCATAGGGCTTTGGCCTCAGGATGGAGTCCTTTCAGGAACTTAATCGGTTCAGGTAAGGGCCTGGAGCCAAATGAATGCTTTAAGTATCCTTTCCCTTCAAAGCAGGAGGCCAGGCTAGTGACTTGATAGAAGGGCATTTCTCATTTTCCTTAGAATGGAGTTTAGTGGTTAGAGATTATAATGTATAGGAAAAGGTGGAATGATAACAGGTTATAATCAGATGAGGGAAAGGAAGAAAATTAAGCAGGTTTTAGGTGTTAATTGTAAACTGAATTACAGAAATAGAAGAGTAAAGCCAAGGGAAATGTTGAAGTTTAGAAGTGAGGGAGGCCAGCATGAAGACAGGAGGGAATGAAGCACATGATGATGCCACGAACAATTCGTCTGTGTTGCCACATTCCTTCTAGTCCTCGTGGGGACTTTCTGGTACTCACCTGAGGGCATTCAACTCATCACTGGACACAAAGAAGCTCTGATCAACTGTACCAGTCTGAGACTTCAGGATTTTCAGCTCTATGTCCAGCTAAGAGAAAATACCAAAGAAGGAAATAAGTTAAGATGCTGCTGATGACTTCCAGCCCACACTCCAACAAAGAAAAGACAAGTGCAAAGAGCACTCTGGATCAATGTCCCAAATATCCCCCTATGTCCCAAACCCTGTACTGCGGGATCCCGAAGAAAACATTTAACTCACATTTCTTAGGGTGGGCAGGAAATCACATTGCTATATAAAGGGAAACGAAGATTCTAAAAACCAAGAGATCTCAAATATGACCAAAATTTGAACTCTTCCCCTTCTTCAACATGCCAGTGACAAAATTAATTCATTTTCTGTGTTGCTACGAGAGCTCACACTTTCATATCTAGATAACTTTTGGAAGACTAAGGGAGTAACTGTCTTCACATGCCTCCAACTCAACCGGAAGAAAAACAACTTCAATCTCATCATTCAGTCCATTCACATTTTGGGTTAAGCACCTGGGTCACAGGACTGACTGTCATAAAAACGTGAGCTCCTGTTGTTTGTTATTCTTGTTCTTCTCATGTTATACTCCGATTGAGATGGACCATGAACAAGTCACTGTCCTATTACTGTTCTTTTATATGTGATATTTGGTGTGCTATGGTGCAGGTTAGCTTTTTGTAACTGAACAAAAGTAGTCAAATGAGCTTATCTCCTGTAGACTGACTGACAACATCGTTGAGATAAATTAACAGCACAAGGTATGACAGGGAGGATTTGTACTTCATCCTATTCCCACGCGGGTTTCCTTTATTATATGAAGTCTCTCTATTTTGAGAGCTTTTCATTCCAAGGAGTTTGGAGCTTACGAGTATTCAGCATAGCAACATCTAGTAAAACTGTTTTTGAATTTTTTATGGGCAACTGTAGGGAAATAGGTTTGTCTGTGATGATGCTCTAGTTCTAGTACAAATTTTTGGTTGAATTCTCAAAGATATTTGGAGGTTTGTATTCATAATATGGAGATATCTGTTGGTTTATGAAGAATAGAGAGCTTCAGGTGTGTAACTCTTGCTATCGGAAATTATCTTTCTAGGTATTTGGTAGACAGTATGGTTTTTGTAATCCATAGTGCTTATGAGCTATTATTTAACAACAGCTGCTAAGAAAAATGGACAGTAGGGGCAGCTAAGTGGCACAGAGGATAGAGCTCCAGCCTTGGAGTCGGACCTGAATTCAAATCTGGCCTCAGACACTTCACACTTACTAGCTGTGTGACCTTGGGCAAGTCACTTAACCACAACTGCCTCACCAAAAAGCAAAAAGCAAAAAAAAAGGACAGTAGTCTCACAGAAATTAGGCTGAGACTAACATCTCACATCATACACCAAGATAAGTTCCAAGTGGATACTTTTTCTAGATATAAAAAGTCACATGAAAAAACAGATTAGGGGGCAGCTAGGTGGTGCAGTGGATAGAGCACTGGCCCTGCAGTAAGGAGGAGGACCTGAGTTCAAATCTATCCTCAGACACTTACTAGCTAGCTGTGTGACTCTGGGCAAGTCACTTAACCCCGCCATTGCCTCCAAGATTGAAAAAATAGATAAATAAAACCCATATAAATGTGAACTTATTAAAAAAACAGATTAGAAGAGTAAGGAAGAATTACCTTTGAGATCTATAGATAGGAAAAGAGTTCATGATTAAATAAGCAACAGAGAGAATTGCACAAGATATAATGAATGATTATGATTAAGTAAAATTCTAAAAAAAATTTTTGTACAAACAAATCTAATGTAGTTAAAATTAGAAAGGAAACATAAACAAAGGGGAAAAACTTACCAAGTTTCATTGATAAGGGTCTCACATACAAGATATATAAAGAAATGATTCAAATTTATAAAACTAAGAGCCATTCCCCAATAGACAAATAGTTAAAAGATAGAAGACATTTTTCTAAAGAAGAAATTAAAGATCTCAATAACTGCGTGAGAAAAAAGTGATATAAATCATATTAAATGGAGAAATGCAATTTAAACAACTTTGAGATTCCACTTCATACCCATCAGACTGACGCAAGTGCCAAAAAAGGAAAATGACAAATACTGGAGGGGTTATGAGAATACAGGCACATTACTGCAATGTTGATGGAGCTCTGGACTGGTCCAGCCATTCTGGAAAGCAATTTAGAACTATGCCCCCAGAGTTCCTAAACTGTGCATACTCTTTGACCCAGCTATACCACTACTAGGCCTACACCACAAAGAAATCAAAGAGGGAGGAAAAGGATTTATATTACCAACAGTATTTATAGCAGCTTTTTTTGGAGTAGCCAAAAATTGGAAAATAAAGGGCTGTCCTATTGGGTAATGACTAAACTAATTATGCTATAAAGACGTAAGGGAATAATACTATGCCATAAGAACTGATAAAAATGGAGAGTTTCAGAGGACAATGAGACTTCTACAAAGTGACACAGAAGAAGAATTTGAATAACAACTTATCCAACGACAACAATATTATAAAGAAAAACATCTTTTAGAGCTCTAATCAATGCAATGACAAACTAGGAATCCAGAAAATCTACACCTGAAAATGGTGCTCACCTCCTTCCAGAAAGGAGGTTAACTCAAAATGCAGAAAGATATATATATTTGAGCAGGATCAATGTGAGAACTTGTTTTATTGGATTATATCTGTTTGCGATATGAGTTTTATTTTTCATTTTGTTGCTTTTATTCATTGGGGTAGAAGGTAGTAGTGGAAACAGATTATAAATGCATCTAAATTTATTTAAAAATAATAAAAAGGGGAAAGACAGTGGTCGGGAGAGGGGAAACCCTGTGGTGATATGTTACATATGTTACATATATGTTTGCTCCTACCCTTCCTCTGAAAACCTGAACTGAACAACAGATCCAGTCTCCTAACAGAAGAGCTTTCTGTAATTCTAGTGTAATGACAATCCACTCCATTTTTGTAAACACATCTGCATGACAACTGTTTGTCTGATGCTTTTTAGTTGACATTTTGTTTGCGTGTATGTGGAGAATGCTCATGTTGGGCCTTTTGGTTTCATAGTTGGATCTCACCTGTTTCATATGCTCACTCCAGAGGTCAAGCAATATTGGTTCTCATAACTGTGACTATTATCTTCAACATTATCTCAATCTTATCATTTTTGACAGGGCCCAATGACTGCTCCAAAGACATGTAACTATGCTACGACTAATGCTCAGATTCAGCACCCTACACACAATCCCTTGGAAGTTGTGAGCTTCACTATTCATCTATCACCCACTACTTCCCCCATGGTTAATTCTGTCTCCTATTTTTGGCCATTCAAGGAAAGACATGTGGGATCAGACTTGTATCAGAGAAGAATATGGCAAGGGGCTCTGCTAGTAATTCATGCACCTCTCTGATGGGTTTGAGAAGCTACAGTTTCAGTCACCTCCCTGGATATAACTGTTCTGTCATTCATTGTACTAATGGTCCTTGTATATTTATGTTCCCTGTGCCTGGAATATATAGGCATTTAATGCTTACTAACTGAATGATGGTTAATGCAACAATGATGTAGAGGCACCACAACCTTATTGTTTCAGAGACCATAGCAAAAATATTCAGAATAATAACTTTTATTTCCATAACACTTTGTAGTTAATAAAGTTTTTTTCATTATAGCAACATTGAGTTGGGAATGTGAATTACAGTATCCCTAACATACAAATAAGGAAACTGAGGCTTAAAGCCCAGGTGCAAATCCAAATTTTCTAGCTCCAAGTTTAGTGCTCTTTGCACTATACCTTGTTAACTCAATTAAATTAATCATTTATCACCTGCTTACTACATGCAAAGGGCTATGCTAAGTGCTGAGGCAAGCCCATTACATCAATCTTCACATTTATTGAACATACAGAAAATGATGCTTTGCTATTTGTAGTGTTTTGAGAATGTGGAGAAAGATTTCTCCTGTAGATAATTCAGGATGTGCCAAAGGGAGAGCCTTGCTTCATTTCTGGATTTCACCTTTCCCAGGTCTATTCACATGACTATAATTCTGAAGCACACTACTGCATCTCATTCAAGAAGCAGAAATCCTGAATGAAAATATTTGCTTCATAGCATCTTTTAAATATTTAACTTTTTATTTTGTCAAACCTGTCCACAGTAGACATAAAAATCAGACAAATTTTTTATTGAATTAATCAGGGCTTGCAGCTTGGGAGTTTAAAATGTGGAAACCAATCATAGAAAACGTTTGCCTTGTCTAACACAACACACTCCAGATCCTAGAGCTATGCCAAGAACTTAGGACCTTCTCTAAAAGAGACAATTCTTTTAGATGAAATTCTCTTCACTCCCTTCCCTTCTCACAGATGGGCCATCTCAATTGTAGGCTGACCCTTTCTGAACACCTTATAATAATTTAGATAGCAGCTTATTTGGAGGAGTAATAATAGCTTGTTGCCTAGGAAATCAGGCCTGGATAAGCAAAACTTTCCAAAAAGCTTCATTCTCTACTGCTGAGGCAGTTTGCAAATCAACATTAATTGATAGGCAAGAAATAATTTTGTAATTTGTTTCTTCCAACTTTCCTAGTAAGAGAAGGAATGAGTGGTTCTGAGACTTGCCAAGATTTAAAAGAGACTTGCTAACGGTAAAAAAGAGAACCTGCCTCACAAATAGACTTCTCAGAGAGGAAGGGAGGAAAAAGAAAAAGGAAAGCTGCTGCAGGCGTCCGGCACTATCAGCCTTTTCTCCCTCAGTGCTTTATTCATTTGTAGCCACTGCGACTAGTAATTACATCTCTTAATTTAAGAAAGCGAGAGACAGAAAGGAATATAAATTCATGTATTAACTTTAGAGATTGGAAATGGAGAGAGTGAACCTACTCTCCAGGAGATTATATTTGGAAATGAAATAGAGCGACATTTGGTATAAACTTGAAAAATTGCTCTCTTTAGCAGCAGCGGGAGCCAAAAGACCACACAGCCAACTGTATCCGAGAAGAGGCTTAATGTGAGAGGTTATGTGTAAGGCATGTGTATACATTTAAATTAATATTATACTGTATCCACATGTGATCATACCAGAGATACATACTACTCACTTCAAAGATAAATAACAATTTCCTTCTGGATCCTATTTATTAAAGAGACTGTTTTAAGCCAGTTAAAGGATCTAGACATAGTACTAGCCAACCACTCAGTGTGAATGGAATATGGGATTCTGGATAGATGTGATCCAATTCAGTTTTTTCATTTTTAAATTCTAATCAGTGTGGATTGATAAATATTTTAAATACAAAAAAAAAATTTGGATCATATCAGCCAAGAATCCTGGGCTCTGCCTCTACTAAGCACAGAGCCTTTAAAGGGCTGAAAGCTTAAATATTCTTCTAACAAATAGGATCCTGAAGGAAAATTTTAATCTGATTTTCTATACAGTCTGAAAGTGTAGTATGTTAACAGGTTTCTGATTTCCTTTTATTTTTTTTTACACTGAAATTTTTTTATTTTGATTTATCAACAATCACTTCCATATGCTTTTGAGTTTAAAATTTTTCTCCCCCTTCTTCCCTACCACCCTCCCCAAGACAGCACACAATCTCATATAGGCTATACATTTACATTCCATTAAACATATTTTCACATTGGTGAAGTTGCAAGTAAAAATTAAAACCACTAGGAGGAACCATTCAAAAGAGGAAATAAAACTCAACAGAAGAGAAAAAAAAATGATAGTGATTCAACTACCATAGTTCTTTCTTTGGATGTGGACAGCATTTTCCATCACGAGGCCTCTGGGGATGTCTTAGATCCTTGTATTGCAGAGAAGGGTTAAGTTTATCAATATTAGTCATCACACAACGTGGCTGTTACCATTCACAACGTGGCTGTTATTGTGTACAACGTTCTCTTGGTTCTGCTCACTTCACTCAGCATCAGACCAGACCAGATTTTTCTGAAGACAGCCTGTTCATCATTTCTTATAGCACAATAGCATTCCATTACATTCATATACCGAAGCTTGCTCAGCCATTCCCCAATGGATGGGCATCCTCTCAATTTCCAATTCTTTGCCACCACAAAAAGAGCTGCTATGAATATTTTTGTACATGTGGGTCCTTTTCCCATTTGTATGATCTCTTTGGGATATAGCCCTAGAAATGCTATTGCTGGGTCAAAGGGTATGCACATTTTTATAGCCCTTTGGGCATAGTTCCAAATTGTTCTCTAAAATGGTTGGATCAGTTCACAACTCCACCAACAATGCATTAGTGTTCCAATTTTCCCACATCTTCTCCAACATTTATCATTTTCCTGTTTTATTATGTTGGCCAATCTGATAGGTATGATGTGTACCTCAGAGTTGTTCTGATTTGCATTTCTCTAATCAATAGTGATTTAGAGCATTTTTTCATATGACTATAGATGGCTTTAATTTCTTCATGTGAGAACTGTCTGTTCATATCCTTTAACCATTTATCAATTGGGGAATGGCTTGTAGTCTATAAATTTGTCTTAATTCTCTATATATTTTAGAAATGAGGCCTTATCAGAGAGACTGGTTAAAAATTCTTTCCCAATTTTCTACCTTCCTTCTAATCTTAGTTGCATGGCTTTGTTTGCAAAACTTTTCAATTTAATGTAATCAAAATTATCTATTTCGCTTTTCGTAATGTTCTCTATCTCCTGTTTGGTTATGAATTCTTCTGTTCTCCATAGATCTGATAGGTAAAATATTCCTTGTTCTCCCAGTTTGCTTATAGTATCAGCCTTTATATCAAAATCATGAACACATTTTGACTTTGCTTTGGTATGTGGTGTAAGATTTCAGTCTATGCCTAGTTTCTGCCATACTCCTTTCCAGTTTTCCCATCAGTTTTTTTCAGAGTGGGTTCTTGTCCCAGAAGCTGGGGTCTTTGGGTTTATCAAATAATAGACTACTATAGTCACTGTGTCTTGCATATTTAACCTATTCCACTAATCCACCACTCTATTTCTTAGCCAATACCAAGTAGTTTTGATGATTGCTGCTTTATAATACAATTTAAGATCTAGAATTGCTAGGCCACCTTCCCTGCATTTCTTTTCATTAGTTCCTTTGATATTCTGGACCTTTTGTTTCCAAATGAATCTGTTATTATTTTTTCTAGCTCTATAAAATAACTTTTTTGGTAGTTTGGCATGGCACTGAGTAAGTAAATTAGCTTAGGTAGGATTGTCGTTTTTATTTTATTAGTCTGGCCTACCCATGAGCAACTGATGTTTTTCCAATTATTTAGATCTGATTTTATTTGTGTGAAAAGTGTTTTGTAATTGTGTTCATAGAGTTCCTGGGTTTGTTTCGGGAGGTAGACTCCTAAATATTTTATAATGTCTACAGTAAGTTTAAATGGATTTCTCTTTCTATCTCTTGCTGTTGGGCTTTGTTGGTAATATATAGAAATGCTGATGATTTATGTGGGTTTATTTTATAGCCTGCAACTTTGCTAAAGTTGTTTATTATTTCAAGTAGTTTTTTACTTGATTCTCTAAGTATATCATCATGTCATCTGCAAAGAGTGATAGCTTTGTTTCTTCTTTGCCTATTCTAATGCCTTCAATTTCTTTTTCTTCTCTTATTGCTAAAGCTAAGTTTCCAGTACAATATTGAATAACAGTGGTGATAATGGACATCCTTGTTTCACCCCCGATCTTATTGGAAATGCTTCTAGCTTGTCCCCATTACATATAATGCTTGCTGAAGGTTTTAGATAGATGCTATTTATTATTTTAAGGAAGACTCCATTTATACCTATGCTTTCTAGTGTTTTTAATAGGAATGGGTGTTGTATTTTGTCAAAAGCTTTTTCTGCATCTATTGAGATGATCATGTGGTTTCTGTTGGTTTTGGTGTTGATATGCTCAATGATGCTGATAGTTTTCCTAATATTGAACCAACCCTGCATTCCTGGTATAAATCCTACCTGGTCATAGTGTATTATTCTTGTGATAAGTTGCTGTAATCTATTTGCTAGTATTTTGTTTAAAATTTTTGCATCTATATTCATTAGAGAAATTGGTCTATAATTTTCTTTCTCTGTTTTGACTCTTCCTGGTTTAGGTATCAACACCATATTTGTATCATAAAAAGAATTTGGTAAGACTCCTTCTTCACCTATTTTCCCAAATAGTCTATATAGTATTGGAATTAATTGTTCTTTAAATGTTTGATAGAATTCGCATGTAAATCCATCTGGCCCTGGAGATTTTTTCCTAGGGAGTTCATCAATGGCTTGTTCAATTTCTTTTTCTGAGATGGGGTTATTTAAGTATTTTACTTCCTCTTCTGTTAATCTGGGCAATTTATATTTTTGTAAATAATGTATCCATTTCACTAAGATTGTCAAATTTGTTGGCATATAGTTGGGCAAAATAATTCCTAATTATTGTTTTAATTTCCTCTTCCTTGGTGGTAGCTTCACCCTTTTCATTCTTGATACTAGTAATTTGGTTTTCTTCTTCTTTTTTTTAATTAAATTAACCAAAGGTTTATCTATTTTATTGGTTTTTTCATAAAACCAGCTCTTAGTTTTATTTATTAGTTCAATAGTTTTCTTAATTTCAATTTTATTAATTTTTCCTTTGGTTTTCAATATTTCTAATTTGGTGTTTAGTTGAGGATTTTTAATTTGTTCTTTTTCTATTTTTTTAGTTGTATGCCCAATTCATTAATCTCCTCTTTTTCTATTTTATTTATGTAAGCATTTAGAGATATAAAACTTCCCCTAAGAACTGCTTTGCTGCATCCCATAAGTTTTGGTATGTTGTCTCATTATTGTCATTCTCTTGAATGAAATTATTGATTGTTTCTATGATTTGTTGTTTGACCCAATCATTTTTTAGGATTAGATTTAGTTTCCAATTATTTTTTAGTCTATCTTTCCATGGCCCTTTATTACATATAATTTTTATTGCATCATGATCTGAAAAGGATGCATTTAATATTTCTGCCTTTCTGCATTGGATTGTGAGGTTTTTATGCCTTAGTACATGGTCAATTTTTGTGTATGTGCCATGTACTGCAGAAAAAAAGTATATTCCTTTCTATCCCCATTCAGTTTTCTCCAGAGGTCTATCATACCTAACTTTTCTAATGTTCTATTCACCTCCTTAACTTCTTTCTTGTTTATTTTGTGGTTAGATTTATCTAGTGCAGAGAGGGGAGGTTCAGGTCCCCCACTAGTATAGTTTTGCTGTCTATTTCTTCCTGTAACTCCCTGAACTTCTCCTCTAAGAATTTGGATGCTATACCATTTGGTGCATATATGTTTAGTAATGATATTACTTCATTGTCTATGGTGCCTTTTAGCAGGATGTAGTTTCCTTCCTTATCTCTTTTGATTAGATCTATTTTTGCTTTTGCTTTGTCTGAGATCAGGATTGCTACCCCTGCTTTTTTTACTTCAGCTGAAGCATAATATATTCTGCTCCAGCCTTTTACCTTTACCCTGTATGTGTCACTCTTTTTCAAATGTGTTTCCTGTAAACAACATATTGTAGGATTATGGTTTTTAATCCATTCTGCTGCAATTTCCTTTTATGGGAGAGTTCATCCCATTCACATTCACAGTTATGATTACTATCTGTGTCTTTTTCTCCATCCTTTTCCCCCTTTTATGCTTTTCTTTCTCCTTTTCCTTTCCCCCTTCACTAGTGTTTTGCTTTTGACCACTGCCTCCTTCAGTCCCTCCTCCCTTTATTATCCCTTTCCCTTTTCTTCCCCTTTACTCTTACTGCTTCTTCCCTCCCTTCTTCCCCCCCTTTTCTTCCCCTCCCTTTTCTTTCCCCTTTTCCCTCCTACTGCCTATAGGGCAAGTTAGATTTCTCTACCTAACTGATTATTATATGCCCTTCTTGAGCCAAATCTGATGAGAGTAAGGTTCAAACAATGCTCACCCCCCCCTTCTTTCCCTCTGCTGTAATAGGATTTTGTGTCTTTTCCTGTAATGTAATTTACCCTTGTCTGCCTCCTCCTTTCTCAGTACATTTTCTAAGATCAGATTGATCCACTTATTTGGATCCATTTAACCCACTTGAGTAGATTTTTTTTTATCATTACATCAAAGTCAACTAATATCCACCCTCTTTATGTATACTCCTTTAACATGGTGTAATAACAATACAGTTCTCAAGGTTGCAAGTGTCATATTCCCTTGTAGGGTTTAAACAGCCCCCCTTATTAACAACATATTGTATCTTTCTGTCCCATTTACCTTTTTATGTCTTCTTGAGTCTGTACTTGAAGATCAAATTTTTTGTTGAGCTCTGGTCTTTTTATCAGGAAAGTTTGGAAGTCCTATTTCGTTGAATATCCATCTCCTCCTTTAAAAAATGATGGTCATTTTAGCTGGGTAATTGATCCTTGGCTGCATTCCAAGCTCCTTTGCTATATGAAATATCATGTTCCATGCCCTGCGGTCTTTTAATGTAGAAGCTGCAAGGTCCTGTGTAATCCTGACTGTGGTTCCATGATATTTAAATTGTTTCCTTCTGGCTGCTTGCAGCACCTTCTCTTTCATCTGGTAATTTTGGAATTTTGCTATTATATTCCTTGGTTGTCAATTTGGGATCTCTTTCAGGTGGTAGCGGTGATTCTTTCTATGGTTATTTTCCCTTCTGGTTCTAGGACTTCAGGGCAGTTTTCCTTTATGATTTCCTGAAAGATACTGTCCAGGCTCTTTTTTTCATCATGATTTTCAGGTAGTCCAATAATTTTTAAATTGTCTCTCCTGAATCGATTTTCCAGGTCGGTTGTTTTACATGAGGTATTTTACATTTTCATCTTTTTTCATTTTTTTGTTTCTGTTTGACTGATTCTTGCTCTCTCATAGAGACATTAGTTTCCATTTGTCCAATTCTAGTTTTTAACAGATTGTTTTCTTCTGTTAGTTTTTGTACTTCTTTCTTCAATTGGCCAATTGTGTTTCTTAGGGACTTGTTTTCTTCAGTGTACTTTTTTTCCAATTGGCCAACTGTATTTTTTAAGGACTCTTCTACCTCTCTCTTTTGACTTTAAAATCCTTCTTGAGCTCTTCTAAGAAGGCTTTTTGGGCTTCAGACCAGTTCATATTCCTTTTTGTTGTTGCAGATGTGGGTTTATTGACAATGTTTTCCTCTTCAGAATTTCTGTCTTGATCTTCACTCTCCTTATTACTCATGGTGTTTCTTTATTCCCTGGCCTTTAAAGAGATTGAGCTCTCCTGCTGGGGAACAGAGAGCACTGACCCAAGCTTCTTGTGTTGGGAGCCTAGGTCTTGGTCACTGGCTTTGTGTGCTGTGGCCTCTTATGTTGGTAATTAGAGGCTGGAGGGTTCTGGCAGCTTACCTGGGCTGGAGTTAGCAAGGCTGGAACTTTCAGGCAATTCTAGGTTGCCTGCTTTTCCTTTCCTTTAGCTTTCTTCAGCTCCTTTTAGATGGGTGCTGCAGGGTGTTTATCTGCCTGGGGCCCCTCGCAGTGCTGCCTCCCTTGTTTCTGCTAATGCTATTATTTAACAAGTGTTAAATAATAGCGACAAGGACTTGTTTCCTTTGGATAAAAAGGGGCATAAAATAATTTTTGTCCTGTTTTTACTGTACAGTAATGGTATTTCTGTCTCCAGCAGGAGCTTGAGGGAAGTAGTTGTGAACTGGTGAAGGGAGAGGCAGGTGTGAGACACCTAAACCTGAGTAAGAGGAGGACTGTGGAATCTGGTAAACTCAGCTCTCACACCTTTCTGCAGTCAATCAAAAATATTTTTGAATGTCTCTACCCTGCACTGAAAATGGCACATCTCATAGACCTCAAGAGTCTATTGGCAGTGGATAGGGTGCATCTGATGGTGACAGTGGCCAGAAAACCACACCTATAACAACAGTAAGTCAGTTCTGAACTGTACTTCTGGTCAGTAGAAACTAACACTAGCAATGTAAAGATTGGCCTATTTCCAACACTTTAAGCTTTTGGTGTTTTCCCGAGTCAATCAATGGTTATCGTGGACCTCTAGTCACTGTACTACACGAAGTGGACTACAAAAGGTGCAGTTGGGCTGTCCCCATGACAGTATGTCTTTTTTTTTTCTCTTCTGAAAAACATTTAATAGGATTTCTAATGCTGACATGATAGAATAACAAGGCTCCTTTTAGAGCTTGTAACTTCTTAGTAAGGGGAGGAAAGGAAAGGAAGGAAAATGAAGCTTGTTGAGAATTCCCCCTTGTGATGGCCGGTAGCCACTCTAACTAGTATAACTGATGTCTGGAGTGTTGAGAGGAAGTGCTGTATATTTTGTGTTTAGAGCTGGTCATGAAGATCACATAAGGGCACTTGTCTCTGTTCTTGCCTTCAAGCAGGCAGCTTCTTTCCAAGCCTGAGTTTTCCAGCAATTTAAATATTTCTGTATTTAAAGAGTTCTCTGAATTGCTTTGAGACTGGCAGGCTAACACAACCTCTGGGTCCACCTTTTCATTCAGACTCCACAGAGCTCACTACTTATTCATGTTGGCCTTTTACAAACTATTTCTATCCCTGGCAGTATTCTCCCTGCCTTAGTCCACAGGCAAGCCATCCATTGATATCTTAAAATGGATTTACCACTTGCATTTTTCCCCTTTTCTATAACCTCATTTAAGGGAGCAGTAGCAGGGGTACTCTCTCACTATTATATATTCATACACTCAAAATTTGCATCCGTAACACTGTTCTTGGCATAAGGAAGGATTCTATTTCCCACAGCAACTAAACAACTCCTGAATATATGCTTGTATCTATTGTATACAAAGAAGACAATAACTCTAGCTGGTTATTTTTGGCATCAATAGTAAATGCTGGTAATAATAAGGCATTTATTATTTCTTAACTGTAAGTGGCTAGCTCAGTGGTTTCCTGGGTCCCTTTTAAATTTCAATCAGCATATAATAAATGTAGGAGGACAAGGAAAAACTGCCAGGAAGACTGTACATTACTTTAAAACTATTTTCTTCTACACCTCTGACATTCCAGGCAAACTCCAAGAAATGGGTTCCATAAGGTTTTTCTGTGACAGTCACAGATTTGGCTCTTCACTTCAGCAGAAGTAAGGACTGAATCATTCACTCTGTGGCCTGGGTTCAGCAGCATGCTCTAAGGCCAATGTTGCCTAAAGTGGGGTCTGGCACAATTCTCGCTAAGGTCTTAAAAAATGGAAAGTACTGTTAGGTTAGGGAGTCCTCTACAACTAATGCAGAAAGGTAGTTTTATAAATCAGACATGAGTGGGGGCCAGGGTGGGGGAAAATAGCCAGAAGCTATTCTAAAAAAAACAGCATGAAGATATTGGAGATATTAATGAAGGTTAAGTCCTCATCTGCGTAACTGTACGGTATGAACAATGGTAAAACCCAGGGACAAGATTAACATATGATGTCTTTTGTAATTTCACAAATATCTAGCTAGTTCCTAAATTTGAGCCATAGATTATCACAGATCACTCCCTAGGTAAATCATACCTAGATCAAGGATTCAAAAGCAGTGTGGTCATAAATGAACTGTTACCCCCAGGCACTACACACCTCTAATAATCAATCAGCAGACAACAAAGTTTTGAACAAAGACACAAATAAAAGGAACACATATAGGAAGCCACCAGGACCACAAGCTATTTCATCAATGAGAGCTGTAATTGACTGGATAGAAACAGTATAGTAAACTGGGGCCCTGCATCAGTAGATGTCCTTTGGACTGTAAGATCCAATTGTATTGTCTCTCAGAAATAATATCCTACAATGGGACATAGAATGTTGAGATTAAATTGCCCCCTTTTATCATTAGCCAACCTAATGTAGTCACTAAAAATAATGTGAATTTTTAATTTAGATCATGTTAGAAAATGTATGTTATGATGAAAACACGTGATGCAATGTCAAGGGGACAGCTGGGAATAGAGTGCTTGGCTTGGATACAGGAAAATCAGGTTTCAAATCTGGCTTCAGACACTAGCTCTGTGACCCTAGGCAAATCACTTAATCTTTCTCAGCCTGATTTCCTCAACTGTAAAATGAGGGGGTTGGACATGGTGGCCTATAAAATACTTCCTAGTTCTAAATCAATGATACTGTCATCCTATGGAAATAAGAGAGTGGCAGTAAATGTGAAGTACAGAAAAAAGAAGAGTTGGAGAAAAAAAAATTTGGTTGTATTTCTGAAGGGAGAAGAGAACAACCATTTTATTAAGGGCCTACAATACACCAGGCAATTTGCTAAATGCTTGACAGGTCTTAGCTCCTTTGACCCTCACAACAGGGAGGCACATTCTATTATTATCCCTATTTTCAGCTGAGGAAACAGAGGCAGAGGTTAAGTGACTGGTCCAGATTTTCACAGCTAGGAAGTGACTGAGGCTTGATTTGAATTGAGGGCTTCCTGACTCTAGGCTCAGCACTCCATCCACTGTGCCACCTGCCTGCCTCTAAAGAAAGTTACTCTGTGGCCAGTAAAAGCATTCTGGTTACTAGAAAGGTGTACATGCTGATGGAGTGTAGGTATTTCAACAGAACCAAGCTGTCACATCCCTTAAGACTGCCCAACTCCCTTTGATCTGTCCACCAAACCATCTCATTATTCTAGGGAGTTGAATATTGTCAGAGGCATGACCTAGATAGTGTTTATAAAAAGTTTTATCTCTTACTATGATTTAAATAAATTAGCAAAGTAGCTTATAAGTCAGTCTCTTGTGATTGAGTTAGTGAGAACTGATTTTCCAATTAGGAAAACAAATAACTTCAGGATTCTGAAAGTACAAAGAAGGTAGCCATGCGGAGATGCCAACAAGGTACAGAATACTTGCAGGCCTACCATGCCAGCCTCATGTGTTCCTACATTAGAATAATGTCATAAAAATTAGATAAGAATAATATTTAGACTCAATCAACTGTTGCACATATTTTTCTTATTGTGCCAACTAAATTAGAAACCTAGAAGTGAAAAAGTCAGACACAGTGTAGGCTAGGACAAATTCTTTTCTATTTCCCTTGGTGCCTACCATAGTATCTCTTTGTATAGTAGGTCTTCGATGAATATTGGGTATCCCAAAAGTCTTCAGGCACTTTTAAGCTTTAATTCAGAAAAGCAGCTTTGGGTCTAACAGGTGCTATTGGGAACTAGCAGATCAAACAAGCTTGGTGGCACAGTGGTAGAGAGCCAGAGCTGGACGCAGGAAGAGCTGAGTTCAGATATGATCTTAGACACTTACTAGCCGTGTGACCCTGGGCAAGTCACTGAACCGCAGTTGCCTCATCTGTAAAATGGGAATAATAATAGCATCTAACTCCCAGAGTTATTGTGAGGATGAAATGAGATAATAATTGTAAAGGGTTTAGTATAGTGCCTGGCACATAGTAGATGCTATAAAAAAAGCTATCATCATCATCATCATGATCATCATCTTAAAATTACACTAACATTTTTGAGACACCTTATACTTAAGGAATGAAATTTCTTAAAATCTGAAGAGAGAGAAATTTGACTTAAAATACAGAAATTAAAATAATAAAGTAAAACTAACCTTAAGCAATCAACACATCTCTGATATTGATATACAAATGTCATCATTGTGTGTTATAGCGTGCAAGGGACAGGGACTGTATTGCTCCTTGTTCCTTTGACAAACAGCATTTGGGCATGAGGCACTGATAGCCATTTTTCCTAACATCACAGCATCATTCTTTTTTTCTTTATAATTCCTTTTAATAATATTAGCATTTTATTTTTTTCCAATTACATGTAAAGACAGTTTTCAGCATTCATTTGTGTAAAATTTTGAGTTCCAAATTATTCTCCTCCTTCCCTTCCCTCCCTCCTCACCAAGACAGCAAGCAATCTGACATAGGTTATACATATACAATCACAGCATTGCTCTTAATGACAAGGGTGAATCCACACTTGCCTAGGCTACGTCATACCTTTCAACAAGGTATTGATCATAAAATCTCAGAGTAGGAAGAGACCACAGAAGACATCTAGTCTAACCAGCTCTGTAACAAAAGATTCCTTCGAAATCATACCCCAAGGTAGTCATGCAGCTTTTGCTTCTATGCTTCTCCCTTTCCACATACCAACACCATATCTTTATCACCCCCAGCCTCAAACCCTCTAAAGAGGATGACATCCCCTCTCCCTTTTAGCTCCATTTTGTGTGTTGTCTTGCTCTATTAGAATGTAAACTCCTTCAGCGTAGGGACTGGATATTTCCTTGTGTTTCTATCCAGAGGACTTGGCACAGTGCCCAGCACATGATAAGCCCTTAACAAAGATGCCTTGGCTTGCCTTGCAGTCTTCCTATGAAAGGGAGGGACTCTGATATCTCGTGAAGCAGTCAATTCTGCTGTTGGATAGCTCTAAATATTTATAAGTTGTTTTCCTTTCATGAAACCTAAATTTGATCTTTATAACTGCCACCCTAGTACTACTGTCTTCTGGGGCCAAATGGGGACCAAAACAATTTCTCTTCTCCATGACAGCCATTCAAATACTTGATCACAGTTATTAGGTCTCCCAAAGTCTTCTCCAAACTAATCATCAGCAATTTCTTCAAATGATCACATAGTAAGATTTAAATATTTGTTTAATTGTAGCATGTATGCATCTTTGTCTATCCCTTTAGGGTTTTAAGACATTTTTATACTGTATCTCCTACTTGCTGTAGAAAAGCAAAACCCCTTAGCCTCTTCTCTGTGCTCCCAGGATATCTCGTTCTGTGTCTTTCACATATGGAACTCACTACATGAATGCTGAAGAAATGAACTGATGACTTTCTCTTGACTCAAAAGGGCTTTGTGTGACCTTCCGACACGGAAGAGTCATAAAGATCCAATGTTTCCTGGTGTGCAGTGGACCAGAGAAGGCAAAAGTCTAGTCAGATGTGGCAACAAGTCAAGGGTGGCAAAAGGTCAAAGGTGGCAACAGGTCAAGGGTGGTGACAGGACAAGGGTGGTGACAACAGCAGTCCCTTGGAAGAAACAGGACAATGGGAACCAAGCTATGGAGAATCATCTCCTGGTTTCAGTGTTCAGAAGTCTAAATACATTTTCCCATAAATGATACTACTGTGGGGTAGCTGGGTGGCACAGTGAATACAGCACCAGCTCTGGAGTCAAGAGGACCTGGGTTCAAATCTGGCCTTAGATACTTACCAGCTGTGTGACCCTGGGCAAGTCATTTAACACCAATTGCCTCTAATAACAATGATGATGATGATGATGATGATGATGATGATGATGATGATGATGAATGATGATAATGATAATAATAATAATAATAATAATAATAATAATAATAATAATAATAATAAATATCCACCATATGAAGTATTTAAGTTCCACAGTATTATAGGTTATCTTAGATACATTAAGGGTTAAGTAGACTTGTTGACTGGCCTGGGGACCTAAATCACCATTATAACACTGTTTCTATGGGAAAAAATTCTAAATAACCAGCTTATAAAAGAACAATAAATGGGGACTGCTTGTATATCAGAACAGGAATTAACCTGCTACTAAATATCTCACTGCACCATTATAATTAACCTGTCACTGCTGTTAAATGACAAAATAAGAAAATTGGTGAGGTCCTTATCCTTCCAAAACTTCTTCTTGTGATCTGCCCTGCTTTCCTGTTCACCAAGCCCCCTATTTCAAAACCTTTAATTTTTCATCCCAAGAGATGGTGATTTATCTAGACACACCAGCAAACAGGGGGCAGTGGCACTCAAGGCCAAGGCTACTGAGAAATGAGTGATACACTAATGTTTACCAGCTCTCTATCACCGAATGCCAATCTCGAACTCTTCCCAGACCTTTTCCTCCTCCTCTTGGGGAGGAAAAAAAAAAACAACCAACATTTTCCACAAAATTTAACAACAAACATCATATCCCAGCCTTCAGCAGAGATGGGGAAGTGGGTATCTAATAAATATTTTCCTGATAGAGCCAGGTTGAAATTGATGTAAGCTGCCAGTCCTCATCCCTTCCATTTTTGTCTCTTGGAATTATCTAGAGTACTGGTTTCCCAGCTTTATCCCAGTCATCTGTGATGGGCCGAGCTAGGAAGAAAGATAAGTGTAGTAATCAGAAAACTGAATCAAGCATTTCTTGATGTGATAATCTCACTGGACTGCTAATATAAACGATCATTTTCCTCACAGGATGGCACAAAGAAGGCATTCTCTGGTTAGCCTCAGTTTAAATTGGCTTATGCTGAATCTGCCTTCCAATTCCTGGCTCCATACCTTTGTTCACTCTATTTCTCCAATCTGAAATACTCTGACTGCTCCTTTTCTGGCTATAAGAATCCAGGTTAATTCTTACCTTCTCCATGAAGAAGGCCATAGTAATATCTTCCTTTTTAAAAAATAACACATTGCATTTGCTCTTACCTATACCCCTCATTTACCACTTAACAAACTGGGCCTTATGTTCCTACTGTATCACATGTATACACATACACATTTTCTTTCAGCTATTATAAGCTCCTGTAGACTATAAACTGCTTGGGGTCAGGGATTATGTGTGACACCTTACATTCCCCTGAGTAACTTTTAAGGTAACAGGAACATATATGTGTATTCATGTACACACATGTATTTCTATATGTATGCATACACATACATATATAAGATTTTCCCCTAGGCTTCCATACTTAAGTTTACAAATATGCCATGTAAAAGGAATTCTTTGACCTTTTCACTTCTCTTCTTGCTTATCCTCTCCTAACTTCTTCTTGTGATGAACTCCTATTTTGAAAATAAATCTTAATAAGGTTTTTCTGCTTGATATCACAGTTATTTCTTAAAATACTGTCTGAACCCCTGCACCTGAAATTCTTCTCTTAAAACAAAGGAAAAACCGTTAAGCAAAAACCAGTACAGTAATGACTTCTGCGTTAAGGGGAAGAAGGTATTTTTCATTAACTGTTCTCTGGGAACAGTATGTATTTATACAATCACTCAGAGTTTGGATCCTTTTTTATTGTTCTTTTTGCTTATATTATGTAATCATTGTATATATTGTTTTTATGGAACTATTTATTTCACCCTGTATCATTTCAGACTAATTTTCTCCGGTTTCTCTGAATTTTTCATATTCGTGTTGCTGAGGGTTGGCCTTAGGGCTGATCTCCTAGAAGTTTAGGTTCAATACTGGAAAGAAATGAGAGGCTGGTAGGTCTTTCAACAGTTTAAGAACTGACCTGACTTAGCCACAACATAGAAAGAATACTCAACAAAATACAGCACTTCGTTCCAGAGGAAGTGGCCCTCTCCTCTCCACACAAAAATGCATCTGTTCAATAGGACAGGGTGTGTGGTATGTCCTGGACCTTGGGGCATCCCCAAAGTCTGAAGGGCTTGATCTTCTACTGACTCTTTTTTGCCCATCAGTGACCAGAAAGCCACTTGAGCTGGCTAGGTCAACAGCTATGGTGTTTGAGCCTGAGCCCCTTAGGCTAATCAAGTCTTGGAGGCAGATTCTTTTTTTTTTAGGGAAAGAGCTAAGCTAGGTGACACAGTGGATATGGTGTTAGGCCTGGAGTCAGAAAGATTTGAGTTCAAATATAAGCTCAGACATTTTTGGCTTATGATACTGGGTAAGTCATTTAACCTCTATCTGCCTCAAGTATCTTCCACTGTAGAATGGGGTTCATACCAGCACCTACCTCCCAGAGTTGCTGTGAATACAAAATGAGATAATATTTATAAAGCACTTAGCACAATGCCTGTTACATCTCAGTCCCTTAGTAACTGTTTCCTTCCTTTCTTCCTACTTATATGAGAAGTGGGGAAAACCAAAAAATCTTGAAACCATCACATATATGATCAGCTCTTCATGAAGATGCTCAAAGGCTATTTATTTTTTTTTTATTCCAAATCCTTCCTCAGGCTTTACCCTTGACTAATCAATCAATAAAATTGATATTGTTTAATTTGTTAAGATAAATTCATGATAAAAATTTTTTAATGTGTATATTGATTGATTTCCTTTATTTGCAAAGCACTAAAGCTGTGAACGGCACCATCACAAAAACTGACCATATGCTAGGACCTAAAAAAAAAATCAATAATTTCAGAATAACAGAAACCTCTTTTGCTAAATACTATGCAATAAAACTATAATTAAATAGCATTTGAAGAAAGGATTCAAAATTAAACAGAGAGAAAGTCATATAATTCTAAAGAGTTATAATCAAAGGAAAAAGTGGAGAAATGATAAATAATTTTATCAAAGAAAATGACATCAATGGGATAAAAAAGTACAACTTTTGGGAATCAGGTAAAAGAGTTGCTAGGAGAAAATTCTGATCTCTAGTACAATAATCAATAAAGGGAAAAAAATCAATAAATTTAACATGTAAATAAAAACAGAAAAGCAATAAATAAAAAGTCCAATAAGTAGTAAAATAGAATTTCTAAAATCAGAGAAAAAAATTTAAAAAATATTAAGACCGATGAAGAAAAAAGAGCAGCTTTAAAAAGTTAACGGACAAGCTGTTAGATAAATTGATTTTAAAAAGAGAGAGAAGAATATCAAAATACCAAAATTAAACATAAAAATGAGAAAAAGATGAAGAGGAAATAAAGGATATTATTAGATATGTTTTACCCAATTATAAGATAACAAAACTGATAAATGAAATGGATAATTTCAATACTACAATATGACTAAGTTCATGGGAAAAGTTATAAAGAATTTAAACTGATCTCAGAGGACAAGAAATCGAACAAGTTACAAATAAAATCTCAATTAAAAGCATTCCATCACAGATGTGTATGCAAGTGAATATATCAAACATTCAAAAGTATTGTTTCTTTGTATTTGTATGTCCAGTATTTAACTCAGGTCCTATAAACAAATATTGTTGTTAGTTAATTAGATTAGATGAATTAATGGCAAAAACAGAGAGAAAACACATGAGAATGAACTTAAAGTGCTTGAAGTTCTGCACGAGAAATGCACTGTAGCATTGAAACAGTTTCTAACACTTTATGCAGTAAGTCTGAGGATAACCAGAATAGCTGTGTGTGTGTGTGTGTGTGTGTGTGTGTGTGTGTGAGAGAGAGAGAGAGAGAGAGAGAGAGAGAGAGAGAGAGAGAGAGACAAGGAGGAGGAGGAGGAGGAGGAGGAGGAGGAGAGAGAGAGAGAGAGAGAGAGATGGCAGACGGGAAGAGTCGCCTCGGTTAAGTAGATGATCTTTTGTCTTGACTCTTATTGTTGTTGAATCTACTTTCCTGTGAAAATGAATGAATTTTTTGATGCTTTTGGATATTTTGCTGTAAGTTTCAACATTTTTGCCATCATTTCACCCACAATAGGCCACCCACATCCCATCAGGAGTACCTAGTATCTTGTGGCCAAGCAGGACTTCGGCCTCGTTCCCATTCCACACTGGAACCCAATCCAAACCTTCCTACCAATGTTCCGTTACTGTTTTCCCCTCTGAGCGGGACAGTGACCATCTCCTTCCCTCCCACCATTGTCAGAAGGATCCCAGAATCCTAGCTCTCCTCTAACCAATGGTGATTGGCCATTCCTGTCCTTCCTTTCAGACCTGATGGGCAGATCCAATTTATACCAGCTGGGAGGTTAATCTCAAATTTTCAGCATTTGCATTTACACCTCAGAAATTGGTAAACTTCACAAATCAGGACTTGATTTATTGTTTCGCTGATGGTCTGGATTTAAGAAAGTAATGGAGAAAATCTTTATAACTTTGATTAAACTGAAAAGTGTGTCATGCATACTTCCCACACCTACCAAAGCACCCATTGTTAAACATTTACCAGCACAAAAGTGCCCCAATTCATCCTAAGGACTCTTGGGTCATGCTATCCTCACTGTATCCATACCCTTAGGATCTCCAGGGCTTTGCATCAATCCTGCAGCTGAACTGCTAAACTAAGCCTCCCTGTGTTGTCTCCTCCAGTTAGAGTGAGACGTCCTTAAAAGGAGGGACTGTCTTCTTTTTTATATTCCCAGGGCTTAGCACTGCATTTCCCACACACTAAGAACTTCATCCTTTTGTTCACTTTTCACTGCAGAGTACCAGAAGTCATAGAAGATGTAGGTAATTGAGTTGAATATCTCAAAAGTTTTACTGATATTATTTTCCCTCCCTTAAACAAATTCTGGATGTCAACCTTCATAGCAGTTTGTCAATTTCTCCTAAAAGTACAGGGGGACCAAACTTGGTCATTATAATTTAATATCATATAATTTCATTTATTTTATTGATGCTTTTCTTGGCTTCAAAGAAAAATGAGAAGAGACTTCCTTGACTTCTTTGCAGAGGTTGGTATAGAACAGAGGAAGTAACATCAGGCTTTTTTGATATGTATGTTGGTTAAGTTTACAGACTTTTTCTTCCTCTTTTAAAAATTCTGTATTATGAGCTCACTATTGGAGAATTGCAAGAGGGATCTAGTACAGAGTGTTATTAACTTGATTAAACATAATCACTAGAATTTAGAAGAGCAGAGAAAGTCAAGCCCTCTGATATGACCTTAAATCCAGGCTCCTTAAGCCAATCTTGGCTACGCTGCTAAATTTTAAATATACAATTGGAATCTATCACAGTTAGGAGATAAAAGAGAAAACAAATGGAGAGTTGAACTATGGTCTCAAGAGGTATGAAGATCGGTGTACAACAACTGAGGAAGAGAAACATGGTGTGGATTAAGGAAATTTCAGAAGCTGATCTTAGCATCACAGGCAGCACCATTTGGCTAGAGTTTAGAAGCAGCTTTATTTAATACCAACAGTCTTTAGAGATTAATGAAAAATTCATATTGAAGGAAAAATTCTCTTGACAAGCCAGAGTCTGTAATACAACAAAGCCTTGTCAGCCTCAATTAAGTGATTCTCCCAAAAGGCAGGAGAAAAATCCATTCATTATTTACCCAGAGGTCAGAGAGAAAGGTTTGCTTTCTGATCTTTTAGTCTCTGTGGATAAATCAGGCTACACAACATCTACCTCAATTCTACCTTACCCTCTCAGGCAATTTTCAACAGTCGCTTTCCACTTGGTGAAACCTAACCAATTAACCAAGCCATGCTCACACCCACATCTTGCCATGGTCTTGAAAAGGGTCAGAGATCATGAACTCTGTGTGTTCAACAGCAAGGAAGCAGAATATAATGGAAAGAGTACAGGACATAATGTCAGACAACATGGGTTGCCACTGACATATCATAAGCCAGGAACAGAGGCAGGATACATTAGTGACTGGGGACTTAAACTGTGTAGACAAATTGTGGCCTGATTTCTAAAACAACAGAGCAGCAACGTCCACCTCTGACACTCATTAGCTATGCGGTCACAAAGAAAGCATTTTACTTCATGACACCTCAATTACTTCCACTATAAATCCAGGGTAATAAGTAGCAAAAAAAAAAAGTAAATTATCATCTAGCACCTTAGACAGTGTTCTACATATAGCAGACACTTAGTAAATATGTAAATTGAAGAGTATTCTTGTTCTTTAATACACATGACTATTGATCAATAAACCAACCAACAGTTATTAAATACTTACTATGTGCCAGGCACTGTGTTAAGTACTGGGGATACAAAAAGAGAAAAAAGGCAGACCCTGCCCTCAAAAAATTTATAATCTAATGGAGGAGACAACATGTAAACAAATATATACAAACAAACTACATACAGGATAAATACAAAATAATTAGCAGACAGAAGATATTAGAATTAAGAGGGGTTAGGGAAGGCTTCCTGTAGAAGGTGGGATGTTAGCTAGGACTTATAGGAAGCCACAGAGGTAAAATGTCCACCACCATTCCAAAAACATCTGGCTCACACTAAAGAGAATCCAGAAATGAACCAGAGCTTCTATAATGAAGAGATCTTTAGGGTAAGGGTTCTTAACCTGGAGTCAATGGACCGCTTGTCCTTAGATAGATTTTCCATGAACTTGGATTGGAGAAAATATTATTTTTATTTTCATTCATCTCTAACTGAAATTTGACATTTCCTTCAAATATTTAAAAATATTATTCTGAGAAGCAGAATAGGGATCAATGATCTCTTGATCCTGTCTCTTATTTGAACAAATAGGAAGGTTGAATACACACACACACATATATATGTATGTATATCCAGAGATACAAGAGTTTGTTGCATAAGTATATCAAATCCAACAAAGTAACAGGAGAGTAAGGGTGGGAGTTAAGAGGAGAGAACAGATGGGGACAGGGGTGAATAATAACAAACACAAGAATGTCAACCTCAGAGGGTAGGTCAATGAGAAATTATTAAACAAAGTGTAAAGTCTAGAGATCAAGGTCAGAATTTGGTCAAGACAGTAAGGGAAGAGACGAGCAGAAACAGATTACTTCAATTATAGGAAATTAATGTTCATCAGATTCATTCTCTTTTTCCAAAACCCTATTCCTTGGAAATGGAAGAGTGATGATCAGCATCTGTGTGTGTGTGTGTGTGTGTGTGTGTGTGTGAGAGAGAGAGAGAGAGAGAGAGAGAGAGAGAGAGAGAGAGAGAGAGAGAGAGAGAGAATTATATAACAGAGGGAAATATGAAATCAGCCATTATAACTATAAATGTAAATAGTATGAACTCACTGGTAAAAGAAGAGGAGGACCAGAATGGATCAAAAGCAGAATCCAACAATATGCTGTTTACAAGTCACACATGTGAAACACAAATACATACAAAGCACTATCATGAAGCAGAAGTTAAAACAGAATTTATTGCATTGCAAGTTAATTTAAAAAGGCAGGGCAGTAGTCATGATCTCAGGCAAGATAAAAGTAAAACTAGATAAGGTTAAATGAGACAGATAATTACACTAAGTTTAAAGGAGTATAAATAATGGAATAATATAAATGCTTAATATACATGTACCAAATGACATAGCATGCAGGTACTTAAAGGAAAAGTTAACAAAATTACAAGAAGAAAGAAAGCAAAACTGTAAGAGTTGAAGATTTCAGCAAATTCCTTTCAGAAGAAGAAAAAATTAACAAAAGAAATTAGAGACCTAAACACAATTTTTCATAAGTTAGATGTGAAATACCTCTGGCAATTAATGAATGGGGCTAAAGAGGAATATAACTATTTCTCAGCTCTACATGGCACCATTAGAAAAACTGACCATGTATTAAGGAATTAAACCCTCATAAATAAATGTAGAAGTTTAAAACCCATCTTTTACTGACCACAGCACAAAAAGAAGAAAAAAAATAAGCAAAGTTCATTTGAAGAAATTTGAATGGAGACAAAAAGTTTAATTTTAAAAAAAAGTATAGGTCAAAGAAAAAAATCATAGAAACAATTTGATGAAAGAACATGAAAATCATGAGAAAAAACGTGAAGATGTTTGCAATACAGATAAGGCAGTTCCTAGGAGAAAATGTATCTTTTTAAATACTTTCATCAACAAAAGACAGAAAGAACAGATTACTGAACTGGGTATGCAACTACAGGAAACTAGAAAAACTAAAAATATAAAATTAACAACAGAAATGGAAATTCTTAAAATAAATGAAGAGATAAAAAATAAACTACTGAACTAATAAAACTACAAGCTGGTATTTAAAAATGAAATAGATGAACTTTTAGCTAACCTAGAAAAAAAGGAACACTGAATTTCCAGGAAAAAAGGAGTGCTCATAATAAATGAAGAGGAAATAAGCAAAATTATTAGTCAGATTGGCTCAATTATATGCTAATAAAACAGGTAAATTAAATGGAGGAATAGTTAAGAAATATAAACTATTTAAATGAACAGAATGAAAAATTAAAAGTATCAACAAGCCATTTTTGAGGGAAAAAATGCTCCCAAGGAAGAAAAAGAACCCAGGACATGACAAGATGTCTCTATAAAAGAATTCTATATAAAAAAAAAACCAATAAATTCCCAAATTAGATAAGTTGTTTGCAAAAATAGGGAAAGAAGAGATTCTACCAAATACTCCCCTTTGAAATATGTTCCTGGTACCTACACCATGGAGAAATAAACTCAGTAAAGAAACTATACACAAATATCCTAAATGTATATCAGTGAAAAAAGAAACACACTGAGAAAGATATTAGCAAGAGCTTACAACATATGAAAAAAGATTATAAACTATAATCAGGTTGAATCTGTGCCAGAAACATGGAGTTAATTAAATATTAGAAAACCTATAAACATAAGAGATCACAATAATGACAGAAACTGATAAATTATATGAAGAAAAAACCTTTTTTTTAAAAAAAACAAAGTATAACATTCATTTATGTTTAAAAAAACATTATCAAGTATAGAAATAGCAAGAAATTTTCATTAATGTAGAAAATAAAGTCTTACTAAAAATCAGAAGCAAGCCTTATCTATAATGGAGAAATGCTAGAGGTTTTTCTAGTAAGATCGGGGTAAAGTAAATGTTATCATTATTACTTGGTATTTTACTTGATGTACTGTTAGCTATTGAAATAAGACAAGTAAAATCAATTGAAGGGGTAAATGAAGGCAAAGAAGAAACCAGTATATTTTGCAGATAACATGATGGTTTATACAGAAAATGCTAGAGAATTCACTAAGAATTAATTGAAACAATAACTGGTAAAATAATTGAGCATAAAATAAACCAAACTCATAAGAACATAGCAGGTAGAGATAGAAAAATAAACTCCATTCAAAATAGCTATAGAATGTATGAAATATCTAGGGATGTATCTGACAAAATACACATAGGAAATAAATGAATATAACACCAAAGCTCTTTATACAAAAATAATGATGAACCTTTAAAAAAATCAGAGAAATATCACTTGCTCATGAGTGGGCCCAGTCAACCCCACTTATTTAGTCAACAAATATTTTTCCACCCTTAATATATGCTAGGCACTATGTTAAGTGCTGTAGATACAAAGGAAGGCAAACACAAAGTCTCTCCTCATGAGGATTTCATGTTCTTGTGGGAAAGATAACATTTAAAAAAGTGTACATACAAGATCTATACAGTAAAAATGGGAAGTAATCTCAAACCGAAAAGCTACCTGCAAAAAGTGGAATTTGAGCTGAGCCTTGAAGTAAGCCAGAGAAGCAAAGAGATGAAATTTATGAAGCCAGCATTCTAGGAGTGAGAAGCACACAGTGAAAAGGCATATAGACAGTGTGTGTGTGTGTGTGTGTGTGTGTGTGTGTGTGTGTGTGTGTGTGTGTGTGTGTGTGTGTACATGTATATATAGGCAAGAGATAGAGTATCATGTATGAAAACCACAAAGTCACAGTTGCTAGATTGTGAAACACATATGGGACAGTAAAGTGTAAGAAGACTAGCAAGATAGGAAGGGACCAGGTTGTGAAGTGCTTTAAATTCCAAAGAAAGGATGTTGCATTTCATCTTTGAGGATTTATTTTATTTAATTTATTGAAGAGGGGGTGACAAGATTAGACTTAGGCTTTTGGGAAAATCACTTTGGAAGTGGAGCAGAGGGTGGACAGGAACAGGGAAAGACTTGAGGCAGAGAGACAAAGGCTATTAAAACAGTCCAAATGAGAGGCGATAAGGGCCTGCAACAGGATGGCTGCTGTATTAGTGGAGAAAAGAGTACATATATGAAAGATACTGTGAAGGTAGAAACAATAAGATTTACTAGTATACTGCATATGTGGGGATAATACCAAGGTTTTAGCCTTGGGCCTTTGACATTTATAGGGAGGTCGGGAAGAGAGGAAAGTTTGTGGGGAGAAGATAATGAGTTCTGTTTTAGACATATCAAAATTTCAGTGTCAACAGGAAATGCAGTTTGAGACATCCAAAAGGCAATTGTTGATGTGAGACCAGAGCTCAGCAGAGAGGTGAGGGCTGAAGAGACAGATATGGGAAACATTAGTGCAGAGTTGATAACTGAATTGATGGGAGCAGATGAGATCACCAAATGAGATAAAAACGGAGAAAGAAAAAAATGGGCTCAAGAGAGGACACTGGGGTGCCCCCATTATTAGTGGACATGACCTGGATAAAGATCCAGCAAAGAAGACTAAGGGAGGGAGGTCAAATAAGCAGGAGAGGACCAGGAAAGGGTAACGTCAGGACCTAGAGACCAAAAATTATCCAGTAGAAGAGTACGATAACAGAGTACTGTATGAATAACTAATCTAAACATTTAGGAAAGCACCACAAATATCATTAAAATATGCATACTCTGACTCAGCAATAGCATCACTAGGTACATTACTCAAAGAGATAATAAAAAAAGAGAATATCCATTTAACAAAAATATTTGTAGCATCACTTTATTTCACTGCTACATACTGGGGGGGGGAAGTCAGTGCCCTCAACTGGGGAATGGTTAAACAAATTGCACATATGAATTTAATGGAATATAATTGCTCTGTAAGAAATTATGAAAAAAGTGGCTTCATATAAACCTGGAAGACTTGTACGAATTGATTCAGTGATATATGAGCATAACCAGGAGAACAATTCATACAATGATTACTGTACGTTAAAGGGAAACTATGGAGGACAGAAGAACTATGATCAATTTAATGATCAATTACAACTCCAGAAGGCTGATGACTAATTTATTTTTATTTATTTTTGACTGATGATGAATCACGCTTCCCATTTTATAGCAAGGAGGTGATGAACTAAAGGTATAGGACAAGGCACACATTTTCAGACATGACAAATGTATTAAGATTTGCTTTTTCTTAACTTACTTGCGAAATGGGAATGTTTTATTGGGAAGGGATTTATAATGGTAGATGGAGGAGTAATAGTGATAGGAAAAAAAAGAAGAAAACACTGTTATTAAAACATTAAGATTTCACAAAAGAAAGCAAATGTTCACAAGGTGGCACAGTGAAACTGTGTTAAATTAACATACTTTTCCATAAAGAAGCTGTAAATACTACAAAATTATGGTGCCATATACAATCTTCTTTTTCTATTCTTTGTGTAAGGAAGTATTCATGTTTACTGATGTCTGTCAAGTACATAATAATAAAAGAGAAAATATTTTTAAAACACTCCAGACAAAAAAAATTGGAAAGTATTACCCTCATCCCTACTTGGCAATTATTATAATAGCTTCAGCAAGAGTTTTGTTATAATATGTAATTGTACCTTGTTTATTGTACCCAGCCAATTCTGACTCCATCCTACGAAATTTTATTCCCAATCATTGCCCAACTTAGAATACTTAGCTTTGCATCAAAAGTTGGTCATCCATATGTTAACTAGTCCTCTAGACTCAAAGAATCAGCATGGCAGCATACATATAGAGCCAAAAAGACTTGGGTGCAAGTGCTGCCCCTGACATATCCAGACTGTGTGACCAGGGCAAGTCACTTAAACTCTTAGTGCCTTAGACAACCATCTAAACCTCGAAGTTACAGAAAAGGGGCTGATCTGCATTGGTGGAGGAAGTGCCCTCATCAGTGTTCCTGATAACAAGGAAAGCATAGGTCCAAACCCCCATTTATCCTTACCTTCCCAGCTCCATAACATTTTCAAGTATAATAAGTATGTGATCTATGAATTCATCCAATTCAGAGGAAAAAAAATATTTGAAAAGAATGGAATCAAGAAGAAAATACTGCAGCACTCTATAGTAGGTTTGATGAAAGGGAAAACTTCCTAAAAATTCCTAAAACACAAAAACAAACAAACAAAAAAACCAAGCTACCTCATAGGGGGAGATTTCTATTCCCAAATGACAAGAAGCAACTGAGCTTTGCTTAAAACTGTGATATTCAATGTCTTGGAGGAATATTTTGATCTCATTGATAGGACATGCCAATATAATAAAAATGAAATTATCTAAATTCAGTTGAAGGTTTAGTGCTATAATAGCTAGCACTGATATAGTGTTTTAAGGTTTACAAAGTACTGTACATGTATTATGTCACTGAATCCTCACAACACTGCGATGAGCTAGGTCCTATTATCCCCCTTTTATAAGTAAGGAAACTGAGGGAGGGAGGGTTTAAATGGCTTACCCAGGTCACATAGCTAGGGAGTGTTTGAGACAGGATTCGAACTCAGGCCTTCCTTACTTTAAGTCTAACACTTTATTCATTGTGTCACCTGGCAAGTTACCAGAAGAATATTTTAGAGAGCTAGACATAATTACAACATAAATGCTTAAACAACAAAAGGACAGAGGCAATAACAAAAAGATTTAAAGGCCACAGAATCATATAAAACAGAAAATTTCAATTACATGAAAATGAAAAGGATTCATGTGAACACATGGAACTAGAATAAGGAATAAAACCTTGTATCAAATAACTCTAATGAGGGTTGTCTATGCAAGATATTTAGGCAACAATACATATATAGAAGACATAATTGCATTCTTCAATAGATACATTTTTCCAGTAGTTTTTGTCAAATACTAGGCCCTTACCCTAGGAGCTAGGGTCTTTGGATTCCTCAAACACTAGGCTACTAGGTTCATTTGCTTCTGTATGCTATGTGCCCAAACTATTCCACATAATTTTTCATCAGTTAACAAATCCTTCTGATGATTACTGCTTTGTAGTATAGTTTGAGATAAGGTACCACTACGTAACCCTTTGCTCACATTTTTCTTTATTTGCATTAAGATTCCTGATTTCTTTTTTCTTTTCAACAGATGAATTTAATTATTATTTTTCTAGTTCTAAAAGGTAGACCTTTCATAGTTTAATTGGCATGGTATTGAATAAATTAATACGTATAATACTGTCATTTTTATTATAATGGTTCACTTTACCTGGGTGTAGTTAATATTTCTCCAATTATTTAGGTCTGTCTTTACTTTCATAAACAGCAATTAGTGGCTATAGTTGTATAGTTCTTATGTGTCTTAAGACTCTCAAATATTTGATAAGTCTGTAGTTATATTAAATGGAATTTATTTTTATATCTTTTCCTGCTCTAATTTGTATGGGTTTTTTATATCCTACAGCTTTACTAAAGTTATTGTTTAAACTAATTTTTAATTGAATCTAGGATTATCTGCGTAAACTATCATGCTGTCTGAAAAAAGCAATGATTTTCTTCCTTCTTTGTCAATATTGATTCTCTCTTTTTTATCGCCTCCTTACTAGCTGACGAGGCCAAATGCTTGCTTAAGCTACTGCAGCCTTTTTCTCCTCTTCCCTGATACTAAAGGATCTTTCTGACACTTAAGCGCTCTGATTTCAGAAACTTCTGCATTTCAACTTGAAAAATATATTAGAATAAGGAGTCTTGTTTGGAGGGAGACAGATTAAGACTCCAGGTAGAACTTCTATCCTATGACCCTGGCTTCTCATCATGGCCATAAATGGGATTAGTTTAAGGACAACAGCGAATCCTTCTTTCCCCAGGCAAAATCAAAAATTTAACCATCTTAAAATGCAGATCTCTCTGGAAGATTAGCTGGGGGGTGGAGGGTGAGGGAAGATATATTAAGGTTTATAAAGTATTTTCATAGACTATTAGTGCCGGAAAATGTTTAAAAAAAAATCTAATACTCTCATTTTGCTGAAGAGGAAAGAGAAAGGAATTGAAGTATCTGGGGTCATACAAGTTTTTTGTGGCTCCCCAGGGAGTAAAGCTGGAGGACAGTGAATATAGATAGAAAGGGAGAAAAGACAAAAGGGTTCTAAAAACCAAAACCAAAAAAAAAAAAACCCCACCTTTCTCCAACATACACCAACATTAGACAGAAAGAGAGGTACCACACATACACATATATTTACAGCAGCACTTTGGTAATAACTAGAAACAAAATAGATATTTACTGACTGGGAAATAGCTAAACAAAATGCAGTACCTGTATTTTATAGGATATTACTGCATTGTAAGAAATGATGACTATAAAGAATACAGAGAAACATGGGAAGGCTTGCATGCACTGATGCGAAGGGAAGTAAGCAAACTAGGAGAAGATTATACACTATAAACTACTGCAATGTAAATAGCAAGACCAAAACAGCAAAACAGTGATACTGACCAAGAAGTCTGTCTGTGGAGAAGAGGTGAATGAGTTCATCTCCCTGCCAACTTTGCAGAGGTGGGTGACAATGAGTGCTAAACAGCGTAAATAACGTGTACACTCTGGGATTTAGGTGATGTGTGGCTGGTTTTTCTAAACTGCTTTTTCCCTAAAACCCCCTTGTTTAAAATTGGTTGTTAAAAAGGATAGCTTACTGAGAGGAGATAAGAATGATACAATTAGAAATTAAGGCAATCTAAAAATAAAAGATATCAATACAAATTTTAGAAAGGTTTTTTTTTTCTTTTGCCTCATACTTTTTGAAAAAGCAAACCCTCTTTTCCTTCTGGAGGTCATATACTTTTTTGGCATCCCCTAAATTACTGGGCATAAAAAAATACTTTTTTGAAAGTAAGTTTTAATTATATAATCATAGTTATCCCAAGTATCGCTCCCCATTTCTGATAGTCATCCACTACAACAAACAGTATTTTTAAGAGAAGGGAAAAAATTATCACAACTGATCAATACACTGAAAAAGTCCATAAACATGTACAATACGTAACATCTATGGACCTCCTGTCTCCATGAAGAGGTGGACTGGAGGGGTCTTTTCAAATCTCTTCACTCAAACCTTGCTTGATCATTATAATTTTGATGTGTTCACTTTTGATTTTTTTTAAGTGTATAGTTATTTTGGCCTCATTAGCTGCGGAGAAAAAAGTACTGTGCAAGTACGGCATCTATACGAAGGTCTCCTGCTTTACCAACTGGGTTAAAGAGAAAACAAAACACACCTAAGCCATACCAGCTCTGCTTTCTTTCCAGAATGTTGCTTGTGATTTGAGATTGAGAAAAGAGAAAGAAATGGCTTTGTTACTTATCAACCTCCTATCAATTGTCAGGTATGCATATACATTATCTCACAATGCTGCTTTTTCCTTTTGAACAGAGAGAATTTTGGGTAGAACTCAGACTACACTAGTCCGTTTTTCAAAAGGGGAAATAATGAATAAATATTATGCTCTAACAATGTGAAAAAAAAGTGAGCTAGAAAAGGAAATGGGAAACCACTTCGTACTCTCATCAAGAAAACCTCAAATCAAGAAGAGTCAGACTGAACTGAAAAATGACTGAATGAGAAAAAAAAATTTTTTTTCATTTACATTGTCATAATTACATTGTATATGTTGACCGGCTTGGCTTACTTTATTTTGCATCAGTTCATGTAGATCTTTCCATGCTTCTTTGTATTTATCACATAATGTGGAAAGACTTAAGGCCAACCAGAAAACTACTGCAACAGTCTAAGTGTGAAGCAATGAAATCAATACACAGGTGGCAGCAGTGTCAGAAGGGAGCAGTGAGTATACAAAAGAGATATGGACAAAGTAGAATTGATAAGGTATGTCAACACTGGAAATCGGGAGAAATCGGGAGGAAACGGGAGAGAATGAATGTTGGAAGATGATACCTAGGTTGCATGCCTAGGTGATTATTAGGATGATGGTAATCTCAACAATAATAAAGAAGTTGGGAAAGGGAAAGGCCCTAAAGGGAAAGATAATGAGTTCAGTTTTGGACAGCCAATAAATATTTATTAAACACCTATTATGTGCCAAGCCTTGTGCTAAGTAATGTGGATAACAAAAAGAGGCAAAAGATGGTCCCTGCCTTCAAGAAGTTCACCATCTAGTGGGGAAAACAACACTCAAACAAAAAATGTACAAACAAACAATATACAGGATAAATAGGAAATAATTAACAGAGAGAAGGCACTAGAATTAAGAGAGGTCGGATAGGATTTTAGCTGGGACTTAAGGAAAGCCAGGAGGTGAGGAAGAAGAGGAGAGCATTTCAGGGGGACAGTCACAGAAAATACCTAGAGCTGAGAGATAGAGTGTTTTGTTCATGGAAACAGCAAGGAAGTCAGTGTCAGTGGATCAAACAGTATGTAGTGAGGAGTACGGCCGAAGAAGACTGGACAAGTGGGAAGTTGCTAGGTTGCAAAGGGCTTTGAATACCAAAGAAAGGATTTTGTATTTGGTCTTAGAGGCTACTTGGATATGAAGTTTAAGATGTCTACAGGCTATCCAGTTTGACAGGTCCACTATGTGGCTGAAAATGTGAGACTGGAAGTCAGCAGACACATTAGAGCTAAATAAGTAGATTTGAGAATCATCAGCATAGTGATGATAATTGAATCCAGGGGAGCTGACGAGATCACAAAGTGAATAGACTAGAGGGAGATGGGAAGATGGTCAAGGACACAGGCCTGTGGGGATAACCTAGGTTAGAGGGCATGAAGTGGACAAAAATTCAGCAAGAAGAAAAGTTAGAGAGGTATCAGTGATAGGTGATGAACAGTGTCAAAAGCTGTAGAGAAGTCATGTAGGTTGAGTCAATTTGGCAATTAAGAGATTCTTGGTAATTCTGGAGAGTTAAATATTGAGGTGTTATAAATATATGAGGTGTTAAATACTAAAGCTAGACTGCAGAGAGTTAACCAGAGAATGAGAGGAAAAGAAGTAGAAGCACTGACTGCAGACAGTATTGTCAAGAAGTTTAGCCACAAAGAGGAAGAGATATATGGGACAATAGCTAGCGGGGATGAATGGATCAAGTGAGTATTTTTGTGGTTTTTTTTTTTAAAGGACAGAAGAGACACAGTCATGTTTTTGGCAACAGGGAAGCAACCAATAGACTGGAAGATATTGAAGATTAATGAAAGAGTGGAGATAATAGAGGGGACAATTCTGTGCAGGCAGAGGCATTGGCAAGAAAAAGCACCACCTCTTCATGTGAGACAGGTGAAGGAGGAGAAGGTGGCAGAAGGTATCTTAGTTATATGAGATGCGGAGGGAAGAGGGGGCTATCGGTGACTGACTTCAATTTTTTCAGTGAAATATGAGACAAGCACCTGGACTGAAAGGGTGGAAAAGGAAGCCATGGGATGTTTTACTAATGATGAAAAAAGATTGGAAAAGCTACTGTGTTTAGTGAGATAGTGAGTCAATCTGGGAGGTATAAAAGGATTTTACTCATCTCTCCAACATCATTTAATTGCCAAAACTAAGGATTCTTCTCAATGTTCATTATTCTCTGACATTGTCTTTCACCCTCCTCTCCCGGATAATCTTTCCTCCTCCTTACTCTTCCTTGGTTCTTCTGCTTATTTGACCACTCCACACTGTCCTTTGCTGGATCTTCAATCAGGTCATACCCTCCAATCATGAATGCATCCCAGTTTTCTTTCCAGGGTCCACTTTTTTCCTTTCTCTATTTTTACCTCATTTTGTGATTTCATCAGCTCCAGTGCTTAACACAGTACCTGATATACAGTAGGCACCTGATAAATGTTTATTGAGTTGAAGAGATTTCTTTGCTGCATGTGATATAATTTTGGAGTAGATCCAGTTAGCATGGTCATGTGATTTTCTCCAGCTGTGCAAAGGCAGTAGATGGTGGCAATAATCTAAGGCTAAGGCTTTAGAGGGCAAGATCAGCTATAGGACTTAAGAGAATAGTTAGAGTTGAACTGCTTCACCAAGGTGCCAAGAAGGGAAGGGAGAAAACTCTGTTAAAATCTCCTACCACAATGGCAGGAGTGGAGGAGGAAAGAAAGAATGATCCAGGCATTGAACTCACTGAGGAAATAAGGCTGAGCCTACAGGTCTAGCCACCAGAATTTTTCTGGAGTTGTAGATATGGACTGAGAGCAGCTCAAAGGAGTTGAGGTTACTGATTAATGGTAGGAGAAGGTGGGCTTGGAAGTGGCAATGAGAAGCAAGGGATATTATGACACCCCCACTTCAACTAGTAAATGAGAGGAATAAGTCAAAGTGCCATCAGTGCTGGAAAGGGTCACCAGGGAAGCCATTTCATCAGAAGTGACCCAGGGCTCTGTGAGAGCCAAAGATAAGTGTGGGAAAGAAAAAGACTGAAAACGGAAGCAAGCTTCTTACTTATGAAGCAAAGATCGCAAAGAGTGGAAGGAGGAGGCAGCTTTAGAATGGGATATTGGTGGACAGGTTAAGGTTGAGAGAGAGAGGAATAAGGAAACTGACAGTGCGGGGCCAGAGAATGGAGTTGAATACATGACAGTCAGTGATTCAGAATCAATGGGATGGGGAGGGTATAATTGGGTGGAACATTGTTAATCATGGCCAGTGAGCTCAGGTCAGCTACCAAAATCCCTACGGGTCTGGCCTCAGGTTGGAGTCCTCTTAGTGTGTGAGGTGACTCTCTGCTTTCTCTGCAAGCAGCCCAGGCCACGTGACCTGTAGAGGGAGCACGATGGAATGAATGGCATTTCTCTCCATCCAGGCAGGCAAGAATAGGCCAAATCAGGAGATAGGTGGAAGAAACAGGATGAAATAAATGCTATCTTTCTCCCCTGTGTTTAGGAAGAGGGAAGACAACAGAAGCGTCTCTCTGTCACCTGTAGGCAGGAAGAGTGCCCAGCAATGTAGCCAACTCAGGCACTGCACTCCGGGGGTGTGTTTTGTGGCAATGCTTATCATTTGCTACTTCCTATTTTAATGAGTCACTATGATTCTGCTTCTGTGGGTCGACAGGCACTTTGTGATTTGGACTTCCATCAGTCTATAGACATGTCAGAAGATAACAGACAGCAGTCAACTCTACGGACTGACCCTGTGCTTTACAAAATCAGTCTGTAGTTCTGTCTCATCACCCAAGTTTTTTCTGGGGGAATCTGTGGTTTGAAACAAATAGTCCTTGGAGGCTAAATTCAAGTAGTACAGAAAAGAATTTTTGGTTTTTCTTTAGATACACGAAACTATTCAGTCCCTTAAATTCTAAATACTGGAATTTTATTTTTCTTTCTGTGGAGTCATCCAGTAAATCTAATCAAAACCAGGATTTTGTTCTCATCTATATGCAGAGGAGGTATATACTGAGCTAGTGTTGATCCTTCCTTCGTATTATGCAACATGATGTAGTGAAAAGAATACATGACTTAGAGGGGAAAGAACTAGGGTCATGTCCCAATATTTATACTTTCTCTTTGTGTGCCCTTGAGCAAGTGACTAAAGCTCTCAGCCTCAACTTCTTCATCTGTAAAATGAGAATAATAACAGGGTTGTTGTAAATACTCAGCAAAATTTAAAGTACTATAAAGATGAGTTAATGCTATTACTATAACCCATCATTTAATGCACATCTTTTATGATTTATAGGAAAAGAAGGGAAAACAATGAAGAGACTGTTCCGAGTTGTTTAAACAAACAAATGCAGTTCTTACTACGTACAGTCCTAGAACAAAGCTGCTTCTCCATCTGCAGGCACCCTACCATGTCAGAGTAATTGTGCTGGATCTCATTATGCCAAGGATCATCAGAGAATAAGGAGCCAGATACAGGAACGTAGTGGGCAGGCTATATTTGGTGGTTGACACAAAAAAATCCCTGATAAACTCACATGCAGCACTGTGCACACAAACATCCACACTTTAGGAACTGAGGCTAACTGCTTGACAGTGTGCAACAATCCATTTTTCCTTCTACTACAAATACGCCCTTTGGTTTCCACCCTTGAAAGTCTACCCTTAATGTTGCCATCAACACTATTTCACTTGGATTAAAACTACTTGGGGGTGGAAATTCCTGGGATTCAACCTGGGATTCTGTACCATAATAAGGAAAGTCCTCCCATGGCCAGATACACATAAGTAATTATAGGGGAGCAGTAATAGGAACTTAGTAAAGAAAAGTCCAAATGCCTTTTTTCTATCCCCTTTTGAGGTTAGCACAGTTTTCCTGGAAAGACAAGTTACACAGAGAATAATACTCCCATACCACAATTATATCTCTAGTTTTTAGAAGTACTCGACTAGGGAAAAGTCATGTAGTCTGATATAAAGAAAATTATATGTGAAGCTTAGGCACCACAGATCTAGTCCTAGCATCCTCAATGCTTTCTTGGGTGAACTGAGAAAAATCACTAAATGCTTAGGTTTCATTTTGCCTTTGTGTCTAAGAATGCTAGTAGCAATATCTTACTTCGGTTATTAAAAAAAAAAAAAGAATAAAGCTGGAAAAGAGATTCTTTTAAAAAATTCAGAAAATGTTTTATAAGACCTATAAAATCTTTTGTTGTTGTTATTCATTTGTTTCAGTTGTATCTGACTCTTTGTAAGTCAATTTGGGGTTTTCTTGGCAAAGACAGTGGAGTGATTTGCCATTTCCTTCTCCAGCTCCTTGAACAGATGAAGAAACTGAGGCAAAGAAGGTCAGATAACTAGTAAGCGTCTGAGGCCAGATTTGAATTCTGGAAGATGAATCTTCCTGAATCTAGGTCCAGAGCTCTATCCACTGTGCCAATTAGCTGCCTCAAATAAGATCTCATAACATCTAGGTACATATAATTCAGTATATAATGTCAAGATCCAAAGGTACAAAGCCATGGTTTGTTTTAAGAAGATCTTAGAGCAAGCACTCAAAGAAATTCTGAACTGCTGCACTTGACTGCAGCTGAACTTTGCAGTCTCCAGTTCATTTCACTATGATCTTGATCAAGGCTTCCAATGATTTGGGTTTTACCTTTCCATCTGCTCTGCTTGGCTTTCACTTACTCATTTCCTCAGAGTATTATGCAAAAGTCGGACTCAGCTCAAACTCCTGAATTTAGATAAGCAATGATGTTGGACTTCATTTGGTCAAGGACTGGATTTTAATCCTGCCTCTGACACTATCTGTGTGATCCTATACAAGCCACTTAATCTGTGAGCCTCACTTCCTCATCTGAAAAATGGAAATAACAGTAGCATGGATCACAGGCTTGTTGTGAGGATTAAATGAAATAATACATATAAAGTGCTTTGCAAATATTAAAGTAAATATTAATTATAAGACCAGAAGATTTTTACAAGTTTGTTTTTTTTAAATGTACCCACCTTAGAGTATTGTTATCAGGAAAGGGCTCAGCTAACTTTCAAGTACTGTGTAAATGTTTATTATGCCTGTTACTGATGTTGTTGTTAGCTAAGGAGGTCCATGCTGTTAGACAGTGATAAGACCAACCTCATTTGAGACATGTATATTTAATATATATTATGTAATATAAATATATATACACATACACACACCAATATACTAATATTAATTAGCAGCACGGTCTATCAGAAAGAATGCTTAGACCTTGGTTCTAACTCTACATCTGACATTTACTATATACAAGTAAGCCAATCTCTTAACCTCACTGAGTTAGTTTCCTTATCTATACGATGAGGACAATAATAGTTATAATAGTTGCACTATTTATCTCAGAGTAATACATTTTATAAACCTTAAAGTTCCAAAATGTATATTTTAGTGTAAAATGCACATTTCACAATGGGTCATGACTTCAAACATAGTTCAACTTCCCAATTATAGCTCTTTGATTCCTTAGCCTGGTCAGACCAATCTCATGTGTCTCAATGGCAGCAAGTAAAAGAATTCAATTAAACAAATAAACAAATAAACAGATTTAAGAAGTGGAAAGAAGCATAAGAATTGTACTATTCTAATTACACAGTATCATGATGGATGTAATTTCTCTTAAATCGAAAAATAAATTCTAGGTTCACACTCCCTGAAGGATGTAAAATATTAGATTTTTTATGGTTGTAATCACAAACTCATTTCTCCAGCCACTACTGGCCATATCTAATTAGGGTGAAGTATGTTAATGATACAGCCACAAAGCCTAGCGACATCTTCAGTTGTGATATTAATTGCATTTAAGAAAAGAAGCATGAATTGCGTTTATACAAGCTAATTAGTATGGATTTGCTAATTAATACTGGAAAGTCAAACTGCCTTTGTCTTGTCGACTGTAATTAGCTAAAGCTGTTTAAATTTCTACTTTCCCCCCCAAGCAGTAAATGGACTTTTTTTTTTTTGACCAGCAAAATAATAATTGAATCATGTGCTGGAAGAGACGGCACCAGTTACAAGGGAAGTAGATGTTTAACACAACAAACACTGAAGAAGCTCCTACTACGTGCAAGACTGGGGACACACAGACAGAAACAAAAAACCAAAATTGTCATTATCCTTACTGAGTTTACAAACATTCTACTGGAGCATACAGCATGTGTAAAAAAAAAAAAAGTATACTCGATCTTTTGAGAAAGGAAAGAACACAAGAACCTGGGAATCAGGAAAGTTAAACAATTTGCTCCAGCACACAGAGAGCTGGAGAGCCAGTCACAACAATCTAGTGGGCCTTGGGTCTTTAATAAGGAAGCACTATGATTAAGTGACAGTGGGCCATTCTTCCCAGAATTTTGAGCCCTGACATCTTGCCTAGCTACTACCTTGGGGAACTGGGCTGAAGCAGCAAGGGCTTATAGGAAAGTGGAAGGGAGGGGTCATTTTCTCATCATCATCCTGGTCATGGCTTCCCAGCTAGACAATACTCCTCAGTCAGGAACTCCCATCTCCCTATGCTTTATCATAACTGCTATTCACCTTGGCATGCAGAGTGTCTGGCACAGATAATCTGGGTTAACTCCTAATGGGGGTGGGGTACTTTGGCTAGGGAGAAAACCTAGAAAGGCATCTGAATGTGCTTATCTTCCTGAGGGCCATGAAAAGCTCCAAAATGAATGGTCCCCATAACAGGTGGAGAATGATCAGTTGCCCAAGGAACTGGCTAATCCCATGTAGAGACCTGTTCTACCAAAGCAAAACCTCTTGATTACCAAGAATAGCAAGGAATGAGTCAGTTAAGGTGCTCTGTTATTGTGTCATTTCTTGTCAGTAATTCAATAACAATGGAAAATATGAGCTGCTGCAATTTTCTCCAAACTCTTTACCTGCCTTTGTACAAATTAAGGTTACTAAATGGACTAGAAATCAGGAGACCTGGGTTTTAGTCAATCAGCAAGCAATTAGAGTCAGAGTCAATAAAAATTTAATATGCACTTCCTATGTGCCAGGCACTATGCTAAGTAAAAAAGGATGCAAAAAAAAGGCAAAAGACAGTCCCTGCACTACGGGAACTCACAAGGGAAGACAACACATAAAAAGAAGCTGATTCGGAGTAGATTTCACCTTGCAGAATGATGAGTTTCTAGAGCTCATGAAGTCCAGGAAAGCAATGGGTAGAAAACCCCATTAAGCATTTTACTGCACTAGCAAGTGAAGGGAATTTAAAGAAAGGTAGAAACATGGTCTCTGCCCTTATAGGAGACAACTGGGAAAAAAAAAAAACCACACACATACACACATAGACACACACACACACACATATAGAGAGAGATATAAATATTTAGAGATACAGATAGATAGATGGACAGATAGAGACAGACAGATAGATAAGGTGGAAGGTAATCTGTAATGGAAGGCACTAGGAGTTGGAGAGTGGGAGGAGTGCAAGGAGAGAGGCCTAGTGCCTAGAAAAATTTAAGCCGAGTACTGAAGGAAGCCAGGAGACAGAGATGAGGGAGGAGAGCATTCCAAGTGGAAGAGAGGTAGCACCCAGCTCTACCACTAATGTATAACTTTCAGAAACTCTATACCTTAGCTTCTTTCTCTGTTAAGTAAACCAGTTGGACTAGATAATCTCTGTGGTTCTTCCAGCTTGAACACTACAATTCTACATTCACTGAACAACTCATCTGCAATATACTCCCAGAGTATCAAGGGGAGACGTAATGGAAATGAAAGGCACAGTTCCGTATCCTTGAGAACAAAATTTAGCTGGGGATGCTCGAGAAACACAGAAACACACAAAAGTAACATGGATCATTATGGAATATTACAGATTGTCATTATTTCCTAACCAGCTGTTTTCCTGGACTTCATGATCTGCAGAAACTCATCATTCTACAAGACAGAATCAACTTTGAAACTCACCACCCCCAATCCCTGCTTCTGCAGGGATGAAGTTCTCTTCATCATGGCCTCCTCCCCATTAGACTGTGAGTTCCTAGAGGGCAAAGACTGTCTTATTCTTTTCTTTATATTCCTAGCATTTAGCACAGGGCCTGGCCCACAGTAGGCACTTAATAAAGGTGTATTGACTCTGATTCATGATTAATCTACCAAAACCAGAATATATATTTGAAGAGAGGACTTTGAATGAAGGAATAATCAAAAAGGGATGAATTAATAAATGGATGATGTTTAGAATCCACATTTGGGAAATGGGTCTGATAAAGCTATGGAATCCAATACCTATTTTCTTAATCCTACTCCTGGGAATACATAGTATTAGCAGAACAAGAAGAAGCAGAGTTGTCACACAAAGTTACTGTGTTCCCTCCAGAAACTGACTGGCGTCCTAGCGGGCTGTGTGATAGTACCTGACAGATGTTTATTCCATTTCACTTATAACAGCAGAGAATGTCCATTCAAAACGGAACTGCAGAAAAGCAATATTTACCTACGTCAGTCAGAACTCAGGACATGAAGTGGACTTCCTAAGTCTCCTCAGTCACTCCATCAAAGGTATAAGGAATCAAGAGGATAAAGTAGAAATCCGATCTGGACAACAACAGGTGGAACAAGGCTTTGACACCTGAAATCTGAGTCCTGAAGGGAGTAAACAAGGACAGGGAGAGCAGCCACAGAGTGAAAGGGGAAATGGACTGAGGCCATATCCTGTAATCACACATTAAGGGCTCCAAAAGAGAGGTGGCCTGGGAGAGGAATACCTAATGCACTTTTCACATAATATCGGCCTCTAGAGCTATTCGTGTTGGCGTCTTCTCTGACCTCTACTACCCTGTAACCTTCGTGAGACTTAATTCAACTTGCTATTTCTCCTGGTTTCCAGGAGAGCACTCTGCACAAAGTAGGCACTTAATAAATGCTAGTGGAATGTACTGTCTTATACCCTATTGTGCTGCACCATTTCACCAAATCTGTACCACTAAAGGTGAGGATAAGGAAGGGAACAGGGCAGAAGAGGGAAGGGGAAAGAAAGCAAGGATCAAACCTAAGTCCTAAGCTGATTCTGTCATCTAGCTCACCATTTAACCCTGGCAAGATATTTTATCTCTTTATATTCAACAATTCCTCCAACCATAATGAGGTACTTGGCTACAGGAACCCTTTCTCCCCACTCCCCTCCACATACTTGACATTTAACTTTCAGCATACTCAATGATACGTCAGAAGGTACTTGATCATTCTACTAGGCCAAGTCATGAGGGGCTGGCAGGGCTTGGATGGGGCAGCAATTTATATATGCAAGTCATAAACGGATGCCACTAGACTCAAAAGTATGTCCTAATAAATCCAACACACAACCCATCATATTCAACTGATTAGAGCTTAATCTGTAATCCACGGAGACAGAGTCAAGGGCCTCTTCAAATCACAGCAACTTAGCCACCCAATGATCTACTGGTGGTGCTGTCTCCAAATCTGTGGTGTGTGGCATCCAAAAAAGACAAGGCACAATGGCAGCAGCCTGTGCCCTCTGTCTCTTGACCCCCTGGCCAAAGAAATAGCATCAAAAGACTTACTGATTTCTTTTTCTCTAAAACTTAAAGTAAAGCAGTCAGCTAATTGGATGCCATGTAAGGCCTCTTTAGGAGGCTGGGGATTCCAGACTCAAGGACATCTTTAGGGGCAATTTCTGAAATGTTTCTAACCACACTCCACATCCTTCTCATGTGGTTAAAACAAATTCATTTCTAATTCTTCTTGGCCTTGCGCACATTACAGGAAACAAGGCCCTTGGGCATGTTTCAATTCAGGTCAACATTCAGAAAGAGATGCATGTTGACATACACAACATCGGGATCTCCCCAGGGTTTTTTTTCAAATGGATGCAGCAGTCTTCAAAAAACACATCCCTCTCCAGCTTCTTTAAAGTCAATAGAAAATAAGCCCTACATTTATATGGCCTCAAAACCTGGTAACGAATGAATTACTGACACAGTCAGAATCTAGGAATGAGGAAGTCACAGGACAGAAACCTAGATGAGACATGAATTGGCTCTTTGTCTAAAACTGTCCTTACTCCTAAATTTTATCATATATTAACACCTCAATTAACTACAGTAAATAAGGGAAGCAAAAGTATAGCCAATTTGGGATCAGAGTTAATCTGATAATTCTCTAAATTTGGTTTTAGAGTAGGGGAATAGATACATTCCGGTAGACACATGAATAACCTGTCAGAAACTTTCCACTTCCCGAGTGTCAACAGTTTACATTGTTGTTTGTCTTTCGTTCTCAAAGAGGACCATGACATCAGGAAGATGATGCTATGACTTGCAAGTGAATTGGATTGAAGTACAAGGTCACCAGCCTCACTTTTTCCTCCTCAGCAGTTTACAAGCATGAGGTGGATGGTGGAGGAAGGGGTGGGAATGACTATGCAAAGTGCAATGACAAACAGATTCATGCATTCACCTCCATTCATTGTGGAATTTTGTGAATGCAGTAATTTCACTTATTGTAGAGGAAAACCTAAGTGGTTAAAATCAGAATTGCATGCAAAAATGACAAATTATAATAGAATAAATGAAACATGTTCAGGGTATTTTTCCCAAGAAAATGTGATGCTGCATATGAGCATTTAAAATGTGAGCACCAGGACCAAACACTCAACACAGCTCAGATATTTAAAAAGACAAATCAAAGCACACTAGTAAAGCTCTACCTTTAAGCTTACTGGAAGTCTCTGATGACATCCTAAGCTTACAAAGAGAGCAAGTGAACTTTTTGGTACTGGCTAAGAAAGAGGATGGTGGATCAGTGGAACAGATTAGGTACACAAGATACAGTAGTAAATGACTATAGCAATCCACTGTTTGATAAAGCAAAGACTCCAGCTTCTGGCATGAGAACTCATGGGAAAACTGGAAAATAGTGTGGCAGAAACCAGGCAGAGATAAACACCTCATACCATATACGAAGGTAAGGTCAAAATGGGTACATGATTTAGACATAAAGGGTAATACTACAAGCAAATTAGGAGAGCGAGGAATAATTTACCTGTCAGATCTATGGAGAAGGGAAGAATTTATGACCAAAAGAGAGATAGAGAACATTATAAAATGCAAAATGGATGATTTTGATTACATTAAATTAAAAGGGTTTTGCACAAACAAAACCAATGCAACCAAGATTAGAAGAAGGAAAGCAGAAAGTTGGGAAAGCATTTTTACAAGTGTTTCTGATAAAGGCCTCATTTCGCAAATATACAGAGAACTGAGTCAAATTTATAAGAATACAAGTCATTCCCCAACTGATAGATGGTCAAAGGATATGAACAGGCAGTTTTCAGATGAAGAAATTGAAGCTATCTATAGTCATATGAAAAAATGCTCTAAATCACTAGAGATTAGAGAAATGCAAATTAAAATAACTCTCAAGTATCACCTGACACTCATCAGATTGGCTAATAAGACAAAACAGGAAAATGATAAATGTTGGAGAAGATGTGGAAAAATTGGGACACTAATGCATTGTTGGTGAAGCTGTGAGAGCAATTTGGAACTAGGCCCAAAGAGCAATCAAATTGTGCATACCCTTTGATGCAGAAATATTACTCACTAGGTCTGTATCCCAAAGAGGTCATAAGAAAGGGAAAAGGACCCATATGTACAAAAATATCTATAACAGCTCTTTGTGGTGGCAAAGAATTGGAAACTGAGGGAATGGCTGAACAAGCATATGAATGTAATGGAATACCATTGTGCTATCAATAATGATGAGCAGGTAGATTTCAAAAAAAAACATGGAAAGGCTTCCATGAACTGATGCTGTGTGAAATGAGCAGAACCAGAACACTGTACACAGTAACAACAACATTGTGCGATAATCAACTATGATCTACTTAGCTCTTCTCAGCAATACAATAAGCTAAGACAATTCCAAAAGATTCATGACAGAAAATCCACATCCAGAGAAAGAACTATGGAGTCTGAATTCTGATCAAAGCATAATATTTTCACTTTTTTTTTTGTTTTTTTGTTTTTCATTGCTTTTCCCTTTTGTTCCGTTCTTTCACAACTAACGCGGAAAAATGTTTAACATGATTGCATACATATAACCTATGTCAGATCACTTGCCGTCTTGGGGAAGGGGAGTGAAAGGAGGGAGGCAGAAAAACTGGAACTCAAAATCTTATAAAAAATGAATGCTGAAAACTATCTTTTCATGTAATTGGAAAAAATGAAAAACTATTTACTAAAAAACACAAAAAACAAAAACAAAGAGCAAGTGGAGCAAAAAGACATATTATGAAGGAAATCTGCTGTTCTCATTAACCCTTTCAAACCAGACAAACAAATCGAAGGAACAAAGGCTCAGGATGAAGGAACAGCAAAAATAATCTTGTCAAACTACAAATCTTTTGCCGAATAAGAAGGGGGATGGTATGCAAAGAAATCTTTTGACCTGTTTGGGCAAGGTTGGCAACTCTCCCTCAAGTAGCAAAAAATCACTGAGCAGGACTGAATTGACATGCTGGGGAACAAAGGTTTATCATAACAGTACATGGCAGAAATGCACGCAGACTTACCATTTCAGCTCGCTCTTTCTGATTCCCCAATTCTTCTAGGGTTTGGGATAGTTGAACCTTCAAGAAAAGGAGAGTAAAGGGTTAAAGAAAAAGCAAGCCAGTATCTGTAAGTTACTATACTTACTGACTGGACCTTCCCACAACTTTTACCTTCAAGACCTTTAGAGCTCCTTAAAAAGTAAAGTAGTACCATTTAATTATATTTATATTGGAACTCAGGCGACAATGTGGTTCAATGGAGACAAGATCAAAAATACCTAGGTTGAAGTCCTGGCTCTCATACTTGACCATGGCCAAGTCACTACTCTTGTATAAACCTTAACTTTCTCTATGTCAAGTGGGGATAATAATATTTTCCATGGAAAAGTCTTTAAAAACAAAATAGAGGAATTTATATTTTATCCTAGAGGCCAAAGGGAGTTACCACTGGAGTTTATTGAATAGAGGAGTGACATACTGAGATCTTCAGCTAAGGAAAACCACTCTAGAAGCTTTGTAGAAGACAGATTGAATGGAGAAGGGAAACTAATTAGGAGATCACTGCAACAGTTCAAGTGAGAGGTGAGGAGAGCCTGAATTAAGTGGTAACTGTGTGAATAAAGAGAAGAGGCCAGATGCAAGAGATGTTGTGGAGACAGAAATGCCAGGATATGGCAACTGATTGGATGTCTGGATGCCAACATTACCAACCTGGGAGATTGTAAGAAGGATACTGCAATTAAGAGGAAAAAGGTAAGTATGAGAAAAAGGTAAAACTGGGAGGGAAAAATAATGAGTTCAGTTTCAGACGTGTGGAGTTGTCTATGAGATATCCAATTAGAAATGTTCAGTTGATAATTTATGATGTGGGATCAGTGAATCCTCAGCAAGAAATGACAACAAAGCCCATAGGAGCTGATGAGGTTACAAAGAGACTAGGGAGAGAATGCCCAGGGTACAATGTTGGAGTTCATTAACAGTTTGGGATGATACAGCAAAGAAGATTGAGAAGCAGCAGTCAGACAAGTAGAAGAAGAACCAGGAAAGAAAAGTGCAGGAAAACTCAGAGGGAGTATCCTGCAGGAGAAAGTGGTTAATCATGTCAAATGCAGCAGAGAGGTCAAGGAGGCTGAGGACTGAGAAAGGACCATTAGATTTTGTAATTAACAGATCACTGATAATTTTGAAGGGAGCAATTCCACTTGAGTGATGAGGTTGGAATCCAGAAGGCAAAAGGCTAAGGAATGAGTAAGAGGAAATGGGGGCAATAAGCTACTTTCAGATGTTTGACTTAGAAAGAGAGTAAATAAACAGAATTGTAACCCTGAGTTGTCTACTGCTTAGCATGATATAAGATGTCAAAGGCCAGGAAAGTTCATCATCATCACCACTGTCTAAGCTTCCATATACGTCCAGCCGACCCTATGGAAAACTTGGCAATGCATACCACCATGTACCCTTGAATAGAAAGTTTCAGTGCCAAATGGAGGGGCATCAATAGGACTCCTACAGTACGTCATGGGGAAGAAATGGACACAAATAGGAAGTCTCAGAGACTGTGAAAGGAAAGGAAGATGATACTTTACTACTAGGGATGGGATCCAGATGAAATCCTGATGAATGAAAACTCTTCAGGGAGAGAATGAAGTGAGGAGAAATCTGCGGGTAGAAAGTACTTCACTCGCCTCCTGATGTACTAGGCCCATAACAAGCATTTAATAGAGACCTCTGTTTAATTAGTAATAATTTTAGACACACACAGTAAAAACAAGGCCTGTGAAAAATACCATAGTAGATTGTTCCTATTTGTTTCTTTGTGCCACTGTAGAGTTCCTTGAACTTTACAGGTATTTTGTTTTCTACCCTTCTGGTAATACTTATTAAGATATACTTTGTAATAGTTATTTGTGTATATGTCTTACCATCCTTACTAGACTGTAAGCTGCATGAAGACTAGGATGGTGCTTTATCCCTCTCAGTGTCCATACAAACACAATGCTTTGTACATAAAAGGCCTTAATAAATGCTTACTGAGTGAAATTATTTGGCTTAAATAACTCATTTCATATAACTTTTGAAAAGATTAACAGCAAACAAAATCCAAGCAGAATGTTTCTCTCATACAAATAAATACTCTTGCTATACTTGGATATTCATTAAAATCTCACAGCTACATCTCTGCACTGCAAGAGCTAGGTCTTCTAAACACTGAAAGTAAAAGTAGACAAGAACTGTTGACCATACAGAGCAATAAAAAAGGAAAAATATTAGCTACAAAAGGAAATCTCACTGAAATAATACCAAATAAAACAAAAAGACAAACCCCAAACTACCCATCTAAGACTTCAACATGTAGTCTGGTGAATACATGGCTGAAACCCTTCAAGCAAACATCGCAATAATACACAGTCCCACCGGCGTCAGTCTCAACTCTCAGCAGAAGGCACCAAGAAAGTCCCTGGTCTTGGCTGTGAAAAAGCTGCAACAATAGCATGTTATTAAAACACTTTGAGTTCTGACAAGATGGATGTGGTTTTAGCATAAGCCTAGAACTGAGTGTGAGGAAATTAAATACTTTCAGTAAACATGCCTGGAGATGTTGGATTTGGATAGGAAGGTGGGGTAAGAACAAGGGAGAGAGGAAAGATTCAGAAACAAAAAAAAATAATAACATTTCCACAAGGTCTGATGCTAGAGCACCAAAGGGACTGTCTGTAAATTCACTGGCAACCTGAGAGTAAATTTTGCACAAATATTTAATCAGGGAGAATTATATCAACACCAGGGCAGCCAGGGGAAAAAAAAAGACAAACAGAAAGGTAATACAAAGCATATTTTTGGCAAGTGTGTTTGCAAAAGATTTCCTTTAGGGTAAGAAATAGCTTTTTTTCCTAGGGTGGACTAGAAGAGAATGAATGTGTTAGAGTAAGTCCTTAAGTATATCTAGGAGGCTTATCACTGCATGAAGAGGTTTTGAACCTACAACTTCTTGTGCTAGCAGCAAGAGAACATAATCACTATAACACTTCATTCTCGATGTTTTACAGGACTAGGCAATGTCACTGCAAGGCAGTGAAATGAGGGCAGAGGGAGTGTTTAATCCTACAGAAGTATTTACAAATTCATTAATAAGCAAGTGCTAAACAGCTAAACTCACTAACCCAAGCTCGAGACCCATGCTGTATCCAGTCCCTGCATTGAGTTTTCTCCCAGGAAGTAGAAATACACACACACACACACACACACACACACACACACACACACACACACACATCCATATGTTTATTTAAGCAACTGACATCTTTTAAAAACCTGGAAGTGGTCCCCATTTTTACTTGCCTCCAGAGTTTTTATGCCACAACAGAAATCCTATCTCATAATTTTAGACACACACAGTAAACTTTATTTACTTTTAAAACTCTATATATACACACACAGAGTAAGGGGAGGAAAAGAATAAAAATTTTAAACAGAATCACACTTCCTAAGTGAATGTGGTAAAGACAACTAGTAGCGTTGCCTTCTTAAACAGATTCAAGGGGTAAATTCTAACCTTACAGAAACCTTACCTGGGGTCACTCAATCTAGCCCCTTTTTACTCTCAATGTGATTCTGAATTCTAGACTACCAATCCGTTCAGTAGCAAGATGCCACCAGTCAAAAGAGTTGACAGCAATATTCCAGCTAAACTGCTGGAAAATGTAAATTAATCAACAACAGCATGACAGACACACGTTTTTAATTAGGAAGGAGAAATTAGGCTTTGAACTTACTAAACATATCACTTAATCAGAATGCTTCTGAAAACTTGCCAACCACCACAGAACATAAGGACACATTCAGGTAATAGGGAAAGGTATACAGATATAAAGCTTCTAGAACCCAGTTTCTCTGATCCAAAGGGCTTCCTTTACAAAAATAAAGTTTCATTTTAACATTCCACAAAACCCATCACTGTTTACCAGTGAAAATCACACACAATTCCTCTCTTCATTTTTGACTCATGTGAATCAGCAGTCACATTACAGGATGGGAACTCAGTGAAAAAGAGGGGCTGGTTCCACCCATCTTCCACCCTAGAAAATTTCTTCTGTTCTACACTCAAGTGACTAATGCAACAAATACAAGGAACCAAAGGAAAGGGGCACTGACAAAAAACATTTATAAAACTACTTATTTAGGAAGCAGCTAGGTGGCACAGTAGATAGAGCACCAGCCCCAGATTCAGGAGGACTTCAAATCCAGTCTCAGACACACAACACTTACTAGCTGTGCAACTCTGGGCAAATCATTTAACCCTACTGCCTAGCCAAAACACAAAAACAAGGAAAAAAAACTACTCATTTGAAAGAGTAGGGGTAGGGAAGGGAGGCAAAGTGTAGAGAAGGCACAGTCTTTGCCTCCAAGAAGCTTCCCCTTCAGTTTCCACTTTTTGCTCTCTTTTGCCATCCACTCAGGGAAATGGTATCTCTAATGAACTCTTTCTGCTTAAAGATCAGCAAGACTTAACCATGATCTTCTTTTTCTCAGTAGTATTTTATTTTTTCCCTCCATTACATGTAGAGAAAGCGTTAAGCATTCATTTTTGTAAAGTTTTGAGTTCCACATTTTTATCCTTCCCTCCCCTTCCCCCTTCCCAAGACAGCAAGCAATATGATATATTATAACTTATATCATATATATAATATATATATTATATAATACATAATATTATAACATTATATGATATATACATTATATAATGGACAATCATGTTAAACATATTTCCATGTCAGTCATGTTGTGAAAGAAGAATCAGAACAAAAGGGGGAAACCATGAGAAAGACAAAACAAAAAACAAAAAGTGAAAATAGTATGCTTCAATCTGCATTCAGATTCCATGGTTCTTTCTCTGGATTTGGTTAGCATTTTCCATCATGAGTCTTTTAGAATTGTCTTGGATTATTGTATTGCTAAGAAGAGCTAAGTCTATCAAAGTTAATCATCACATGGCCATGATCTTCTTAACTGAAGTGTTTCAGAGACTGAAAAATATACCAAGACACCTGTCACTAACCCAGGAATTATGGAAGAGGTGACCGTTAGTGAGACAGTGGAAAACACTACAGAGTAAGGACCCCAAAAAAGGAGCCCCTTACCTGAACTGGAGAATGAAATGGAATTGGATCAGCAGCCAAAATCTGTTCCCTACAGACTGTGTTTTAAAGCTTTCTTTTTTGGATATATGAAAACAAAAATCACCTTTGTCACCCACAAACGTGAAGGTCAGCATGGTGAGAAGCCCATTAGTAGCCTTGGTTGCATCTCTTCAAGGTTGTAATGCAGGAAGAGAGTTGACCAAATGGCTGTAATCATGACAAATAATACAGAAACCAGAAAGATATTTCTGAGTTTTTCAGCTTTCTTCCTCATGCCCTTTGAGGTATTGCTTTTCCTTAAACATCTTCCCAACACAATACTTGTGACTGAGTGGGAAATATTTCACACTCTCAAAAGCAAACGTGGAGGAGGTTGTGGAGGGGAGGGAAAAAGACACAGCAGCTGATACTGTGATGTGAATCACAAAGATCAAGAACACTGCTGCCAGCTAAGCGGTATGTGGGTGGCAGTCACACGGACAAGAAGCTCAGACTTAGAGACCAGAGCTTGGTCAGGGAGGATTATTAAGGCACAGAAGCTTAATGAATCAACCCATTACAATCTGTTCATTATAAAACAGGTGGTTAAATTGTTCACCTCAACAGCCCCAAACCTCCAGAAAGGGAATGGCAGCCAATGGACCTACATGATAAACAAGACATTCAAGGGAAAGAGTCATTCACAGCAATAATTAAGCTCCACAGCCCTTAGTGAACAATATCTTTCTAACCTTCTCCCCCCATCACTCTACAATGAACAGATCTAAGTTCACCCTGCTGAACCCACAGTAATTCAATTCACTGTTCCACATTCAGGCACAGTCACAAAATAGGTGTGCAATAAAAACTCAATACCAACAGCTTGGAGCAGTGGAATTGAATAATTATACACACAAACACTGAACACACAAAAATACCGTATGCTTTTAAAAGTCGTACACCTGTACACGTTAGAAAGGTGAGCCCACCTGTTCTGCCTTGAGAACAGGGAATCTGGGCGTAGCAGAGATTTTCCGCCCAACAACAGTGCTCCATCAGCAAGCCTGATGAATGGCTTTTGCTTTTGAAGCACAACTTGCAAAAGTCACTATATACAGAAAGTTGCTGTTCCCATAGCAACCCTATTCACTCACATTCCAGGCACTGGAGGAATTGAATTTAATAACCTAACTGGTAATGCAAAATGAGTAAAGCACATTTAAATTGGAGAATTTAAATGTTACTTTACCAAAACAGCCTCCATTTAATTTCCTGGTCTGGGCTTTTTCTTTCCCTTCATTTGAAAGAGAGTCAGTATTCGAGGTTCTTCTTTTAATCATTATTACAAAATTAAGGAGTACCATACTTATTTCCTAGAAGTGTTCCCTCTTTCAAATTCAGCAAACAGATATTTATTGAGTGCCCACTATATACAAAAGGCCATGCTGTTGTTTTGGGGAACACAAAGAATGGAGGAGGAGCAATTTTGAATGAAAGTGCAGAAGTGGGAAATTAGGGGCATATTCTCTTTGAGAGGAAAGGAAAGTGAAGCTGGTGGAAGTTTTCAAATCTGATTTTAAACATTAGTTTTATTTGCGTTGGCTAAGATTTACAGAAAAGGTAGATGGCAATGACACTGCGTTTTGTAATCGGGAATCACAATAAAAGCACTAATACGCAAGGAAAAAAGAAGTGGTCTATTTTACAGTGACAGAATGACAAATTATAACATCGTTGCACCAATGGTCATTCTGAGACAACTGTAACTATTTTCCAAACTAAAAAATAGTTGCTCTGGAGTCAAAAGAACTGGAGTCAAATCCTGCCTCTGCCAAACCTTAGGCCAATCACTAAACCTTTTTGGTTCTCAGCTTCCTCAGCTACCAAATGGAGGGGTAGAACTAAATGACCTTTGTGATCTCTTTCTGATCTAGATCTGTAACTTTGTTAATCTATAAGTAAAGTAATACAAATTTTTTTTTCCTTACCAGATGTTGGGGGGGGGGGAGGAAAGCAATTTTCTTTTATTGTGGAGAATTTGATCACAGAATCACAGACCTGGAAGATACTTTTAAATTCATTTAGACAGATCCCTTCATCTTATATATGAGGAAACTAAGACCTAGAAAGATTAAGTGATTTACACAGTGTCATATAGTTAAGTCTGTCAGGATTTGAACACAGGTCCTTTGACTCTAATTCAGTGCTGACTCCACTGCAATCACCCTGGTCCTTTTGGGGAGGAGGGAAAGAAATGCCAAGGAAAGGTCAGACATTAGTTCTTCTCCAGGGCATGGTCAAGTCTGATGGACAAGCTCATCTCATCAGTTACTACAGAAGCAATACCTGCTACATCTGCACACTACCTGAAGTGCTCAACGTACTTTAAAAACAGTTATCTCACCTGATTCGCTACAACAGAGAATAAGAAGTCACTGTCCACAACTTTACAATTTCAGTTTTACAACTGAGAAAACTTGAGGCTTCAGGAGCTTAAATGACTTCCCTGAAGTCCCAGAGCCAGAGCTATTAAGTGTTTGAGGTGGGGTTCATACCTGTCTTTTCTAGGCACTTTAGGCACTATGACATTCTGCTTCTAATATATAGCTTGGAATACAAAAAAAGGAGGTGAGTGGAAGACTTAAAAAAGTGAGAGGGGATAAGAGAGTAGCCCTTGGATCTGGGAGTCAGCTGGCAATAGGAAGATTCCCAGAGTTAGGGGTACTGGACATGGCCCAGTAATCACTTAATGTGGAATCACAGGTCATTTGTACAGGTTAGAAACATCAGTGCTCCAGGATCCACTCAGGTTCACGTTTCTGATCTGAGAACCTGAGTAACTTGGCCCAAACTATAGAAAATATACAGGCCTCCCATTTTTCCCAGGTAATATCTTTACAGAGTTTTTGAAATACAAGCTAAATGTCTAGTAGAGTCAAATTACTGTACCTGAAGATTATTAATTAAAGGCTAAAGTGAAGAGAGAAATCTTTAATAAGGCTTTTCCCCGCCCTGTCATGTTAGTGGACATCAGAAGAAGACATAGCTGAAGGGCAGCTGGGTGGCACAGTGCATTGGCCCTGGAGTCAGGAAGACCTGAGTTCAAATCCTGCCTCAGTCACTTGACAGTAGTTGTGTGACCCTTGGTAAGTCACTTAACCCCACTGCCTAGCCCCCTCCCCCCCCAAAAAGACATAGCTGATTGGATGTGTATGTGACCCCTGGATATGCGTATCTATAGTATGATACTAGATTACGTATGTTTAAATTAACTTTTTGTCAAAATAACTGTAATTTTTGACATTATGCATGGTCCTTTTAGATCACATGAAGTTTGATTTGCAGACATTTCTATACATTAACTTGTATATGTGGTTGTCTCCTTAATAAACAGCCTGACCACAAAAAAAAAAGAAGACATAGAAGACATATATCATCAAACGTGCAGATTTCACAAAAACAAAGGAATCACAATTGCCAGAGATTTAAAATTACCTCCATGGGCTGACACACAAGACTAAGATCAGAAAGGTGAAATTTAACAGGGATAAATTTAAACTCCTGAATTCAGATATAGCTTGAGAAAATTAACTGAGTAAGAATAGGAAAAAGTTGGCTACACATCAATTCATGTTGGCAAAAAGTATGAGCTTAATAAAAAGCTTAATATGACCCAAAAACAGTATGATGTGGCTGCTAAAATTGCAAATCCAGTCATAGGCTACATTAATAAAAGTATAATCTACTCATCATGGGAAACAAAGGTACCATTGTATGTCACTCAGAAGACAGAGAAGAATATCTTCTAATCTAGGCCTCGTGTTTTAAGACCAACAAACTAGAATATTCCAGAAAAGGTTTAATAAGTCTAGAAACCATGTCATACAAAAGTCTGGTTAAGGAGCTTGTGATATTTGTCTGGAAAGGGACATGATCATGGATGGTCTTTTAATATTTAAAGAAGAGGATGTAGACTTGTTGTTTTTAATTGCTCCAGAAATGGCTAGGATTAATAATAGGGATAAGGAGGAGGCAGATTTTTGCTCAATGAACTTTCTAACAATCATAGCTGTCTGTAAATGGGGGAGCGGAGTGACAGACACATTATTTCCCCTTTGTGAATTTCTTGCTCTAGTCAAGGTGGTCTCCCTAGTAATATTAATTCAATGCCAAATGCCAACCCTTACCTTTTTCACATCCCTCCCTCCAACCAGGAATGGCCCATTCTCTGTATTCCAATTGTTACCCATTTACCAAGTCCCACTCCAAACCCCAATTCCTACATAAAGACTTCTTCAGCCAATCCAACCCACAGTGATTTGCCTCTCCAAACTACTCATCTGTCACCTCCTTCTCTTCTGTTGCTTGTATGTCAGCTTCACAACTAAATATGAAGTCTTTTAGAGGAGGAACTGTGTGAGAAGACACTCAATAAATGTTTGCTTATTGATTAGAATCAGTGTGTTTGATTTACACTATCTAAAATCCCTTCTTCAAACTGGCACACGTGGAAAATACCGCCTGAAAAAAGAATCATTTCCCCCTCGACTCACATGCAGGTTAATACGAGGCAACACACTACTACTGTCTGGCAACCTCTGAAGTGTCTGCTTCTCCATAAATGTAGTAATCTGCCCAGGAGCATCCAATACAGACAGTGAGTACATCCAGTGGTAATCTAGCACTCCTGGGATTAGCTCTGTAACAATCACCACCTACCAGGGAATCAATCACTCCCTACTAATTTTCAAGCAACTCGTGACTGGAACCCAGCGGGACGTCCAGTTCCTGCTGGAAGCTTTAAGGATTTTGGTACTATACCAAATACTATAGCTAGAATTTACTGTAAATACATAACTCCTGAAGCAACTGGAAGTTGGAAATTTTCAATATTCTGCTGGCCTGATGAGAAAACTGCTGTATAAAGTGGTCTCCAACTCTATCCTGATCACAATGTGAGAAAACAAAAGACTTTAAAAAAAAAAAGGTTTATCACAGAAAATTCTTTAAGTCAAAGAGGACCAGGCAGAAAGGGGGCTAAACTTCAAATGAAAGTAGTATAAATTCCAGGCACAAGTAGTAGTATAAAGAAGCCAAGATGCTGATTTTTAAGGCAAGTAAAGGCCTGTTATATTTTAAATGTAGTGGCAAAATGCCACCCCCAAGTGTGAGATATACAGGCAGCTGGCAAACTAAGGGGGCGGAAAGGATTTGAGTAATGCAGGGGAACTCAGATATTAAATACATGTTGTGATACTTGAAGAACTACAACTGAGATGTTGGAATCATAGTCATAATTACTAATGATACAGAGAAAACACCTGTGAGTTATGGACTCCTGTCAAATTAGGGTCAAAATTCAGAGCAGAATAGAAGGGAAAGGAGGAAGTAGAGAAGAAGGAGGAGGAAAGGGAAGGAAATAGAAAGGAGGAAAAGAGGGGAGCAAAGAGGATGAGAAGAGGGAATGGACCAAAGAGATGGGGAAGAAGAAAGGACAAAGAGGTGCAGACAAGAAACAAATGGAGAAGAAAGGGCATAGGAAAGAAAAGGAAAGGGAAAGGGAAATGAGAAAAAAGATAAAGAAATTTTAAAAGGAGAGCAAAAAAGTAAGAGATGTGGAATGGAAGAGATGAAGAAAGGAGGAGAGAAATGAGAGAAAGAAAGAAGGGAGGGGGAATGGAAGGAAAAGCAGAGGAACAAGAGAAGAAGAAAAGGGAGAAGAGACAGAATGAGGCAGAAGGAGAAAAGAAAAAAAGAAGAGAAAGAAGAAAGAGAACTAAGGTAGAAGCAGTATAATAAACCAAAGCAAGGTCTGGAATTCCTCAATAAAGTCACTAACCCAGATTTCTGGGGCAGCAGCTATCTGCCCTCAGCAACACTGTTCTAAAAGTCAGTCAGGCAATAAATATTTATTAAATGCTAATTACTTGCTGGGCACTGTGCTAACTGTAGGGGATACAAAGAAAGGTAAAAGACAGTCCTGGCCCTCAAGGAGCTCACAGTCCAACGTGGGAGACAATGATTAAAACAAGGATTCACAAACAAGCTACAAGGATAAATTAGGAAGAATCAACAGAGGAAAGGCACTAGAATTAAGGGGGATTAGGAAAGCCCTTATATTGGATTTTAGCTAGGGCTTGAAGAAAGCCAAGGAAGCCTCAAGGTAGAGATGAGGAGGGAGAGTGTTTCAGACACGGGCCATAGTCAGTAAAAATTCCCAGAACGGAGAGATAAAGTTTACTATTCAAGGAACAGCAGGGGAGCAGTGACACTGAGGAGCAGAGAATGCCTGTGTTGGGGGGATGTGGCAGAAGGGTGTAACGTATAAAAAGACCAAAAAGGTGGAGTGGGAAAGCCAGTTGTGAAGGACTCTGAACTTCAAACAGAGGATTTTGTATTTGACCCTGGAGGTAATAGGGAGCCACTGGAGATTTTTGAGTAGTGGGGTGATATGGTCAGATCTGCAGAAGATCACTTTGACAACGGAGTGAAGGATGGAGTGGAGTGGTGTGGCACTTGTGGAAGCGAAGCCAACCAACCAGGGGTGAGGTGATGGGGGGTCTGCACCAGGGTGATGGCAGTGTCAGAGAAATGATTCTTTTTTTCTCTTTATCATAGCTAACGTATATTCCCTTCTCTCCACTAACACAGCCCTCACCCTAATTCAAGCCTTCATATCCTCTAATAGGGATCATTGCAATGACCTCCTAATCAATTTCTCCTCATTTCAACTCCTCCTCTCCAGAGCTGCCAAAGTGATTTTCCTAAATTGTAGGTCTAAGACTACACCATCCCTAGTAACCTCAAATGGCTCCCTATAACTTCTGGGTGAAATATAAATTCTTCTGCTTAGAATTTTGAATTTTACATCCTGGTCTCCTTTTGTCTTTCCAGCCTTTTCACGTAGTATTCTCTTCAAGATCTCTAGAGCTTTTGGCTGTAGCCAAATCAATTTACTTGCTGATGCTCACACATTACTCCATCGTCAATGTCTAGACATCTGCACTGAATACTTGTCACTCCTCCTTCGTTTTTGAAGAGAACCAATGACACGGGGTGAAGCGTTAACATGTGCATGACTTGGATTTAAGTGAGGCAGAGCTGCACAAAGTCATCAGCCTCACTCTCTCTTCTAAGTCATCAAAGTCCAGTAGCAAAGCAAAAGTCAAGACAATTGGTGATGGCCCAGAATGCAGTGGATAGCTTCAGTGTCTTCAATGTCTGATCAAGCTCTAAACATTCCACAGCTACTCTTTCAGCTGCCTTCGTGGCCATTGGAACAAATTGTTGTCATCTGCCCATTCCACCAGAGGAAATATCCACATGCTCAGGGTAGACATCCTCCTAACTCATTGACAGGTTTGAGGCCTGTTGGCTACCCTCAACCTGCTTTAGCCCATCTGTCGAGATGGTTTTACTGGGGTGTGGCTACTAGGTATGTCATAGCTTTTTGGAGCCACAGGTGAGAATTGGGTGGTAAGTGGACACCAAAGGTAGATGAGGAGCTCTGAAAAAGGTTTCAGCAAGTCCTCACATCAGAGGTACTAATCCTTTCTGAATATCCCATACACCCATTGGGCACTAGGTAGTACAGTGGATACAGTCTCAGGCTTGTAATCAGGGAGACTCATCTTCCCGAGTTTAGATCTGGCCTGAGACATTTAATAGCTGTGTGATCCTGGGCAAGTCATTTAACCCTGTTTGTCTCAGTTTCCTCATCTGTAAAATGAGCTGGAGAAGAAAATGGCAAACCTCTCCAATATTTCAAATGGAGTCATGAAGATTCAGACAAGACTGAACAAACACAACACAAACCAGGGCTTGAGGTGTTCCCAATACTGGGAATTCAAACCTCTATCCTCACAAAATCCCTAGCTTTGTTCCAAGTTCTTCTCAAATGTGATCTCCTACAAGAAGTCTATCCTTCTATCCTGATTCCCTTAGTCTCTAGTACCCTCCCTGGGAAATACTTTGGCATCTACTTGGCATTAATTTTACATTTACCTTTCTGTATAAAGATTACTAGAATGGAAACACCTTTGAGGGCAGGATTGTTTGTTTTGTCTTTGTATCTCCAGCACCTAACCCAGTTCCTGGTACATAATAAAAATGTAATAGATGCTTAATGAACGAATGAATCATCATTTTTATTCTATTTTATTTAGCGAAAGATGTGCAAAGTAGCAAATTTCAAAGACTTGATGTAGCATTTTTACAATAATGTTTATTTGCCAACACAGCAACTGCTTTGAGTGGCTCCTTATAACAACAACGACAAAAAAATTTATTTAAAGTATTCCTCTACCTCAGCTACATTAGTCTCTTCATATAAAGGAAGGGGTGAAATACGTGAGAAGAAGATGCACAGAGGTTCCTTTTCCCTCTTGTCTCCAAATATACATAGACAAGAGAGGAAATTTAAAATTTTTCCATCAATCAACAAAATTTTGATAGTGCACCCATTTTAAAACTAGGAGGGATTCTAAACTTCCTAGCACTTTGCACAGAATCTTTTTTTATGCACTTAACATTCTCTCTATATTTTAGTGTACTTATCTGTGGATTTGTCTCATTTTTCCTACCAAATTTAAACTCCTTGGCAGGGAGAATGTTGCCATACTGCTTTCTACACAAGCCTGACCTTTCTATGGCTCTCTATGTACTCCTAGCCTAGCTCATGCACCTCAATGAAGGTTTATTAAATGATTATATGATACAGAACTTGACCTTGTAAACTGAGGCTATTCTTTCCTAAATTAATATAAATGAAACAATTAAATATTAAACTGCATAGTACTAGCTATAAAGTTCAGAGAAAGCCTGGAGTAGTCAGGGATAGCTTCACAGAGGAGAAAAGGAGTTGAATTAGAGATTGAAATACAAGTAGGATTTAGGTTAATGGAGAGAAGGAAAGAGAGTGTTATATGCAAAGGAAATAGCTTGAGCTATAATTCTGTAGTTTCTGAGCTGTAGGGGTGCCATAACAGGATAGCAATACCAAGCTATGATAGACAAAGCACTTATTAAGTGGTTACTATTTGTCAAGTACTGTGCTGAGCACTGACACAAAGAAAAGTATGCTAAACAGTCCCTGCCTCAAGGAATTTATATTTTAATGATGGAAAATAACAGATAAAACAGGAGATGAAAAGCTGGGAGCCTGGGGGTGTGGCAGGGGGACGGAAAAGGAAAGAAGAAAGAAGAAAAGTATACACATGCATGGAGATATCAGGGGAAAGTTGATGAGGCCCAGGACCAAGCAAGCCAGGCCAAAGCTGGCCCATCAAATCCCAGTGGGAGTTCCAGAAGTAGTGATGGCCCGAGTTCAAGAAGCGCTATGGAAAACAGCCTATCCTGAGAAGGATTTGAATGGTTTCTCACTTAAGAGGAAGTATGATATATGAGAAGGAGCACTAGTCATCTGTAAAACGAGGGGGATTAAATCAGATGATCTCTAAGGTCCCTGGCCAACTCTAACCCCTATGCTCCTATTCTTCTTGATCCTAAAGAACAGAATTGCAGTTTGTGGATAGAAGTTATAGACAGGAAAATTTTCATTCAGTATAAAAAAGAAATTTCTAATTGCCTGGTCTACAAATATACAAATGGAACGCATAGACTGTGAGTTCACGACCAATAGAAATGTTCAAACAGAAGCTAAATTCAGTTATTCCAACTTCCAAGATTCTCTGAGTCTATTCAGTCCAATTCACCAAACACTTATTAAGTTCTTTTTATGTGCCAGGCACTATGTTTTTTTGGAGATACAAAAACAAAAATAAAAACAGCCCTTACCCTCAGGAAGTTTAGATTCTGCTGAAGGAAAACAATAAATACAAATATACAAAATATTTTTTTAAAATGTATTGTTGGAGGGAATGCTGCCAATGGGGATGTGGGGCCACAAGTAAGGTTTTATGAAGGGGGTGACACTTGAGCTGAGCCTAGAATGGGGCGAATGATCCCAAAAGTCAGAGTAAAGAGGGAAGGAAATCATTCCAGGAATTGGGATGGGGGTGGGGAGACAGACTGATGGACTGCTGAACCCTCCATATATCCTACCTCTTGGCCTCAGGTTTTAGCTCTATACTGGAACTCCACACAATTTCACTCCACCTCAGTTACTCACAGGACTAGTCATACCTCAGTTCTCACCATCATCCATAACTATGCACCCTCCAGTATTCTGAACTCTGAAATTTCCCTTTCTGATAAAAATCACCTATCCACATTTCCTTCTTCCCTTCTGCCTCATTCCTTTCATAAACCTAGTCTTCATCATCATTGCAAAATCTCCAGTCCTTCCATACCTCTGTCTTCTCCTAATTCATCACTATGGCTCACTTTGTCCTCTACAGGGTCTTGGCCCTCTAACTGACCCATTCAATTACACACTGGCATTGGCCTTTGAATTCCTTGGCCAAAGTGCTGAGAATAGAACAAAGGATAACAGAAACAAAGGTTCGATTGTCATCCATGCCTTGTCAAATCTCAAACCTGGATCATGATCACCGTGCACATCCCCTACTCAATCTCCCCTCCCTAACCAGTTCTCTTCCCTCTCTCCCTTCCTACTCTGTCCCTCCTTCCCTCCCTCTTCATCTCTTACCCTCTTTCTGCCCCCTCACCTTCCTGCTCTTGCTCCTACTATAGTCAAAAACTCTCCATCCCATTCTTGAAAAATACCCTTTATTTGCTCATGCCATCCTTTCAGCTTATGGTGCTATATCTCTCCTGCCTTTCACTACAAAACTCCTAGGAAAAATTGCCAATATCCTTTCCCTCTACTTCTTTATCGCCTACACACTCCTCAGTTTTTTGTAATTGGGCTTCACATATCTTTACATGAAAGAAACTACTCTCTCCAAGGTTACCAACACAGTCACCTGCTAAATATGATGGCATCTTCCCAGTCTTCTTCCTCCTTCTATGGCTTTTTGCACTGCTGGTAACCCCATACCCCTGAATACTCTTTTCTCTGAGGGCTTCCAAGCCATTACTATCTCCTGGTTCCCCTCCTACTTGTTTTATTATTCTCATTCTCCTTTCTGTATCATCAACTATCTCCTGTTCCTTTAGCAAGGATATTTCTGTAGAGTCTGATCTGGGCCCTCTTCTTTTTTCCCCTCTACACTTCCTCTCAGAGTTCTCATCAATCAATCAATCAACATTTTTTAATCTCCGAAGGGTTCAATAATTATCTTCATGTAGCTTACTCCAAAATCTATATACCCAGTCCTAATCTCTCTTGAACTGTAATCATACACTTTCAGCTGCCTAACGGCTATTTCCTCCTGGATATCCCATAAGCATACCAAACTCAACACATTTAAAATAGAACATTTCTCTCCCTCCTTCCACTATTCCCTCTCAAACCCACAGCTAATTGAAACTTTCCTATTTCTATGGAGGACACCCACATCCTTCTAAGCACCTAGAAAGCTAACTATGTAGTTAGCTTTGACTCTTACCTTTTCCTCATCTGCCACAACTAATCTAGTCAAGCCTGACCAATTCCACCTCCACGTCACCTCCCATATCTGTTCTTTTGTCTCTAATCACACACCCATCATCCTAGTTCAGGCCCTCACTGACTATTATCAGGACTCTGGTAATAGCTTCTCTGCCTCCATTTTCTCCCTCTGAGATCATCCTCCACATAGCTGCTAAAAGAAATCTCTTAAGGCATATCTTATATCAAATCTACTCAAAAATCCTTAGTGACTTCTTTCTGCCTACAGTATAAAACAAACAAAAAATTAGCCTGACATTTAAAACCCCCAACATTCTGGTTCCTTTTAATCTCCTTTAATATTATTCACCTTCACATACTCTATGATCTAGCCAAACTGGATTATTAAACTCTTTCCTGAATTCAATACTTCATCTCTCACCTCCATCATCCACAAGAGAAATTCTTCCTTCCTCAAATCTACCCACTTAGAATCCTTATCTTTTCTCAAGACTTATTTCAAGTGACACTTCCTCCATGAAGCCTGACACTCCAGTTAGTATTTTTTCTTTCCTCAATCTTCTTTCTACTACATCTATTTGTAAACATTACATACAGCACTCCCACCCCAACTCTTTGCATAGTGTCATGTACAATTAATACTTAATGAATGTGGGGCAGCTAGGTGGCACAGTGGATACCGCACCAGCCCTGAAGTCAGGAGGACCTGAGTTCAAATCCAACCTCAGACCAAACACTTGACATTTACTAGCTGTGTGACTCTGGGCAAGTCACTTAACCCCAATTGCCTAAAAAGTAAAATAAAATAAAATATAAAATACTTAATGAATGTTTGTTGGGTTTAATTTAATCAGATAGCCAGTCAGTGTATTTCTGAGTTATATAGACAGGAGTTCTGACATAGCTGACAGCCATTAAAAAAAAAAAGCTTTTCTTTATACTATTGTTTAGCATTCAAAACCATAACTAGGTTTACTAATGTCATGTTTTCATCACTTGAATTAACAGTCCAGGAAGGTCTAAAATAAAGTCATAGATTCGTACAAATAAATAGCTAAATAAGGTTTGATGTAAGTAACACCATTTAGGGCTCTAAAGGTCCTACTCATCAGAGTCTGCGGCCCATTTGGAGAAATCTGATTCGGTTGCTTTCACTTCTAGATGGGCTGATTGGTGTTTGGGTTCAAGGCTAGCTATTCTTCTAGGGCAACCTTAGCACTAACCTCCTCCCCACAAAAAAAGCAATTCTTCTATCAGATTCACTAGTAACGTTATCTACACATTTTTGAGGAGAAGCAGAGGAGAGAAAGAAACAATGGAGAAGAGAATATGAGGTGAAATGAAGTGGGACAAAAAATGAGGGAAAAGAAAAATATTTCTTAAGTATGACAGCAACTATAAAATACAGTGATCAAAGATACATTCTTCAGAAATCTTCCTTTGATTTGCCAGAAAACTGAAATGTCAGTTGGTCAATAAGCATTGAAAGTACCTACTGTGTGCCAGGCACTGTGCCAAGTGCTATGATCCCTTATTTCTATAAACTCTAGAGAAAAATCACCATGAATACATACAATATAAACAATGAATTTGGAAATCACAGTAATATGCATGTTATATATCTATATAGTTAATGCTAGGCCTTAATCTAATATTTGAATAAACATCTGCATGGGAGGATTTTTGATCTTTTTAAAAAATTGACTCCAAGCTCCTAGATGGTGGTAGCTATACTGTTTCCTCAACTGTAAAACTATAAAGGCTATTGTTTGATAATGAAAGCATAAAATTCAATTCAATAAGAGCCTATCACATATAAGGCACTGTGCTAGGCATTGGGGATATGATGACAAAAATGAAACAATCCCTGCTCCAGCTGCAACAAATACACGAGGAAATAAAAATTGCCTACAAAGTAATGTATAACCCATAACCCCTGCCTCTTGCTCTGGGCTCACATGGAATGAGTTTGATTGCGAGGAGTGATGCAAAAACATACTATTTCTTTGGCTTGTCACTGCACCCACACAGTCTATCATCTTCAAATGTAGCTCATACTCAGTCAGCCACTAAATAATCATTAAGCACATATGTACCAGGCACCATGTTAAATGCTGGAAATACAAAGAAAGAAAAAAGACTGTCCTGAATGAGCTCACAATAAAATCAAGATGATGATCAAGACTGTATCCAAATTAGTGGTACAAATAGAACAATGGTATCTGGTCTAGTGGAAAGAGCATTAGACTAAGAGGCAGGGCAAGCGTATGCTTGGAAAAACACTATGGGACCTCAAGTAAGTCACTGAAAGTTCTTGGCCTGAGACTTCTCTTTTGCAAAATGAAGAGATGACACTAAGACCAAATGATCTCTCAAATTTCTTTCAACACTGACACTTTTGGTGTCTATGATATGTATTTATAATTTACCCAGTGCCCTTGGAAGAAAGCTCCCAAATTTGAGATACTACTCTGCTTAAGCCCAGACAATATACTGACATAAATTTGAAGTTTCATGATAAGAAAACAAAATTTTAAGTGCTTCATACAGTGCTTGCCACCTATTCAATGAGTGCTTGATAGATCCTGTTCCTTTTCCCAAGTTGATGTGATGTGAAAGGAGAGCCAAGGTAAAGAATCTGTAACACGCCAATGTGCATGCTCCTTGGGCTTATGGGAAAGAGAAAGCTGACCTTTAAGAAAGAGGACACATGTTGAGTGAAGGGTTAAGATACCCCAGGCTGAAACAAATATCCTTGAAATGAGTCAGATATCCTTGGTTCAGGGGTGGAGAACCATGTCTCCAGGTAGAGGTGGGAGCTCAGATGCTGCTGTGTTTTCATATGGAAATCCAATGATTTGTAAGATCTATTCATAAGTAGAGAAAGCATCTGTTTAAGTTTCTTTCTTGCTAAACTCTGCAGTGATATCAGAAAAAGGAGCTCACAAAGCACCTGATTTATCCCTGATTTTTCCTTGGGATGTTCATTCAAATTATGGTGCTGCCGGCTAAGCAGAAAAGTAGACAGTTCAGCACTGTCCACTAGCAGCCCTGTTTCTCCCATAAAGAATGATGACTCTGTTCGAGCCATTCAAAATATGCAATGGACACTGGGGAGGAAATTGGGTGTCAAATGAGATAGGGGTTTGCTTCTGCTGGCCTTGATATCTATGGGAGGATAAACACCCAATTAAGCGACTCGGAAAAAGGGCTAAAAGAGATGAAGAGACAAGAGCTTCCAGTTGACAAGTGGCTCTCTGGTTTTGAGAGTCTCCACATGTCTTTCCAGATCTTTCCCAGCCATGTCTCTTACATCAATGAAACCACAGGCCTACTTCGCATTTATTAAACACCTGTGTACCCCAGCACTAGGCGATATACAAAAGCAGCTAGTACAACATCAGCTTCCAAGGAGCTTACACTCTAATACCGGAGACAAGGCATAGAACAACATATCTAGCTGCCATAAAGCAACTAGGTAATAGTACCTAAGGAATTCTTTAATGGTACCGTGTCCTGAAGAAGGAAAAGAAACTCAACTAGGGGTGGCATCACAGAGAAAAGTAAGACTATTGTTAGACCCTGAGGGATAGAAAGATTTTAAATTGGTAAAGAAGAGAATGGTGCTAACCAGTTAATGGAACGTCGGAGGTGTACTGTGAGCCAAAGACAGAGTCAGCCAAGAGATTAGCCATTGTTTTCTTTTACTTGTGCTATATGCTAATATAAGGGCTGCCATCTTCAAACAGGCTAGTGAGATCATACTCAAATGAGGTTCATTCATCTTCTGGGTTAGCCTAAAAATTCTGACAGGGAGCAAGAGGAAGAAATGTGAAATTCTGAATCCTGAACAGATTACTTAGTCTAAGAGTTGAAAGAAGGTCTCTGGGAAAATACTCAAGCTAGAGGTTAAAAAAAAAAAGCAGATTAAGTATGGATCTAATAAGATGCTTACTTGTGGTCTCTAAGGAGAAAGACACTTGACTCCAGAGAATTAAGATACATCTGTGAAGTGAGGGTCTAAGAGTTGTGATATAGGTTAGAAAGGCTACAGAAATCCCCAAAGGATAAAAGGTCAAAGGATATGAACAGGCAATTTTCATAAAGAAATTGGAGCTATTAAAACCATATAAAATACTTCACATCACTAATAATTAGAGAAATGAAAATTAAAATGACTCTGAGGTTTCACTTCACATTCATCAGATTGGCAAAGATGAGAAAAAGGGAAAATGTCAACTGTTGGAGAGACTGTGGTTGGAAAGACACACCAGTACGCTGCTGGTGAAGCTGCGAATTAATCCAGCCAATCTGGAAGGTAATTAGCAACTAAGCACAAAAAGTCACTAAACTGTGCATGTCTGTAGATCCGCCACTACCACAATGAAGCTTATCCCCAAGGAGGTAACATAAAGAGGGAAGGGATCCAAAGATGCAAAAACATTCACAATCGCTCTTCTACTGACAAAAAGCCGGAAGCCAAGGGGAAGCCTAAAAATTCAGAATGACTGAATGACACAGGAGCGAAAGAGATGGGTTCCCATGTAGTGGGAACCCCTTGGGGAAGCATAATCACTGTCCAAAGGGTTCAAGCCAAAACTTCTTTAAGGGAACCTTAAATAAATAACTGCACAATCATGCTACAAATACATCTGTAACAACAAAACACTCATGGGCACGTGGGAAGCTGAAAACACCTTTCTATGTGAGGAACTGAGGGAAGTAGGAGAATAGAATAACAGACTGTTAGTGTAAGAAGCTAAGATAATTCAGTCCAATCATCTCATTCTACAGATGAGGAAAAGTGTGATTGAGAGAGGTTAAATGACTTGTCCAAAAAAACAAAGCAAGTTAATGGCTACATCTAGACTAGAAATAATTCTCCATGGTTCAGCACTCCTTCTGTTACATCATGGTGCCAATCCAAGAAAAATGGAGACTGTGTTCTCTCCATGGTGGCACCATGTGAGGGGGAAGAGGAAACCTGAAGCCCCCCAGGACCCTTCTCCTGTGTGTTTCATCTAGTCTGTCATAGGAAGAAAATATATAGTGGACCATGAGAGTGGGGCCTGCACTGGATACTACAGTTTACTAGCCTGGTAGCTGCAGAAAGCCTCTCAGGCAGGCCTGCACAACATGCGGCCTGCAGCCCAGATGTTGTGCGACCTGCCCTAATGGAACTTCACATAGCCAGTTTTGCTGAGGGATTTGCATTTTCGCTGGCCACCTGAAATCCTTTGGCAGGGCCCCAAGTAGAATGGGCTGTAAGCAGCCCACAATGTCATGTAGGCCTGCTCTAAGGTGTGGAGAAACTGTGAGCCAGGTGGTCTAGAAATTCTGTGTGGCAAGTGGCTATAAGCAGGAGGGCCTATTATTTGGCATGATTTACACTGAGTAAAGAAAAAATATGCACGTATGCATGCACACACGCATGCACGGCGCGCGCGCGCACACACACATCTCTCTCTCTCTCTCTCTCTCTCTCACTCCCTCACTCTCTTTGTAAAAATTACCCATGGACAGAAGTTGAGGGGTTCTGGATATTGATGCTTTGGGAATTTCTGGGGAGCTCTTTACTACTTTTTCAAAGCACAAAAAAATTGGCTAAGTGGTTACTCCTTAGAATAATACTTCTGATAAAGCAGGTTCTAATGATAATTATAGTTCATATTTCAATCCAATTTATCATCATTTATTAAGCACCAACTCCAGACCAGGCACTAGGTGCTAGGGATACAAAAACAAAAATGAAAAATCCCTTAAGAAGCTAATAATTGGGGGTAAGGAGGTTAGAAAAGGGAAGAATATATCCACAGAAAATTAAATACAAAATATATGCACAGTAATTTCTGAAATAATGAAAGAGTAGGTAGAGTAGGACTGGGACATGGGATGGATAAGACTGAAATGGATGGGTAGGACATGGTAGTCAGGGATGGGAGCTCGGGCATTTGCAGCCCATGATTCAGAATCACAAGGATTTTGAGTGGAACCATTAGATAACAGAATGTCCTACCCCTTTCACACTAGAAATGGTAATTTTGATTTGATTATTCATCCCTGGGAAAATGGTAGAAAGTGTATGTTATGTGTCTGGCAGCAGGAGGGGAATGATGGAGGAAGGAGGAAGCAGCACATATATGCACAGCACCAATGCAGACAGCAATTCCCTGGTCCTATCTAATGGTCAAGACAGAGTCATACAGTACGGTGGCCTAATTTACATAGGATTTTATAGCTATACAGTCCTTAATATCCATTAGCTCACTTGATTATTATAGCAACCTTGTGAGAGAGGTAAGGAAGTAATTATTATGCTCCTTTTACAATGGAGGAAATTGAAGTTCAAGGAATTTAAGGAATTTGCCCAATATCACAGTTATTAAATTACAGAGAAGGCCTTGGGCCTGCATCTCCAGATTTCAAGTCCTGTGGTTTCTCCACGACAGTACACTATCAGCTCTTGAAGTCTGCATACCAATGGTTACACAAGTTTTACTCATTCATTCATATGACTCAAGTGAATGCCAACCGTATGCCCACCACTTTAGAGGACACAAGACTAGGAGGAAGAATATCTTCCCTAAGTCAATTGATCAGAAATACAAGAGACATACGTTCGATTTTAAAAAAGCATAATACACTAATTAAACTAGTTCAAATTTATATGGCACAAAAGATGACATGGGGGTAATACATGCTAAGCAGCAGAAACAAATGAGATCCATAGAAGAAGAGGTCAGTGTAGGTTAGAGTAGCCAGGGAAAGTTTAACAATTCTCCACAATGTGCAGCAGGACTTTGAAGAAAAGGTGGACGTCAGGCAGTGAGAAGGGTAGAGAGTATTCGAAGCATGGAGAATAACATGAGCAAAGATATGGAAGCAGGAATGCCCACTGGACCATTTAGGATAAGGACTTGAATATAAAGCTAAAGAGTTGAGATTCTGTCCTACAGGTAATAGGGAGCTACTGAAAATTTTTATGCAGAGGTCTGACAATTTAAAAGAAGATTAACATGATATTATTGTAGAAGACTGACTGGAAAAAAGTGACTGTGATGATATTGGCATGAGAAATCAGAGCTTGAACTAGGTTGGTAGGAGTGAAAATGGAGGGCTAGATAGAAAAGACACTTTGAAGGAAGGAAGAATACTAGAATTGATGAAAACTGGCTACGGGATTCAAAGAAGTGAGATAAGTCAAAAGGTGCTTTAAACATTTCAAGCCCTGGTGAAAAAAATGATTATTATAACACTGACAGAAATAGGAAGGTCAGGATAGGAAGCTGATGTCCACAAGAATGATGAAATTGCTTTTTTGATATGTTTAGTTTGAGGTAGCAGTATGATATGTAATAGTAGGTGGTACAGTGAATGGAGGCAGGGCCTGGAGTTGGGAAGATCTGAGTTCAAATCTGGCCTCAGACACTTACTAGCTGTGTGACATTGGGCAAGTCACTTAACTTCTGTTTGCCTCAGCTTCCTCAACTATAAAACGGAGATGATAAGAGAATCTACCTCCCAGGGTTGTTGTTAGAATCAAATGAAATATCTGTAAAATGCTCATGCAATGCCTGGCACATAGCAGTCACTACCTAAATGCTAGCTATCATTCTTGTTATTAACATATGGAAATGTTTAGAGATCAGAGATGTGGGACACAGCTTGATAAAGAGGCTCAGAGGGAAAAAAGAGAATTGGAGATCATACACATGGTAGGCTAGTTGAAAGATGGATGAGTTCTCCAGAGGAAAGGAGCGTACAAACTGAAGAACTGGGGCAGGAAAGAGGATTGCCAGTGAGATGGAGGAGCAGTAAAAGAGTAAATAAGGAAATGAGAACAGTGTGGTACTAGAGAGATCAAGGGAGGAGAGAACTTTAAATATTGCAGTGAAGTCATGGTAATGACTGGTAATTGGGAGATTACTGATGAATTCTGACAGTACAGTTTGGAAAATGAAAGGGGACCTATGGTTAAATAATTGCAATTCTTTTCATTGATATTATCTAAATATCCACAATGGCCTCCTAGCTGTTCTAATCTTTCTGTAATTCAGAAGATTATTTTATAACCAATAAGAAGCGAACAATTTTTATAGAAGGTGCCAGTTTCAGAATGCTCCCCCTATCCAGTTTCCCTCTGGATCCCCAAAAGCTATTCCTGCTAGTATATATTCCCCCACTTCAAACAGGCATGGAAAGAAATGAAAATAAAATGTCTCCAGTCCTACTCAGGGGCTTCGCTTCACACAATACACTTAACAGCTTTTATTGTTCAGGGACCATTTGTTTTCCACCTGAAAGAAATTAGAAAACAGATCACATATGGACTGGTATGTACTTAAATACCAAGCCCCCAGTTTATCTGAAATTCACACCATACAGACAGTGGGCTCAAACCTCAGCCTTGCTATTTTTATCCCAAAGTGAGAAGTTAATACCTGATGATATAACACCCCTGCCAACTAACAGCATCTGGAGGATACAAGTGGAAAAAACCTCGAGGCCAGGCACAAACTGAGGATGACTATATATGTGTTATTGTCCTTCGAGACTGAGTCAGCTGGTGGGACTTCTAGTGGAACTGCAGAATGCTGGACTTGGAAATGACTTTGGAAATCACACAGCCCACTCCTTTCATAAAAAGATGCTCAGAGACGTGAAATAACTTGTCCGAGGTCACACAGCTGCCCAGTGGCACCCCTGGGCCTAGAATTCAGCTCCACTGACTCTCAAGTCAGTTGTCTCACTTTATTTGGGCAGAGAAAAGAGTCTGGTAATAATGGGACAATTCCAATTAATCACATAAAAGTCAAAAGCTTCCTTTTACGGGAAGGGGACTAGAAGACGGTGTATGACATAAAGCCCAGAAAAGCAAGCACAACTCTCCCAGAAACTTCCTACTTAACTAGCAACCCCGTCGGAGTCATGATACAGTGCACACGAGCTATTTTTTCTCAGTAACAGATCTCTTTTATAAGTGAACTGGAAAACTAAGGGTAAGTAATGGTGCTAGGGATCTAATAGGACATAGTCTCTCATCCTTCTACCAAAATGAACATGAAACTAGAACCTTGTCTCCAAAACACTCAGACTGGTTAACACCCTTCCTCCACCTGAGAGCCTGGCTAGGTAAGGAGTGAGAGATGGACTGCTTACTGGATTTATTTACTTTGATATGATGTCAATAGCTGACATCTATGTGTGTTTTGATCTATTACATTGCTTGAGACTCACAACAACCTTGTTAGGTAGATACTATGAGATCATTATCCCCATTTCATAGATGAGGCTCAGAGAAATTAAGTAAATTGCAGAATTAGTGAATATCAGAGGTAGAATCCAATTTCAGGCCTGTACTGAGTCAAGACCCAACACTATTTCTATTTTACATTTCTTCAGGACTGGGAGGGGTGCTTCATACCCATCAACTATCTCCCAGTTTCATACAATTAAACACACCTGATAAAGCAGGTGATTCTACAACTCATATACAAAACCACTCTTCTATAAAAAGTCACCAACTGTCTACTGGGTATTTCAAACTGGATGTCCCACAAACATCTCAAGCTCAAATGTCCAAAACTTAATTTATTATCTTTTCTCCTAAATCTTCCATTCTTCTAGACTTTCTTACTTCTATCAAAGGCACCACCAATTTACCCTCTTGCCACAAATAAAGGCCATTCCACTGTGCTCTGTCATTTATGTAGATGCAGGACAGCATGTCACAATCTTGTCTATTACAATCTCCACATAAGCTACTGAATAAACAGTCCACACCTTATTCACCACTTTCCACTGCATACATATAAGTATAAGGACAGACATTAAAATTTGGATATAAGTAAATGCAACTCCAAGGGATAGGACTCCAGGGAAGAATTCAGTTTTAGAAACAATATCATTCTACTTTATACTTGCCCTACCTAAGCATTCACTTTCAAAATTTTAAAAGAACCAAGGAAATAACAGTATTCCTACATCAACATTCATTCAACACATTTTGCATGCTTAAAACACAAAATACTATAAGATGTTCTAAGATATATAAACAACTTATAAATGGATATGACTAATAGTCAAGCTCCAACAGACAAATGGTCTAAGGATATGAACTCAAAAGTTCTCAAAAGAAGACCTGGAAAGTATTCTTGGGTACAAAAAGCTCCAAATGAGTAGTAAGAGAAATTAAAATCGAAACAACTGTGAGGTTTTACCTCAGACCCTGCAAATTGGGAGGTGGAAGGGAGAGGGAGGTGATGGGGGGATTCCAGAAGTGATAGGGAGTCATTGCAACTTACTGAGTAGAGGGGAGACAGAGACATGAGTTGTTATACTAATGTGCATGTATGTCATTTCTGCTCAGTAATCACTTTGAAATCAGAGACTATCTTAGAAATCTGTACACCTTCCTCCCTCAGGGCCTAGAACAATGTCTTGCATATATCTTGGAATGAAGGAGAGAGGGAGGGAAGGAAGGAGGATTTATTAAGCTCTTACTATGTACTAGGCTCTGTGTTAAGTACCAGGTAATACAAACACAAGCAGAAAGAAAAAAATTCCCCTGCCTTTAAGGAGCTTACATTCTACTAAAGGAAGTTGAAAAAGTTGTATGTGCGGAAGAGGCAATTTGAAGATACTGGCACAAGGGCATGATTGTGAAGTCCAGAGAGTCAGAAACAGGGCCAGGAGGAAAATGAAGGCAGGTCTACCTTGATTCCTCCAGAAAATGGAGGCTTTAGAAGGAATTCATCAATTGGGGAGGCGGAGATGTGCTACATGAAGTTAAGGAGAGTATACAATGTACATCAGAGAATTCACTTTCAATTAAGATGATGAGGGAAGACTTTCTAAGTTGGACCTGCAAAACATACATCCAAATTTTGAAATGGAAATGCCATCCTGATTCGAGAACTATGCACAATTCACTTATCTTTCAAGTTAACATTCCATCAAAAGTATAACTTATTGGTTCAATGGAATAGTATGCAAAGTATTGTTGGAGTCCTCACCATAGTAATGAAAGAGAGAAAAGTAAATTAGAACATTTTTTGATTTAAAACAATTTTCCAGTGAGAAATTATTTTAGAACTACTAGAATCTCAAACTAGGATTTTCCACACCATGGTTTCATACAGCTAACACAGTCATAACCAGTTTTAATTATATAAATTGAAAAAACAAATCAGCCTGATATGTTGAATCAATGTGGCATACACGGAATATTTATGTCAAAGCCAACAAAGTAGGATTCATGACATAAATGCTGCCGAGTTCTCCAGCTAGCTTTATTAAATGGAATAAATAAAATCAGAGCAAAATTGTACAAACTTCACTCGAGAGGGACTACTGGGATTCTCCCAATCACAACACTTCCAGTTTGTTTTTACTGAAAAGCTTTTGCCAGAATCAAAGCATGTGTCACATTAGAATCAACTGATTAAACAAAATGGATAAAATGTAATGGTTTTGAAAGAACTGAATAGATCTTTATAATTCTCCATGCCCACCAGGTTTGCTAAAGCAGGATATCTTAATCTGCCACCTGCGATATCCCCTCCACTTCTGCTCCAAACAAAGAGGCAGAGGCGGCTTTTCTCACTTCTTCCATTCTTCCTTTCTCTATAGGGAATAAACTAGTCCAAATCAACAAAATACTCTTCCCTACACCTGCAGAAGTGGCTCCCAAAGCCAACAGCTGGTTTATCCTCATGGGCAAACATGGTCAGCAACTCCTATGTAAATAGTAAATAGGTGACTTATAGTTTGATGCCTGCTTTAGAAGCCTACAACTTTGGTAGCTTTCAATGGATAGATGCTGAATGCATCAGGGAATTGACATTAATTTAATGTCATAAGGTATTTAGTTTTCTAAGAAAACTTTTTATGGGAGAAGGACAAGAAAGAAGAAAAAAGAACTCTACCGTCAATCAACCATACTTTGCTTGAATTCAAACTTGCAAAATGATATTCTTTACTTCTCAGTTTCCCCTGGATCAGTGCTCTGCTAAGGGGAATTAGGGAGGAGAAGGGGATATTAACTCAAATTACTTGAAACTTAATCCATCTCAATAATATGAATCTGCTGGGGTTACATGCAGGGGGTTTTGTTTGTTTGTTTGTTTTTAACCAACGGCAGAAAACAAACAAACCTCCCTTTGGCTCGTTAAACAATGGAACAAAATAAGTGACTTTTGTAAGGGTCTCAGAAATTAGTTACGGGCTTTGTAATGACCATTCAGAACAGCTGGAAAATGAGTTCTCTCCCCAAACAGCGTCTGCGTTTCAGTGGTAAGCGACTGATCAGTTACCTAGAAGATTCTAAGAAACTTTTAAAGAATGAATTTTATAAAGTTACATAGCTTTTATTGTGTATCAATAAATGGTGTTCAGCTAACAAAATTCTAAGAGGCTGCTTTTAGTGGCTGTAAAAATTCTCTAAGTATCTGGTAGTTTTAATACCTAAAATATTACAGTCAGAAATAACAAAAGGCAAACATTTTTACCAAAACACAAAAAAGAACTAACCAAGTCCCAATAATGCCAAGTTTTCCTGTCCCATCACTTTAATCAGGGAGGAATATCTGATAATATCACTAGAGACAGAGACCAAAATAACAAAACGCTTCCCTGGAAAAAATACTCTTCTAGGGATTTAAAAGACACATGACACAGAAAGCTCCCAGAATTCCTGGGTTTTAGATTTTCAGCTTCAAACACTCAAAATACATCTGGTCAAAGAACTGTCACGATATTTGCTTGCTTTGATCAAGCCCTATGGTGTGGGGGTGAATGGTCTGTGACTGCATGCTGTTTTGCTCCCTGGTGTACTAATTAAGAAATCAGGACTAACTTAAAAGGCTGCTAAGCTCAGCTGCCCCCAATTCAGCCTAGTGACTCCCTACTCAGTCTCCACCTCTCACCAACAGGGATGAAGACAGTGAGAAAAGAAGTGCATATCCACTTCTAAATGAATCTCATGAGCCAGAAGGGAAATACAGGGTCTGGGGTGGGGACAGAGACACACTAATGTACCTACTCTCTTCATTCCACTGTTCTCTATAGCAGCCCTCACAACAGTAGCTGATGTGCCCAGGGAAAGAACTTGGAAGGGGCAAGCTCAATTTTGACAGCAGTGGTCAGAAAGTGCAATATGCCCAGGGATCTATCTTTAGAATGGCTATGTGACTTTGGGATATGATAAACCTTTGGTGCTTTTGCTAGGGAAGGTAGCTACGTGTAAACAGCATGAAAGAGAAAAGAGGAAATGAACTGGATGACCAGAAAGAGTGATCTAGGCAAAGAAGGCAAACAGGGATGCCCATACCTAAAAACAAAGCAATGCAAAGCAACTGTTCTGAAACCGAAGGGATAACTATGGCCAAGAATTTGCCTCCCTGGCAAGCCCCATACAAAACCTTCACCTCATAAGGTATCAGGGGCCCATAGTGCCTACTCTGACACTTAGAGAGGTAGCCTGATGTAGTGAAAAAAGCATTGGATACTTCAATAAACTGATGATAAAATATGCTACCCACCTCTTGGCAGAGAGAGGAGGGACTAGAGGCGAAGGAGACACGGATTTACAAATATGGCTGAGGTGTTGAATTGCTTTTCTTGGTTATACTTATTTGTTACAGGGAAGGACTTCTACTGGGGGCGGTAGAAGTTAATAGGTAATGATAAGAAAAGAGAAAAGAAAGAACATCAATAGACTATGTAGGATCTTAGGTTAACAGATCTAGAAATGGAGGGGACCTAAGTGACTGCCTAGTTCAATTCATTCATTTTACAAAAAATGAGACAGAGGCCTGGGAAAGTTGCATAACTTGGTCAAGTTCCCACGGGTAATGTTAAGAGGCAGGATGCAAATCCAGGACTTCTGATTCCAGAGCCAAAACACTTTCCACAGTAATAAGGGAAAAAAAAATTCAGAGAAAATAAAAAGAATTTCAGAAGAGGGGATTACTTTCATGTTAAATTTGACATATACTTTAAAAAAAATTTATTACTATGTGAAGTTCAGTTTCAGATATAATTCCTTTTGCTTTCTTTGTCTACTCTAATGTTCATATGTGTTGCCTTAAGTTTATAATAAAAAAAACATTAGGAGAGTTAAATGGATTATTATTGCACAACAATAAATGACAAATGTAGAATAGAGAAACGCGAGAGGATTTTTATGAACTGATGCAAATTGCAATAAGCAGAATCAAAAGAACACTTTATACCAGAGGTGTCAAATTCAAATAGAAACTAAGGCTCCTCATCCATCCTATGTAAGGAGTCCTATGGGAAGCACAGCAATTGAGTTTTAAAATGTAGTTCAATCTATGTTTTATTGTATTTTTATTTATTGTCTTAACTATGTCTCAATTACACATTAATCTTGGGAACATCGTGGGCCTTGTGTTTGACCCCTCTGATTCAAACAATGACTACAAGAGCATAAATGAAAAGCTCACTAAAAGGAAGCCTGAGTAACTGAAGCACCAGGTGCAGGGAATGGAGGTGGATAATGTGACAATGGTAAAACGGTCACCTCTGCCAAACAACTCCAGACATCTCGTCTCATGCTGCATCTGCCAAATGTGGCCATCAGAAACTGCGTCTGGGAAAACTGAGCATCGTCAGATTCAGTCATTCTAACAAAAGGTTTTAATTATTCACTTTCTTTGTCACAAGGGTGGATTCAATAGGCAGAGAAGACAGGTAGGGAGCTGCCCCCTACAACGTCTGCAGAAATGATTGTGACATAAAAACAGAAAGCATCAATAAAACATTTTAATGACAAAAATTTTAAACACGAAAGCATCAATAAACCATTTTTAATTAAGAAAATGCAGCAATGAAACTTACTCAAATACTCAAATGGATCTGTAATTTCATGGACAGAGACGATCCCCTTCCATGATTCAGATCACAATCTAGCCACGCCTGCCCATCAGGTGTGACCCTTTTCCCTGCCCTACCGTAAGGTCACCACATAAGGCCTACTGCCTTGCTTTTTCCTGACATTGTGAGAATACCGGCAGAGCTCACAGCAAGCCCACTGATTATCTTTTATTTATTCTACATAGCTAGTCTGTTATCTTTTTTTGATCTTGCAAATCCCCAATAACACCCTTTACTCCAGTTCTTATTCTCAGCCCCTCATCTGTTACACTTTATATCCTGCTCATGCCCGCCATGATGTGTCTTTGCATCGCCATCTGACTGATACTCATTTTCTATTCTTTTGAAGTTGTAGTGTGTCATTACTAGTAGGGAGACTACTGGTATTCAAAAAGCAGGCCTTTGTTTCTGGGAGGAACTTATGTCGCTAAAGGAGTTTTGTAATTTCCCCACAAATAATCCAGCCTCTTTTTAAAATTCTGTTGCCCACTCACGGTCTATTTGCACAGTTTGTTCAAGATGTATATGTATATATTTATGTATATGCATATGTAACTGTATGTGTGTGTGTGTGTGTGTGTGTGTGTGTGTGTTGTGTGTGAGATGACTGATGAGGTCTTAAAATTGTCAATCCAACTGAATGTCACAATCTGGATATTAAGTGTTCTTCAAACACTTTATTTTTTCCTGCACAGAGGGTAAGCCCAATCGCACAGGTTTAATGTAACCAACACAATGTCATGGATTTCACTATCCACTGGTCATTATTCTACAGCTTGGTGTTTGAACTGGATTTCTATTACAATGGCTGACACTTTCAGTTAGCAATAATTTGGTTAATTGACAAGTATTTAATAAGCATTGCTATGTGCCAGGTAGCATGCCAAGCCCTGGGCATACAAAGAAAGGCACAAACAGTCCCTGCCTTCAAGAAGCTCACATTCTAATGGGAGAGACAACATGTATACCTCTAGGTATAGAGAAGATAAATATACAAAAAAGAAGGAAGGTAATCTCAGAGGGGAAGGCACTATATGCCGGAAGGCCCAGGAAAGGCCTCCTACAGAAGGTAGAGTTGAAATCAGCCTTCTCTTTTTCACTCTATGAAATAAAAATGAATTTTGAAATGAAAAAAGAAGAACTAGACTAGGGTTCAGACTTGTAATGACATCTGGTTTTCTAGAAGAGGCAGGATGGTTGTTTAGCAGGGCTCTGAAGGATATGACCCAAAACTCTACTGGTAAAATAAAACAGAACACTGAGTTTCTCAATATGCTTTTGGATTCAGTCTCTTCTCATATCCACTTCGGAATTCTCTGGTTATCTTCTCCTGAATTCCCAGCCCCCTTTTTGCATCACTGATTACACCCAGCCAACCCTCAGCCTTGGATCTCCCACCATTCATCTCCTTCACATCTACCCCCAGGCTGCTGCTGAACATTGCTGGAGGAAATCCCATAACTGATCTGACTGGGCCCACTACAGCCAGACCTGACCCATCCTTCAAAGTCTGGTTCAAGACTTGTAGGAAGCATACAGGATGACAATGCTTTCTCTATAGTGTTTTCTCTCTTATCTGCACTTACTTTCTGAATCTCTGATGTGAAAAACATTCTCTAATATTATCTGGTCTTCAAAGGTGTATGTCTTACCTTCCCAACAACTAGGATATGAACTTCCTTGAGGGCAGAGACATTTTTTAATATGTCTTTATAATTCCCACGATGTCATGTACCAATAATTTGCTTAAAAATATTTAACTGACAACACTGTGACCATGTAACAAAAGATGGCATGCCAGGCTTTGAATCCACCATCTAATCACCATCATTTTCCTTCCATTTTTAAACTCTAATCTTGACTTTTATATTATTTCCCCAACCTATAACCACCCTCTCATTAGGCAAGGGAAACGTGCTAAAAAGTGCTAGACAATCATGTAGTTACTGCTCAAGTCTTTATGCTGGTGCATTCCTCTTACATAATAACACCAAAAAAAGATATATCCCACCAAAGCCACTGAGATCATCATCACTGAAGTATCTCATAAGGTTTCCTTTGACTGATGGTTGGATAGAATAAACTTAAACCTCCTTTATGCTGGGAGGCCTTTTTCTAGGTCCACAGCTATGAACTCCTTGGCTAAATTCATTAATTCATCCATTCATCCATCCATCCATCCATCCATTCATTCATTCATCCATCCATCCATCCATCCATTCATTCATTCATCTATCCATCTTTACCCAGAACCTTGGTTCCATGTTATTAAATAAGTTACCAAATAATAGGCAAACTTCTTTCTCAAAACCTGGAAACTTCAATCAGCCAGATACACACAAATCTGCAATACGTTTTCCCAGGCTTCAACAACTGTGTCAATATCAAGCACATACAACTTTCAGATCACTGAAGAATTTCCTCAAATAGTCTAAACCTAACATTTTTCATAAGATCCTTACTAATTCTTGGAACTCTAATATCCACACAAATCTTTGGTTATATTGCTGCACATGCTACATTCTCTCCAGCTTACAATCTATTCTCTACATACACTGTTATGTTTTTGTATGAAAATTACCCAAACTTGAGCCACATTTCCTTTATTTGCTGACACTTTTCGAAATTAACAATATTTGCTCACAGATGCCTGGATGCCTAAAAAAGCAAGCCCAAGAACAAATTTCTCTACACAGGCTGTTTAATTTTTAACACATTTAGAGATGCTTTTCTAGGCCAATGCCCAAACTAATACTTAGTAGAGATCTAAAACTATGTTCTATAAGGGTTCTCTGGAGGTTACCCAAGACGAAGAAAGTCCACAATGACCCTTTTATTCAGTGCTTCTAATATATTTTACTGTACTTCAGCACAATAAATTGATATCCAACATCAATAAGTAATAAACAATAAGCAATTTTGCTTCTTCAATTTATGTTTTCCCACTAATGCCACACTTTTCCATGGTCCCTAGAAAGAAATAAAAAGATGGGCATTTACTATATGCATTTTTAAAAATCTCCGTAAAACTAGTGTGGTGGTATTTATAAGTTTATGAAGAAATCATATGAAAAATCTATTTCTGCATGCCCATCAAAATGGCTTTGGCTATCCTACATCATTCTTGAAAAAGTATAGCACACGTTAATAGAATATGAAATAGAGATCATAAACCATCCAATCTCAAGAAAACAAAATTAAACTAGCCATAAAGGAGCCACCAAAGGAAAAAAAACATGGTCTGGATCTATTTACAGATGAATGCTATCATTTAGAAAGGAATGAATACCTAGTCTATAAAACTCATTATAAAAATTAAGAAAACTTTCCAAATTCCTTTTATGACACAAATAAAGTCCTAAAAATTAAAATTGTGAAGGATTGGAAAAAGAAAATATGCCAATATCATTAATGAATAGTGATTCAGAAATTGAAATAAAATCCTAGCCAAACAAACAAAAATTCTACAGCAACAGATCCAAAAGAAAAAAAAAATCATTCACTATGACCAAATGGATTTACGTCTTGCATCCAAGGATGTCTCAATATTAGGAAAACAAATAATTATATTAAAAAATAAACACACACCAAAACTATGCAATTATATCAATATATGCCAAAAAAAGCGCCTTTTTCAAAGAACAAAATACATCTATACTAAAGTAAATAGAACACACAGGCATAAAGGGGTCACTTTTTACTATGATGACAAGTATGGATCTAAAACCAAAAGCTGGTATGTACATTAGTTTAAAAAAAAGGCATGTACATTAGCAAAGAGGACACAAAATTATCACTAAGTGGAGGCAGCAATGATGGGTTAATCAGAAAACCCTAGAGAACTAGCAAATAAACTAAGACAATTAATAGCTTTACCTAAGTAAGAATAAAAAATAGATTTACCTAACAACCCCACCATTTCTATATAACTACACAAAAATCGAAGAGAAAATAATGCAATGAGAAGCCACATTTTTTAAAGAGACAATAATAATTATGATAATATTACCCAAGTAACATTAGAGATGTAATAATAAATCAATTAAATTATTAAGGGCATATTTCATAAAACCAGAGAAAATTAATAATAAAATTCATAGGTATAGAGAAACAGGTCTAGAATCTCAAAAGAATTAGAAATAAAAGGAGAATAGCATTTCTAAACTTCAAAATACATTATGAAGCAATAATTACTAAAACTACTCAGTACAGTTTAAAAAAAATAAAATAAGTAGATGAGTGGAATAGACTAGATAAGAAGAATCAGAAATAACCAAACTCAACAATCCATTGCTTAATAAACACCACAACACAAATTACTTAGGGAAGAACTTCCTATCTGAGAGAACTATTTGAAAAACTGGGAAGTGGAGGCAGCTAGGTGGCACAGTGGACAGAGCACCAGTCTTGGAGTCAGAAGGACCTGAGTTCAGACGTGGCCTCAGACACTTACTAGCTGTGTGACCCTGGGCAAGTCACTTAACCCCAATTGCCTTTAAAAAAAATGAAAGAAAAAATGAAAAACTGGAAAGCAATTGGGACATATATGAACAAGAATGTTTATAGCGTATTTTTTTTTGTCATAGTAAATATGTGGAAATCAAAGGGTGCCCATCAACTGGGGATTGGCTGAACAAATTGTATTTTGTGAATTTCATAGAATATTGTTGTGCCATAACAAAGGTATGGTTTCAGAGAAATTTGGGAAGACTTATGAACTGATATAGAGCAAGGTGCACAGAAACAGGGGAATAATTTAAGATTTAAGATCTCTGATGAATGCAATGACCAGCCATGACTCCAAAGGACTGATAATGAATAATATCTAGAATTTATACAGCACTTTAATGTTTCCAAACCAATTTACAAGTATTATCTCATTCTATCCTCACAACAACTCTTGAAGGTGTTATTATCCCCATTATACAGATGTGGAAACTGAGACAGACAGAGGTTAAATGACTTGCCCAGGGTCACATAGATGGTAAAATGTTTAAGGTAGAATTTGAACTCAGGTTTTCCTGACTCCATATATTGTGCCACTTACCTGCTTCTCCACATGCTATCCACCTCTTCAAAAAGAGGAGATGGACTCAGGATGCAGAATAAGATGTGTACCTTCTGATACAGCCCACGTGGGGATTTGTTTTGCTTCACTATGCATTTCTGTTACAAGGGTTTTGCTCTTCTTATTTTTCAGTTGAGAAGGATTAATAGGATTTCCCCTTAAAAAAACAAAAGACAGAGAGGAAAGGAAGAAAGGAGACAGAGACAGAGAGAAGAAGTAAAAGGCCACAGAAGTGTGTTTAATGCCTAGAAGAGAACAGAAGTCCAGAAGGAAAAACAGAAAAGTTGGACATTTCTGAACATTAAATGATAAAATTACTATATATAAAAAGGAAAAACAAGTTACATGTAATAGAGATTCTCATGTGATCATCTTTTTCTGTTCTATTTTGTATATGAAAATGCTTGTTTTATTTGGTACATAAATTCAGAATAAAAAATAAATTTGAACAAAAAAATCAATATGGGCAAAAAAATTAAACTGGAAATTAGATTTAGAACAAAATCTTATACTATATCAAGATACAGTATACAACTGAAAGCTCTAAATGAATATGGGACCAGAATATTAATGGTTATATCATAAGAAGAGGCTCACACGACATACCTTTCACAACCATTTTTTGTTAAAAAAAATTTTTTTTAGCAAACTAAGGGATAGAGGTCAGAAGACCAGATAAAATAATGATTCTGATGACATAAAATTGAAAATCTTTTTTATAGACTAAAAAGATAAGAATGCAAGCTGTTCATGAGGGGGGGAAAAATTGCATCAAGTACCTCTGATAATGATCTGCTATTTAAGATATAGGTACCTAACACAAATAGATAGGACCAAACACCATTCCCCAATAGACAAGTGGTCAAAAGATATAAAGTTTTCAAAAAGGAAAAAGAAATAAGAAAAGGAAGAAAGAAAATAATAACCACATGAAAGACTGCTCTAAATAACTCACAGTGAAAAAAAAAGCAACTAAAACAATTCTGATGTGTCATCTCAGACCCAGCAAAATGGCATAGATTTAGAAAAAAAAGAGTACAGTCAATGCTGGAGGGGCCATGGGAAAGAATTCATATTAATCCATTATTGGTGAAGCTTTGAAAGGACCCATTCTGTATAACAATTTGGAATTTTGATTAAAAAAGTGACTAAATGTCCAAACCTTTAATACTAGGCAATACCCTAAGGAGGTCAAAGATGGAAAGGAAGAGGTTATGTATCTATCAAAATATTTATAGCAGCACTTTTTGCAGTAGCAATGAAGTGGAAACAAAGGAGATTCCCCATTGATTGGGAAGGCTAAATAAACTGTGGTACATGAATGTAATAAAATATTATTGTACTATAAGAAATTTTGAATATAAAATTTTCTTCAGAGAAGGAAAGACACGTGAACTGAAGAAAAGAGAACTGTTTTTAAAAAATCTACAAAATAAGTGCAGCAATGTAAGTGTAAAAAAAAAAGCTGAAATTGAATACTGTATAATCATGTTGATCAAGCATAATCCTGAAAAAGAGATGAGAAAATTCCATTTTCTTCCTTTCTTTCCACGGGCAGAGTATATAAATGTGGCTCATGACATTTAATGTCAATGTTGGCTAGTTCTGCTGATTTTTTTAAACTTTGTTACTCAGTGCTTAATAAATGCTAGTTGAATGACTGATTAAATATTCCGTGAGGTAAACAATGTTAATATTACAATCTTTTCTCAAAAGTGAAGAAATCGAAGCTGAGAGGTTAAGTGAGGTGCATATTCTTTTACACTGTAAAAGCTGGGATCCAAATTCAATGCTTCCCCTGCTTCCCCATCACACCACAGTGTTAGACACATAACAGGAATTCAATAAATGCATTTAATCATCCCATGCTTTGTTCAGAGAATGTGCTCCACTCCCAATCTATCCTAGTCTCTAGATATTCGAATCCCACTGATCACTTCAAAATTTAGCTCAATATCACCTATTCCACGAAGCCCTCCCCCATGAAAGATTGCCAACGAATACCTCCAGTTGGAAACGATCTTCTTTCTTTTTTCCTCTCATAGCACTTTTTACACTTACTTTCTACTATGAATAATGATTATTTATACATGTGCTGCTACCACATATCCCTAGTAGCTTATAAGTTCCATGAAGGTAATCATTCCATCTCCTTTGTATTCTTCTTCAGTACTGTGTACATATAAGGTTCTTTGTTCTTTTGAAAAGTAGAGCCTTTCCCCAAGATGGTGCCAAAGGTGAAGAAGGAAGCAAATGTCCTCCCTCTTCCAAGACAGAAGCCAAGTCCAAGACCTTGAAGGCCAAGAAAGTGGTTTTGAAGGGCCACAAAAAGAAGATCTGACCCTCCCCCACCTTCCAGCAACCCAAGACACTAAGCCTTCAAAAGCAATTCAAAATACCCAACTACAAGTACCCCTAGAAGGAACGAATCACTATGCGTCAAGTTCCACCTTGACCACTGAGTCTTCTATATGAAGAACAATGAAGACACCAAAATCCTCTTCGTTGTGCCAAGGCCAACAAGCATCAGATCAAGCAGGTGGTAAAGAAACTTTATGATATTAACGTGGCCAAAGTTAGCACAACGACACAGCACAACAGAAAGAAGAGGGCCTGTGTACAACTTGCTCTACATTATGATGCTTTGGACATTACCAACAAAATGGAATCATCTAAACTGCATCCAAATAGCCTGCTTCTGCTTCACCTACAATAAAAGTTTTTCAGTGAGAGAGAGAGAGAGAAGAGAGAGAGAGAGAGAGAGAGAGAGAGAGAGAAACAGAAAGACAGGGAGACAGAGAGAAAGAGAGAGACAGAGAGCACAGAGGATGATAAATTTCTTTCCTCAACAGAAGCTGCCTCCACCCAGCCCCAAGAGAGATCTGGACAAGAGGTGACACTGCTTGTAGGAGATTCCTAAGGAAAAGGACCCAGCAAGAGAGACAGCTGCATTTTAGTCTCGCCTCTCTGTCACAACTGTACCACATGTGACCTTGGATAAGACTTCCCCTTCGGAGAGCTCTCTTACCCCTCTTGTAAAATGATGGGTTTGTACCACATCAGGTTCCTAAGTTCCCTGGCTCCCACATTCTGAGAATTCTATGAAAAGAAGAGGGAAGACCACAGTTTTCCAGACAGAACATGCCCCAAACCCTCTCCGTCCCACCTAATGCCCTACTAGCCTGGCGCATGTGAAGGCTAAGACTAGAAGGTCACCCTGGTTTTCATTTGTATCTATCTGTGGCCCCTGTAGTAAAACAAAACACAAAAAAATCAAACCTCTTCTTCCCTGGGCAGTGTAGTGCTCTTCCCCCACCCCCACCCCCACTCCCACCCCCAGTATTTCTAGCAGGTGAGAAAGTACTGATGCACTGTATCACTGATAAGAGGAAAGAAGAGAACTTGCAGGGTTTATCTGCTGCCATCTAGTGGGCAGCAGGAACACTGTAGCTCTGGGGAATGCTGGTGAGTACCGGGCCTGGCCTTCCCCCGCCCACCAACCCAACCTTCTGGGAAAGACAACTCTGAATGCCCTATCTCCAGACACAGGCAGACTCTTCCACATTAAAAGAGTCAGGCCCACGTGGAATTTTCTGTCCTATTGTGGTAAACGGAAATGAACTGTAAACACACATTAGTTATCTCTTCTTCCCAAACGCAGTACAGAAAATAACCCAATTTTAAAGTCTCTAAAGAAAGTCAGGGCCAATTCATCTTCAGCTTCCTGCATTTTCCCAACCAAGGCAAGTAGTGTTCAAGGGTCCATCAAGTCTCCCCAAAGGAACTGAGCTATCTGTTACTTTGGAGTGATTGCTTATGAAATGCTACAACAGACAATTTTTAACTCTTTATAACAGCCTCTTAAAAGGTACTACATAAAATAAGCATTGAAGCATCAAATTAGGATTTGAATAGGAAATAGGTTGTAGAAGAAATGCAAGTGTGAGAACACAGGACAAAGAAAAATTAAAGGGCCATAACAAATAAGGAAAGATTGAACAAACTTGTTTATGAATGTAATAGAATATTACTGTGCCATAAGAAACAACCAATACAAAGAATTCAGACTCCATATGGGGTAGACGTGAAATGGGAGGGAGAAGGGAGGAGGGCAAAATCAAAGAACATACATAATTTTGGCAATAAAGTAAATTAAGAAAAGACAAGAGAATTCCAGTCAAAACCATTAACCAACAATGTTTGTTGCACACTTTCTTTCTTTGTGCTGGTCTAGCACCCCCAACCAGAAATCCCATTAAAGAAGGGCAGCTAGAAGGCTCAGTGGATGGAGTGCTGGGCCTGGAGTCAGGAAGCCCAGAGTTCAAATTTGACCTCAGACACTTACAAGCTATGTGACCTTGGGCACCTCTGTCTAAGAGGCAGTTAGGTGGCTGAGTGGACAAAGTGCTGGAGACAGGAAGGCTTGAGTTCTAATTTATCCTGAGACACTGGCTGTGCGACCCTGGGCAAATTGCTTAACTTGTCTGCTTTAATCACGGGAGAAGGAAATGGTAAACCACTCCAGTATCTTTGCCAAAAAACCCCATGGGCATGTTATGGTCTACTGGGTCATAAAATGTCACACATGACTGAATGATGGAACAAAGCACTCCCTACTAGAAACCCCATTAAAGAATTCCATTCAACTGCATGGTCTCCCCCTCAGTGCCTTCAAAATACTCATGAGTATTTTCTGGCTGCACCTATGACTTCACCTGCTTACAATGATACATGAGTCATCATTGAGTTAAGATTTCTCTGTCATCCTGTCCCCAAGGCTGCTGTGTAGGAAAAGCTGATGACCTCAAAATGCTACACCAGGGTAGAGAGAAGTGGTTTCTAGCCAGCCAGTCATGGGTCTTTTAGAGGCAGTCACTGGGAAGACAAGATGTAAATTCAATCAGTGCTTGTAGAGTGAGGAAGGATCTTTGCCTACCCTGGCATAATGTCAGAAAAGAGACCTTCAGAGGACCTCATCTCCCACATGTAACATAGACTCAACTAATAAGGCTGACTTGCCTTGCCTTTCCTCAGTTTATTCATCTGTGAAATGAGTGTTTGTGACTAGAATTACCACCAGAATTGTTGAAAACTATAAAATTCTCTGTGTAATGAAGGCAAAGGCCTGGGATAGAGGCAGAAACGCAAGTCAAAAGCTGCCAGATCCTCCTCTCCCTTCCATATATACCTTCTTCAGTGTGGCCAAGTGCTTTAATGAACCAACTTGGAAGCTCCTGGCTATTTGCATGGCCTCTGTACTAACTGCCTAAGGCATTATGGGAATTGAAAGTAAAATACTGGAAGCAACCTAAATATGAAAAGGGCCTGGGGGAATTTCCTCTAGAGGGGTTATCTAGACCACCTTTTGTGTGCCCTTGGGCCTGACAAAGAAAAGGGCTAAAGGCATTCACTAGTCTTACACATGTTGGGCAAGCCAGCAGTCTAATAAAGTAACAATAACCCTTCTTTTGAGAAGGAAGGCATTTTGAAATGCCAAAAGACAATTTAAGCGGATGGCAGTGGAGAATCCCAACGCAGCTGCTCTACAGAAATGGCAGACAGCAACTTTGGAGGAAAAGAGAAACAGCAGCTAAGGACCTGGAATAGGATTCACAGTGAGGCAGGAGTAGTTCCTGGAAGCTGGAGCTGGGATGGGTGTTCTAGTTGGAATGCTAAAGATCTTGAGTTGCTTGGGAAGTGTTGGTAAATACAGGAATCTGCAGGAGAGTGTTCCCTTTGTTATTTATTTGGCTATGCTGTGCCAGTGAAAAGTTGTGCTACTTGCTTTATGATTTAGTAGAGAATGCACAGGATGGCCGAATAAACACAACAATGATCGTGTAAAACACTCCACAACAAAACTGACAAGGTGACAAGATCCAAAGTCCTGTGAGACTCATGCTATCTATGAGTTCAACATCATCATGGAAAAATGCCCTAATTTCAAATCACAGCAATTTTATTGATAACTCAAAACATTGTGCTGTCATCATCCTGCAAGTGTGAGGACATTCAAGAGCCACAAAAATAGGTCAAAAGCCAAGTCATTCTCCTATGGAAAATACCCTAAATGTCACCTTGGCTTTGGGGAAAAAGGAACTGGGGAGGGGCTGGGGGTGAACAGTGAGACGGCACTAGGGGGACTCTTCTGTGTAGCACAGAAGAGGCAAGGTGTGTGTGTAACATATCTGCTCTCTCAGGAGGAAACAGTTCTCTGACTGCTTCAGTGACTGAGGAACTGATGCATTAAGCGTATCTGCATTACCTGTACAGTGTTGCCTCTTGCCTCCAGTCTCAGCTGAGATGTTACTGTACATAACAATATAGGGAAAAGAAAACTTTAGGGAAATATTTTGAGATAGTAGGAAAACCAGGAGTATTTAGACCTTTGGGGAAGAACAATCACTGAAATTCCAAAGTTTCCATTGATGTCACCAGAAACTTGTCATATCTAAGAAATGGACTAAGAGACATGGTTTCCAGTCCAAGTTCTGCCACAGAATCTCCACATGACCTCATTCCAGTCACTTGCCCTCTCTGGGACTCAGTTTCCTCATCTATAAAATGAGGAATACATTTCTAAAATCTATTTCAAACATGACATACGGCCTTCTATACCCACTGCAAAAAAAGCCAGAAGTTGACATCAGTATGCCATCTTGAAAAAAATCGGCATGCAATTTGAAAAATCACTTTAGGTAAGTTTGGTTTAAATATCATTTTCATCATAGCAACTCAGTCCTCTGACATTCCAAACATGACTGTATGAATAAAGCTCCTTCTTTCTATGTGAGCTAAAATAGGGGAGGGAAGAGAAATGAAAGTGGGAGAGTGGAGGAGATTTTTGCAGCAAGGGGAGAAAATGTCAAAGGAAGAAGGAATGGTGACAGTACCTTAGGAGAAGAAGAAATACAGATACAAAGATGATAGAAGGGAATGGTCAAAGAGGCAGAGGAGACAAGCAAAGAAAAGCTAGCCGCCAACTGGACAAACATTTTTACTACCTTTGCATGTAAATTTTAAGGGTATTAAACACAGAAGGTGACAGCTAAGCACCTCACTGCACAAAGATCCTCTTTTATGAGGCCTGCTCCAAGCCTCGGCAGTGTTGGTACTCTGAATCAGCAGGTGTACAACTCCTACAGCTGCTGCTAAGGTGATAATACTTGGTGAATGAGTTCTGAGGTCACTGACAGAGTCCCTAATTCTCCTGGTGTATGAAAAAATCAGAACATATGGTATTTGATGTGCCAAAACTATCAGCCTCATAATTAATTGATAAAGGTACATATGGTAAGTACAGACAGTATAAATCTCTCACTGTAAAAAATACTGGGACTATTGAAGGTGTCAGTGTGAATCTTCCCTGCAAATCTCTCTTCATTAATGTTTCATATGGAGCCAAATGCACTGTAATAAAATAGCTATTAATGCACTTATATTTATGATGATTTCACTTTGTGCAGCTAGAGTCAACCTTTCAAATCCAAAATTCAAAGTCAGAGTTCAGTAATTACATTGGCATCAGCTGTTTCAAATTCTGGGGGTACTGATTATGTTTTGCACACTGTACCCCATAGAAGGATATTGAGGAAAATAAACTATCAAGGTAGTTTGGCACATTACCCACAAGGCTGATGACAAATATTCTACCGTCAAAATGAAAAACAGAAGCTGACTACAGGATCACAGCTTTGGTTATGATCCAATTCACCTGGTTTCATCACGTGCTCTGCATAATTCTCTTTCCTATTAAAACAAAGCTGAAAATTAAAAGACTGACATAGAGTTTGCAATAAGGTATGACCTGAACTATGAGGAGCTTCAGTCAGGGCCCAAATCATGGCCCTCTTTTGAGCCTATCCTAGTCAGAACTTAGCCCAGTTAAAAAGTGGCCCTATTTCCAGAGAGTCCATTCTGAGTAAGTGCCCAGCCCTGGGATATCATGAGCCCCACAAAAATGTTGTCTGGACTGTGCAACACCACTATTCTTCATATGATGAGCAAGTAAGTGAGAATGAACTGAATTTTTAGCTCCTTGGGGGGCAGAGACTCCACCTTTGTTACTTTGCATCAGTCAGTTGTATCACCCATTTATACAATATATTTTGTTAAACTGAATTGACAGATAATGTAATGGCAAATTATCAACGCATAAAGATACATGGGGTGTCATTACAGGTCTTAAAGTTCTCCATCCAGTATTACAACAGAAAGGTCCTTGGAGTTAAAACAATGGAGCCATGCAAAATTCCTCTTTAAAAAAAGTGGTTGAAAGCGCTTTAACCAAGAGTTATTTCATCCCAAGGTTTGGGAAATTCAAGATTCAAAGAGGCAAGATGATGAAAAAAGTACAGTGAGATGAATTGGTAATTATATCAATATGGTCATAATCCCACATTTATAATAAATGGTGAAAAACAGAAGCAAAGTAGGAAAAATATAAGGAGAAGTGAAGTATGAAGGGGGGGGAGGGGGGGACCGACCCAGGACTGATTGCTTTCCCATCCTTCTGCAGAATTAACCAATAACAAATGCACAAAAGGCTATAAAGTATGGAGAACAAACACCTCTGATAGCATATTAACAAGCCCAGTAATTCACTGCATCAGCACAAGACTGCTGTCTGTGTTATCAACCCTCAACCAGGCCCCAATTTCCCTTTTAGTTGCAAAATGAGGAATTTCAAAAAATTCAACATTTATTAAGTACCTATTATGTGCAGAAAACTGTCCATGATTTCTTCTGTTCCTCTTTAAGATAAAGCTGGATGATTTAACATCACTTTTGCAGCACACAAAAACACATCTCTCAAAATCACAGACTTCTTCACCTGTCTTTGAGACCATGTGCCATCAAAAAAGAGGCTCACATTTGGCAGGCAGCAAGATGCGGTGGAAAGAATATCTTCTCTTGAGCCCCTGAAACACTGAAATCAGTTTTCTCTCTATCATCAGATAACCTCTATGTCATGATCTACAACTATCCTCCTGGAGAGGAGCAGAGCTAATTCTTGCGGTAGGATGGCAGAAGAACACAGAAAAACTAACCTACACACTATCCTAAATAATCAACAGAACCTCACTTTTAGAATCTCTGGATAAAAGAAAGACAGAGGAGGGAAAAGGAAAGATCAAAAGAGTGAGATGTACTGATTTGATCAGTCCAGGAACAACTGAGAACTTCCCACCCATCCTTTCCCCCATTTGCCTCAACAGAAAATCTTCATTCTCTATTGGCTTCCTGACCTTTTGCTGAAAACACACTCACGTCTCTCTCACACTTAAAAACCCCCCAAAACATCTGGACAGAATAATCACTCTCTCCATTTCCACGGACTCCCCAGCCCCCTGCAAAGGAAGCTAACTGCTACTGAAATGACTTTCCTCAAGGTCCTTACTGATCTATAAAGGCCTTTTTCAGTCCCTTTTATCCTTGACTTTCCTGGAGGATTGTGTAGTGTGGACCACCCCTTCCTCCTCCTCCTCCTCCTCCTTCTTCCTCTTTTTTGTGTGTGTGTGTGTGTGGGTGCTAGGAAATGGGGCTAAGTGACTTGCCTGGCGTCACAAAGCTAGTTAAGTGTTATGTGTCTGGGGCCAGGTCCTCCTGACTCCAGGCCAGTGCTCTGTCCACTATGCCACCTAGCTGCCCCACCCCTTCCTTCTTGATACTGTCTTCTCCCTTGACTTCTGTGACGCTGAACTTACAGTTCTCCTAGTATCTTCTCTTTCTGCTGTTGGTTCTTCTCCTTTCCCCACCACCCCACCCTCCCTGGCCTATATATTGAATGCACCAGAAGGTCATGTCCCTTGACCTTCTGTGCTCTTCCTACACTCTCTTCTTTTGCAATCTCATTCTCCTCCAGGTTTCAGTAACTAATTACTTCTGAAGTTAGTCAAATTTATATTTCCAAACCTGATACATCCTCCAGTTTTAGATCTCTATTTCCAAATGTCTACTAAATATTTTCAGCTGGATAGCCCAATAACATCTTAAATTCAAGATAACATTAACCACACAGGTCTCCTTACGTGTCCAAAACTGACTGTATCATCTTCCCTCTCCATTTCCCTCCCCAATCAATCCTGCCCTCCTCCCAACTTTCTTATTTCTGCTTAACATATCATCATTTCTCTGTTTCCAAAATTCAAAATGTCTAGGTGATTTTTGAGGGGTTTTTTGGCTTTCATTTCCCACATTAAATCTGTTGCCCAGTCCTTTTGACTGTACTGCTATTTCTTAAAGATGTCCCCTCCTTACTACTCCCACCTCTACCACTTTGGTTCAGAAACATCATTTCCTAACTCCTGTTAGCTTCCTTCCAACTGCTATTGCTATCGGCTTCTGCTCCTAACTGAGGTCTACATTCCAAACTGCTTTTCACATTTGTCCAGTATAATTTTGCTTATTCACTGTTCTGAAAACATCACTTCCTTTCTCAAAAGTAGAAACTTGTTATTATAGCATTCAAGATCTCCTCCTTCATAGCATTGTTCCAACCTACGAAGATTAATCTCATGTCACTCTTTCCCATGATCTATATTGAAACCAATTGGATTATTCCCTGTCTCCTATTTTCATGATGGCCTCTCTCATCTCTTGACTTTTGCTACATCACTGCCCATGCCAAGGATGGACTCTACTACACACCCTCCCATTCCCATTTCTGCCTACTCAAATCTTGCCCCACCTTCAAGGTCCAATCATGTCATCTACAATGGTTTATCTGATCCCATCGCTCAGAAATGATTTGTCCTTCTTCAGTCCTTCAAAAGCACTTTCATAGACTCTCTCCTTTGCATTTATTGTATGTTATGTTAATAGTTATTTATGTACATGTCTTATTACTCCAGTTAGAGGATGAGAATTTTATCTTACTATATCCTTGTGTAAGCAGTAGCTCAACTGCATATACCTCGCACATAGTAGGCACTTAAATGTTTGTTAAATTTCACTGAATTAAAATAAAGCTATTTCTTTTCCTGACTGCCATTCACACATTTGGAGGTATGGTCCTTCTCTTTAGCATTGCATCTACACTTTGCCCCATGAAGGACTGTCAGTGCTATTTAATACACCCTTGGCAATCTAACTCCAGGGTCTGACCAAAGATGTAGAGAAGTCAGACTCCCTATCTTTCTGATTTCTCTACCATTTCACTTTTGTCAATCAATGCCTTGACCAGAAGCTAGGTGAATGCTGGGAGAAGAGAGAACATAGGAAGCATTTTCAGTTTTGATAAGAAGTGTTGATGAGACATTGTATGACAAAGAGATATAAATTTCTGAATTAAAAATTACCTTGATGCAGTAATGTGTTTTTTATTCTAATAGCCTTAATTTTAATTTTAATTTAATCTTAATAATTTAATAGATTTTATTCTAATAGCTTTAAATATAGTGCTTGTTTGTTGGAATGAAAATTTATATACAAAGCAGTCAACTGACTATGTTGAAATTTTATATTATTATTAATATTGAATTGTGTATGGAAAGCAGTAAGACTTTCTACAACACTAAACAAATCAGTTCTGAGTTTTCCCTGAGACAAAAGTTTAACAGCTCCAGCTTCTTCAGGGTTTATCAAAATATAAAAGAAAAAAAAAGTAAAGACCTTTTTTTTTTTTAAAAAAAAGATGGCAAATCTGACCCTTGCAGTAAGGAGAGGTAGTAAAGGACATTTCACACATATACTGAAAAGTGGATTGTTCCAAAACAGGACCAAATACTTCTAGAATGGAATGACTCCCCAAGCTCTCATGCTCAATTTATTTTCTTTCAAAACCTAGACACCACAGAGAAATGCCTGGTGTTCCTAACTGGACTTGATGCAGGATTCACTCACTGGCTAAATTATCTTCTCAGGTCATACTGAAAAAAAAATTGGGGGCCTTTTAGAATACAAGACAAAGATATAAAATACAAAGTGCTTTTCAGTGGCAGTAAGTGTAGCAACTATGCCAAGAAAGGACATCCTTATTCATTGAAGAAGTCTGTGTACAGAGTAGGTCAATTCTAAGGCTCACTTACCTCCATTTCAGCACAATTAGCTTGCAAATTCTGCACCATGTCCTCATGGACTTGGAGGGCCAACTGGGGAGAATTCTCTAATGGGGACATATCATTTTCAAAGGAGTCCAAGATAGATCTCATTACGTCTCGCTCCTGTAGGCAGAGAAAAACAAATGGAATTGAATCCTATTACTATCATTATTAGAAAACTGTTGTGGAACTATAAGAGATAAACTGTATGGTGATAAAGTGCAGGATATGGAGTCAAGATGACCTGGATTTAACAGTTATAAGACCAGGGAAAGTTATTTAACTTCTCTGAACCTCAGGCAACCCTCTGAAGAAAGTACTTGGAATGGAGAGAGGCAAAACATTTGGAAAAGACCCTGGAAGAAAAGATGGAAAGGACAATGTGGCAAAGTCCTAGGAAGAAGGTTTGGGCAGGAATGGAACAAAATGATCCCAAGGGAAGTGGATTTGGAAGCAAATAATACAAATGTCTAGAAAGAGCAGAAAACAGTGACCTGTGTGAATAGGATTGACAATAAGAAGGTAGACTCTATTCTAGTGCTTATCTTTCAAAGGGGTTGGAGAAATCCTTTCAAACCCAACCAGCCCTTTTGTTTTATGGAATGAGAAGTCCCACCAATTAAAAGCAGTGATATCTGAAAAAACTGTGGTCCATACCAAATTTCCTTTGATTTCCTAAAGCTATTTGGAATATTCCATTCTTTCACTTGCAGTTTCTAAGAGCTACAATCAATATCAATGAAGAGCCAAAATATGACTACAGGAGAGGATAACACTTATCCCAAAGTTATTGAGCCAGTGAATCAGAAGTCAAGATAGAGGGGGAACCAAAGCCTTTCAAACAGGGGTTCAGAGTTGTGTACAAAATGCCTTGGGAGCAAAAGAACAATTTCTACAGATGATATTCAGTGTGCTTCCTGGAACCCTGTGCCTACATTTTCAACCATTTTCCAGTTTCTACTCTCTTACTACTATTGCTATGAACAATACCACCAGAAGTCAAGACCAGAAGGAGCTAAGCCAGTCAAGTTCTGCACTCCCTGAGACCACGTATCCTCATGTTTACCCTGGCTATTTTATATTCTGAGTGTGCAATTAACAAGCTGACTCTCTCCCTCTTTCTGTTTCTTATCCTGAGAAATATAATAAAATCAACACTATTATTGCCTTTAAAAAAGGATGGGCCAACAAACTGCTACATTGTCACACTCACCTAGATAAAACTCCTTTCTATGGACACCACTCTCCCCAATATTTGAGGTCTCTCCCCCTTTTAGAAATTTAAATTCCCAAAGATCAGGGGCTGGCTGGCTTTGGTATTTGTGAACTCAGTGCTTAGTCTACAGTAAGCACTTAAATCCTTTATTCTATGAAATGAGACTAAATAAACAAATTATTAGCATAATCTGGAGCTGAAAGAAGAAATGAAGATATCAAAATAACCCACCACTTTCAAATAAGAGTAGAGGTGGGTTTTAAGTTACCCACATAGTTATAATGTTAAAGAAGGAAGAACTGCGGTAAAGGGGAAAGAACTTAAATATCATCTCGTTGCTCTAAAAAAGGCACCGAGACAGGCTGCAACATAAGAAAAGACAAGGAGTGTCATGAACAAGTGTCATAAGAGGTCTTTAAATTCTGGAAAGGTCCACAATGTTCACAAACAAATGAAAGTGACAAATTACAGAATTAAAAGGTCCTCTGCTTTACTTGGATCCTTCATTTTGGAGCAGGTTATCCTAAGAAGAGCAACGTTTTTATCAGATCTTTGGCAATAGCAAACATATTAATCCATAAACAATCTCTCCCTCAAGGTAAAAGTTCCTTCTCATACATGACAAAAGCTCACTGAAGGAAAGTATGACAAAAGTATGGGTAAAAAAAAAAAACACAAACATGAAAGTATGACAAAATCATCACTCCGTTATCAGCCCCGTTCAATAGGCCTTGCTGATTCATTCTTCCAACTGAGCTCACAAGTTGAAATCAAAAAGTCATCTTCACTCCTGCCATCAGAATCTTACAGTTGAGTCATTACTGAGGGCTTGAGGCTTTTGAAGCTAATGGACTAGCAGTCCACATCAAGCACCATTTCTCCTTATGACGGAAGATAAAGCCACCATTGTTTGTGGTTCATTACAGCCTACAACACCTACAGGGCTAGCTACAACATCCAAACTCCAAAGCCTATCAGAAGAAGAACAGGCCAGAGCAAATAAGACCAAAGCCTGGCACAATGGCGCCTCTGCCCACTGGGGATCTCACCTCAGCACTTCAACTGTCCTCCTCCAACAGGCACATCACAGGAGAAGCAGGGCAATTTATCCTCAAGTCCTCCCTGGGGCCTTCACTCAACTTTCCACCCATCCACCCATCCACCCCAAACATACTGGTCCTTGTTCTCCACTGTCACCTCCGAGCCTGACCTTCACCCTGGATCCTTCAGCAAACTGTACTCCTTTGAATTGCAATCAATTAAAATTTTCTACTTTATTCAGATCATGACAAGGGCTGTATAAAACACTCTTAGGCCATTCTCCTTCATGCTCAAGGACTTCAGCACCTGGCTCACACAATTTTCTCTCCTCCCCAACTCCTGTTCAGACCTCAGGCAACTTCAGCATTCAAATTGACAATCCTTTCAATTCCCTAACCTCTCAATGTCTCAGTTCCTTTCAATCCTTGGCTCTCACCATTATTCACCATCCCACAACACTTTCTCAGGCCATTATCCACTGTTTTGACTTTAGTGTCCTACCTCCCCAATTCTTACCCTACACTTAACTACTTCACCTTGACACTGTAATCTACCTTGACTCCCTAATCCCCCTACAGAGAGGGGAGAGAAATCACCACTCATCCCTTGTAAAACCTCAGTTCTGGATTCATAGAACCATGCTGATTAAATACATTATAAATCTGTGTTATACAGTGGGCTTGTACTACAGAAGGACAATCCTTTGACTTTTCTGTAAAGTACTTTTCCATAAAGTTGCTTTCCCTGTATCATTCTCCCCAGAGATCATTCCAAAACCACTCCTCAAACCCTCCACACATTCTGTTATCTGCTCATCTTATGATCTCACTTCTTATTTCACTGAGAAAATGGAGGTCATTCACCTTCAGTTCTCTCTCTTCCCCTACCCTTTCTCCTCAAAATTCTTCTGTCTTAATTAATCTCTATTGAGATGATCCTTTACTTAGCTAAAGACAACTTCTCTACATGTACTGTTGATGGTAACCCCTCAGATGTTTCCAATGGACTGTAGCCTCAATTCATTCTCTCTCTCTCTCTCTCTCTCTCTCTCTCTCTCTCTCTCTCTCTCTCTCTCTCTCTCTCTCTGTCTCATAATCCATACCTACCCCTGGATTGAATGTGTTCCCATGATACTATCCTGGGCACCCTTCTCTCCATACCATCTTTCTTGGTAACCACACAAACTCCCATTGCTTTAATTATCATCCCTAAAATGATGACTCCCAGATCTCTAAACCTAGCCCGAGACTCCTCTGAGGCAGCTAGGTGGTACAGTGGATGATAATGTGCTGGATCTAGAGTCAGAAAGACTCATCTTCCTGAGTTCAAATCTGGCCTCAGACTAGCTGTGTGACCTGAGGCAAGTCACTTAATCTTTTTTGTCTCAGTTCCTCAATTGTAAAATCAGAAGGAAATGGCAAACCACTTCTGTATCTTTGCCAAGAAAACCTCGAATAAGGTCACAAAGAGTCAGATACAACTGAAAAGCAAATGAACAACAGACTCTCCCCAGAGCTTTGGCCCTGCATCACCAACTGCCTATTGGATATTTCAAGCTGGATATCCTGGAAATATCTCAAACTCAACCTTTCTGCTAAAACCCTCTCCTATTTCAAACTTCATGAATCCTGATGAAGGCACCACCATTCTTCCAATGTCCAAAGATCATAATCTGTATCCAGTTTCTCTCTACTCACACAGACACTATGGTAGCCCAGACCTTCATCATCTCTTGCCTAAATTATCGCGACATCTTCTTAATTGCTAGCCATGCCTCATGTTCCTCCCCACTCTAGCTCATATTATATAGTGTTGCCAAATCAACACTGTTGATTTTTTCTTAACATTAGAACTGATCATAACACTTCCCTACTTAATAATGTCCAGTGGTGTCTCTTATTACCTCTAGGATGAAATATTAACTCTGTTTGGTTTTTAAAGACCTTCACCATCTGACCCTAACCTATCTTTACAGCACCATTGACATTACGGGCCCAGTGAAATCTGCAACCCAGCCAAACTGACCTTTTCTCCATTCCCTATACATCATAATATGCCATCCCCTACACCTGGAATGCAATCCCTTCTATCCCTCCATCTTGAGGAATCATCTCTTCCTTCAAGACTCAACTCACACAGGACCTTCTATATGAAGTCTTTCCTGGTCTTCTCAGCTGTTACTAATCTCCTTCTCAAAGCACCTCCTAGCCTATATCTCCTAATATTTATTCTGTACATATTTACATGTGTATTTGCTTTGTGAGAACAGGGATTGTTTTATTCTTTGTCTTCATATCCCATGAAGCTAGGACAATGCCTGATACATAGTAATTGCTTAATAAGTGTTTCTTGATCAACATTAGTGTTTCTAGGCTTCTTGGCAATGAATCAAATCTGCTTTAAGGGACTGGTGGGAAAACAGTATTAAACTATAATACAAATTCATGTCTTCATGAATACCATGTGGAGCTCACCAGCTTTCAATGAGGCCCCAAAGAATAACTGTACATTTTTCAATCTAGGCCATGGCTTTTTTGCTCATTTCCCTACACCTTCTTCTAAGTTCCCATCAGGGCAAGATCTGCAAGGGAAATGGATTCCAATTGGCTTAGAATACCACATTTTCAAAGCAACCATAAACTCAGGTTCCAGAGAAACTGTGCCCATAACATAACAGATTTTAGGTAACAAATAAGCTTAAAGTGCCAATCCAAAGGCTAGCTACCTCCATCATCAACTTATTAAATCTACTACCCACAAAATGTTAAACCTTAACACAGCAACTATTTAAAACTCAATCCTTGCCTTCAAAGAACTAAGCTATCTCCCTAAGAAATAAGAGAGGCAAATATAGAGCCAAATTCCTGAGCTTTGTTTTCACAACTACCACAATGTTAGAATATTAGCAAAGAAAATGTGGGAAGAAGAGACTCCGGTGAGTTTAGGGAATGATGATAGAATCTATATTCCATTTCTACATAATGAGCAAACAGATCCTATCCTCAAAAAGTTTTCCAGAAAAAAAGATAAGAAAAAGCTGATCTAGTCTGGCTATGAACTCAGTAAGATAATTCACTTCACATCTCTGAGACGCAGTTTCCTTAACTGTAAAATGAACAGATAAAATTAGACAGTCTCTAAGGAGTCTCTAAAGACTCTTCTACCTCTAAAATTTTGATTCTAAGAAAAGAGCCCCTATCCTTAAAGAGTTGGAAAAAATTGTTCAACTATTCAGCACCTTAGAAAATTATTCCCAAGCTTTGGGAAGTTCTGGGACATTCTATCATTATTTTTGTGATATATGCCTTTATCCCCTATATCCTTCTTTAAAAAAAAAAAGGCCAACCAAGGGCATATATTTCTTACATGTAATTGAAGCAACTTCTGGTTGGCAGGGTTCATCTTGAGAAAACCAGGAAGACTTTGAAACATCACAATTGAGATCTGGGAATTGATAGTTTCAAATCTGAGGTCTACTGCTCCCATATCAGTGGACATGGAATTGTCACCTTACCATAAACTTTATAATTAGTTGATGACAAAAAAATTCAATAAGTGAGAAATTAAAGTTACAAATCTAACTGAAACAAGTCACCTTCCATAGAAAATTTGTTCCTGGAGTAAGGTTTATCTAGTGTCATAATTTTATTGAATTCCTATATCTTCCTATTGACTTTTATAGTTTCAAGCTGGTTACCAGAGTTATCATTATTAGAGTCTCTATGTTGCTCAAAGGGCCAAAGGGGTTTTTCCTTTCATAAACAAGCTGTAATTGTCTCTTTTATTGATCAATAAATCTCTAAACTGCCTCACTTCACTAAAGTTCTATTCTGTTAAGTCTTCAACACTACATGGCTTTCAAAGTAGAAAAATACTAAACAGAAATAAAAATAAAATTTTCCTTCTCTTTTTTTTCTAAGAGATTGTTTTGTCATTAACAATAAAAGACCAAGAAGTCTGCAGGATGACTCTGATAATGACTTTTTAATGACAGATTCTAGTCACAGTGAAATCCCTTCTATTTCCACATGAGCAAATTTCAACTATTAATCTAAAAACAAACATGCGAGGCCTCACTTTCATTTTCTTTGCTCCTGCACAGAGCAGTTATCTAAGATTTGCTTGGGAAAGTACAAATCATAAGAATATTTTCCATTCCATGCTTTTCCAATGGCATAGAAGTAACCCTACTCCTGGAGGTAAGACTCGCCTCTTGCTTAATTACCAGTGACTGAGAGAATGTTAATAGAATGTATTACTTATGAGGAAATCAACCAGAGGACTGTGTAAGGGTATGCATCAGAATTAAACTAATCCAATCAGTGAGGAGAATGGAAAAATAAAGTTAAGGTAGAAAACTATATGGGACAGAGATGTTTAATAAAAAGGCTTATGTTGTAAGATGGCACCATCCCTGTCTTTGGTATGACATTCTGTTCCAAAATGGGGCAGATCCCTAGAAAAGTGGCCAAGCCACTGCCACTGAAAAGGTCCCTATGTTAAGTTGGGGACTGGCTCAGGTAGTAGGGAGGCCCATATACAATCATCAGGTAAAATAATCAAAAGTCCCATTTTTTTTCCTACCTATTCTTTTAGATCGCACAAATTCCACTTAAGGGTAAATAGGATTACAGATTTACAACTGGAAGGGAACTCTGAAGTCAAATCCAACTCCCTCATTTCACAGATGAGGAAACTAAGGCCCGGAGAGCATTTGCCCAGGGTCGCACAATCAGTAAGTGACTAAGGCTGATTCAAACACAAGTCTTCTTAGCCTCATGTACTATATTTAGTATTACAGTACTCTGCCTCACATACAGAGACAATCTGCCTGGAGCAGACCTCTTTTCACTATGAAAACCTTACCTTCCTGATCGCACTTTCAGTTTGTTCTTCCCATGTCTCCAAAGTATATATAATTCATTCCTAACTTTCCAATAGTCCTCCCTTAGGCACTAGTGGTCTCCCTAAAGCACTTCTAGGATGACTTCAATTTAAAAATGTCTCAAAAGATAAATCTATAAAAATGTAATGCATATGTTGGCCTACACACACACACACACACACACACACACACACACACACACATTTCTGACATAGAATTTGAGCACAGACCTTAATCAAAATGTCAGTCAAAAACTTAACTATCTGGTTCTATGATAAAAATGTAAATATGAATGAATGAATGAATGAATAAAAATTTTAAAAATGAAAAAACAACCACCTTTTCCCAGAATTCTTTTCCTTCTTCATAAGCTCCAACATAGTCTCTAAGACACTCAAGGCCTAACAACAACATTCTAGAAGTCAGAAAAGAGTGTGCTTTTTTTTTAATCTAGAAGATTCTCTGTACAGTGTTATACTGCTCTGAAAGTGTTCAACTGCTCTGATTTTTATGATGAAGAATCCATTCTTATTTTCTGACAACAAAGGTCACATAATATGAGATTCAGAATATAAACATACACTATGAGAGTCAGGAAAAAACACTTAAGATCATTCAACCCAACCCTTCATATTCAAGATGAGGAAACTAAAGTCCAGAGACGGGAAGGGATTTGCCCAAGGTCACACAGCAGGTCTCCAAATTGTGCCCAGTCCACTGACTTTCCACTATATCGTGCATGAAATCAATACATTTAAGCATCATTTCTTCTATATCTCCTTGCTCTCCCATTTCCCTCCCACTCCTACTTGAAAGTGCCAATGAGTCATAAAATAGCTAAAGATGGATACAAAAGAAGGGGCCTGAATAATCCATCCTTGAAACAAGAACTGACTACATAACTTGCTATTTGGCAGATTCTCATCTTCATCAGCATAAATTCAGAACCTGTTGTGCGCAAGGTACAGTCAAGACGCCAGCAGGTGCTCAAAGGTGCCAGAAACCAGAGATGGGTTTTGCACATGAATGGCCATGTGATGTAGTAAGGAGAAAGAGAGATTTGGAGTCATGAGACTGCCATGCCAGTCCTAATTTCATCCCTGTGAGCTCAACGAGGCATGTGTGCTCTCAAGAGCTTCAACATCCTCTTCTGTAAAATGGGAACTTTAACACTTGCACTACTTACATCAATATCACAGTTGCTGTGAGGAGAATGTTTTGTAAACCACAACACATTATACAACTGTGAGCTATGACTATTATGGATCTCAGTCTCAAGAGCCAATTCCAGATTATGAAAAGTACTGAGGAAGAAGCCTGATATAAATTATAAGACATCAGATATGTCACCTCCCCTCTCTGGTGTCAATCTTCTCCTCTGTAAAATGAGATACTAGGACTGAAGTTTCTTCCAATTTTAACATTCTGGGATACAAAATCCTACTAAACTATTTTTGAAGAGGTTTAGTACAAATATAATGTAAACTGGAGAAAGACAGTATAGAGAAAGACTTAGACTAGGGATTTGGGATTTTGGAATTACAAAGGAGTATCTCTCAAATTAATGTAGGAACAGGAATTCAAATAAAAAAGTGGGGGGGAAGAGGAAGAGGAGAGCCTGAACAATAAAAGACTTCTAAAGCCTGGCTAAGTAATGTCAGAAATGTCACCCTCTAATCAGGATGGCTTAGCTTGGTACAGTTTTGAATGGGGGTTGGAGGAAGAGCCAGACTAGCCTCTGGAGGGCCCTTCCAGTTGCAGGATTCTGTGATTCTGTGTTAATAAGCAAACTTGCAGAAAGGGAGAAAAATGTTCTGGAGCGAGAAGGATGACAAGTCCCCAGACAAGTGACAGGTCTGAGTCAGACAGGAAGAGGAAAGAGAAGGTTATATGTATTAGTGGAGGCTTCTCATCCATGTGTTTGTCTGAGAAATCAATATTTATATAGCACCATAAATCTACATGAAACATGGCCATAAATATCCCTGTACACTAAAAGGTGGCATACAGAGAGCAGAGGGGTAATTACTACTTAATGCATTCTGTACACAATGTATCTATACCATGACAAGACCAAACTAACAGGCATATATACCTAATATCAAACATAACCAAGCTAAAAGCAACAAATGCCTAGCTCAGATGAATACTATTTGTGAATCGGTCATGATAAGCCACTAGATTTTAAATAGCATGAGCATTATATATATATATATATATATATATATATATATGCACACACACATATATATGTATATATATATATATACATACACACACACACATATATGTATATATATATATATACATACACACACACACACACACACACACACACATATATATATATATATATATATATATATATACATACACACACACATATATATATATATATATAAACTTGGCTAACTGCTGGGAACTATAATTGGGAAAAATTGCCTAGAAAACAGTAATAGTGAGGGTGACAATCACCACCACTATCACCACTACTCACCACCATCACCAACATCCTCCTCCTCATCATCATCATTCAGTCCTGATGTGAAAATAACTTGCACTGCATTTTAAAGTATAAATACAGGAAGGTACCAATGGATACAGGATATATGCACACATACACACACACACACACCACACACACACACACATCTAAAAACATACAGATATGTGTATTTAGAGAGAGAGAGAAAGAAGGGGAAAGGTGCAGAGAAATACAAAGGGAGAAGAGAGACGGCAATGAGAGAAGGAAAAAATATGAGAAGCAAGAATAAGTATAACTTAGAGCACGTACCAGCCAGCAGAGGAATATATATATGGAGGAAGATGCAGGGCTAGTTACCTGGGAAACGGGGCAGTTCCACACACAAACATTATACATTCTAAGGAAACAGGTATTCATACTGCAATAATATCAATTCAGAGGGTAGTATTTCTCAAAAGCTGTTACATACAAATAAGATTTTTTCTCTCACTAGATGATAATAATGTGCTTGACTAATACTACATCAATGACATATTGGATGAAGCTGAGCTACTAAAAATTTAAAAAATATGTATTATGGCTTTAATGTATCAATAAACATTTATTAAGTGCCTACTATGTGCTCTGTACTATATTAAATGCTGGATATTATGGGGGGCTTAACAATGGCAAACCTCTGTAAAGGAAGTGATTAACTAAGGAAGATGATGGGAAAAAATGATGAGCAGTAGTGAAAGAGAGAACAAAAGCTATCCAAAAAAGCAGCGGAGAGATTAAGCAAATATATAACTTTAGAACATGATAGATCAGAGATGTATGTCACAAAAATTTTTAACTTCAAAGGATAACAATAGGATCACAGATTGAATGCTGGAAGAGACTTCAGAAAATATCTAGTCTAGTCTCATTTTATTGATGAGGAATCTAAACCCCAAAATATTAAAATACTTGCCCATGCAAAGAATTAGAAACTGAGAGGATGCTCATCAATTGAGAAACAACTGAAGAAGTTGTGGTATATGATTGTGATAGAATACTATTGTGCTAGTAAGAAATGATGAAAGGGATGGCTTCAGAAAAACCTGGGAAGACTTATATGAACTGAGGTAGAGTGAAGTGAGCAGAACCAGGAGAACATTGTATACAGTAACAGCAATATTGTAGCAAAGATTAACTGTGAAAGATTTAGCTACTCAGATCAATACAATGAGCCATGAAAATTCCAAAGAACTCGAGATGAAAAATGCTATCCACATCCAGAGAGAGAATTGATGAACTCTGAGTATAGGTTTTCTATCATTTTCTTTATTTTTCTAGCTTCCCCCCTTCCCTTAACATGGCTAATGTGGAGATGTGTTGTATGACTTCATATAAATAAAGAGTATTATATTTCTTGCCTTCTCAATTGGAAGGGGAGGGGTGGAGGAAGGGAGAGAATTTGGTAATAAAAATTTGAAAAAAAAAAAAGATTTGTCCGTGGCTGTAAGTAAGGTGGATTTTGTTATTCTTTTTTCTTGATAATAGTTCCCAGGATCATACATACTATTTCCCAGGATCCATGGCCAAAACAATTTCTAGTTTCCAAGCTTATGGCTTGTAAACATCTCTACCATGCTTGTGCAGCGTTATATAATGATAAATAATATAAACATTTGTGCTTAAATTACAAATATCCACTGCAGCTGCCCAGTGCGATGAGTTAATGTAAACTTGTGAGACTGCTGACAAGATGCCTTCTCTGTGTGCTCCTCTATAAATCAGGTGAGCACTGGTCAGTGAGTGAGGATTTGGAAAATGCATACAGGAATACATGTGTGTCTGCCTCAACTGGCCCCCACTGAGGCTTGGTGCGAACGCACAAGCTGGAATGCTATCCATGCCTTGACTGGCCCCCATCAAGGCTGGGGGGGACTTATGAATGTATGTGCTTATCTTGACTGGCTCCCATTGAGACTTAGGGGGTGCTAGGAGTTGGTGCTCCTATTCTCGCCCACCCCTGCAAGAAGAGTAATTAGGGGATGCTGTAGGAGTTGGTGCTCCCATTATCAGCAACCCACTGGAGAAGACTAAGAATAAATTATTACTGAACCCCTCCACAGCCGTCTTCCTGTGCTTCTGGCTGCCCAGATCAAGAGTGAGCCTGCTGGAAAAGCTCCTGTGCCAACTGCCACGCAATAGCCACACACGTAGTAACAGCACACAAGCAGCCCTGTGGTCACATCAAAGCCTCAAGCTTTTCACATGAGTAACAGGGAATGTAGACTGAAGCGAAGCTTTCTCCCTTCTCAACTTTTTTCTTTATATCCTATCCAGTCACACCATGACACCAAGGGATACCCAAAATGGGCCCCTTGCATTCTACTCCACTGCCAGGGCCCACTTTTCCAGCTTCTGATCTTGCTCTGGGAACAATCATCAAAGCAATATCTCTCCTGCAGCTGGAAAAGGCATGACAAAATATGGTTTCACTAATGATCCCTGCGACCACCTGAAAAAACTCCTTCTTTGACCACCACATATGTATTATATCATCCTACTGGAATGTAAGCTCTTTGAGAATAATGGCATATTTCATGTACTTAACAAATCCTTGCTGATTCACTGCCTGACTGATATGTAGCTCCTGGATAGAAAGAGAAGACTAAGAAAAAAGAATGAAGAGACAATTCCATCATGTTTGAAGGTCACACAGATTCAGTGGACGCTGTGGGTGAACCAACGGAAAGGCATGACTATTAAGAAAGATGCTTAGTTAGGATGTCCAGAACGAGCTCACCACCAGTGAGCATAGCTGGTGACAAACAGAAGAGCTGCTAGCGCTTATTCAATCATAAATGTCACTGCTGAGGCCTTCTACCTCCATTAAGCTCCAAAAAGAGCTGTAAAGACTAAGAGTAGATCAGCAATTCCTCTGTTCCACCCTGAAAATTAGACTAAGCTCTAATTTGTTTTCATTCTAATAAACTCCTACCTCTCTTCATCACTCCATTTGAGCTATCTGATTCATTCTCTCCTTTACACCCACTCAAACCAAGCTCCTTTTAAAAAGGGATTCACAATTTGTCTCACTCTACAGGTGGCAGCTCAGCTTGAGATAAGCTTTTCCTTCAGTTCCCTCTCTCCTTTTTTTAAAAAATAAAACCTTTCTAACCCAATCATTCAACTGCTCCCTTACAATCACCAAGTCTGGACCACCTCCACTTAAAACTCTTACACAATTCATAAGTTTATATTCACTTTATAACTTTCAGGAAGAAAAAATGAGAAAAAGAATGGGAAGGAAGGAGGAAAGGAAGAAGGAAGGAGGAAAGGAAGGAAGGAGGGAGGGAGGCAGAGAGGGAAGGAAGGAAGGAAGGGAAAAGGGACAGAAGGAGGAAGGGAGGGAGAAATGGAGGAAGTAAAGAAGGGAGAGAGGAAGGGAGGGAAGGAGAGAGGAAGTTTAGTTCTGTGAACACAAATAGTTACAATATCCTTTTCTAATACATATCTCTTTAGAAACTGATCACTAAGGAGAAACAATACATTACAGGTGGGAAGTTTAAAATAGTAAACTCTCATCCTGCTCTTCTTTTCCTAGCAGACAAGTAGGAGGAAAAAACGTGGATCTGTTCATGAAAATCCATTCCCACTACTAGAAACACAACTCGGATGACATACCCTTGTGATGGTAGGTTGATAGCATCATCTTCACATACCTTAGTGGTGAGATGGAGCCCTATACTTGAAAAGAGTTTTTTATTTTTATTTTTATCAGTGAAGATACACAAAAGGTAAAAAAAAAATAAAGTTATTAAACAAAACTTAGGTGAAAACTTGCAAAAGCAAAAATTGATACCTCCTAGTGTTAATTTTGTGCCCATCTTCTTGCTAAGTCAAGAGGAGAGAAACTCCAGAAACCACAGAAAGGCCAAGATATAGGTGTGGTGGCCACTTTACAGTACCCATACCTATGGGGCTCAGGATTTTATTACAAAAAGAATGTACAATAGAAAGTACAATGTTATGGTCTCTTTGTTATAGGCAAAGCTAATTCTTTTCAAATAGCGAGAAGCTGCTGAAATACATTAATATTGAAGGTTAAAAAAATCTGTTTTAAGCAAGAAAAGTCAGGAGTAGATGGTGGTAGTTAGCAGACATTTATTTACAAAAATTCTTAATTTCTTATCTTGTTCCTCCTTTTCTTTCCTCTTCTCCTCTCTTCTTTTGCCTATACCTTAGCACCATCATTATCTAACCCTTCTTTCACCTCATCCCAGAAAGGAACTGAGGGCTCTCCTCTAATCTCAGTAAACGAGTCAGGACCTTGCTGGAAATTGTCTAAGTGGCAAGTCAGAAGTTAGAACCACTATAGTTGGAGATACAGACACTCCTCCAGCCACATTTCATCACACTTGTGACACAACAAAGTGTCTGAATGGGACCGCAGAAATATGCCGCATTTACAAAAAACCTGGTGTGCCAAATACTACACAGTAAATATTCAAAATGTGATTTCTAAATAAGCAATTACAAAGAAATATATTTGGTACTAAATATTTCTCTTTATCTGTGCAAATGCACTTTCAATAGAAATAATTACAAGTACATTACATTATTTATAATTTGTTTTATTATCATAATCTTAAGTATAATAGCATTATAATTATGTTTTTACATTTTAATTATATTATTATTATTTTATTTTGAAACAAAAATGCTCATCCTACTTTTTCCATTTTCTTTGGCTCACAGATTAAAAAAATGCAGTGTCAGTTGATGTAGATTGGTCCTTCAATGTACTCTTAAATCCGGGTCCTTCTAGTGTTTTGTGTTAAGAGATAGGATTCAAACCCAAATCTTTTCTAATTCCAAATCCAGGGCTCTATCCACTACACCATGACGCTAATGAGCACCCATTATGTATAACACATCTCAAGATGCTAAAAGAGATAAACCAGGACTAATCTCATTTTAATATAATTAAACAATTTTCAGTGTTCCCCAGAGAAACTGACAGTGCAGGTCCAAGAGACCAATCACACTGAAGCCCACTTAGCAGCAAGAGAAGGCTTTTGGGGTCACTGTGAGTGCTAGTGGCAAGACTGGTGGGCAGGTTTTTATCACTGTGCTTGGACTCTGAAAAGAGAGAGTTAGGAGGGCAGTGGTGAGTCAGATGAATGAAGCAGCTTTGTATCCCTGCAGAGGAAGTTACATTGCTTTTGAAACGACTTGTGCCTGTTTCTCCAGCTTTCTTCCCGGCTCCTCATCTATCCTGGTGGTACTAGAGCATTGATTCTTGTTGAGAACAGAAGGAAGGAATAAACCAGCAGCAGCTTAGGCCTCAGCTACCAAGAGAATACTGACTGTCAGGACAGTATCTTATGAACTACAGGGACTGATGAAGGGACCTGACCACAGGGATGGCCCTCCCCAGAGAACAAGACCATCCTTCCCCAGTTATGTAGTGGATCACACGGCTCCTCAAAGAGAGAAACTGACATTGGCACATCAACGTCCCTGGTGCTAAACTCCAAACCAAACACCTACTTCACTCGAAGCAGTGATTGTATTGTATAGAAAAGACTCAGAAAACTTCTAGGTAGAGAAGAGCTTGGCTCTAGTCCTGGCCGCACCACTGGTCATGAGACCATAGGCAAATTTTCAACTATAAACGGGAGAGGAGAACTGAACGGTTTTTAAGGTCTTTCCTGACTTCGCCCACAGAAGAGTAAAAATGACCACAATGAAACCACAATTTCACCAGGCACAAGGGTCACTGGTCCTGAACTTTCCTGGTTATGCAAATAAGGGCATGATATAATGAAGAGTCTAGTGCCACTACAAAATTAGGACCCTCACTCCCCCCAAATAGGATTACTGCAAACCTATGCTGGAAAGGAAGAGGCATCTAGACATGGGAATGAATGACATCTCTCTCTCCCTGGCCAGAACCCACAGCTAGATCTCCGCTCTAATACAGGCAGGTAAGTTAGGGGAAAATAACAAAGGGAAGAATTTAAAGATTCATTTCTATAACTGAAGAAGATGTTTAAGAGGCAGTATTGGTTAGTAAATACAGGGCTAAACTTCTGCTCAATCAGGAAAACGTGGGTTCAAGTGAATAAGTCCCCCAGTAAGTCCCCCCAGCAGGAACGTTAACTTACAGAGAAGATGCCTGCATTGGTGGATAGAATGCACTGCACTGACGAACTTAAAAAAAAAAAACCACAAGGCTACTTATCTCTGGGGCATATATAAATGATCAACTACACATGAATACTAGGCGCCCAATGCTTGGCTAGAAACCACACTAAAGTTATGTTATTGGTTATAAGTCATTCAACTAAGTACTCTGGAATCCCTCCTGTACCAATCCTCTCTAGGACCTCTTTTCCAAAGCGAAATATTAATCTGAACTTATGTTTGCATAGCATTTTATATTGTTTTTCAAAGCCTTTCACTACACATTATTTCATTTAATCTTTACAAGCTTGGTGAGGCAAACAGAGATTATTGTTCCTCAGGAAACTGAGGCTCAGAAAGGCTGCACGATGTAGCCAAGTTCACATGGAAAGTAATTCTGGAACTAGAACCCAGAACTCTGACTCCTTTCACACTGTGAATCCCATACTGAGTAAAGCCAAAATATACAAATAGGTTTCAGGAGAAATTTGGTTCTCTCATTTTTAGATAGAGAATTCATTTTGCAAAATAATTTATCACATGTCACTTTAAAAATGTACCAAGGAAGGGGTGGTGGGAAAACAGGAACAGTAATACAATTTTATCAGAGTTGTGAATTACTCCAACTATCTGGGAAAAAATATGAAATTATGCTAGCAAAGTAACTAAAATGTTCATACTTTTTCTCCTAGAAATCCCACTGCTAAGGAATATAAAAAGAAGGGTCTCATAAAAACTGGTGGCACTTTTTATAGCAGCAAAGCAATGAAAAAGATGTCCATTCATTGGGAAATGACTATATACATCATGGCTGAAGAATATAAAGGAATATTATTGGACTATATGAAATGAAGAATGTAAGAACACTGGGAAACCTTGTAAGATTTATATAAACTAATGCAAAGTGAAATAAGCAGAATGACCACAACAATGTATACTAAAAGAATACAAAAAAACATCAAAACTTAATGTTGTATAATTATAATGATTAAGGTTGGTCCCAAAGAAGAGCTATGAGCCTCTTCTTTGCAGAGGGGGAGGATTAGGAGTATGGAAAACTGATACATGGTAGAACTTTCAAGTACTGATTAGTTTTGCTGAATTATTTAATTTTTCTCTTCTTAATTCATCCTTATAAATGATGACTGTATGGCAGAGGAGGTGGTAGGAATATAATGAAAAAATGTAGAGGACATAAAACAAGAGATATTAATAAATATTACCCCCAAAAAAGTATCAAATATGACCTCAGATACTTACTAGCTGTGTGACCATGGGCAAATCACTTAACCCCTGCATTAATGGGAAAAACAAAAACAAAAACAAACTGGAGAATGAAATGGAAAACCACTCCAGTATTTTTGCCAAGAAAACCCCAGGGAAAGTATCATCACAAAGAGTCAGATGCAACCGAACAACAACCACTATAGGGAACAGAATACCTCTTGAACCTAGAGTCAGGAATATTCAATTTCAAATCCTATCTAACAATTACCGTGACCAAAAAGCAAGTCTCTAACCCTAACTGCTCTAAGCCTCAGTTTCCTTACCAATTACAGCAATCATATCTGCCTCTCAGATTTGCTGTGAGGATCCAGTGAGATCATATAAACTGCTGTCAGTCACCCAGCATTTTTTTTTCTTTCTTTTTCTTTTTTAAGGCAATTGGGGTTAAGTGACTTGCCCAGGGTCACACAGCTAGTAAGTGTCAAGTGTTTGGTCTGAGGCCACATTTGAACTCAGGTCCTCCTGACTTCAGGGCCAGTGTTCTATCCATTACGCCACCTAGCTGCCCCCTCACCCAGCATTTCTTAAGCAGCTACTATGTACCAGGCACTTGTGCTAAGCACCGAGGGTACAAAGAATGGGAAAACAGTCCTTGCTCTCAAGGACCTCATGGTTCAAAGACGGGAGATGTTTTGCAAATATTAAAGTGCTTGAAAACACTATATTATAGCATTATATAAATACCTGCTACTATTTCACTCTCTAGACACTGGCACCATACTACTGCTGCTTGCTCACCCTGCCCCTGTGGCCCCTTTTTCCCACTGCTGAGTTCTTCCCAAAACCTCTATTTTGAGGAAGGGCATTAACCAGTGATGTTTCACTTGTGGACTGGCCCAAATACAGGTACCTTTCCTCTTTTACTTTCCATTCCCCTCTCCCCATATCTCTCTGTCTCTCTGTCTCTCTCTCCCTCCCCCCACCCCCCATTAGAATCTAATTTCCCTGAGGGCAGGGGCTGTCTTTCTTTTTGCTTGTATTTCTAAGTCCAGCACTTAGCACTGTGTCTGGCACATAACAAATACTTCATAAATGCTTGCTGATTTCAATGACTACTGTTACTGCTACTACTTAAAATTACCTCTCCCTTAGATATGTTAGAATCTGAATCAGTGTAAAGGCTGCTGATAACTGCACAGGGATGGCACCACCGGTCTGCTATTTTCAAGGATATTTTGAAAAGAGCAAATAATCTGAAAAGAACAGTCCCATTAGTACCTTCATTAACTCCTGTACTCCATGCCTATGACTTCTCCAAGTTTTCTCCATGTATTCACTACACAAATATAAAACCAAAGCCAACTGTGAAAACTCTAAGCTACTGACAGATTTGACTGCAAAGCTGAATCTCTGAATGGTAATAATAATTTTTCCATATCTAACTGCAGAAAATGAGAACTTTGATCCTTCACTGCAAAACAACTCTTCATCTCATTAATGGAATCAATAACAAACGCCACTGGGTTGTTTAAAAAAAAATGAAAATAAAGGAAGTTTCTAAGTTGGATTGTACTGGGATCCCTTCCCCAGAGGAGATTTTCTTAAAATCATTTTGTGATAACAAGTATTGGTAACAGCCAATCAGCTGAGCCAACAAATGAAGTTAATGCTTCCAACTAGACTGTATGCCTATGTAAACAACTGCAGTGGAACACTAGGGATCCTCACAATGCAGGTGCTATAACCAAGAGGAAAGGAGTCACTGAACAGTAAGGATTCAGTCTTCTCGTTACAAGAGTTTCACCCAGGTATTCTCTCCTCATCAATAAATATATCTGAATATCAAAACACAGTCTAAAAATATGTACATATTATTGATACATAGACCATACAAATTCAAAATAGAAGACACAATTCAAACCAAATTTCTTAAACAACAATTTATAGCCAAGGGATATTTTCATACCAATTCAAGGAACTCTTGGTTATCTAAGCTGATGCACAATCCCCAACGTGTTATAATTTGATTTTGGAGCATATGATGTTGTTTTTTTCTTAGGCCAGGAGATTTACCTTCCTAATCATATCTTTATGAAAATGTGCTTGTACTCCCAAATTATAAAAATAAAATGGCTAAAACATATGGTCAAGACAAGCGCTGAACAGCAATAACAATTATAAGGAGGACAATATTTCTTTACATTTCTATAAAGCTCATCTGCATTTCTACAAAGTTTTCCAAGATTTTTTCCTTTTTTTTAACTTCTATTTATTTATTTATTTATTTTTTTCCCGTATGCTTTTGAGTTGAAAAATTTTCTCCCTTTTCCTCCCCCCACCCTCCCCAAGATGTCACACAATCTGATATAGGCTTTACATTTACATACCCATTAAACATATTTTCACATTAGTGAAGTTGTAAGTAAAAATTAGAACCAATAGGAGGAACCATCAGAAAGATGAAACAACACTCAACAGAAGGTAAAAATAAGTGATAGCGATTCGACTTCCATAGTTCTTTCTTTGGGTGTGGACAGCATTTTCCATCCCGAGGCCTCTGGAGATGTCTTAGATCCTCGTAATGCTGAGAAGGGTTCAGTTTAACAATCTTAGTCATTGCGTAACATGGCTGTTATTGTGTACAAAGTCCTCTTGGTTCTTGCTCACTTCACTCAGCATCCAAGATTTTTTCACAAAACCAAAAAACAGTCTGGTTTGTTCTCTGTGTCATGAGCACAGGTCTAACCTAAGGAGACTACAAGGTAGGGATCATGTCTTTTCTTATATTACCCAAACTGGCTGGCACGAGACTTGGGGACAAAGCATGTATTCAATATGATTAGGGTTGAGTGATGTCTTCCTCAGATAATAAACAAAGGGAGTAACTGAAAGTTGACCATATTAAAAATCCCTTCTGTCAATAACCAAACCAAAAGCATATCTGAAGACATCAATGAGCCAGTCACCAGATCCTGTACAAGCTGAACCAGAATTTTTCTTCTCGTGTCAGCCTGTGCTACTTCGGTAAGAACAAGCTAACAATTCTTTCATCTAAATGGTGATGACATAAAGTGATATGATGCAACAACCACTAAATAAAAGGAAACTCTAGTAATTTCAAGCTCCATTTAAGGAGCTCTATTTAATTTCAAACTGCCATTTTACAGGAGAATGACAGAAAATGTGGTGGGGAAACTGTAAGCATTCTAAGCCATAGTGACTTACCTCCATTTACCACCCCCTTATTCTCCCCCAAAAAAGTCAACAACACTCTGGTAAGTGGACCTTAAAAAAATAATTTCTTATGACTGTTCATGTGGGTTAAGACGTTTACTTACAGCAAAGAAAGTAACTGGAAGGGATCAAATGTTGTCTTTCTCTATGAACACAAGTCTGAAACTTGGCATTTAAGAGAATGAAGGAAATAGCCTCATTTGAATCATTAAGAATGAAAAATTAGCACAGTCCAGAAGAAACTTCATTACTTTCCACACTTCAGGCTGTTAGTTAGAATTAAGTATTCTTACAGGAAACAGAAGTAAATGGGAGGGGAAGGACGAGAGGAGAGGAGAGAGAGAGAGATCCCAATTGGAAGCAAGAAATTTAACCCCTTTGAGCATTTTGGAGAGTGCAAGTGTTACACAGAGAGTAAAAAGCGGGGGGGGAACTGTACAATTAAGAGCTTAAAAGAATTTGAAGGCTTTTCAGGAAGAGAAGAAACTGGAAACTCTGAGGAGGAAGAAGCGACTTGAGCTCCAAAGAATGATAAAGTAAAGCCATATAAGTTATTAGGTGAGAGATCATTCAATAAAGGTGACAGGAAGAAGAGAAGAGCAGTACTATTTGGTGATTTCCTGCTGACAGGAATTAAGGTAGCTATCTGTTCAACTGATAACAACATTAGAGAGTTCTGTTCTCTTCCCAGGATATGTATCCAAGACATAACAGAGAATCTCCCAAGATTTATCAAAAATGATTACTACTACCCAAATGGGCAAAAAGCATAGAATCAGAAGAAATCTAAAAGTGATTGCCAATGATTATGAAGTCTTAGGAAAGAAAATAAAGATCATAGGGGCACAGAATGTGATTTCCTCACTGTTTGGCCACTAAGGCAAGGTGCGCAAAAGAGAAATATTGATTTAGGAAGAGAACAGATGGCTTAGAAAATGGTGACTGGGAACAGAATTCAGATTTTTGGACAATAGCTTAAAACAAAGGGATGATAGATTTCTGGCCAAAAATGGAGTAGATCTAACAAAGACTAGTAAATATAATTGTTGTCATAAAAAAGCAAATGGATGTAGTATTAATTACACAATAATCTGAAAGACCACAAATACTTCGGTCAGGAGTCATTATTCAAACAATTTCTGGGAAAACTAAAAGCATACTGGCAAAAACTTGGTGTAGACTAAGTTCTGATATCAAATACCACTATCAGTTCCAAATGAAAAAAATAATGGGGATATAGTTACATCACCTACAAGTTAGAGAAGCATGAAAGAAAATGTCTTTCACAACTACGCACATGGGAATAGTTCATTTTGAAAAGAGGATAGAAGTGATCATTAAAAAGGGACAATTTCAATTATGTAAAATTAAAAATTTTTGCACAAACAAAATCAGTGATAATAGAACTAGAAAAAATATAATTAGGAAAATAATTTTATAGCATTTTTTTCTGATAAAAATCTGTTGTATAAGATATAAAAGGAACTGATTAAAATATATAAAAATATAGCAATTTCCCAACATTCAAATATTCAAAGACAGTTCTCAAAGGGAGAAATCAAAGCAATCAATAGTCATATAAAATAAATGCTCTATTGTCACTAATAAAGAAATGTTAATGAAAACACTCATATTTTTTATTAAATTAAAACACTTCTGAAGATACACCTTACACCTTCACAAAGATGACAAAAAAGGAAAATGAAAACAGTCGGAGATGTCCTGGGAAGAGAATCACAATAATGCAATATTGGTGGAGCTTTAAATTTGCCCAGCCATTCTGGAAAGCAATCTGGAACTAAGGGAGCAAACTGCTTTTGTTTTTCAGTCATTTTTCAGTTGTATCTGATTCCTCATGACCCCATTTGGAGTTTCCTTGGCAAAGGAATACTGGAGTGGTTTGCCATTTCCTTTGCCAGCTCACTTTACATAACAGGAAACAAAACAGGGAAAGGGGGTAAGTGATTTGCCCAGGGTCACACAGCTAAGATGTGTCTAAGGCCGGATCTGAACTCAACAAGATGAATCTTCCTGACTCAGGCTTGACACTATGTGCTGCACCACATAGCTGCCCTTAACTAAACTGAACCTATTCTTTAACCTAGTGATAGTGTTCCTAGGCATCTACTCCAAAGAAATTAAAGGAGAAAAAGGACCCCAGTGAACAAAAATATTTACAGCAGCACATTTTGCTATAGAAAAGAACTGGAGGGGGCAGCTAGGTGGCACAGTGGATAGAGCACTGGCCCTGAATTCAGGAGGACCTGAATTCAAATCCGGCCTCAGACACATAACACTTACTAGCTGTGTGACCCTGGGCAAGTCACTTAACCCCACTGCCTAGCCAAAAAAAAAAAAAGGAAAAAAGAAAAGAACTGGAAACAAAATGGGTATCCATTAATTTGGAATGGTTATGGTAAATGAACATGATAGAATATTATTATACCATAAGAAATGATGAAAGGGACAGTTTCATAGAAATCTGGAAAAGTCTGTATAAACTGACATAGAATGAAATGATAACAATTTCTACAATAACAACAATTTAAAGAAAAAGAACTCTGAAACCCATAAGACCTGCATTCAAGGTAATAATCAATCGTGATGCCTGACGACTGACGAAGAGTGATAAGACTCAAGGGTGCAAAATTAGAAAAATATTTTTGTTCTTGGCAAATGGGTAAATTTGTTTTGCTTGACTATGCTTATTTCCTACAGTGACTGAGTTATTCCCATTTTTTTCCTTTTAAGGTAAGGGTTGGAATGATAACAGTTATTGATTATTTTTAAGGAGAAAAAAGAAGAAAAGGTCATTGAAGCTTTTTTTTTTTAATATGCAGAGAAGAATACTATTGTGCTATAAGAAATGATGAACAGGCAGACTTCAGAAAAACCTGGAAAGACTTGTATGGTCTGATGCTGAGTGAAGTGAGTAGAATCAGGAGAATGTTATACACAGTAACAGCCATGTTGTGCGATGACTAATACTGATAAATTTAACCCTTCCCAGCAATACAAGGATCTAAGACATCTCCAAAGGCCTCGGGATAATAAATGCTATCCATATCCAAAGAAAGAACTATGGAGTTTGAATGCAGATTGAAGCATACTATCTGCTATTTTTTTTCTTCTGTTGAATTTTGTTTCTTCTTTCTGGTAGTTCCTCCTATTGGTTCTAATTCTTACTTACAACAGCACCAATGTGAAAATATGTTTCATAGGAATGCATATGTATAGCCTATATCAGATTGTGCGCCATCTTGGGGAGGGTAGTGGGGAGGAAAGAGGAGAAAAATTTTAAACTCAAAAGCATATGGAAGTGATTGTTGATAAATCAAAATAAATTAATAAAAAATGAAAAGAAAATAAAATATGCAGAGAAGATATAACTTCCAGATGACATGACCAACTAGGTGACCAACTAGACTTTTTCTTCAATCCTCACAACCCCTCAAATCTTACATTTGGACTATTCCAATAGCCTGCAGGCTGGTCTCCATGCCACCTATCTCTCCCCATTACAATCCGTCCTCTTCTTGGTTGCCAAAGTGACCATCCTAAGCATAGGTCTGACCATGTGACACCCTCCACCATGTAACATTTCCTAATTAATAAACTCCAGTAGCTATCACTTGTAGGATTAAATTTCAAAAGCCTCTGTTTTAGCATTCAAAGTCCTTCATAACCTGTCCCTCCCACCTCTCCAGCCTCCCTGTTGTTCCTTCATTATCAAAGAGGACCAATGACATTATGAGGGTGATGTCTTTGACTAGCAAGTGTATTAGATTAAGTGAGGCAGAGCTGTGCAAAGTCATCAGCCTCACTCTCTCCTCCACATTTATCAAAGTCCAGTGGCAAGGCAAAAGTCAAGATGATTGGCGATGGCCCAAGATGACCTTGGCCTTTCTAAATTAAGGTCTTTCCCAGGTCTTAGTTTATCTGAGGCAATGTCCTCCACCTAGTCCAGGTGATTATTTCAACAACCTACTAAGCCCCAGGTCATTTTCCCTCATTTCCCAAGGAGTTGAACACCCTGCTCCCATGGATGCCCTTATAGTTCAAGGCTTCAACAGACATATTGATTATCCCTTGAACATCAAAACCTCCTAGTTCTTCAACTCATCAACTCACAGACTTAATAAAATAAAAGAGAATTCTTTTATTCTTTGCCCCCCATATTAACATAAGTTATATTTTACCAAAATAAAATTTTGGGTTATACCAACCATCTGTCTTCTCTGGTCCTATTCTTTCTTCTGAGGAAAGCCATACAGCTATGTTGGCTACAAATTTACAATAACTGATCTCAACTAGGCCCTCACTACTACACAGGATTTCTATATTGCCAGCACTTAAGACACTGCTTGGCACACAGTATGTGCTTAATAATGCTTCTTAGTTGATTAACTGATTTTTTTAAAAAAAAGTGATGTATACCTTGACATCGAAAAATTTTTATTGAAGAAGATAATATAGATAGAACTATAGGAATAGGCATTTGTACACATGACAAATGCAAACTAGATATAAAAGATATACAAAATAACTCTGGGGTAAGGAAAAGCACTAGCATTTGGGGAGGAGACACAGGAAGTCTTGATGTGGAAAGAAGCTCAAAGAAAACCAGAGATTCTAAGCACTACAGGGGAGAAGAAAGTGCATTTGAGGCATGAGAGAGAGACCCTGCAGAGGCACGGAGAAAGGAGGCAGAGGGTAGTCATGTGAAAAACAGCAAGAAGGTCAAAGTGGTCAGATTCCAGAGGATGCAAGAGGAGTAATGTGGTAATGTTGGTGCAGGTATTTGTGTGTATGCATGTCTGTATGAATGCATGCATGTATGTATGTATATAATATTTTGAATCGCTGAAAAGGGTCTTAGAGATAATTTAGCTTCAAGGTACAGGTTTCCCCACCCCTGATGGCCTAATGTCTCTTTACAGCTAAATTCTAGCCTAAATCCATGATTGGTTTGTTTGGTTTTTTTGAAGACACTGAGGCACAGAGCAGAGAGGTGTTAATCCAAGTGTCTGGATACAGAAACACAAGCTCCCGGTTTGTTTAAAAAAAAAAAGAAATTATGAAAAAAACTTGAATGTCTCCTAGAAATCAAAAAACCCGAATATTAGCACATTTATTTGGAGTAACATTTCCTTGTATTCAACATGGATATCTCTGAGGCTTACCAGACACACAATTGGGAAATTGGAGGAGAACTTTTTCATAAAAACCTGCACACTTCTTTAGAAAAGGTAGATTAGTCTATATGAGGGCTTCACTTCCCCCAAAGCTATCATGTCTGAATTTCTCCTCCCCACTCCCACTCTGTAACGTAATTTCATCTGTAAAATGAGAGTACTAAAAGAACGTCTAAGGCCCTTTCCAATGCTAAAATCCTATGATTCTATTTTTCCCCTTAGCCCTCTATACTCCTCCACTCTTCTTTTTCATTTCAGAATAAGGTATTATTTCCCTTCAATGAAATTTTGCCAAAACTTCACTATTCTAATGAGTGGGAACACATTTCACTTTTCACAAGCTGTACACCCTAATATGTACTATGAAAACCCACTGGCTTCAAAGATTTTCCACCTGAGCTTTTCACCCAGGTATTTCAGGCAATATAAGAGCTGAGCATGAGGTTGATGGGGGAGGAAAGTCTCTGTGACAGTCGACTGAAGGCTTTATTATTAATGCTACTGAGCTCAGACAGGCAACTGAAGTTTACAATGAAATGGCACCCTGATGACAACTTTCCAGCACTAGCATCAGTTCCAAGAGAATATCAATCTTCATAAAGAATGGCCTGCCTATCCAAGTGTCCTTGGATAAACAAACCTTTCTTTTGGGGTCAGAGAGATCGTGTTCTAAGACAACTCCATCTTTCAAGTATTCTAGACAGATGCTAGGCCTTCAAAGCTCCTGCTTGTTTATTACCCTTCCCATATACTGCTTGATCTTTATGTTAATTTCCTCATTAAACTCTTAACCATTTAAACATATTGTCTTCCTCTCTCCCCCATCTTGTGTCCCTCTCTCTCTCCCTCCCCACCTCTTTGTTTGTGTGTGCGTGTGCGTGTGTCTGTCTGTCTGTCTGTCTATCTCTGTCTCTGACTCTCTCATAGCTGTTAGTATAGCAGCTACTCAGTGCCCAATCTCACTAATATAATCATCAGGGGAAAGTTTTCCAAACTGGGCTGGTTCCCCCTCCCCCCAATTGCCCTCTACTTCCACTGACACTGGATTTAATGTGGATCACCTCAGTCCACTGTGCTCAGAACTTCTGAGTTCATAAGACACACCAATCTAAGCCTCCCTGGTAGCCGAGATTATAAGTGTGTGCCATCACACACTTATGTATCAGTGTGTATCAGTGTGTATACTTACGTTTCAGTACTTATGTATCACTTATATGTATCAGTACATATTGATCAAAGCAAAAAGGCAGATGACCGTATACCACCCTAGTCAGACAACAGGTAGTGAATCATGATAAGTTCTGATTATCACAAGCAGAAACACCTGTAGAAAACAACCAACATGGTGAGGGCTCTGAAGATGCACCATGAGGGGATTAAATGAAGAACGTTGGAATATGTAATCCAAATCAAAGAAGACTTGAGAGACGTGATATCCGTCTTCAAATAACAGAAAGGCTACTGTGTGAAAGAAAGATAGTTGGGAACCGCAGAACTAGGAGCGATGAATGGAAATAGCAAAGAGGAAAGTCTAGGCTTGATAGAAATTAAAACTTCAACACTTAAAAGAGCTTTAGAAGTGAAATGAGGTCTGTATCACAGAGCGTCTGTATCATAGTCTTTGAGTGGAGGCTGAATGACTATTTCTTTTTTCTTTGTTTTTATTTGGGAGAATTCCAGTTCTAAGAGAAAACATGACCAAAGAAACCTGTAAATGTCCAATATGTATATCAATAATAATAAGTGTTGAATATAGAAAAAGTAGAGTAAGATATCCCATCTGTTTAGAGTTCATGTTGGGGTAGAAAAGAATATATACCTCATATTTTCTTCTAGGAGAATTACAGAATCTTTTCCTGTCTCACTTATAATAGCCTCTTTCACCTCCTCTTATAATAGTAGTCCAGTGATCGCTTCTTTTTCCAATTACCACTCAAATTCCAATTGCCTTTTCTTTAGTGAGGAAAGTCTTTGGAAAATCAAGATTCAGTCCCCATGTGAAAGGAATGACCATTTGTTGAGCACACTGCTGTTCAAGCAGAAGTTAAATGTAATGAACAATGAAGCACTGGCTCAAGAGCAGTCAACTATAGTTTTTTTTCCCCCAAAGCTATGCACAAGAAATAAAGAACCATTATTCTCATTGTAAATAATCTATGTTTATGACTACATTTATTCAATTTAGAGTAACAATAGAGGCTCAAAAAGGACCAAGTACTCCCTTCACCACTACAAAATTCAAGCTTTCCAAGTCCTCTCAAACTCCATATAGTACATCCTATAATGGACAGAGCTGACCTTAAAATGAGGAAGACCTGGGTTCAAGCCCTGACTTCAAGGAGAATGGCTGCATGATTCTGGGTAAGACATTTAACTCCTTGAGTGCCCTGAAAAGCTAAGTTTTTCATTTGAAAAACAGATACTGGGGGCAGCTAGGTGGCGCAGTGGATAGAACACCGGCGCTGGACTCAGGAGGACCTTAGTTCAAATCTGGCCTCAGACACATAACACTTACTAGCTGCGTGACCCTGGGCAAGTCACTTAACCCCACTGCCTAGCTAAAATACAAAACAAAAAAAAACCACAGATGCTGATCTGAAATGGTCAAGAGAGTTTCTTCAAGGGGACTTCCAAATACCAATGAAATCCCAGATCAGTAACAAAACAAATGAAAAATATATGGTCCACACTGATAGTGGGAAAGTCAAGTAACAAATAATCCATAATAGCACAGAGCCTATAATCCACTGGTTTTGGACTATATCATTTAGTTCATTTTTTACAGTGAGTATATCTTCTTCAAATTTGCTAAAGTTAATACCAGCAACTGTCCAAATTTAATATCTTCATATTGATTCTGAAGGAAATCAGGACATAAGCATCCTAGTTGATAGTCTGCTTTCCCACTATGACAAATGCTCCGGACTCACAAGTTGAATAATCTACCCACAAATCATCAGATCGTTTTATGCAGTCAACTCTTGCTGTTGCTTAAAAAAAAAAATTTAAATAGTGACATTAAGTAGAAATATTTCTTCAGGAATCTGTCTTTGCCCAAAAATCTTCCTAAGCTCATTCATCTGTCACAACCCATGAAAAGAGTAAGCACAATTATATACAATGAGAATCAATTACTTAGTGAGAGGCTAATGAACGTCTAGCACTATTTTAGACATTACAGGGGGATAGCAAAGAAACAGGAGATATGGCTCATCCTTACAAGAGCTTACATAATTTGTGGAGAGGCAAGATCCACATAAAAAAATTACACTATAATATGAGACAGGAGTTGTGTAAGTACTAAATTCTGTGTTTTATAAGTGTCAGAAATTCAGAACAGAAAGAGACAAATGAAGGCTACAGGAAAAGAGAAAAGCCTCATGGATAAGGAGAATATGGGCTGAATTTTAAATATGCAGGAGAGGAACAAGAAGGCAGAACAGAAGATAGGATTCCAGGTAGCACAAAGTGCTTAAGTATAGGCATGTAGGTAGAAAATGGGAAATTAAATTTTGCATGGTCTTATCATTAAATAAGTATTTTCATATATTCTCTGATTTGATCCTCATAAGCCTATGAAGTAAAGAAGCAAAGTATAATCTCCATTTTACAGGCAAGGCTCAAAATGACTTACCCAAGATTACACAGCTAGAAAGCAGTGAGCTAGGACTCTCAAACCCATTTCCTTAGAATCCTAGTGCAATGCTTTTTACATTACACCAAGCATTTAAATCAAGTTGCATGTGGGGAAAAAAAAAAGGAGGAGACTATCCACACTGGAATGAAAGAGGAAAAAAAAGACATGATCATCATCCTTCACTATTCTTTGGAGGCATGAAAATATAGTCTTTTACAAGATGTAATGAAGTGTTACAGGCATCACACTAGCCCTACAGTGGCAAGTGCAAGCTTGTCTGAGAAAGGTGAAAATCCAGTGTAATGACTAGGCAGAGACCAAAAGGAGAGTAAGGTATCCAACTAACTAGTCCATCACTGACCACTGAGCCTATGCTCTGACAGGTGCATTTAGGAAAATACTGATTCCATTTGTCTCAGTCTGAAAAGACCAACTGGCTGGATCATCAAATTTGACCCTGGGATTTATTACCATACAGTACAAAAATGAGGAGAATACAAGGAACTCTTGGAATACAGACACCGGAAATGTCAAGTCACATTCATGTCAATTCACTACATAACCATACAGGCTAGTGACCTAGGACATAGGACAAATGTGATGTAGGTAACTACATGTATACGGCCATGGGCACACATAGAAAATGGCACCTACCCTCGAGGAGATTATTATATAGTTGATCAAAAGATCAAATGGATTTGTGATTGAGATGAAAGTGCCCTCCAATGATACAGATTTTAACTGAGATATAACTGCCAGTCCTGTGTAGCTCCTATCCATATCTTCCCAAAAGTTTACAGGGAACCTTTTTTCTTTATGGACAGGGAGGTTACAATTGAAACCACTGTCTGTCCCCAGGTGGTGTCCCCATCAGTGGTGCACTGTCTCTCTCTCCATAGGTCTGTTGGTCCACAAGTCATCCATCAATCTTGTCATGTGATGACCCATCTTTTTGGACTGTACATTTTATATGTGTTTATAGTTGCTTTTTTTGTTGAATGTCAAAGCCTGTTCACACTCAGCATGTGCCTCTCTATTGCCATAGGAGTGATATTCATGTTTAACTGTTTGGTAAGTTAAGCACAGCACTGCAGGACTTGCAAGACCCCAGGCAGAAGACTGGTATAACAGCTTTCTTTCTTGCTACTCCAAAAGCACTCTGATTTTTCTCCTTGCCACGCAGTGTATCCCTCTTCCAATACATCTTCTATCCAGCTATTAAGGTGATTTTCTAAAAGCGCTGGTCTGACCACATCAGACTATGTCAGACTTACCTTACTCAATAAATTCCAATAGCTCCCTCACGTCATTATTATCAAATACAAACTCACTTTTTTGGCTTTTAGAGCCCTTTACAGCCTGACCCAAACTCACCCCTGAAGACATGCTCCTGGACTCTGTGGTACAGCAAGACTGACCTCGATGTTCTTTACACATGATTCTACATCTTCAAACCCCGTGCTTTTGCACTGTCTGTCCACATGCCTGGAACATAGTTCCTCCTCGCCTACATCACTTAGTATTCCTTGTTTCTTTCTAAACTAACCTCGAGAGTCACCTTGTACATGAAGTATTTACCAGTCACCCTGTTGCTATTACCTCTACTGTAAAAATTACTAAATATTCAAGTGGATCTGTAATCTCACCAACTTGGGAGGTCCCCCAATGATACAGATTGCATCCACTCATGACCACTCATTCTATGAAGCTCTCATCCACATCCTGCTAAAAGTTCATCCAGAGGGTCTGTACCACACACTGGAGACCCTCCTCACTTTTTCCAAATGTTGCAAGGGCACCAGTGGGGCGCTCTGGCTGGTTACCTATTTTCTCTGGCCCTCAACACATAATGGCCCATTTTCTCTTCTTATAATATTCCTTGATGATATCTTTTACTCTTGTTATTCTTTGGAGTGGTTCATTGGTTATATGTTGCCTCTTACTCATAACCACAATACATTTTTTCCTCAATTACACTGTATTTATATAGTATATACTTAAATGTGTACGTGCTATATTTTCTGACAAATTATAAGTTCTTTGAAAGAAAATAACTCTTAGATGTTGATTCTGTATGCATAGTATCAAGCATAATGGCTGACACAGAGGAGGCAATTAATAAATGCTTGTTGACTGAAACACTGACTGGTAATAAAAATAAGACTTTGCTTCTGGGAGAAGTTTGGGGTCCTTGAAAGGGTTCTACAATTTCCTTCAGGGAGTCAAGTCTCCTATCTTCCCCCTGTTTAATTTTGGAGACGAAACAAAGTCCATTTGGACTATTTACACAAGATATATAAATATGCTGATAAATGAGCTCTATTAGCCACCGATCCAACCTCATGGCACTATCAAGATACCATGCATCCTTTATCCATCTGCTTTTTCTATGTGGATGGTTTAGGTCAAACTCTTTTTAGTGCTTAGAGATCCCTTCCAGGAAGCTTGGCAGCATTCAAAGGTATGAATGTAACAAGCACTGCATCCACAAGGAAAAGGACCTAGAACACCTTACCATCTAGAGCAAATCTTTCTTCTAAGACTCTGCAATGGATCTGCTAGATGATGGCAGAATGCACAATTGGCAAGTATTTATTTTCAGATTTCAATCATCTAAAAATAGCTGAACAAGGCTGTTGTTCTATCTTTAATTGAATCTTGAATAATTTTTGTGTCTATATGGGAGATAACTATTTGGAAGACAGCATTTAGGGTGTAAGTCTGCCTTACTGAAAAAATGCTTTTTTACTACATACAAAAATCACCGGTGGCTACAAGGCAAATGGATGCAGAAAAGCCCAGCTCTCCCACATATTTTCCAACAAAGTTCTAAACCAGCAATAATTAAAATTACAGATGAAAAGGAGTATAAAGAAGCAGCAATAACTTCTCCTTTCCTTCCCAGAGTCGTACAAGACAAGGGGGTCAAATCGGGGATAGAGAAATCAGCACCCACTTCAGTAACTGGCTTGCAGATGGAAGGTGCCCTGAGAGGGGACATACCAAGAAAGCTGAAAACAAGCCACATCCATGAGGCCTGAAGCTCACCAAGGTCCTGCAAGTTCCTAGTCAGATACTGGTGATTTTGTGGCTCTGAGGCCTTCGAGAAGATTCTTTGAAACCGACTTCCAGTCACTGAGGTGGCCTTTTCTCTAGATATGGCTCAGAGTTGAGGTGAATACTGCCTGCTGCTTTTTCTCTGTGCAATGACATGGCTCTGTCCTCCACTGCCCTTCCAATGGGCCACAGCCACATGGCTTCAGATCTCAATGATCAATGTTTGTACTGGTTGCCATCTCCCTACCACACTGTCACTCAAAGCAATCCACATGGCAAGGGGAAGGAAGCACATACCCCTGGGGAATTGGTTGGAGGATTTAGCACATTTAACACTGTGAAGACAGGGGGATCAGGTACCAAGGGGCCTTGAAGGAAGCCTGTGACCAGCACAACCTCTAGCATATAACTAGAATCTGACAAAGCCCCAGCAAAAGGTGAAACTAATTCTTAGATATGGTATTGAGAAGAACACAAAGACTGATTAAATTCAACAGCCACAATGGGCCAAAAGGAAAGGACACAAAATCTAGGTATTATGGTAGCGGGTGGAAATATGGATTGGAAATACTCTCTGACCCTGAAGCCCGATCTTACAATCACTGGGTTCTCCCAGAACCTCCTATTGAAAGAAGAGACACAGGTCAAAGCTCTTTTCATCCTTCTCCTAGCTGCATGGCTGATTCAATCTCACTGGACTTTCTCTACCATCACCCCAAATTTGGTATCCTCCTTTCCCCCTTTTTCAGTCCCCTTTTTCTGTTGTCTTTCCCTATCAGACTGTAAGTTTCTTCTTGTGAGCAAGGACAGCCTTTCTTTCTGCTTACACCTATAACCCCAGGGGTTAGCACGTTGTAAGTCCTTAGTAAATGCTTATTGACTGACTGGCCAACAGGCCTTGCCCACTGATCCAAGAGCTGGGAACAAGGGTATGTCCCAGCTCAGAAGCAGGAGCTTGAGAAATGAGCAAACAGGAAATACTCTCTCTCTCTCTCCCTCTCTTTCTCTCTCTCAAAACCACGAAGAAACACTATGGATTAAGAGCAGGCCAAGAGGTAAACCCAGAAAAAAGGAAGTAACTCTACAACAAGTACTAATAGAATCTCAAAGAAAAGAATGTCACAGTCATAGGGGCCCCCAAAATAATGCAAAGGATAAAAACTGAAAATTAAATTAAAAGTAGTAAACTCCTAAGAAATATTAGAATACAGTCAAAAGTGTGTATTGGTCTTAAGTAACTATGCTTATTTGTTATTTGATGTTTTTCCTAAATCTAATGACCTTTTCTCAATTCTCATCCCCCCTGACCTCTCAGCAGCCTTGGCACTGCCCATGTCCCTCTACTCCTTAACACTCTCTTCGCTCTAAGGTCTGGCACACCAGACATGGCTGGCTCTCCTCCTTCCTTTCTAACTGATCCTTTCTCAGTTTCCTTTGCTGGATCTTCACCTACTAAGCAACAAGGTCTGGACTCTCTTCTCTTACAGCTTTCCATACTATTATTTAACTTGGTAATTTCATCAGCTCTCATAGATTCAATTATCATCTTTACGCTGATGATTCTCCTTTTTTTTCTCCCTTTGGTGAGGCAATTAGGTTTAAGTGACTTGCCTAGGGTAACATAGCTAATGTCAAGTGTCGGAGCGTGGATTTGAACTCAGGTCCTCCTGACTCGAGGGCGGGTGCTCTATCTGCTGTGCCATCTAGCTGCCCCTATGCTGATGATTCTCAAATCTACTCTTAACCTTTCTGCTGATCTCCAGTCTCACAACTCAAATTGTCTATTAGACATCTTGAACTGGACGTCCTCGGATAACTTCAACTCAACTTGTCCAAAATCAGACTCCTTATCTTTTCCCCTAACACATCCTCAATTCCAAAATCCACTCTTATTGTTGAGGGTACCACTATTCTTCCAGTCTCCCAGATGCACAACCTTGGTGTCATCCTTGATTCTTCTCTCTCTCTCTCTCTCTCTCTCTCTCTCTCTCTCTCTCTCGCACGTGTGCGCGTGCACCAAGGGCATTGTGAGTTGATAAGGTAGATATAATAGGATTGTCTAGCAGCAATAAGAGTTGAATTGAGGTTGTATAACACAAATTTGTAGCAGACCTAGTCAGAACAGTTGTGAGATTTTCTCCACCTTCTTAGAGAAGTACATATATATAGGAGTGATGACAAGCACAAAGCAATATTTTAGGAAGAATAAACTGGCAAGATAGCTGGATAAAGACCAGAGTACACAAACAACAACAAAACAAAATAACCATTAAAAAGGAAGAAAACTCTCAAGACCTGAAGGCAATGCTGAAACAGGTGACAGCCAGTCCTGATTCCAAACACACAGGCTAGAATTCCTTCTCAAAAAAGTCTTAAATGAGTTTGTTTTCTAAGGAATGTGACCACCCTGATGGCAGGGATGGTGTCACTTTGAACTTTCTATTGAGACTTCCCAGCAGAACCTGAAGTGAAAACAGCTCCTCCTGGATCACAACTTGAGGCTGACTTCAGAACTGCTGAGCCCAGCATATTCCAGCTCAATCCAAATGGAAACCTCTCAAGCATGATTTGATTCACATTTCAAGGCAGGTTTTGAAACCTTTACATTTCTTTTTCTGAAAGCACTAAAATAGTAACTCATTATATTCTCCCCTGCCCTCCTCTCACCACTCCCCACCCCACTCCAGCCAATTACAAATGAAGCCTCCACAACCTAGAGCAAATGAGGCTTAGATGTCAGTTTCTATTACACATAAGAAAACAAATCTTGATCATTCAACATGCTTTAAATATGGAAAAATCATTTTAAATACAAGTCTGGGGAAAAAACTTCTCAGGACATCAGTTACAAAGGGAATCTCTTTGTTCTCCAGAAATTGGCTATTTTCTGGGCACTCAAACCTCCTTAATTTTGACTAATTAGAATGGGATGGGGCAATCAATATTAACTGATGAAAAGACAGAATTAAAATAATGTGAAAAGAAAGCCTTGTTACATAGAGTTGAGTAAATTCAGTAACTGCCAATAGATGGTCCTGAGGCCTAATAAGGACTTGTTTAGTCACCTCTGCCAAATAAGTAAGAAAATAAATCACCCATTTGTTTAAAATTGTTAGCTTTTACACAGCTAACGTAGGGTAGCTAGGTGGCTAAGCAGTTAGACTTAGGAAGGAAGCAGCAAGGAAAACCTGAGTTCAAATCCAGCCTCAAACACTTTCTAGCTGTGTGATCCTGGGCAAGTCATTCCATCCTGTTTGCCTCAGTTTCCTCATCTGTAAAATGAGCTGGAGAAGGAAATGGCAAACCACTCCATGATCTTTGCCAACACAACCCCAAATAGGGTCACAGAGTCAGACTTGACTGAAATGACTGAACAACAAAGACAACTATGTTGTGTTCAGTTGTGTCTGACTCTTTGGGATCCCATGTAGCATGACTGTCCATGAGATTTTCTTGGAAAACAAAGTGGAGTGGTTTGCATTTCCTTCTCCAGTGAATTAAGGCAAACAGAAGTTAAGCGACTTGCCCAGGTGACACAGCTAGTAAGTGTCTAAGGCTGGATTTAAACTCAGGTCTTTCTGGCTGCAGGCTCAACATTCTATCCACCGAGTCACCTAGCTGCCTCCTCTAGTTGCCTTTAGACAACTATATAGTATAGGAAAATGAGTTACACAGAATAGCTTCCAGAATGAAATGAAATGAAATGTAACTTTCAGGTATTAAAACTTTTATTTTAGTCTAACATGGTTTAAGGTGCTTGGGGAGAGGGAGAGAGAGGGAGAGAGACACAGAGAGAGAGAGAGGGAGAGAGAGAGAGAGAGAGAGAGAGAGAGAGAGAGAGAGAGAGAGAGAGAGAGTGTGTGTGTGTGTGTGTGTGTGTGTGTGGTACAGTCAACCCTGAGGGGAGAAGGAGACAGCATACATAGATCCTAATTAAACCAATCCTGAGGAATAAGAATCATCATCATAAACATGAGCTAACATCTTATCCTAAAAAAAATTATGCCAGTGCAGATGTAAGGATATTTACTAATACATGCAATGCCACCATCTTCCCCAGTCCACTAGGCTATCATAATATTTCTTCTCTTTCTTTCTTTATATGCATCACTATCTTCTAACTCTCCCAATGTTTTTCACTATCTTAGTTCTTTTGCAAACTGCCAAACTGCTACCAGATGCCTCTTTCTGCTTTCTACTATCTTGTTTCTTAAGATTCATTTAATAATAATGATTGATATGTAAATAATGATTAAGGGTAAAAAGCAATTAACATTAATTATCTAATTTGTTACTCAAAACAACCTTGAGTGGCAGATGGTACAAATACTATTATCTTCATTTTAAATCTGGGGAAATAGAAGAGCTTATAGGCTGGTATTTCTCAAGATTACTAGATGGAAAAACTGGACACTGAATCTAGGTCAACTTACTTTCTATACTTTTGCAATACACCATGATATTAACTGTACAAGGTTTATTATTTTTAAAATGGGGGGGGGCGCGCGCGTGCGTGTGCGCCAGTCAGGTGGTGCAGTGGATAGAGCACCAGCCTTGGAGTCAGGAGGACCTGAGTTCAAATTCATCTCAAAAATTTACTAGTTAGCTGGGAGACCCTGCATAAAGTCACGTAACCCCAATTAATTAAAAAAAAATTCAGAGTCAGATATCATGGTGAAAAACAAGGGAAAGAACGAATGTGTCAGTAACTATTTATTAAGTACTTGCTCTGTGGCAAACATTTTGCTAAGCAATGGAAGAGATAAAGAGGCAAAAATAAGGCTGATGCCCACAAGATGCCCATTTTCTATTGAGGGAAAGAAGTGAAGAGAAAAATAAGATGGGGGGCAGCTAGGTGGCGCAGTGGATAAAGCACCAGCCCTGAAGTCAGAAGGACCTGAGTTCAAATCCGGTCACAGACCAAACACTTGACACTAGCTGTAAAACCCTGGGCAAGTCACTTAACCTCAATTGCCTTAAAAAAAAAAAAAGAAAAAATGCTTCAAAGAAGAACATGGCTCCTGAGAAGGAGAAAGAGTGGTAGATTTACAGTCAAAAGACAGGAGTTCAAATTACACCTTTGACAGTTACTAGCTATGTGACTATAGGTAAGTCAGTTCACTGCAACTTTAAAATGGGCTAACAGAACCTGTAATTCTTCCCAGAATTTTTAAGCGTATCTCAAAGGAATTATACCAAACGTGTAAAGTAAAACAGCTGCATAAATTTAAACTATTATTCTGATATGTCCAAAGCAACTTACTGTCTTCATTCCTCATCTGTTTTTTTTCAATTATCCTAATACTTTAACTAATACAATTTTAAGAGAGGTTTTAGTGGGAAAAGCATCAGTTCTGGAGTAAGACCTGAATTCAAATCCAGCTGTGTGACTTCAGGCAAGTCAGTAACCTATCTACCTGAGTTCCTTCAAATATGAAATTGAGATAATCATAGAACCCACTTTCCAGGGCAATTCTGAGGATTAAATGAGATAAGATTTGAAAAAAAACAAGTCATTCTGGTAATACACATTTATTAAGCACCTAGTATCTGCCAAGTGTCATGCTAAGTGCTAGAGGTGCAAAGAAAGGAAAGGGCAGTCCCTGCCCTCAAGGAAATCACAATCTAGCGGGGTAGACAACATGCAAACACCTATGTACAAAAGAAGGTACATTCAGGATACACAGGAAATTATTAACAGAGAGAAGGCACTAGAATTAAGAGAAGCCAGGGAAGACTTCCTGTAGAGGCCTAGAAAAGTAGGAGGGAGCTACGTTATGAAGGGCTTTGAATGCCAAACAGAGGATTTTGTGATTGATCCTAGAGATGAAAGGGAGTCATTGGACCTTGCTGAGTAAAAGAATGACATAGTTGGACCTGCCCTTCAAGAAAATCACATTTTGGCAGCTGAATGAAGGATGGACTGGAGTGGTGAGGAACTTAGGACAGGCAGACTAACTACACACTTATAGTCCAACGCATGAGGTAACACTGGCCTCTACCAATATCACAGGAGAGAAGGAAGCAGATTCAAGAAATGTTGCAAAAATAAAATCAACTGACCTTAGAAACAGATAGTTTTGGGGATGAGAAATAGGAAAGTCCCTACTTTCTTGGAAGCAAGGAGGGGTTGGGGGAAAAATAATGATTTAACTTTTGGACATGTTGAGTTTGAGATGTCTACTGGACATTCAGCCTGAAATGTCTGAAAGGCAGCTGTAGAGTAGAAAATGGCAGTCAGCAGAGAGATTAGGGATGTATAGGCATATTGGAAAACCATCAGCACAGAAATAATAATGAAATCCATAGGAGCTAATGGGACTCCCAAATGAAATGGTATAGAAGGAGAAGAGAAAAGGGCCCAGGACAGAGCCTTACAGGACTCACCCATGGTAAATGGGTGTAAACTGAATGAAGATCCAGCAAAGTTGACTGAGGAGAGATAACACAGATGGGAGAACCAGGAGAGAGTACTGTTCCAAAAACCTAGGGAGAAGAGACTATCAAGAAAAAGGTGATCAACACTGTCCAAGGCTGCAGAGAAGTCAAGAAGAATGAGGGCTAAGAAAATGGTCACTAGATTTGGCCATTGGTAACTGGGGGGAGTAGTTTCAAGTTGAATAAGGTGCTTAGAAGCTGGACTGTAGGGAGTTAAGAAAAGAGTGAGAGGGGAAGTGGAGGCACTTATTCTAGAGAGCCTTCTCAAGGAATCTAGCCTTCGGGTTACTAATAGCAGTGATGAACTAGTGACATTCTCAGCACAGTGCTTTGCACGCAGTTAAGTGCTCTGTAAATGCTTATTGTTATTGCTAACAGTAATTATTCAGTGGCTGGAACACACTAGATAAATATGATGTTTTTCTGGTTAAAAAGCTTAGTCTCTTAAGTAAATAATCTCCTTCTAATTTCCTTTATGCCATTCTTTTCAGAAACCCTTCTACCTTAATCTCAGTCATACCATTCCCTCCTAGAAAAACCCTTCTTCAAAAAGACCGTGATGGTAAAGGATAACCAAGTAAAGGTAAATGCCAGTCACAGCAAGAAAGGAAATTTCTGCTCTCTTCATACTGTTTGATTCAACAGACCTTTATCCTTACCCTACTGCCAGCTGTAGAGGAATGTGTCTTTTCTCCTCATGTCTCCAGACTGATCAGTTTCGCACTGATTCACTGCTCTAATGCCTAGGATATGACTGTTCTCTCTCCGCAGTGGTCCCACCTGTACATTTTAGCTAGAGGGGGTGGAAAGGATGCAGAGGCAGAGTGAGCATCCTGTTCTATATTTCTCACCAGGCAAGTTATGTTTATGCAATTTCAACTTCCTGATAAAAGCTCTACAACACCTATTGTAAAAAAAGAGTGAGAATCAATTGAGATTTCCTGAAGCAATATTACTTAGATTTCATGCTGCTCTATTACAAATTCCATTTCATTTATTTTACTTGTATAATGCACTCCCCAAGTATCCCTTCAGAGCCAGCATTAACCATCCTAATACCAGCAACTCACACTTCCTTGGCTAATGGTATAGATGCCACATTAACTAGTCAACATTCCAGAGGACAGTACTGAGCAACAGTAGTAAATAAGTTCCTAGTCACTTATGAAAAGGTCTCTGCCTTCAAGAGACCCATCCTCTCAGGTAGTATGACATAAATGTCACACTCCTACAGAAAAAAAATATACACACACACAAATCTATCTTCACAGAACTACTATATAAATATATCACACTTTACGGAGTTCACTTGATTGTTGATAAGACTTGCATTAGATATAGCAAGGGAACAGAGAGACATGAGAACCTTTAATTTACTAGCTCAACTGAAGAGAGTTTTCTGCCCAATTCAGTTCAACCAACATTTATTCAAAGCTTGCTTTCTAGGTGTGGGTAAGGGGGAGGGGGGGCAACAATTCCTTTGTCCTCTCCCTGGATCAGACCACAAATGCAGGACTGTGTTCAATTCTATTTTAGGAAGGCTATGTTTTAGGAAGGCCATCAATAAACTGGGGTCTATTCAGAGAACAGCATTCAGAAGTAGGAAGGGCCTTCACTGCATGTCACAGAAGGGATGGCACACATTACTGTAAAGGAGAGATGGTGGGGGGAACATATAAAAAATACAAACGGCTGGCACTTAGTGGGGAAATTATACTTGTTCTACTTATCACCAGAAACCATAATTAAGGGGCAAAGATGGCTGCCTGAACCCAGAAGCAAACAGCTCAGCTCTCACTTACCTAACCTAAGAAAAACCTGAAACTGACATCAGATTAAATAATTATCAAGAAACCTAGATGGCGGAGTAAAAAGGATGGTAGAGTAAAAAGTTAGTCACTCTCATCCTCCCCTATCAACCTCTGAAAACCCAGAAAATATCACCCCAGAAAAAAAAATCCTAGAACAGCTGAACTAGAAGAAACACGGGGAGCAACAGTGCAGCAGCCCAGCAAACGGGTCTCTCAGGGCCTCACGAAAAATAAGAGAAGCAGCACTACAAAGGACCCTGAGCAGATAAGCATTCATCTGAAAGGAGCTGAAGAAAACAACCTAGAGTCTTCCTAAAGTCCCAGCCTTGCTGATTGCAACCCAACACCAGGTAAGCTGTCAGAACCCTACAGCCTCCAACTGTCAACCAGGAGGAGATCCTGAAGCCCAGGCGGCAGAGCAGGCAAACACCAACACCTGGACCTCCAAGTGCCTCAGAGAGGGCGGGGGAACCAGCAGAAACCAGCTCAGAAAACCACCAGGTGCCTCAGCACTCTACCCCAAAGAAATCTCCCAGTGCATTAGCAGAAACAAGGGAGGAATCACTGCAAGGGGGCCCAGGTAGATAAACAGCCATCTAAAAGGAGCTGAAGAAAGATAAAGGAAAGGAAAAGCAGGCAACCTAGAATTGCCTGAAAGTTCCAGCCTTGCTGATTCCAGCCCAACACGAGGTAAGCTGCCAGAACCCTACAGCCTCCAATTGCCAACATAAGAGGCCCCAGCACACAAAGCCAGTGACCAAGACCTAGGCTCCCAACACAAGAAGCTTGGGTCAGTGCCCTCTGTTCCCCAGCAGGAGAGCTCAATCTCTTTAAAGGCCAGGGAATAAAGAAACCATGAGTAAAAAGAAATGTACCATAGATTCATATTATGAGAAGAGTGAAGATCAAGACAGAAATTCTGAAGAGGACAACATTGTCAACAAACCCACATCTGCAACATCAAAAGGGAATATGAACTGGTCTGAAGCCCAAAAAGCCTTCTTAGAAGAGCTCAAGAAGGATTTTAAAAGTTAATGAGAGAGGTAGAAGAGTCCTTAAAAAATACAATTGGCCAATTGGAAAAAAAGTACACTGAAGAAAACAAGTCCCTAAAAAACACAATTGGCAAACTGGAAAAAAAGTACACTGAAGAAAACAAATCCCTTAAAAATACAATTGGCCAATTGAAGAAGGAAGTACAAAAACTAACAGAAGAAAACAATCTGTTAAAAACTAGAATTGGACAAATGGAAACTAATGACTCTATGAGAGAGCAAGAATCAGTCAAACAGAAACAAAAAAATGAAAAAATAGATGAAAACATAAAATACCTCATTGGTAAAACAACGACCTGGAAAATCGATCCAGGAGAGACAATTTAAAAATCATTGGACTACCTGAAAATCATGATGAAAAAAGAGCCTGGACAGTATCTTTCAGGAAATCATAAAGGAAAACTGCCCTGAAGTCCTAGAACCAGAAGGTAAAATAACCATAGAAAGAATACACCGCTCACCACCTGAAAGAGATCCCAAATTGACAATGCCAAGGAATATAATAGCAAAATTCCAAAATTACCAGATGAAAGAGAAGGTGCTGCAAGCAGCCAGAAAGAAACAATTTAAATATCATGGAACCACAGTCAGGATTACACAGGACCTTGCAGCTTCTACATTAAAAGACAGCAGGGTGTGGAACATGATATTCCATAAGGCAAAGGAGCTTGGATTGCAGCCAAGGATCAACTACCCTGCAAAAATGAGCATGATTTTTCAAGGGAGGAGATGGGTATTCAACGAAATAGGGACTTCCAAACCTTCCTGATAAAAAGACCAGAGCTCAACAAAAAATTTGATCTTCAAGTACAAGATTCAAGAAAGACATAAAAAGGTAAATGGGACAGAAAGATACAAAATGTTGTTAATAAGGGCAGACTGTTTACATCCCTACAAGGGAAGATGACACTTGCAACTCTTGAGAACTGTATTGTTATTACACCATGTTAAAGGAGTATACATAAAGGGGTGGATATTAGTTGACTTTGATGTAATGATAAAAAAAAATCTAATCAAGTGGGTTAAATGGATCCAAGTAAGTGGATTAGTCTGATCTTAGAAAATGTACTGAGAAAGGAGGAGGCAGACAAGGGTAAATTACATTACAGGAAAAGACAGAAAATCCTATTACAGCAGAGGGAAAGGGGGGGGTGAGCATTGTTTGAACCTTACTCTCATCAGATTTGGCTCAAGAAGGGAATAACATAATCAGTTAGGTATAGAAATCTAACTTGCCCTATAGGCAGTAGGAGGAAAAGGGGAAAGAAAAAGGGGAAGAAAAGGGGGGGGAAGAAGGGAGGGAAGAAGCAGTAAGAAAGGGGAAGAAAAGGGAAAGGGATAATAGAAGGGGGAGAGACTGAAGGAGGCGGTGGTCAAAAGCAAAACACTAGTGAGGGGAAAGGAGAAAGGAGAAAGAAAAGCATAAAAGGGGGAAAAAGGATGGAGAAAAAGACACAGATAGTAATCACAACTGTGAAAGTTGAATCACTGTCTTTTTTTTTTCTGTTGAGCTTTGTTTCCTCTTTCTGATGGTTCCTCCTATTGGCTTTAATTTTTACTTATAATTTCACTAATGTGAAAGTATGTTTCATATTAATGTAAATGTATAGCCTATATCAGATTGTGTGCTGTCTTGGGAGGGTGGTGGGGAGGAAGGGGGAGAAAAATTTTAAACTCAAAAGCATACAGAAGTGATTGTTGATAAATCAAAATAAATTAACAAAATAATTTTTTAAAAAAAAAGGAAACCTAATAAGAAATTACAGCAAGTCACTTCATCTACCTAAGAGCTACATGCAAGAAATCGGCCAAAACCCCAGAGGCAAGAGGGAGGGGCCAGCAAATCCCAGCAAAAAAAAAAAAAAAGGCAGTTCAGCCTCCCAGTAGAAGCTTTCCCAGAGACACCCATAGCCCCCAGGACTCAGGAGGGCCCTCCTGAAAAAGCAGAAAAATATTCAGTAAACCATAAGGTAGAGATCTTGGAAGGCCACAAGGAATGGCAAGGACCAGTACAGAGACACTCAGAATGGGAAAGCCCTGGCTCAAGGGAACCAAGGCCCCTAAAACTGTTCTGAGAAGTTAGAGAGAGCCATAAAGACCAAGAGCTCTAACCCTCATGGATGAGAGGAAGTAGGGTGAGTGCTTTATCTCAAGAGATTTAACAAGTATGATAATATGTTCATTATGCTTTGTTTAATGGAGTCTAAGTGTCAAGCTCGGTTCCAAAAGGCTTTTTAATAAGGCTGAGAATGGAGAACACTATGACTGTCGGCACATAAAAGAAGCACTGTTAATGTTTCAAGTTTTTTTTTCTTCTTCACTAAAAATCATTTTCCTTATATTTCAATCGACATTTTCGTGACTTCTGACTTCTACAACGAATTCCTCAATATTACACTATAAAATACAGTACAGGATTTTAAATATTTGCTTTGTGAACTCATTTTCCCTGGACATTACTAAAAGTTCTTTCTCTGTGTTATGTTCTCCACTTTACAGCATATATTTCAGGAAGCTAGAGCGCACAGGAGAGAGAATGCTGAACTTGGGAGCTTCTAACACTTCTTAACTGTGTGACCCTGGGCAAGAAGACCCTTAACATCTCTCAACCTAAGATTCTTCATCTGTAAAACAGTTATAATTACAGCACCTACCTCCTGAAGTTGTTGGAAGGATCAAATGAAATAATAAATGGTAAGGCACTTTGTAAACCATAAAGCACTACATAAATGCCCACTATCATTACTATTATATGAAATGGATAAAGGAGGATTGAACAGAGACATACAGTTTAGTATAGAAATAAAATTCAACAGGGAAATAAAATAATTAGGGATTACAGGGAGTAGTGGTCAGGAGGAAGGGTAATATTAGGGAGGGGAACGTACAAAGCAAAAGAAACTTTCTAAGTCTGATGGAAATACTAAAAGGGAAAAAAAGAAAAGAAAAAAACTAAGGGATTATAATCATGTCTTGGGGAATGGCTGAAAGTATTATATGAATGAAATGGCATATTTATTGCCCCATAAGAAAGGATGAGATCACTTCAGAAAATCTTGGGTAGGAAATTAGAAAGAAAGCAGAAAACTGGGGAAACACAATATTTTTTTACAACAAGTATCTCTGATAAAGGCCTTCTTTCTCAAATATATAGAGAACTGAATCAAATGTTTAAGAATACATGTCATCCCTCAGTTGATAAATGGTCAAAGGATATGAGCAGGCAGTTTTGAGATGAAGTAATCAAAACTATCTATAGTCATATGAAAAAATGTTCTGAATCATTATTAATTAGAGAAATGCAAATTGAACCAACTCTGAGGTACCACCTCATACCTATCAAATTGGATAATATGACAGAAAAGGAAAATGATAAAGTAGAGTATGAGGAAAACTGGGACATTAATGCACTGTTGGAATCATGAACTGATCCAATCATTCTGGATAAGAATCTGGAACTATGCCCAAGAGCTAAAAAACTGTGCATACCCTTTGACCCTGCAATACCACTACTAGATCTGCATCACAAAGAGATTTAAAAAGAGGGTGGGGTGGGGAAGAGAACCTATTTGTACAAAAATATTTATAGCAGCTCTTTTTGTAGTGGCCAGATCTGGAAACTGAGGGGATGTCCATCAACTGGGGAATGGCCAAACAAGTTGTGGTATATGATTGCAATGGAATATTATTGTGCTACAAGAAATGACAAACAAGATGATTTCATAAAAACCTGGAAAGACTTATATAAACTGATAAGAGTGAAGTGAGCAGAACCAGGAGAACACTGTATACAGTAACAGCAACACTGCATGATGAGCAACTGTGAATGAACAGCAACACTGCATGATGAGCAACTGTGAATGATGGAGCTTTTCTAAGTAATGCAGCGATTCAAGACAATCCCAAAGGACTCATGATGAAAAATGCTATCTGTCTCCAGAGAAAGTGATGACCCCTGAATATAGACTGAAACCTATTGTTTTTTACTTTCTTTCCTGCTTTCATTTTTTTTAATCTGGTTCATATTTTCTTCCACAACATGACTAATATGGAAATGTTTCACATGACTGCACCTGTATTACCTATATCAGACTACTTATCATCTTAGAGAGGAGTAGGGGAGGGAGGAAAAATAGAATTTGGAACTCAAAACTCTAAAAAAAAATGTTAAAAATTATTTTTACATGTAATTTGGGGGAAATAAAATATTTTTTTAAAAATAAAATCAACCTGAATTATTAACAAAAAATAAAAACATTTGAAAAGAAAGAAAAAGAAAGAAAATCTTGGGTCATATGAAGAGATGAAGAGTGAAGGAAACAAAACCAAAAGATCAATCTATACAAGGACAACAACATAATTAAAAAAAAAAAACTGAAAGATTTAAGGACTCTAATACATGCAACAACCAACGATAGCATGAGAAGACCTATAATGAAGTATGTTACCCAGCTCTCAAAAGCTGAGGAGGTATAGAAAGAGACATCTATTTTTTGGATATGGTCACTGTGTGGATCCCTTTGCTTGATTATGTTTATTTGTTAGAAGAGATTCTTCCCCTTTCCATTTGGAATTGGGTGCTGGTAGTAGGTGGGCAGGAGAACTTAGTAATATTAATTCAAAATAAAAAGAGAGAGACACTGATCCATTTTTGAAAAAACAGACAGGAAGAAAGAGAAAGAGGTTCCAATAGAAGCACAGACAAAAAGGGTAGGTTTAAAAATTTTTTCCAATCAATAAACATTTATCTTCTCTCCTGCCCACCTCCAACCTCCCCTCTACAAAAAAAGAAAAAGAAAACTCTTGCATCAAAAATAGTCAAGGTAAATAAACTCCCACATTGGTAGCATCCAAAAATGGATGTCTCATTCAATTGGGCAGTTTTAAATTTAATGCATGAAATTATTAAATATATTTTCATAAAATAAGTAGTTTGAAATGAAGATTCATAGTTTCATATATAATTTTAGTTTTTTAGTTTTTCTATGAATAGGGAAATATTTTTGGGGAAAAGGGTCTTCAAGCTCCAAATAATATATACATACATACATATATACATACATATATATATATATATATATATACACACACACACACACACACATACGTACATATATATATATATATAAACTATGTGTGCGTATATATATACATACATACATACATATATATATATTTTTTTTTCTTTTAAAGAAAATGAAAGACACAACCAGGAAGAATAGATGAAAGTTGTGAAAAGGAAAATTCACACTTGATACATAGAAAGTTGTGAAAAGAAAAATTCACACTTGATACATAGAAAATTCTCCAACAATTAAAACTAGACTAAAGCAGAATGGACTACCTGAAGGGATGTTTCACTTCCCTGGAGGTCTCTGAACAAATTCTGGAAGATTTTTTCAAGGTACATAAGATTTCTTGTAAGATATCTTTTGTATAAAATAGCCTTGTCTAAGAGCCTTTTTAAGGCTTTAGTTGGACTAGATGACCTTTGACGTCATTTCCAGTTTCCTGATTCTGTGATACTGTGGGCTATCCAGGAAGAAAAGCAAAAAACTAATGTTAACAACTATTACCAATAGAAAACTCAAGAAACTCTTTCCAACCCATGTTTTTTTCCCCACTCCTCCGTGACTATATAATCTTGGAAAGTTCAAAAGCCTTAGGTTGTAGATTGCAGAAGTCACCTGACATAGACGATTTTCCTGATTGTAACATCATTTTGCATAATTTAAAATGTCAGATGTTGAGGACCAAACAAATGGCAAATAGAAATTTGACAAGCTTTTTGTCGGGTATTTACTTCTCAGATTTCAATTTTGACTTGGGCTGACAGAAAAACTTAAAAATGCAAAGCTGATGACTAAGAAAAGTGGTAATTTTTAACATGACAAAATGAGAGCCTGAGGATACTTAATGCCACTACTTTGAAAAGAGCATACATTAAAAAAAAAATTGGAAAGCCAATGATGTTTTCCAAGAGTGAAAAATCAAGCTCTCTAACTACAGGTAGAAACTGAACATGAATACTTCTTATAATGAAGGTAGTATGGCTATGGGGAAAATTCAGTTGACAGGTCCTACAAATTAGAAGTCTCAAGACATTCTCCTGCTGTTGTTGCCTTTTTTTTTTTCAACATACATGTATCATGTCCCCAATTTGATTAGAAGCTATTCAAGAAAAAGAATCAATCAATCAGTAAGCATTTATTTAGTGTTTATTATGTGCCGGGAAAGTACTGTGCTAAATTCTGGAAATACAAAGACATGGAACATAACAAAGGACTAAGTTCCTAAACTCAAATGGGTGAGAAAACATGAAAACAATGAGGCATATAAAAGGTGCATGCCAAATAGAAAGAAGGTAACATTAGAAGGCATGTTACAAGCATTCAATCATTTATAAGTCCCTACTGTGCTCAAATGCTAAGGATACATAAAGATGAAAACCACTAGGCCGTGGCCTCAAAGAGCTTAAAATCTATCCAAAGTGAGCTAAAGGGAGCTACAATATTTACTTAAATGGGCAAATGAGGTGTGAACAAAGGAGGGATTCTAGGTGCTAAAAAGACAATTTAGAGAGGGAAAGATTATGAACAAAACATAACTCTTGATCTGAATTGTGAAGAAAGGGAAGGATTTTAGAAGGGCAAGATGAGGAAGGAGCGTATATACTCCAGTCTTGAGGGCCCAGGATGCAAAATAAGACTGAAGAATACTCAACAGTTTAATGTGGCTGGAATAGAAACAGGAATAATATGATATGAAGCTGCAAAAGTAAGAGCCACAAACAGAAGGGACTTAAACGTCTAGACAAGGAACTTTTATTTTATGTGACAGGCAAGAGTGTGTCTAATAAAAACAACAATAACAAAAGTAATAATAACTAGAATCGATATGATGTTCTAGATTTGCAAAAGGCTTTATCATTATCTCATCTGATTCTCACAATAACTCTGGTAGGCAAGTGGTATCATTATACCCATTTTACATGAAAAACTGAAGCAGACAGAAGTTGAATGTCGTGCTCAAGTCATTTTACTGAGTTCATAGCTCCTCAAGTATCTGAAATCTGGTCTTCTTGACTTTAGGTCCAGCATTCTATCCACTGTGCCACAAAGCTGCCTGATCACTGTGTGCAGCATAGTTTTCTTCCTGTAGTACTACTGACACTATAAAAAAATGTGTTCCTGAAGATGGTGAAATTTACCTGCACCACTCTAGGCCAATCCTGGGCCACCTTCTCTTCTTCCTCTGTATTTCCCTTAGTAATTTCATCTGCTACCCTGGATTCAATTATCACCTCTTTATAGATGATTCTCAGATCCATTTCTCCAGCCCTAACCTCTCTGCTGATCTCCAGTCTCTAATCTCTAACTGCCCATCGGACATCAAACTAGATGTCTTGCAGACATCATAAAATCAGCATTACCAAAAACAAACTCATTATCTTTCCCGACTCAAGCCCTTCCCTCATTAGTCAGTAAGGTCCATAATCTGGATGTCATCTTCTACTTCTCATTGTCTCTCAAGTCCCCATATTCAATTAGCAGCAAACCCTGCCAACTCTGTCTTCTTATGTAGGCCCCTCACCACCTAACTCCTATACTATTGCAACAGCCTGTGAGTTGATCTCTCTGCCTCCAGTCTCTCCCCATTCCAGTCTGCCCTCCACTCAGCTGTCGCATTGGTCTTCTTAAAGTTCAGGTAGTTATTATCAACCCCGACATTCCTCATTCAGTAAAATCTGGAAGCTCTTTATTTCCTCCAGGATCAAATATAAAATCCTCTATTTGGCTTTTAAATAACCTGGCCCCTTTTTACCATTCCAGGCTTCTTATACCTTACTCCTCATCATGTGCTCTGCAATCCAGGGTCACTAGTCTTCTTACACAGCACACAATTCATCTCTTGATTTTGCATTTTCATCGACTCTCCACTAGGCCTAGAAGTCTCTCCATCCTCATCTCTATCTTCTGATTTTCCTAGTTTCCTTAAAATTTTAGCTAAAATTTCACCTTCTTCAAGAAGTTTTCCCTGGTTCTTTACATTAGTGGCTTCCATCTGAAACGATTTCTAATTTATCCTGTTTATATCTTCCTTATGCTTAGTTATTTGTGTGTTTTCTCACTCAGTAGACTGTGAGCTTCTTGAAAGCAGGTACTATTTTTTTTTTTTGGCCTTTCATTGTATCTATAGCACTTGGCATAGAATTTGGTTACACTGTTGGCACTTAATAAAATGTGCTGACTAGACTTAATTTGTACTTGGTAAGTGCTTAGTAAATGTTTGCTGAGTCATATTTTATTGAATGAGAAATGATTATTTTTAAACAACCTTTTATAAAGCACTCACTGAATTAAAAACCATGAAACTTCGTTTAAATTCAGTTTTCTTCTTAACTAGCAATAAAACTACAGGATAGTAACTTCACATCTTTTAGTTATATTTTTTTTCCTTCAAAAACTGAGGGAATTAGGCTGGAGGGTCTGCATGGTCCCTCTCAAGTAAATGTCTATGATTCAAAAAGGACTGAGAACTTCCTCTATATTCAACCCAAAGGAGACTATTTCAAAGCCCTAATTAATTCCTTGAAATAGTTCCTAAGGAAAAATCATTATATTGTTAATATACTTTTTGACCAAGTAATCCAACTACAAAGACAAAGAAAAGTCCCACCACACAAAAAAATATTCATGGCACCACTTTTTATGGTATAGAATAAAAACTGGGGAAAAAAGTGCCCATCAATATCTGAATTAAATGGGAGAAAGCAAATAATTCAAAACTAGTACACTGCAAGAAATGACAAATGAGGAACTGAAAGAAGGATGGAAAGATTTGTATAAACTGTGGGTGAAGAAAGAAGAACCAGGAGAAGAATATACATTTTTATAAAGCAAAGCAACACTTAAAGAAAGATGAACTGTGATTAACTGTAATGGCGAATCTTTGTATAAGAAAACAGACAAGACACAGGTCTCTCCTCTCACTGGATATGTAGGATATGATAGGTAGAAACATTGCTTTGTTGACTGGTTTTACTCAACCGCTTTTCTTTCTTAAAGGATGTAATGGTAGAGGGGTATAATACTGAGATACAACTGTTATGGAAAAATAAAATGCTTGCAGCATAAAGCGTTTTAAAAAGAGAGAAAAGAATGGTATCACAGGCCACTGATGGACCTGTACTGCACTTGATCTAGGAGACCCAATGTATTCGGTTTTCCAAACTGTATAGTGATCCTCTTCAACTCAACAACTCTTAAAATTATACATGCCCTCTGAAGGGAAGCACACAGAATCTCAGAATTGAAAGAGATCTCAAAAGTCATTTATCCTAAACCTGTGCCCATTACAAAACTTCTCTCTAGAGTACCTGGCAGGGAAATGCATCAATATCTCCTTGTTCAGAGCTCATTATCTCAGTTGGCAACTTATTCCATTGCTGAACAGATTGTGCCAAAATTCACCTCCCCACAAATTTCACCCATTGCTTGTCTGGAATGAAATAAAACAAATCTCCTCTATTTCTCCCATCTTCCGGAAGGCCTTTTTTCACCTTTCTATGCTAAACGGAAATGGTAGTAGCTTTTGTCTATAACACCCATGGAACTTTCACACTGCTATACTTAAGGGCTCTCTGCTGAGCAAATCCTCTCCTGTTCTGTTCTTCTATTAACCAGGATCAGAGAGTCAGACCCTGCAGGTACTTGTAGTCCAGGAGACTTGGCCCCTTTTATTTCACAAATCACATAGAATTGCTTCTTGACTACAGTCCCAGGCATTGAGCTGAACAAGAGAAGCCTGCTAGGAGTTCAATATACTTGTACTTCAAACGTACATGGTCATAAAGAGATTCACACATCAAACAGGAAGAGTCAGACAGGACCTAGTAATATACAAATAAATTACGCATTTAAAAAAAGAAAATACACGGAAATGAAATCTGCCCAGGGTTCAAGACCTGCTACTATGCTGCAGATCATTCAACATTTCCATGGAACTCAAAGATCCAAACAATTCCCTACTCTCTCATTTTACTTTGACAATAAGCTATCACACACAGTGTGAGAAGCATGTATGAAGAAATACTCTGTAGGGTATTGTGAGGAGGAAAGATAGTACCTGGGGCATAATTTTTTTTCCTTCAGTTGAAAGGCTCTCAGAGTAGGTTCACTAATGAAGCTTAGGGAAAAATAGGAAATGGAAGGTTACCTTGGACAACAGCAGTGCTCCTGTCCCAGCCGATTTTTACCACTATCATTTAACATATACTTTTCATTTAAATGAAAGTTGTGTCACATAGCGGCCAAGTACAAAAAAGAAGGAAAGGGGCAACTAAAATGGCCACATACAAGAATGAAGAGAAGTGAAAGGAAGTGGAATGACTGCTATATGGTGATGAGAAATTCAAATGGGCTTACAGAATTGGTTATGAAAGCAAGGAATACGAGGGAAACCACTGTATTTTTTTTATATGTTGAAAAACTGTCCATACTTGAAGTCTTCACAGCCTCAGAATGCAACGTAGATGTAGAGAGATGGTAAACATTACCCAAAGTAAGGATATAAAACTCTCCCAGGTAGAAAGGGATTCCCTTGAGTGACCCAATTCACTCTCAAGTTATTCTCTTTGCAAAAAAGTCCTCAAAAGCAAATTTCCTCATAGGTAAAAATTTTAAGTGATCATCTCTCACTTCTCCTATGTAAGTGGTCATCTTACTACAATCTGTAATCTTTTTTAAAGCCTGATTTCATGCTTCCTGACCTCATTATTACATCTATGACAGTAATAACAATAATTTATACTTATATAGGACTTTAAGGTTCACAAAGTGATTTTTTACATATATTATATACATAAACTATCTAGCCCTTAAAAGTAGTTATTATGCAAAGAGTAGGTATTATGTTATATCAGGAGACATATGCTGGATTTGGAACTTGAATCCCTTGGTCTGTATCTTCCTAGCTGTGGGATTTTGATCAAGTCATTTAATATTCCCAAGTTTTAGTTTCCTCTTTTGTAAAATGGAGAAAAGTGCTCATACTGCTTATCTTATAGGGTTAATGTGGTAATCAGAAAAATATGCATATGAAAATTTTATGTGAAGCACTATATAAATGTAAGCTATAAGCTATGAATCTAGCTCTCTATAATATTGAGTTTATACAACTGCAAAACATAACTGCTGTTTAACTATTTTATGAAATTTTCCAATTTTATATTATTCTGTTTCAATACTTACGGACAAACTCTGGCCAATATGAAAAAGCTGCATCAGATGGAATAATGATCAAAAAATCCAGTAACAAACCATTATGTCAGCATCCAAATACCAATTACACCCCAAATCAGTCAGGTGCCCACAGGCAATAGGAAAAGGGCTTACCAGTCAAGAAAGCTCCAGCTAAGGCAAAAAAAGCCCAACATCCAATAGTCATCTGCTACTGGCAATGAGTCATTAGCCTTCAGGGTTCTGCATCTTCAGAGAGCAAAAGAAGAAGGCTCCCAGGACATTCTAAGAAGGGGATATTGAAGGGGGTAATAAAGGGTGTCATTCATGCCCTGGCAGAAATGAGATGGACTCGAGGTCCAGAAAGAGAAATACATTTCTGGACATGACTGTTGAATGGATGTGTTTTGCTTGATTAAATTTATTTTTTATAAGAGCTTTTTCCTTCATTATTTAAACGGGGGAAGGGGAAGATCATTAGGGAGGGTTTGGGTTAACAATACTGATACCAAAAAAGGAAGGGAAGGCTATTGAAATATTTTCTAAATGTACATCAGAATAGAAAGAAATTCAGAAGGAAGCAGCGATAGGCAGAACAACTATATTTTCTTTTTATTTCCATATTAGTCATGTTGTAAAAGAAAACAAAGACCAAAAAAAACAAAAGAAAAAAATAAAGTTTAAAAAAAATATACTTTAATCTGCATTCAGACTCCATAGATTCTTTCTCTGGAGATGGATAACATTTTTTCATCATAAGTCCTTCAGAATTATCTTTGATTTTTGTATTGCTGAGAATAGCTAAGTCGTTCACAGTTGATCATCATAAAATATTGCTGTTAAAATCGTGTATAATGTTTTCCTGGTTCTGCACATTTTAATTTGCATCAGTTTATTTAAATCTTTTCAAGTTTTTTTTTCCTGAAATCATCCTGCTTGTCATTTCTTATAGCACAATAGTATTTCATCACAATCTTAAACCACAACTTGTTTAGCTATTCCCCAACTGATGGACACACCCTCAATTTTCAATTCTTGGCCAGCACAAAAAATAAATAAATAAACAAACAAAAAAACTACTATAAATATTTTTGTACATATAGGTCCTTTTTCTTTCTTTCTTTCTTTTTTTTTTTTTTAAATCTTTAGGATACAGACCTAGTAGTGGCATTTTGCTGGGTCAAAGGATATGCCCTTTGGGCAGAGTTCCAAATTGCTCTTCAGAATGATTGAATCAGTTCACAACTCAACCAACAGTGCATTACTGTCTCAATTTTCCCACATCCTCTCCATTTGACATTTTCCTTTTCTGTCATATTAGCCAATCTGAGAGGTGTGAGGCGCTGCCTCAGAGTTGCTTTAATTTCCATTTCTCTAATCAATAGTGATTTAGAGCATTTTTTTCATATGATTATAGATAGCTTTGATTACTTCATCTGAAAACTGCCTGTTCATGTTCTTTGACCATTTATCAAATAGGAAATGATTCATATGCTTACATATTTGACTTCATTCTCTATATATTTGAAAAATGATGCCTTTGTCAGAGAAATCTGTTAAAAAATTTTTTCAGTTATAATTACTAAGTATTTCCCTCCATCCTCCCCATTTATCCTTCTCTCTCTCTCTCTCTCTCTCTCTCTCTCTCTCTCTCTCTCTCTCTCTCTCTCTCTCTCTCCTCTTTCATTCTCTCCATCATCAAAAGTGGTTTGTTCCCAACTACTACCTCCTCCAATTCACCCATCCCTCTATCAGCACCACCCCTTCTCTTATCCCCTTATTGTCTTACTTTCCTGCAGAGTAAGACAGATTTTTATACCCAACTGAGTGTGTATGCCATTACCTCTTTGAGTCAAATCTGATAAAAGTAAGATTCAATCAGTCACCCCACAACTCTCATATTCCTCTCCACTCTAAAAGGGCATTCATGCTTCTTTTAGGTGAGATAATTTGCCTATTCCACCTCTCCCTCTCCCCTTCTTGCCATGCATTCCTCTTTCTCAGACCTTATTTATTTTAGATATCGCATCATATTCAATTTATACCCATGCCCCTCTAAGTAGACTTTTTCTAACTGCCCTAATAATGATAAAGTTCTTAGGAGTTACAAGCATTATTTTCCCATGTAGGAATGTAAACAGTTTAACCTTACTGAATTTAACCACTCCCAATGCATCCTGGACCATCTCCAGTCATCCTGATCTATGTCTTGCCACTGGGCCCAGATGGCTCTAGATGAGAAAGTGAGGTTGGTGACTTAGCACAGCCCTCCCTCACTCAAATCAAAGTCAATTGCAGGTCATGTCATCATCTCCCTGATGTCATGGTCTTCTTCAAGAATGAAGTACAAACCACAACTACAACTAAATCTAACCTTATTGACCCCTTATGATTTCTATTTTCCATTTACCTTTTTTATGCTTCTCTTGAGTCTCGAATTTGAAAGTCAAATTTTCTATTCAGCTCTTGTCTTTTCATGAGGAATGCTTGAAAGTCCTTTATTTCATTGAATATCTATTTTTCCCCCTGCAGGATTAAATTCAGTTTTGATGGGTAGGTGATTCTTGGTTGTAATGCTATATCCTTTGCCCTCTGGAATATTATATTCCAAGTCCTCTGATCCTTTAATGTAGAAGCTGATAAATCTTGTGTGATCTGACTGTGGCTCCATGGTATGTGAATGGTTTCTTTCTGACTGTTTGCAATATTTTTTTCCTTGTCCTGGGAGCCAGGAATTTGGCTGTTATATTCCTGGGAGTTTTCATTTTAGGATCTCTTTCAGGAGGTGATCAGTGGATTCTTTTAATTTCTCTTTTACACTCTAGTTCTAGAATATCAGAGCAGTTTTCCTTGATAATTTCTTGAAAGATGATGTCTAGGCTCTTTTTTTGATCATGGTTTTCAGGTAGTCCAATAATTCTTAAATTGTTTCTCCTTGATCTATTTTCCAGGTAAGTTGTTTTTTTACCAATGAGATATTTCACTTTTTCTTCTATTTTTTTTTCATTCTTTTGATTTTGTTTTGTTTCTTGATGTCTCATGGTGTCATTAGCTTCCATCTTCCCAGTTCTCATTTTTAAGCAACTATTTTCTTTGGTGAGCTTTTGTACTTCCTTTTCCATTTGGCCAATTCTAATTTTTTAAGGAGATCTTCTCTTCAGTGAATTTTTCTATCTTTTTTCCGTTTGGCCAATTCTGCTTTTCAAGGTGTTATTTTCTTCAGTAGGTTTTTGTGCCTCTTTTATCCTTCAGCCTTTTCTGTTTTTTAAGGTGTTATTTTCTTGAAGATTTTTTTTGTTTTGATTTTCCTTGTCCTTCAAGAATGAAGGACAAACAACAATAACTTGTCACCATAGTAACTTTCTATGGTCAAGTTGTTTTTGTTGTTGTTTGCTCATTTCCCCACCTATTTCTTCACTTTTAACTTTTATATTAAAGTTGGGCTCTGCTCCCTGGGTGGAAGGGGCACTGTCCCAAGCTTCAGGTTTTTTGTTGCAGTTATTTTTAGAGCTAGTTCTATATGTCTGCAACTTTTCTATTCTTCCACGGTGTATGATCTAAGTACAGATATCTTTACTACTCTCCTGGCCTGTGCTCTGGTCTGTGAGTGATCATAAGCACTCTTTCTTTTCCTCACTGGAACTGTGACCAGGATCTAAATATGGTCAATGCAACAGAGTCCTGTCCCCAGTATCTGCAAAAAGACCCCTGTAATCTCCTTCTAACCAGTTTTCCTACCCCCTTATTTTTTGTGGGCTGAGAGCTCTGGAGTATAGTTTGGTTACCCCAAGGCCTACTGTTGCTGGCTTGGTGGGGAGTTGCCCACATTGGACTCTCACCATGGTGCGAGAGATCTTTCCTGCCAACTTTCTAAGTTGTCTTGGACTGGAAAATTGTTTCAACCCATGTTTTTGTGGATTCTGCCACTCCAGAATTCACTCTGAGGTGTTATTTTAAAGTTGTTTGAGTAGGAACTTAGGAGAGCTCAGGAGGGTCCATGCCTTTTCTCTGCCATCTTGGCTCCACCCTCCTCAGCAGGACAGTTTAAAAACTAATGTGTGTAGGGGCAGCTAAGTGGTGCAGCGAGTAGAGCTCTGGCCTTGGAGTCAGGAGAACCTGAGTTCAAATCCAGCCACAGACACTTAACACTTACTAGCTGTGTGACCCTGAGCAAGTCACTTAACCCCAAATGCCTCACCAAAAAGCAAAAAAAAAAAAAGTAATGTGTGTAACTTTTAGATGCTTTTTAAAAAGTAGTATGAAATGGAGATTCACAGTTTCAAACATAAAGCTCTTTATGGGTTCTGCCTTTTATATAAAAAGGTGGGTTTTTTTGATATTTAATTTAAAATAAAAAATTTTAAAGAACATATACTTATGGATATAACGCATTTCCTCTTACCCCTAAAAAACTATTACTACAATTTTCCAAAGAAGAGGAAAGGTAGACTTCAGTAGAGATTGGGGGGCGGGGGGAGAGAAAGACCGTGGGGGATGGAAACCAGGCCAGATTTCCTGGTTTTCACTGAAACAGTGATAACTAAATCCTACTTTGAGTTTAAAAAAAAAAAATTCCTGATACTCAGGACACTGTTTCAGCTCAAACTATCTGAAGCAGTAGCTTTCCTTTAAAAAATGGATAAAGGGTTTGAGATGTGTATACTGATGCAGGATTTATAACCCCTGATGACATTAGGTCTTAGAGGAGACATTTGTATCATAAGGACTTTCCCCTCCTCCGTCATTCCTAAACTAACAGTGGATTTATTGTGTTTTGATGATGTTAAAGGAAGAAAAGAAAGGGATGGAAAAAATACTCTGGTGAAGAAACAAGAGAAAGGGGAGGGGGCTATTATCTCAAATAAATATAGGAGGCAAAGAGATAACTAAAAAACAAGAAAGGTATAGGACACCTAAACCTTATTTTCATCTAAACTGGTCAAAGAAGGAAGAACAGAATGTACATGTGCATATACATGTGTACCTACACATGTGTACCGACATCTGGATAGAGAAATACATTCAGGGTCAATGGGGCAAAAGAAGGAAAGTGGAAAGAATGATGGCAAAGGAAGGAATGATAGGAAGTGTAGCTATAATAAGAAATTAGAATCAAAACAAACTCCAATCTCTGAGGATAAACTGGGAAGAATGGTTTAAAAGAAAGAAATGTTAAGAAATTGTGATTGGGGTTTGGTCAAGGAGAAGGGAAAATATTGTATCAAGCACATAGACCAAGTACTGAACATAATATTCTCATCATCTTTATAAAGAGTGGGCAGGGGACAAAGAAAAGAAAGTGCAGAAGAAGATAAGGAAACTATGCAATTAATAATCATCACTGTTTACATAAATAGATAAATTTACCACAAAACAGAGGAGGGTAATAGAATGTATTAGAAAATAGAATCCAACAATATGTTTTTTACAAGAATTGTAACTTTAAACAACAATTTACACATAATTAAAATAAGGGGTCCAAGTAAATCTGTTATATCTCAGCTGACCTGAAAAAAAAAAGGCAGAAGCACTAATCATGACCTCAGACAAGGCAATAGCAAAAAAAGATGTGATTAAAAGAGATAAACAATTAGCAAAGCTGACCCCAAAAGTGACACTTGTTGAAGAGGCTGTGGGAAAATAGGCATATTAATGCCCTGCTGCAAGACTATGAATTGGTCCAAATATTTTAGAAAGCAATTTGAAATTATGCTTACTAAAAATTACATGTCCTTCGACACCCAGCAATATCACCAAAAGCCTTATACTCCAAAGAGATCAAACAATGAAGAAAAGAGTAAACATATAAAAAAAATTTACAGCAACAGGATATGTATCAACTGGGTAATGGAATAAATTATGGTGAATATAATATCATAGTAATGTGCTGTAAGAAATGAATAAGATATTTTCAGAGAAACTTAGAAAGACTTATCTCAAGTGATACAGAGAGAAGTGAGCAAAACTAGAACAAATTAAATGATAACGTCAATATTGTAAACACTAACAATTCAAAAAGACTTAAGAACTCTGATCAACTGAACAATCAACCATGATCCCAAAGGACTGGGAAAAAGGAGAAGGTTACCCACCTCATGACAGAGAAATAATGGACCAATAGGAAGAATAAGAAAATATTTTTGGACACGGCTATGCTTTTGATACAGTGCTATGTTTCTCTGTGTACATCTGTCTCTTCTCTACCTCCTACTTTCTTTTTCTTTTGTCCTTCTGTCTTTACTTACAGAGGATAAGGGGAAGTAGGAAGAAGAAAAAAAGCCAAGATAAATAAGCAACTACACAATGCTGAAAGGTACCACAGACAATGTGTTAACATAAACACTTCATGTATATATATCTAATGGTATGGCATCTAAATACTTAAAATGAAAAGCAAAATGAGGTACGTGAAAAAAATAGATAGTAAAGCTAATACACAAGTTTAAAAGACAGGCAGATAGACAGACAGACAGAAAGAAATGAAATTATGAACTTAACTAGAAATTTTGAAAAGTTAGATCTGAAAGATCTTTGGAGATTACTGACTTGGAATGGAAAGGAGTACACTTATTTCTCAGCTGTGCAAACACCAACACAAAAACTAAGCATGTATTAAGGTATAAAAACACCAAAAATATATGAAGTAAAGCAGAAATATTAAACATATCTTTAACTGACTGTAATGTAATAAAAATAAAGGGCCACTGAAGAATTAGAATTAACTGAATAAACAAATCCTGAAGAATTGGGGGGGGCAGAATAAATTATATCAACAGATAATTTCATTTAAAACTATGACAATGAGATAACATTCCAAGTCAAAGCAGTACTTATGGGAAAACATACATCACTAAACGCTTCAATCAACAAAAGAATGGATCAATATGTTGGGTGTGCAACTTAAAAACACTGGAAACCAAAGAATTAAAAAATCTCAATTAGCCACAAAAACAGATATCTTTTTTTTTGGGGGGGGGGTGAGGTAATGTGGGTTAAGTGACTTGCCCAGAGTGACATAGCTAGTAAGTTTTGTGTCTGAGGCCAGATTTGAACTCAGGTCTTCCTGATTCCAGGGCCAATGCTCTATCCACTACATCACCTCGCTATCCCAAAAATAGATATTCTGAACACTGAAGAACAGGTCAAGTAATTTGAAAGAAAAAACAATAATAATAAGTTAATAAATAAAACTATAAGTTCAAAAAAATTAGCTGATTTGATTTGGGGGAAAAAAGAGGAAAACTTAGTTAACAATATCAAAAATAAAAAAGAGGAAAGACAAATGAGAAGTAAGAAAATAAGTAGAACCTATGTTATCCCACATCTGCCAATAAAACCAACAACAACTTAAATAATATGAATACTATTTAGAAATAGATGAAATGGCAAGGCAAAAAAATAAAGAAAGAATTCTTAGAAAAAGAAACTGAACAAACCACAGATGGTGTTCCGAATGACAAAATGTTTTGATGACAAGACCAGATGGATTTACAAGCAAATTAAATCAAACATTCAAAGAACAATTAATTCCAATATTATGTAAACTTCTGGCAAAAGGAGGTAGTCGTCCTACCAAATTCTTTCTATGACATAAATATGATTTTGATTCCTAGCCAGAAAGAATCAAAACAGAGAAAGGAAACTAGAGACCAATATTCCTAATAAACAAGGATGAAAAATCTTAAAATTAAATAGTACAAAATACATCAAAAAGGTTATACACTATGAGCAGGTACAATTTATAACAGGAATGCACAGTTATTTCAATATTAGGAAAACCATAAACATAACAGAAAATAATAAAAACAACAAACATGATGTAATATAATCAATAAAAGAATAAGCTTTTGACATAAAACCTATTTCTGTTTTTTAAAAAATAGAAAACAGGGACAGCTAGATGGCGCATGGATAAAGCACCAGCCCTGGATTCAGGAAGACCTGAGTTCAAATCTGTCCTCAAACACTTGACACTTAATAGCTGTGACCGTGGGCAAGTCACTTCACCCCACTGACTCACCAAAACAAAAAAAAAAAGACAGAACAAGAATAGACCTTTTCTTAACATGAGAGGTAGTATCTATCTAAAACCCATATAGAACTGGTACAAACTTGTAAGATTAAGAGCCAATCCCCAACTGATATGAACAAGCAATTTTCAAAAGGAAAAAAATCCATAAGAAAATTGCTCCAAATCACACTAAGTCAATTTCCAAATTCTACCTCACAACCATGAGACTGGAATAGCTAACAAAAAAGAAAATGATAGAGCTGCTACAACAAAGTGCACACACTGATGAACTGGCAGTGGAGCTATGCAGGGGTATGGCCATTCTGGAAAGCAATTGGGAACTAGGCCCCCAAATTACTAAACCATGTAAAACCTTTGAATCAACAACATTACCACTAGGCCTAGACTTCAAAGACATCAACGAAAGATGAAAAGAACAAATACGTACAAAAATATTTATGGCAGCTCTTTTGGTACAGGCAAAGAACTAGAAACTAAAGGGGCACACAAATCCCTTTATGGGAATGGGTGAATAAAGTATGCTATATGAATGTAATGGAATACTATTATGATATAAGAAATGATAAAAGGAATTTTTCAGAGAAGTTGGAGGAGGCTCATAAAAATGACAGAGTGAAGACAGCAAAATCAAGAGAACGACTTATACATTAATAACAACACTGTAAAAACAAACTATTTCAAAAACTTAAGAACTGTAATCAACACACTGATCAACCATGATTCCAGAGGACTGATTATGAAGTATGATAAATACCTCCAGACAGAGAGGTAATGACACAAAATGCAGAATGATACATTTATTTTGAACATATTCATTGTAGGAATTTGTTTTGCTTGATTATGCATACCTGTTACAAACATTTGGGTTTTTTCCCCCAGTAAGGAGTGGAGGTGTTAGGAAAAGGAAAAAAAAATGGTTTTTTGTAAATTGAAAGGGTAGTTTTAATTTTTAAAAAGAAAACATAAGATATTTCCTATCATAAATTACCAACAACAAAACAGAGTAGAAGCAATTCAAGAACCATCAGATTCTCTGAAAAAAAAAGAGACCTAAAAAATCACTGGGAAGAAATGAAGGGACAGAGGGAAAATAGGACTGGAGGGAGAGAAACAAGGGAGACTACTTACTAAATGCAGAGGACACAAATTTATTTTACTTTTTTTTGTTTTGGCGAGTATTTTTTGGTGGGTTTTTTTTTTGGGGGGGGGGCTAGGCAGTAAGGTTAAGTGACTTGCCCAGGGTCACACAGCTAATA